>NC_141681.1:31966806-32709306 GCF_028749965.1 Puma concolor | reverse complement strand
ATGTCAGTCATATAAATAAACTGTTTAAAGTTAAACGATATGTTTATTTTGATGCATTATAAAACATACATCAAAGTTATGATCAGGGCAGTGAGGGGGGATGTACCGCAAACTCATGAATTTGTAGATACTACTGCTGAGGTCAAAGCTAAGTCATAAATAAGGATTTGATTGAAAATCGCTTTAAATATAGTTATCACGCAACTCATGTTTTCAATTACACACATTGCAGTATTTTTTATTGTTATATAATGATTTTTATTATTACATCTCATAATCAACTTTGGTATTTTAAAAAAATTTTTTTTTTCAACGTTTATTTATTTTTGGGACAGAGAGAGACAGAGCATGAACGGGCGAGGGGCAGAGAGAGAGGGAGACACAGAATCGGAAACAGGCTCCAGGCTCTGAGCCATCAGCCCAGAGCCCGACGCGGGGCTCGAACTCACGGACCGCGAGATCGTGACCTGGCTGAAGTCGGACGCTTAACCGACTGCGCCACCCAGGCGCCCCTCAACTTTGGTATTTTAAAGAAAGGAATTAGCATTCAGGAACCACGAGTAAAACACTCATGCAACTCATGATAGAACAAGGATTTACAGACATAGCAAGAATGACGGAGGTGATAGTCAAAGGGCCAGTGTTTAAGGGAACCGTAAGTTATAGTACCTAATTAAAACTTACTAACATAAATGTTAGTTAAGAAGTATAATCTAGGGGCGCCTGGGTGGCGCAGTCGGTTAAGTGTCCGACTTCAGCCAGGTCACGATCTCGCGGTCCGTGAGTTCGAGCCCCGCGTCGGGCTCTGTGCTGACAGCTCAGAGCCTGGAGCCTGTTTCAGATTCTGTGTCTCCCTCTCTCTCTGCCCCTCCCCTGTTCATGCTCTGTCTCTGTGTGTCTCAAAAATAAATAAAAACATTAAAAAAAATTAAAAAAAAAAAAAAGAAGTATAATCTAGTATTTGTAAGCTATGGCTGTGATTTATATTATGATAGAATACCTAAGCGCTATGTCATTCATACAAAACTAGAACGATTTAGAATATAATTTTTTTAAATGGTCCTCATTTGGCTGCAATGCCTCAGCCTCTGCTTTAATTCCCAACCTGAGGTGCTAGCACCCACATTCTCTCACACATTCCCTTTGACATAGCTTACTCTTAAGAAATTCAAGCCAAAGTGTTTAAAGTGCTCTGGCTCAATGTATTCACTATCCCTGAGAAACTGCATTCCTATTGGAGGGCCATGGGACTGCTTACGTCAAGTCAATGAAATGAAGCACTAACAGTGGAAATTCCCGACATCATTTAGAAGTGGGAAAAGGTCCTGAGGGTTCAGGAGACCTGCCACGCATACCTAAATCCCCTCTCTGTCAGGAAAGTCAACATAAGGCCCAACAATAAAACATCCGGGTATTACATTTTGACCAGGTGGGTGGTACCCGATAGAGAGGCAGCTTTAGAATTCAACTGTTTTCTTTGTAGAGACGTCAAGACCAAGAAAAGAAGGAGAACTTTTGTTCTCGTAGCAGTAATGAATGATTTGAAGTTACATGGGAACAATATCACAGGACTGTCAACAGAGTTTAATTAGGAAACCAACCAACTAATTAGTCAATGGAAGGAAGCACTCGCAAGCATTCAACATTTATTCATTTATTTAACAAATTCTTATTGTATGCCCTCTTCGTGCTTTTAGGCTGGGTATACAAGGGGAAATTACCCCTTCCTTCAAGGAGCAAGCAAGCATTGCTCACACATTACAGAGTGTGTACAGAGGAGGGAGACTTACATACTGCGTGTGTGTGTGTGTGTGTGTATGTGTGTGTGCGCGTGTGTGTATGGAAGTAGTGTTAACACCATGAAGAGATGGTAGGAGGGTTTAATGAGGTTAGGAGCCTCAGTTTTTTTCCAGGCAGTTCATCTAAGTCGCCCTCATTTACTCCAAGGCAGGGCCACCTCTATGGTGTGTTTAGCTCTGGACAAATATTTTTTGCAGTGTCCCTTTCTATACCATCTACTTGATTCTTTCTAATACATTACAAAATTCATGGGCCCATGTGAGGTGTTGTGGTTTATCTATGATGATGCAGACCAATGGGCGGAAGAGAGATATTTACGTATTTGTTTATTAGCAAATCGATGCACGTGAAGATCCTTCCTACAGACACTAACTTTTCCTATCCAGATCCGGGAACCAACTCTCTGTGTTGTCTATTGCCAAACGCACCATTCCCGGTGAATTTTAAATCTCTGCCACAAGAAAAAGATGACAGGACTGTCGTTCTTCACAGCACCACGACTCCTTCCGACCTGTCTGTACAGAAACAATATAGATCTTCACCAGCTGCTGTCCCCTAACACCTTCTGTTTAATGCTGGTTACAACACTGTTCGTGAAGCTGCATCAGCCACGGGCCCCTCTCCCACAATGGCCTACAATGACTGTCTCCAAGGTCATTACTGACCTTTGCTAATGATGACTACAAATGTAAGTGTTACCCAAAGGATAAAGAATAATGAGTGCCCTGATCACGTGAAATTTGTTGACCCAAATGTTTTGGGTAAAAAGCAGAACAACGCATCTTCCACCTAGGTCTTCTCTTGAGCTCTAGAGACTGCAATTCTTTCATTTCTAGAATGTGGTTGCTTTTTTATTATTCAAGTATAATTAACATGCAGGGTTATATTAATGTCCAAAGTGTACAATATAATGATTTAATAATTCTATACATTACTCAATGCCCATAGAATATGATTGTTTTTATGTTTATTTTTTTAATGTTTATTTATTTGGGGGGGGGGGAGAAGCAGAGAGAGGAGGACAGAGGATCCAAAGTGGGGTCTGTGCTGACAGCAGAGAGCCTGATGTGAGGCTTGAACCCACGAACCACAAGACAGTGACCTGAGCCGAAGTCGGACGTTTAACTGACAGAGACACTCAGGGGCCCCAGAATATGTTTGCTTTTAATAATGTCTGCCCCTACATCACCACCAGACGGAGGGTAGGTGAGGGGTGTATAGTCAGAGCAAGAAGAATGAGAGGTCCCTTTAGCATAAGCCATGTTCCATGTCTTGTCTGGTGTGGCTTAAGAATGACCTTGGAGGGCATAACTTGGCCACATCCGTTGTAGGCAAGAAAGGGCATGGAAGGACCCAACGGCAATGCTGAGCAATGTTCTAGGTAGTCCTCAGAGGACCTAAGTGTGGCCACCCTTGACTCTTGGTGGGAAGCTTATGGAGGGGACAGGGTGACTAACATCATGTCGGGGTCGGAGCACTGCAGTGGAAACATGGACATAGAGAATGTACGCATGGCTTACATGTGTGGCTAAGATCATGGGTCTGCTGTGGATTTTTGGTAGCCCAGAGCTATGTTTTCCTTTGCCCCATGTGAGAGTCATTCAAAATCAGGGTGTCAGCACCATTCTGGCTCCAGGATCTCATGTAATCCTGTAAAAACAAATACTGTGCCAGAAGCAGGAGCAATCAACCTCCAGGCTGCCTTCCTAAAAGTAAGACCGTCAATTGATAGAGCTCTGCAAGTAGATGGTCATGGAGCGCCCTTCTATACAGGCACTCCATGGGGTAGAATAGGGGTAGAACCCAGACTGTGCCCATGAGAATCCCAACCTGATATGGACACCCTACCAGATCGATCTGGGGCGGGGTGCTTCGAAAACTTCCAACATGGTGTCCCAAAGCAGGAGGTCCCCGAAGGCAAGGCCAGGGCAGGGCCCTGCTTGCCCATCTCTAAGGACTTATATCTGCGATGGTAGGAATAGGTAAGGGCAGCGGGAGGCCTGCCGCTGAGCCTCCCCCGGCATCCTAGGGCAGGCGCTGGCATCCAGGGGAAAGAAGTTCACTGCACGCCTGGGTGGAGGGGAGCCCCTCTACTCCAAACACCTATTCTCAGCTAAGAGCAAAACAGGTATTCAGAGGCCCAAAGGGCGCAGCGGGCCTTGCTCTGGCTGCCTGTTGAGGTCAGGGGCAAGGCAGGCTTCCGGGCAGTGATGCACAGGAGTCTGCCAGGAGCCAGGCATGTCTGCTGACAGAGGTTAAATCACAGGAATACGATGGCACGTGGCAGGGCTAACGGAGACACTGGCTCCTAGCCAGCGCAGGTGACCGATGACTGCCTACAAAGGCAGGCTGACAGGAGTCCCGCTGTGCTCAGAGGCCAGAGGAGGCACGGAACAGACTCCATCCTCCAGCCGCCTGCCCTTTAAGTTACCAGGCTGATGGAGAAGGAGCAGCCTTTTCATCCTTTGGGGAACCCTGAGTCACACAGGAGTGGTGGGAGGGGAGGGCGGCACAAAGTTAACAACAGCAACAACAATAGTAATAGAACAGTAGGGGGCTGAGGGAGCGGAAAGAAGACAGATGCCTGTGCTTCTGTGCCAGTATTTACTGAGCACTTACTGTGCTGAGCGCGGCTAGATGTGCTGTCATTAGCCCCGCCCCTTTAAGCAGCTGCGGACACGGAGCTGAGAGAAGTCAAGTAATTTCCCGAAATCACACAATTAATGAACAACGCAGTCAGGGTGAGAACACAGCTCTGCCTGTTGCCCTTTCTATTTACTTTTTTTTTTTTTTCATTTCTTAAAGTTTATTTATTTATTTTGAGAGTGAGACACAGCCTGTGCACAAGCAGGGGAGAGGCAGACTGAGCGGCGGGGGTGGGGTGGGGGGGGTGAGGGGGGGTGGGGGGGGTGGGAGGGGGGAAGGAGAGAATCCTAATAGCACAGAGCCTGTCATGGGGCTCGAACCCAGCACCGTGAGATCCTGACCTGAGCCTAAATCAAGAGCTGGACAGTTAACCAACTGAACCACACAGGTGCCCCTCCTTTCTTTTTAAATTGAGGTATAATTGACACAACATTATAGGAGTTCCAGGCGTACAAAGTGATGATTCTATATTTGTATGTATTGCAAAATGATCACCACAGTAAGTCTAGTTAACATCCATCGCTAGACAGGGACGCCTGGGTGGCTCAGTCAGTTAAGCATCTGCCTCTTGATTTCGGCTCAGGTCTTGATCTCAGGGTCATGGACTCATGACCCTGAGATCAAGATCTGTGTTGGACTCCACACTGGACATGGAGGCTGCCGTAAAAAAAAAAGAAAAAGAAAAGAAAAGAAATACAGTATTTTTAACTCTTTTGCCACCATGCTGCTCATTACATCCCCATAACACGTTCGTTTCATAACCAGAAATTTGTACTTTTTAACCTCCTTCACCCATTTTGCCCACCCTCCACCTTCTGCCTTAGGCAACTATCTATTCTCTATATCCATGAACTCAGTTTGCATGCGTGTGTGTGTGTGTGTGTGAGAGACAGAGAGAGAGAAAGAGAGGTTTGGGTTTTTTTTTTTTTTTTAAGATTCCACATGTAAGAGAGATTATACGGTATTTGTCTTTTCTCTGTCTGACTTATTTCAGTTAGCACAATGCCCTCAGAACGTTCCACCACGTTGTTGCAAATGGCAAGACTTCCTTTTTTATGGCTGAATAATATTCCAGCTTTGTCTGCTTTCTATTGTTTATTTCCAGGGCTTCTCTGTTTTTTTTTTTTTTTTCTCTGTTCTGCTGCTTCCTTTAGATCTCCTAATCCACCAGAAACATATATTTGGAATGCAGTGTTAGTAGAGAATGTGTATATATGGTGGGAAGAAAAGAAAAGGAAAGAGAGAGAAGACCGGGAAAGCTGAGTAGTGACAGAAGGTTGAGAGTTTGCAGGGAGAATATTTGGGAATATTCACATGAACAAAAATAAGATGGTTTTTTTTTTTAATGGGAAGTTTCCGTAGGAAAAAAGAGACTTTGCCTTGCTTCATCGATTTAGATTATTAGAGGCTCTGAAGCATAGATAGCAGTGAAATGCAAAGGAACACTGGGCAGTCAGTCAGAAGTGGATTCAAAGACCAGCTCTCCTACCTCAGGAAGTCACTTCTTCTCTGTCATTTATGAAACGAGGAGAATAAATATTTGCGTGACCCACACAAAGTTGCCTCGTGGTCAGTCTGAGCACAGTATCACGTTTTTAAAAAGGGTCAGTCTCACAGCCTGAACGTACGGAAAGGCAGCTCGATGCTTTACTTAAGTCTCATGAGAAGATGCCAGAGACCTCCATCCAGACATTTACAAAACTTAGAAACTTCTCTCCTGATCCCTGTCATACTATCGCAAGACAGCAGCTGTCCTCAACCTCATTTTCCCCTCCCAAATCCCAGCTCTCTCAAAACTCAACTCTCTCTCTCAATTCCCTCCTTTCCTCTCCTCCCTCCTCCCTTGCCCCACCCCCACTTCTCTTCCCCCCACCCCCATGCACCTCTCTAGTGAGACAACCCAGACTAGCTTACTGCCCAGTCCTCTGCCTCACCTATAAACACAAACATCACAAGAGATGTGACAAGTTATTAGAGACATCTTCTCAGAGGCAGTGAGTACATACATAGCATTACTTTTTTTTTTAATGTTTGTTTTTGAGAGAGAGAGAGAGAGAAAGATAGCGTGAGCGGGGAAGGGGCAGAGAGAGAGGGAGACACAGAATCTGAAGCAGGGTCCAGGCTCCGAGGTGTCAGCACAGAGCCCAAAGTTGGGCTCGAACTCAGGAACCTTGAGATCATGACCTGAGCCAAAGTCAGATACTTAGCTGACTGAGCCCCCAGCCGCCCTGTACATGTCACTACTTTTTATCCCCATCATACAGATATTGCAGTAGGCTGCTGTGAAGGTCAATGAGATTATACTTCCCACCAAATACCCCACACCTGGAGGGGGTATTTATTATTCATCACCCGCCCCCCATCATGATTTCCCAGCACACTGCCAAAATATCCTGTGCTTTACTTTAATTGTTACATACTCAATTTGCATTTGAAAAAAAACCCTATAACTACAATCTCAGGGGGGGAAAACAACTTTCCCTCTTTGGTTCAGTTTCTGGGGGCCTGCGAATTAACCTGATAAAAGACAGGTTAACAGGAGAAAAAAGTTAATTCACATGTGCACCGTGCATCCACACAAAAGTGCTCCGTGCTGAGCAAATCAAAGAGGTGGTTCAAATTTGTGGCTCATATACCTAACTTAACTGGGAAAAGGGAGGGGCAAGAAAAGATTCTTATGGGAGGAACAAACAGGTTTCCCCAGACAACAGAGAAAAAGGGTTTTTAGGAGAACAAGCAAGAGATAAGAAAGTTTCTGCAGGCTTAAAAATAGAACTACCATATGACCCAGAAATTCCATTTCTGGGTATTTAGCTAAAGAAAACAAAAACACTAACTCGAAAAGATATATGCATCCCCAAGTTTACTGCAGTATTTTTTTATAGTAGCCAACATATAGAAGCAACCTAAATGTCCACTGACAGATGAATAAATAAAGAAAATGTGATACATACATATATGTGTGTGTGTGTGATGTGATATATATATGTATACATATATGTGATATAAATCAGCCATAAAAAAGAAAGAAATCTTGCCATATACAACAACATGGATAGGACTTGAGGGTATTATGCTAAGCGAAATAAGTCAGAGAAAGACAGATACCATATAATGTCTTTTTTTAGGGGAATCAAAAAATAAAAGATAAAACAAAGAAGTAAACAAAAAAACCCAAGCTCAGGCATACAGAGAACAGATCGGTGGTTGTCAGAGGCAAGAGTGGGCAATGGACATGGTGGGTGGGAGAAGTGGGTAAAGAGGGTTAAAAGTCCAAACTTCCGGGATGCCTGGATGTCGCAGTGGGTGGATCACGTGACTCTTGATCTCGGGGTCGTGAGTTCAAGCCCCTGTTGGGTGTGTTCCAACTTCCAGCTATAAAATCAACAAGTCGTGGGAGGTGATGCACAGTATAGTAGCTATAGTTAACATACTGTAGTGTGTATTTGTAAGTTGCTAAGAGAGTAAATCTTAAACGTTTTCGGGGCACCTGGGTGGCTCAGTTGGTTAAACGTGCGACTTTTGATTTCAGCTCAGGTCATGATCTCATGGTTCATGGACTCGAGCCCTGCGTCAGGCTGTGTGCTGACAGCGTGGAGCCTCTTGGGATTCTCTCTCTCTCCTCTCTCTTTGCCCCTATCCCACTTGCACTACCTTTGTGTCTCTCAAAATAAATAAACTTAAAAAAAAGTTTCATCGCAGGAAAAGAGTGTTAACTTATAGTGTCAGATGTTAATCAGATTCATTGTGGTGGCCATTTTACAATATACATATATATAAATATTGAATCATCATGTCATAGACTCGAAACTAATATAATGTCATATATCAATTCTACCTTAATAGAAAAAAAGTTTCTGATAATGTTTGTCTACATAAGTATGAGTGATCTGTTTCCTTCAGGGACATAAAATTCCCCTAAAGAAGGAATTTGGGGTAGATTTTATTTGTATTATCCTTTCTGGGAGTAGATCCACCCTGAATTTATCCAGTTTTAGTTCTCAGAAGTTGCTGCTTTTAGTCAGATAAGGGAAGCTCCAATAACACTTTTTCCTGCATCTGTTGAATCTCAAATGTCTTCAGTTTAAAATAACCTTCATATTAACTCTGTGATTCCAAGTGGGTTCCCTCGACTACATCAAGAAATAAAGTTAAAAAAAAAAAAAGATGTCTTAACTTATCCATTTCAAAGGAAATGTTAAAGTATGGAATAGGATTATAGGGATGCCAACATCGTGATGTTGGTTCATAAGGTACCACGTCATCCCCAAGCCATGATGAAAAACCACACTGATAGGACAATCTGAATGAGTCTTGAATCATGGCTAGGGCTGCACCTGAGACAGAGAGTGATCGCTGAGCCATCCCCCGCTTGCTCTAGGAGGGAAAAGACAGGCGCATGGCTTCTCTCTAGACAGGAGGGTACCTAAAACTCCCCTGTTCAGATTCTACCTACCTTGTAAGCCTACTGTTTCCCCTCCTCTGAACTACTACAGAATTTTTTTTGTTTGTACAGGTTATCTGGCACTTAGCCTTCGATTATTTAATTTCCCAGAGGTACAGATCTAGTTTCCCACTTAGATGAAAAGCCCCTGGGAGAAGATCCAGGCTATATTCTCGGTGGCATCTCTCACTGCACCTAATCTAATACACGTTCTCTGCATACACTTATTGACAGAATATGTTTGGAAGGCCTGTCAGCCAGAGGTCGGGCTGGATTCTGATTAATATTCCAGCAGGAAAGCCATTAAACAGGTAGAATCTGCCACAGCAAACCACAATGGGGTAATTATAAAGTTGTGGAAAAGCCAGGATTCGCCACGAGACTCTCTGGAGAGATCTCAATGGCAACAGACCTTAAAACATCCTCCTTTTCTTCCCAGCTAGTTACTGGGAAGCTACTGGATAGCTACTGAAGTCCTATCTCCCCTCTGATTAAACACTGAGCGTGTTCTCAGCTGTGGACTTAATTGAGAAGCTCCCCAAACATTTCACGTTATCCAGGAATGCCATGTTACCCTTCCAGAAAGAATCATTGTTCTTGGGTATAACAGGCTGTGCTGTTCGCTCCCACCTCCCTCTTGACGGTTTCATCATCAAAATTGTATAGACAAACCAAAAGCAGAAACAGACCCATAAATACAGAGAAGAAATTGATGGTTGCCAGAGGTGGGGGGGGGGTGGACGATGGGCAAAATGGGTGAAGGAGAGTGGGAGGTACAGGCTTTTAATTATGAGATGAGTGAGTCATGGAAAAAGGTACTAGCAGAGGGCGTAGAGTCAATGGGAGGGTAACAGTGTTGTATGGGGACAGATGATGGCCACACTTGTGGCGAGCACAGCATAACACACAGACTTCCCCAATCACTACGCTGTACACCTGAAACTGATGTGACATGGTGTGTCAGCTAGACTTCAGTTAAAAGAAAGAAGAAAACAAACAAAAAGATTGTTCATTTATTCATTCTTAAGACCACAGCTGTCTTTCTAAAATACAACGATGATGTCACGGACCCAAGGTCTCTAAGTTTCCTCTTTTCTTTTTTTCACTGCTTCTGGACATCTTGCTGACAGGATCGTCATGTTTTACACACAAAGGCCCTAGGAATAGGGCTTCAGAGTCACTAGAAAAATAAAATTTTAAACCCACACAGACTTAAAGTTTTTATATTACCCCGACTTATCCGGAAAAAAAACCTTCTTCATCTTTGATTTAGGTCTTTGTCTTCTTTGGGGAAAAGTTTCCAGGCTTCCTCATTGATCTAAATCTTCATCAATATCTTTCAGTCAAAATGCGGAAGTACTAATCAAATTCCAAATACCCTACTATCTGACATTTGGAGAGAAAGGTAAAATTATATAAATCCACGAGAGATATTGGACAAGCCAGCCACCCTCTGTGACTGGATTTCAATCAGCTGTTCACCTGTTTTCAGATATGAATTTTCCCATCTTACTGCAGCATTCTGAAGGCATACTGAAGGCATTCCTAACAAGATGCACTGTCTCACATTTTGGTGGGTATTTGTATTTTCTAAAGGATTTCCACATGTGGTGTTCTGTTTTGCCTCACATAGGGTTACCAAGGTCCCAGTCTGCCCAGAACTCTCTTGGTTTTAACCCTCAGAGTCTTGCATCCAGGGAACACTTTGGTCCTGTGCAGGCTGGGATGGTTGCTCACTGTTGCAACCCACTGAGTTAGGGACGGAAGGGCTTATGCCCATTTTACAGATGAAGAGAATAAGGTAAAATAAGGTTGTACAATTTTCTCCAAGATCAATCTAGTTCTCTCCACTGAGATCTACACCATCCATCTTCCTTATGGGCTTGGAGCTTCTCACGGGCAGAGATTTTTTATCTTATTCATCTTTGTGAGCCTGCCCTTCCAAAAGCTCCTGGCTCTGAGGAGGCACCCCACATTCAAAACATTGGCTTTTCCTAGCTAAGGCCTAAAGTATAGTCGACTCAGATCAACACTGAACACTCCAGGAAAAACCCAGATGAAGGGAGTGTCAATCCAGTGAGGACATCATTCCATTTTCCCTAGCGGGGTGGCGAGAGGGGGCTCCATTGCCCAGCTGCTGCGTTTCCACCAGATTTATCAACAGTCTTTTCCAGATGTTTAATTTTCCCTGTTAAATATGTCAAATCCCATCCTCTGTGACTTCAGGATTTCTCTCATTTCACACCCACATCTCCATCCCTACTGCTGAAGTTCTGCCCAACCCTCACTGGCTCCCTTTCATTTCTCCGTGCTTCCATTTCCTCTCTACCCCATACACAATCCTAGACTCATCTTCCTAGAGTATCCCCTCTCTGGATGCCACTCTCCTACTCAGGAACTTACAATGGCTCCCAATTGCTTAATGAGTTGACATTCCCTCGTTCTCACCCGAGTCCCCTAAAATTCTCTCCTCTGACCCCCAAACTATTTGATCTCACTCCTCACTCTTCCTGATGGAAGCCCTCCGTTTAAACCAAGACTCTCTCTCAATATTCCTATACTGTCTTTAACCTTGAAATGTCTGTGGAACATCTGGCAGACATTTGGAAATACAGACAGAAGACAAGAGAGACTAGGAAGCTTATCATATACACTTGGGGACACTAGTTTTTTAGTGGTGGGTACTCGAATGCTATCAGACTAGAAAAGGCCACCCAAAGGGTGCCTGGGTGGCTCAGTTAGTTGAACATTAGTTGGTTGAGCATCTGACTTCGGCTTAGGTCACGATCTCACGGTTCGTGAATTCGAGCCCCACATTAGGCTCTCTGCTGTCAGTGAAGAGCCTGCTTTATATCCTCTGCCCCCCTCTCTCTCTGCCCCTCCCCTGCTGGCACTCTGTCTCTCAAAAATAAATATACATTAAAAAAAAAAAAAAAAAAGGTCACCCAAGCAGAATGTCTAAACCACAGCTCACAAATTCAGTGTTTTGGAATTCATTTTTTTTTTCGGGTTCCACAATAATCTTTTTTAAGTCAGTGTTTTCAATATTCAAAGTATGGTTTTAATCTGAAAATTTCCAGCTTCTCCTGGAAAGCACTCCGATCTGGCCACCTGTGGCTGGTCTTCCCACCTGGCAACAATTAGATGAACTTGGGGTGTTTTTTGGATGAGGCAAGTACTCACTAATCCTCCCATTACCCTGTTATCTTATTTACTTGGTCCTACAGGTTAATTTGTGACCCCTTGGGTAAAGAAAATGGAAGGGAGAATAAGGGCGGGGAGAGAAAAGAAACAAAAAGGGAAGCTTAGAGAGAGGAAAGGAGACAAGCACAAGGAAGTGAAGGGAAGGCCTAAGAAAGCTGGTGGAGGGGGGCGGGGGGGGGACCCAGACCTCACTGCTACACAAGGCCTGTTCTCCTGCAGCTGCATAGATGTCAATCCCTAGCATAATCTCTCTCACAAAGAAATCCCGCAGAAAGTCCAGAACATGAAGGAAGGAGCAACGCGCTTTGGTACGGACTGGAGTGAAACTCCACCGAAAAAGACATCCGCTATGACATTGAAACAGCAAAGACTGAGCAGCTCCGAAATGTCCCCCGCTGACCTTGTCATCAGAGCCCATCTGAAACGCGTACCTCTCTCCCATTCCCTGTGTCTGTCCCCACCAGGTAAACGTGTCACACCTGCCAGGCATCGATTTGCATATCAGTCCATGACATTAACAGTACACCCTGTCCTTTATTTCATTCAGCTCCCTGGGTGTCAAAACAGACCTTCACACAGGGCCTGTCCCTTTGACCCCTTTGACATATGCTGGCCTGCTGGGACCACAGGCAGGTGAGGGTAAAAACCAGATCTGCAACATGGACTATTTCACCCTCCAGTATCCACTTAGATCCCCTCCCCCTGATTTTATTGATAACGTTCCTTTTTGTGAGGCAGCCTGCAGAGCATCATGGCTGCTATAGTCACATCCACATATAGACAGAGCGCTTCTTTCGAGAAGCCCGTATCCTCCAAACCCAGGCTTTCCGTGATGCCTCGGGCCAATTGAAGTTTCAGCAAAGTCAAGAGGGCAAGTGATTTGGGCTATAGAATGCACACGTGCGACAAGGTGATGATATCAGACGAGCCAAGAGTTAAGACATAAAATAAATCCTACTTCAAGATAAAGTGGAGGGGTGACTGGGCTCTCTAACCCGCGTTCCCAGCACTGGGCTTCCATTAAATAAATCTCGGTGAAATGATGGATTAGACGAGTAGAACGGCAAACTGAATGCGCTGCCTACTGTTTAAGAGATAAACAGAGTCTTCGTCACCTTTTTTTATCTGCCACGTTTTATAGTTTGCCATCTCAGACAGCCTCCAACGAACGCTCTTATTAGCTGAGGAGGGATAATTTTGATAAACAAGTAAATAGCAATCGATACTTGTGGGTTGTTTGCCTAAACTCTGGATTCACTGATCAGCTCCCGTGCTTGGATGGGAGGCACTGACTGCTGTAATCTACATGTAATAGGCATTATGAGGTTTAAGAAAAATAGCTCAGGCAGCAGCTGAGTCAGTTTGGGACAGATCATTATAAAATTCCATTATCACCGCTACAAGTTGGACTATTTGTCATCACAGAAGAGATGACAAGCTCAGAAATACTACATTTGTTATTATCAGATGATAAATGATATTCCATTAAAGCTGCAATACATCATCGGCAAAGCTGCAAAGAAGATATCAAACCTATCAGGACTTGACTTATAATTTAATTTTCAAAAGCTGTCAACTAAAATTCCAAAGGCTAAGCATTTTCATTTTTAAAGTTCATCTTATTTATTTTCCTCATCTGTTAGTCTAATTTCAGTGATATGGCAAAAATAACTGATTATGTGCAATGTATAATTCTCTTCTTTTGATTAGGTAATATATCAGGTGTCACTTAGGTATTAAAAATTAAATGACAGATAATAAAACAAGAGAGTCCCATAAAACACACCTTATTTTGATTTACTCACGTTTTGAAATATAACAGTAAAGGACAGGTCAATATTTGTTAAAGACACACACATGCCACGAAAAAGCATATTTACTCATTATTGAGTGCTTTTTCATGCCATCTATAGGGAAGTTGAACATGCTTTTCCATTTGGTGTTTATAAAATCTTTTCACGGATGAACAACTATTCTTTAGCTCAATTCTATAAATCACCCTCACATATTCCTTCTATACGTGCAAGTGCTTATGCTTCCCCGGTTATTATCATTGTTACCAATATGAAGCACTCAAATGTTGCCTGGGACAGCAACAACAACTCTTATCAGTTTCTACCAATGCGAGCAAAATTTCAATTTATGTGTGTCTTGCTCACGATCACAGACTTGCAAACTTATCAGAAAATGTTTGTGGACAGCTTGATACTAACTATAGGAACAGAATCTGCAAATCTGAGAGCTTAAGGGCAAGTCCTAAATCATTTTAGAGGCTCAGAGAAGGAACTTGCCCGAAGACTCACAGCAAGTGAGTAAAAATGATGCCGGAAGAAGCCATGATCCTCAATGCCTATTCTAATGTCTTTGATACATTATGCTGATTGACAGTGTCTCGTGAGAAATGTGACTCTTAATGTTAGGCATTTGGCCAAGGGTCCACCTTATAGTCGGTGCTCCTTAAAGTTCTGTTAACAGAATGGACGTATGTACAATGGGCACACGGATGGGTGGGTGGACAGATGGACAGACGGATGGGCAGACAGATGAGTAATTGTCTAGTTCTCTGAGCCTCCACTTGGGAGCCTGGTTCATTTAAATAAGACCTCTGGAAGCGGACCCAATCCCATCATTTGCAAATGCAGAATACAAGATGCTTCCCATTATTGTGCTAGCTATCTCTCAGATCTTACAGAGCACTCCCAGGTACCCTAACAAGGCAAGGGGACCTCTGAGCTGATCACAGTTATACGTCTTCAGGCACCACAGGGAAGCAAAAAAGCTCGTGCCCGGAGGCACTTCCCACCACTCACAGACAATGATGAAAAAAACTGTCCAAATAGGTAAGGCTGCAGCTCCGTCTCGTTGGCTCTTTGAACCATGGGGGATGCCATGTCTCCGTGAGACTCAATGTAGTATCGGCCAAAGGAGAAAAAGAAAGGGTTATAGAGTAAGTTTTCCAAAAACCAAGGGACTTCCATTCAAAGGGTTGTTTCTTCTTCTTTTTTTTTAATTGTGGTAAAACACACAAAACATGAAATTTATCACTTTCACCACTTTCAAGTGTACGATTCAGGGACATTAATTATATTTGCAATGCTGCACAGCCAACACCACTATGGATTTACAGCATTTTTCATCACCCCAAAAAGAAACTCTGTACCCCTTAAGCCGTAATTCCCACGCCCTCTTCCCTCCAGCCCCAGGTAATCGCTAATCTTTACTTCCTGGCTCTATAAATTTACCTATTCTAGAGATTTCATATAAGCAGAATCATACAATATTTGTCCTTTTGTGCAAAAGGCTTTCTTTGTAACTGTAAAAGTGAGGTACACTTGTGAATATATAAAGTAATACAAGAACTTATAATAAAAAGTAAATGTCCCAAACTTGCCTTGCCCCTCCTCCCTCCTCCACATCATACTCTTCAGATGTAACCACCGACAACAATCTAGTGTCTATCCATCCTGTGCTTTTCTACGCATGAAGACTTCTATTTCATGACTTCTAGAACAGATTCTGGCATCAGACCACTTGCATGTACGCCACTGGGAAGGTTATTTCGCCTCCCCAAGCCTCAATTTCTGCATTTGTAAAATGGCATTGGTAACAATGAAAGGAGGTAAGGGTGGGCCGCTTGGGTGGCTCAGTCAGTAAATTGTCCAACTCTTGATCAGGTCATGATCTCGAGGTTCGTGAGTTCAAGAGCTCTGCATGCTGAAAGTGCGGAGGCTGCTTGGGATTCTCTCTCTCTCTCTCTCTCTCTCTCTCTCCGTTCTCCACTTGTATGCTCTCTCTCTCTCAAAATAAATAAATAAACTTAAAAAAAAAAGGAGGTAAGTGTTTTAAAAGCACTTAGCACAGTGCTAGCTAAACAGTAATAACTCATTAAATGGTAGCTATACATTAGATGGGGCTTTGGTTTTTAAAAGCAAAAACAGGATCACACCATTCATGTTGTTTTACAACTTGTTTCTTAAAACTCATTCCTCATTAGTGCACACACACTTACCTCACCCTTTCTTAACTACTGCATCATATTAAAGGGCTATAGTTCATTCTCAAATTGTGTCCTTCTGATATTTTTATTCGATCTTACACAATTCATGGGACTTGACATTCTGGATCCAGCACTGTTCCCAGGTGGGCCAACACAGTCCAAGGATTCTAATAATAATGATAACTAGAAGAAAATGAATTATTTCAGTGAATTCCAGCTACATTCTAGGCAGTGTGTCAATGGTTTTACATATCTTATCTTTGGTCCTCGTTACACTTGTTCTGTCTCTGGAGGAAATCCTCTCAAGGGTGGATGGTTCTGTTTGGGTGGATGGTGCCTACAAGCTAGCAGATGGTTTCTGGCATTCGGAAGAGCTCCCCCATCCAACAGCAATTCACTGGGCCGCGGACCAGTCCCTGATGAAACCCACCACTCTTGGCTTGCTCTTTTCTCTTGTCAAATTTTTGTCCAAGGAGTGGAAAAGAGAGGATGGAGGAAAGATAGCTACTGAATGGGGACTTGGAGATAATCCATTTCTTCCTCTAGCTAACACTAACCTTAACCTTCTAGTTTCAGGGGCGAAGTGGAGAAGTAAAGTCTTTTTCAATGAGTGGGATTTCATGTGGATACGAACAGAAGTATGGAGGAAAGGCAAGGAAGCTTCAGAATCATCTGCTATCTTCCCAACCCCTAGTATGGAAGAAGGGGAGGGTCCCTGTTTAGAGGAAAATTCAGGTTATGGTTTTCCAACAGTCAAGCGAGAAGCTGCTCAGTTGACTATAAACAAATTGGAACAGGGACAGTCAAATAGCCTGTAGGGTCCCAAGGAGACTCGAACCTTCCTCCATGTCTCGTCAGGAGGAGAAAAAAGCACATCTACCATTAAACGTTGGCAATTAGGAATGAGTTGCTACCCTGTTGACCTACTGCCGAAAGAGTGGGCTATCAGCCTATTAAGTAAGCTGGGTGTTGTTCTGACTATTGCTAAAAATATTCATTCCAGGACCAGGCTGCTGCTACTCAAGTAACTCACCAGTCTTTATAAAAACATAGAGAAATAAAAGCCAATTACCCTCTTATTCTTCAATTAGTAGATGCTGAATTTATATATCGGCATCTAAATTCAAACCTAAGACACATAATCCAGTCGCATTGGCCAGCTTTTATTTAAAGCTTATAAGCTTCAACTATTTCCAAGGAAAGTCTGATGAACAAAAACACTCTCATTACACAGTGACCTCTTCCTGGAGTAGCCCAGGCCTCAGGAAAAGGAATTTTCCCAGAAGCCTCTTGTCAAGAGTTGACTTTTTTATTTCCTGGATTTCCATTTATCCTCTTTTCTTTAAAAAATTCTTCCCAGTCTTCCCTGCCATATCTAAGTCCCACTAATTCGTTGAAATCTTCCTCATCTACTCCAACCCGCTGATTTCTTTCTTTCTTTTTTTTTTTATTTACTGAGAGAGAGAAAGAGAGAGAGAGAGAGAGAGAGAGAGAGAAACCAAACTTGCATGCAAGCAGGGGAGGGACAGAGACAGAAGAGGGGAGAGAGAGAGAGAGAGAGAGAGAGAGAGAGAGAGAGAGAGAGAATCCCAAGCAGGCTCCACACTGTCAGCGCAGAGCCCAACGTGGGGCTCAAACTTGCAAACCATGAGATCATGACCTGAGCTGAAACCAAAGAGCCAGATGTTTAACTGACCAGGCACTCCTGATTTCTTCTTTTGATTAATTCCCACAAGGTTCATATTCTGGGCAACACTGTTTGGGACATTTTCCCTTTCTCTCATTGGTACTGTTTTGTTAGCCTGTAAGTGCCTTGGGAATAATGAAAGCTCATCATTTTCCTTCTACATCTGCTCCAAGTCCTAGCACAATCCTGAGCTCCTAGACTGGGCTCAGTAAATACTTGCACGTTATAAATGTAAGTTATAACTTGTAGGTTATAACAGTCAATGACAACAGAAAAATCCCCACTTGGAAGAAGGAAACAATATCCACTTTCCTTTTGTTCTTAACCCAATAATGAAATCCTTGAGCAAATGCTTTGTTTCTACATTGGAATCTTAATCAGGGGCTGGAATTTCAAGAAACGATATCCTTTGTTTGGTGTCAGTTCTCACAACCTATGACTTGAAATGGGCCAGGTGAATAAACAGATGTGAGTTCAAATATGACCTCCAAGGAGAGCACCTTGTAAAGAGCAAACTCAGATGCCGGTAAGCTTCAGATGGGCAAACTGAGGCAGAGAGAAAAGTGGTCTATATAAAGCAGTCTTTACCACAAGTTGTTGGAATTATTTGTAAAAGAAAAGGTTTGGGTGTTCAAATAAGGCTTAGAAAACCATAATTAAACAAATTTATTTGTGTTTCTTCATTGCAAAATTTCTCCACCCCTTGTATATGCTTATAACCTCCAAGAGGGGAAGTTAATATGCCAGATTTCAGGTTCCATATCTAAACCCTCTCTCCATGGAAGATCTCTGAGTCTAGAATACCCCCAGTAATATTTTTTGGACCCCTCCTCTATGGTCACTCATCTAATATGAAGCCCTCCATTGAGGCCTTTTGGCCAAGCACAATGTTCCCCTGACTTCCCTCAAGACAGTTAGAGATACTGGTTCCCATCCACTCTACCCCTCACCTGCCTGTGCAGAATTCTTTATTCCAATAACCTCAGTGTATTCAGGAGAACTCTGTTCAGGTAAAATATCTCTTCCATTAAGCTTGTTTACTTCATAGATTGAGTAGTGATGCCATTGACAAAATCTTACTCCTCACTCATCATTACAACATCTACATATAGTAATGTTATTATACAATCATCTAGTCGCCACATAAGACACGTGGTTAGGCCTGCCAAAAATGAAACCCCTGCTCTCAGAGCCCAGATACCAGTTACCCAAGGATAGGATGATGGAGTGGGGAGTGGTTAGGAATTGATAGCAAAACAAACAGAAAATGCCTAAAATTTCTCACTGTGTTTAAAATAAAATGTATTGCTATGGCCTCACTAAATATATATATATATATATATATATATATATATATATATATATATATATATATATGTAAACATCTCATCATGAAGGACATTTCAACAGAGACTAGATAACTCCTTGGGTTCCACATTTTAAAGCAGATTCTAGAATGGGGGTAAGGATAGGGCCAAGACCACCAGGAATGTTTTCAAGACCCACTATAAAGCTTTTTCCAGGCCCTCTGACAAGATCAGATAGGCTAGAAGTGTGCCTTCAGGTCCTGTTTAGTCAGGGTTAGGAAGTTGTACCTGGTTCCCCCATTTCCTGTGCTCCCTGGACCACAGTAGATCTCTCCCAGGTTCTGTCCCAGTTCCGAGGTCCTTTAAAGAATATACGATATCTTCCCTCAACTAGCCTGTCACAAGGTCACACAGTCACGAGCTGCAGGAAGTCCCTTCCCATCTCTGAGCCCTGATTTGTACCTCTGTGGCACGAGGACATCGCATCAGATGGGCCTGAGGTCCTTGCTCTCCAACCTGACCTTTCATGGTTTTATCGATGCATACGAATCAGAGCTGGAGGAGAAGTTAAACCCTGAACCTGAGGATTAGTCACGGAAAAACACACCATTTTACCCCAATCTCAGTTATAAGCATCAGAATACAGATTAGGTTTTTGGCTTAAAGCAGGGATTCAAAGAAATAAAACACATTTGGGGGAGTTTTAGGGAGAGTGGGAGGGACAGATGTGGAGACAGGTGTGTGAGACTTGGTCTGAGGAAAAAGGACAGAGAAGGAGGGCTCAAAGGGAAGGGCGTCCCCTGGTCGGTCCCAGCCAGGCCCAGATTCCTCCAAATACACTGACAGGAAGTAGACAGAAGAAGGGGCATCACTACGGCCTTTCTCAGGCCATCTCCTAACAGCTCCGGGCGGCCTTCTCTGCTGACCATTTCCTCTGGCTGAGTCCCTTGACCTGGTGCCTCAGGGGCTTGTGTTCACTCAGGTTGTTCCTTCTTGGCCCCAGTTTCCCTAGCTGGACTCTCTTTATTAGCTGTCCCATCCGCCTCAACTCTGGGCTCTCTTTGCACCCAGATCAGCTGGGCTGTCGGGGTCCTGCACATCCAACCTGGGAGCTGATACGGCGAGCAGTTTCCACACACCAGCCACCTACAGATCCCTTAGGGCCTTCTTAGGGACAACACTCTACTGATGAGGAGAAAGGACAGGTGGGGGATGGACCTCAGTTTCTTGGATCTTGAGGGTTCCGTCAGAGAGGTTTATCAAAGAGGGATCCCAGTAGGACTGCGCCTATTTATCTATAGTGATGGTCTTCCTGTAACCTACCCCTGATGGCCTTTCCCTGCCCTGTCCTGTGTTCTCACTCTCTCATTATGCTCCCTGGAATCATCCTCTCACCATATTACTAATACCTAAATCCTGTTAAGGGGGCTACTTTTAGAAGGACCACAGGCTAAAATACCCGTGGAGTCCATTGTCTGCCATTTTGGACCCTGCTGAGCGCAGGCCCCATCGCTGAGTCCCCTCACAGGGGACTTAGAAGGGAAAACAATGGCAGGGCCCAAGTGGAAGCTGCTGTAAAAACCATAGCCCTGAGCACCAAGCTCGTTCCCCTCCCCCCCCCCCGTGCATTCATCTCTGTCTTCTTTTTCAAATTTGATTTTAAATATTTACAGCATCATACATCTTCCCCACCAGATATTACTAATGAACTGTTATTGTCTGCAAAACCTGCCAGATGAGTGATGGCCAACTTAAAAAGAGCATCAATGTTTTATTCGTAAAATAGAAGCTGGAAACAGAAAATGCTTATGCGTTTTTAGGCCTTTCATCATTATTAGTATTGATTCTCTAGGAGAGGGGGGCACTCTGGCAATTAGCAAAATCAAACAGAACTGGAGATGCCACATGGCCCCCACAAACATGTTGTAAATATGGACATGTTTGTATCTGCTCACTCAAATCAGTAAGGAGGAACACATTCCAAGAAAATGTAAATTTTTCCACTTGTAAATTTCAAGAGAAAAGTGAACCGTTCAATAGCTCACTGACAAAGAAGGAACCCCATATACTGGCCTGTCCCACCCGAGAGGAAGCTGTGTGCTCCCCCAGCTCTTAGTTTGTATTTCCCTTTCAAGGTGAAAAATCAGCGACCTTGGTAGAGAGGCATTAACATCAGCCTCCCAGAGCTGGCCTGCATTCTATCCCACATCTGCCCTGCCTTTAGCCCCTTACTGCTTGCTCACAATGTGACTCCTGGTCTGAGGCTCCAGTTCTGACTCTGGCTCAGCAAACAGACAGCAGAGGGGGTCTAATGGTGACTGAACTCTGGGAGCTACACAGATTAGAGGTCAAAGCTCAGCTGGCCTTATCAGTTGCGTGACCTGGGGCACCCCAGTTACCTCTCTGAATCTCAGTTTCTTTATCTTTTAGGTGGAGATAAGAACACCTACCTACTGTGCAAGTCGATAGTATCAGTGGCTCTTCCCTGTCTGGCACACAGGAAAGGATCCCAGACTCTGCTGTTTCATTCTCTCTGGTTATGGATGGACCTATATTTTTAAATGTTTTATGTTTGCCAAGGGAATCTCCTTATTCCAGATATTCCAACCTAGCTGAGGTCATGGCATTCAAGTGAGTTAGAAAGCTCTTAGACCTTGGATATGGCCCAGGGTCTTTAAGAGTGTGAACCTGGGATCCAGAAGTTTTGGGTTTAAAACTTGGTTTTACCCCTCTCTAATCCGGGTGTCTGGGGAAAATGGCTTCTCCTCCCTGGGCCTCATTTTACTGATGTTTAAACTAGCAGTGTGAGGCTGTCTTAGTTCAATGAGATCAGTGCATGAGGAGTGTTTAGCCCGGGACCAGACTCACAGGAAGTGCTCAGGAAACACCAGCTGTTATTATTACTAGAGCCTTAGTTCCTTGTCTATAAAAGAGGATGATAGCCCCTTGCCCTGCCCACCCCAGAGGCCTGCAGAGAAACTCTTCATAAGATGGCCATCACACCATTTTGCAGTCTCAAAGCACGATGCTCTCACTTTTTCTGTGCGGGATTCTGGACGACCCACCTGAAAGATCGTGATTCAAATGAACATTGTCCAATCACAACAACAAAAGAACATGCGTGTGTGGTTCCACTGAACCGTGGGCTAGCTGATGATCACCCAGCCCCTACCCACCCTCAGATGGAGCTGATCTCTCTATTCTTCCATTCTGTTACAATTTCCTGAAAGAAGAGACCCAGATCTCTCCAAAGGGGGAAAGCGTCCAGCTAGACCTTGGGCACAGCAAAGCAGAAATGGGGCCCCGGGGCATCCTGGGAAGGGAGCAGTCCTCTGCTGGGAGGGGGTAGGAGAAGGAGGTGGTTGATGTTTCTAGGGTCATTGTGCCCTTCCGTCCAGGTTAGGCTGATTATAAGGCAGCTCAGATCCAGTCATCCAGCTTGGCACTGTGGGTGACAGAATAATTTAATGCCTTCTCCAAGAGGGATGAGTCAGCCCCAACAGTCCTTTCACAGTCTCCTGTGCAGACAGACCCTGAATCCACCCAGCTGCATTGCTTATCTCTGCATCCTCTAAAACACAGAGCACAGTATCTGGCACGTATGCATAAAACAAGTGTTTACTGATTAAAGGAATAAACAAACATATGGGAAGAGAGTATGGGAGGGTGGGTAGATGAGCTGACGGATACTAGGCAGAGAGCAATGAAGACAAACAGAGAATATGTGTCCCGGAAGGTATGTCCAGAGACAATGGCCCCGGCTTCCAGATCAGGTAACCAGGTTAACTGCAACAAAGCCTGCAATATTGTGCTTCATAAGGAGATAGGGTATATAGATGCTGTCACGCCCACTCTAACCTATGGGTCCATTCAGGTCAAGAAACAGAGAATCCGACTGTGGAGTGGGGCTGAGAGCAGGGTATGAGTCTCAGACTATTGTTTCCCAGCCCCAAACCACGTGCTCCCTCTCTCACTCCCTTATGGCTGCAGAAAGGACACAGCTACATTGGATTTCCAGGCTGCCTATGGGTCAGAGGAGCTCACCTTCTGACAAAGATGGAAAACTGAAAGAACATCAAGACGATGAGGTTGAAAAGAGGGAGCCTCGCCTCGCCATGACTTCCCTGTTCCGGCTGGATCTCCAAGAGGCCTCGGGTGGATTTTCTCTTATCACTCCTACTCACCGAGTTTTGGTCAGGGCAATTCCCATTGGCAACAAAGGGTGGTCATTTACCATAAGGCGCAACTCTCCCTCCTTATCTGCTTAATCTCGGGGCTCAAAGTGCCTCGAATGTGCCATCACTGCCCTTCTCCCCTTGAGGAGAAAATGAGTAAATGTCGCATCAAAGGTACTCTCTTTGCACACACCATATCCGCCCGATCCGGCCTTTCCCCAGAAGCATTTCTGCTTGGCCCAAACCTCTTCTATACCTCTCCCTTCTCGGGGAGCTGGGGAAGTTGGGTTCGCTTTCTAAGGACCTGGATTCCAGTAGGGAGAACTTTGGAGGTGGTGGTTGGCAGTTTCCCTGTACAGGAGGCACGCCGCACCTCTGGGATATGGGTAACAGGCATCTAGAGCTCAACAAGGGGTAGGAAGCCACAGGTTCCCAGGCAGCACCCCCAACCCACTCCAATGAACAGCCACTCTGGTACCTAGATACGACTTTTGCCGCAGTCCCTTTGGGATTTAACTCTCATGGGTTTCTGATTATAAATCATCAAGGAAATTTTAACTGGTGGCAGTGCACATACAGTTAATTGAGTCATTTGTTCCCAGGATGTCAGCCTTTGCTGCTATTTCTATTCTGAACACTGACTCATACTGTTAATTTAAACTGTGTGTGTTAACGGTGGAGATTTCGTTACCTTTGACTTTCTTTTTTGTCCTAGAAAATCTAATTTCAGAACAGAGAGGAGAAGGTAAAATACACTTCTACTCCCTGCGCTCAAATCTTTCATGTACACAAAAGTCTCCATTGGTCTGTTGGAAGAAAACCCCTCTGGCGCCATTTTCTACCTTGTTGTCCGATGAAGTAAGGCAGGCGTGGCTCTGGGAGACATGAATCCGTACCCCATTCCTGCCCGGGGAGCCAGAATGCAGCCTCTGCGTCAACCTTGACTCTGAGCAACGGTGGATCAGTCTGCAGGCAAAGAGGATTAAACTGGCCAAAGTCTAAGGCACTTTCTAGTTTGCACATTCCAGAAAAATCGCTCTGTCTTAGCCTATTCCTGAATGTGTTCCACACAATACTAGGTTACTGCTTCATCAATTCATTCAACAAATATTCACCACACGCACTTCTTTTGGTGGCATAACGAGATGTTTAAAAAGCTACACATTATAGTGGTTAAGAGGATGATTCTAGTAGCAGTAGGTCTATGTCTGAATCCTGGTTTCATGTCTTACTACACAAATTCAGGCAAGTTACTTCACCTCTCTGAGCCTCAATTTCCTCACCTTTAAAATGTGTCAATAACTCTACGTCATAGAGTTATTGTCAATATTAATGGGGTTTTCGGACAAAGTACTTAGAATGATGTGTGGCATGTGATATATGTTGTTTTGTTGTTGACACGGGTAAGTAAAATCCCACATAGTCACTGCCTTTGTACATCTTACAATCTTACGTAGGCGAGAGATTTTAATTACTCAGATACGTCACTGCCTCCCACCTCTGCTACCATCACCATAGCAAAACCATCACGATCTCTTGCCTGGACTTTGCAGCGGACTCCCAACTCTCCATGCCTGCTGCCCTATTATTGGGCTTCTTTTCCATCTTTCCATAATTGCAATGATGACAAATTTTATACATATTTATGTTGCTGTAAGAGCCTCTCATAAGTATATTTGACCCAGTTAGGAAAGGTTTCCCAACATTGAGCATAGATCTGAAGGATAAACAGGTGTTACCCCCCACAATGGAGGAAAATCTGTTCTAAGAAGAGGGGCCAGGTGTGTTCAAAGGCCTGTGAAGGCAGGAAGCAAGTAAAATGCCCCGATGTTGATGAGGACTGTCATCCTGGGAACATGCTGGGATTGTGCTTCTCTGCCCCCTTAAAGGGAGGCATGGACACATGACTCGTTCTTGCCAGTGGAATGTAAGCATACAAGTGTGTGCCATTCCTCAGTAGAAGCCCCAAGAACAAATATGCAATTTGCCATGCTTGCTTCTCCTGATCAGCACACCTCCTGCCATTGCTGATACATACTGGACACACAGCTTGAGCAATAAATGAGCCTGTGTGCTTCCAGGACGCTGGCATTTGGGGTTGTTTGTTGCTATAGCTTAACCTATCACATGTATCCTGAATGGTAAGGAAGATAAATGTAACTGACAAAGAGAGGGTAAGGGGGAGCATGGAGTGAGGTGAAAGAAGGTTTTTAGGGGTCAAATAGGTAAGAGCTTTGCAGGCCATGTTAAGGAAATTTGGTGGCATCCTAAGAACAAAGGGAAATCACTGAAAGATCTGGAAGGAAAAACAGTAACAACAAAACACTGACTTCATATGGAGAAAAGATGGGAAAGAAGCCAAATCCTAGGGCAGTAGGAATGGAGAGTTGGGAGTCTGCTGCAGAGTCCAGGCAAGAGATCGTGATAGTTTTGCTATGGTGATGGTAGCAGAGGTGGGAGGTAGTGACGTATCTGAGATCTATTGAGGAGATTAAAATCAATGAGACTTTGGTAATGAACTGACAATGGCTGTTGAGAGAGAGGGAGGCTCCCAGATTGCTGGCTTGTCCAACTGGACGAATGTTGGGGCCACTTACACGATGGGTGCCAATAAAAGGGAAGCCAAAAACAAACAGGCTCTCAGTTAGTGCAAAGTTGCTAGTGTCCAGGAATGGTTTTCAGCAAGGAGCTTATGCCAACATTCATTCATCAGGAAGAAAAAAATTCAACCCTATCTGAAAGAGCAGGTATTTTTTTAAACAATTCCAAGTATGTCATCATTAAAGCCAATATATACATACATACACACACACACACACACACACACACACACACACGCACACACACACATATATATATATATAATAAAAAGAACTGCCTTGCCCTCACCCAAAGAAAACCATCTGGAAGAAATATTTTCCCTGTCATTTTTGTACAGGTGGAGGAGTTTTCTTTTTCATAACGTATTATGATAAAAGTATCAGATTTCTCATTAAGAAACGAAACAAGAAAGTAAAATCAGCTTTTTCTATTCGACTTTGTGCAGAGTAGTAGAAGCAACACAAAACTTAAGAGTCAGAGGAGCCTGTGTCTGAATCCCACTTTTCCACTTCCTAGCTGGGTGATCTTGGGCAAATTACTGAACCCCTCCAAACCTCAATTCTCTCATCTGAACAATCAGGGTAATAACAGCCATACCTAAGACAATGATGTGAATTAGATGGGATAATATATGTAAAAAACTTAGTGCAGTCCCTGGGACATAGTAAGTGCTCATTAAATATTGGTATCTTACTATAGGGATTATCTAGCAGGGATATTGATAGGGGTTTGCTGCAGTACTTTAGGAACAGGATAAAACTATCAACTCCTCTTTCCCTACAGAGATCCTGTTCAAAATACCCTAAATATAAGGAACAGTAGCTGGTTGGGATTATAGGCTCTGCTTCAACTCTTCCATATAGTTCCAGAGTTGAATTGGACAATGTTGCTCAAAGTCAGAAAACTAAATGAGAGCTCTTGTTCATGTTTTCCCCCCTTGAACCTGAGGTGGCCAACAGAGAAAAGGAACAGAGAGAGAGAGGGTGGCCGGTCCTAACTTGGAAGTCCCAGATGTTCATAAAGAGGAAGATTACATTTCCCTTCTACCCTTTACGAGAGTAAGTCTGCCCACTCATAACATGTGGACCATTGACATTAACGAACAAGATCTACTGGCAAATCTAATAACTACTCTAATTTTGAAACACTGTTGTATATAAATACTATTTCAGGATCCCCATGGCAACTGTAACATGACAATACCAGGGATTTCTGTTGATGGAAACATTACAGGTACCATTAGTACATTGTGTTTTGTTATGTACATTCATAATTGAAGATTTGGGGTGGAAGTTAGCAGAAATATTAGTTTTTCCCATCTATGTTCATTCACTTCCTTGCTGAGCTTCTACCCATATACCCCTCCTCCACAGAGATAAGGATCCCTGATGGTGCCAACACAGCCTCTGCTGAATGGAACCCAGCAGCTCACAGGGTATCATTGTAATATGTGTCATCTGTTAGGCACTTGGTGTGTTTACCATGCAGCACCAAGTGCCACTGAAGTCCTCTGCATCCCCACAATAAACCTGTTAGGTAAACACCCTTAGTGTTCTCATTTTCCAGACAAAAACACTAGATCACGCAAGACACATGATCTGTCCTAGGTCACGCAGCCAGGAAAAGGTGGATTTGGAATTAGAACCCCTGCACGTCTAACTCCAGAGCCTCGTGCCCTCTGGGACTCGGCAAAAGCTTTGATTCTGGCCATTCATCCAATCAACAGACCCAGGCTTGATTGTTTTCAGAACAGATCCCTTCAAATGATATGCAGATAGGACAGTTTGGCTGATCAATTTTTCAAGGTACTTAATCTCCTAGAAATATTCAAATGTTGTTGAGACTTCGTCAGGTATTTAAGGATATTTCAGGAGGAACTAAAACCTCACAAGCACATTGCTTTCTCTTTGCCAACCTCAGAGCTAGCCCTCTACTACACTTAGTTATTCAATGCCAATAAAAATAAAAGTCAAAGGAACGTCAGTAGCAGAAAGCCTCCCCTCCAAGTATCTTCCTTGAGGTTAATGGCACAAAAATCCAGCACTATGGACGACTTCTCTTCTGATTTACTATTTGAAAATCAAAATATTGTAAACTTCCAAAGGTTGCTTTTCTGATGACAAGGAAAATGATTAATGCATATTATTTACTTATTTATTTTTATGGTTGGTTGGTTGGTTGGTTGGTTTTGGCTAGAACTGGGACATTTTAAACCCCCAAGAAATTCCTAAGTGCCTCCCAAGCTCTTAGCTGACATCTACCAAATCACTGAGTTTGGCTGGGTTTATCCAGGACATAACTACAGATTGTTCATTATCGGAGAAAAGATTTTTGCCCCTAGAATTATAAATGTGTATCTCTCAGCGGACACACAGAGGAGAAATGATGAATGAGATAGGGCTTTGGGCTCATTCACAAATGTCAATGCATCTTTTCTCTCCAGCTGACTGTCTGGTTTCTCTGAAAGTTAAAAAAAAGAAAGGAAACTTATAAATAAGTTCTCATTACGTTAAAGTGGGGTTGAACAGGGATCAGAATAAAAGATACTGATGAATTGGTGAATTGATACTGAATTCCCAAAGCTCTGTATTAATCCTGCTTCTGTTCTTAGCTCACTCTTAATGGTACCCATGGCTTAATTTCCTACATAGTATGGAAGCATAATTGTTGTCATCACGGGGTCATAATCACCCTTTGTCGCATTGCCTTAATTTATCAGATCGGCTTTTACCACTCCTAGAAGATAATATGGGTTTGAATGAAAGCTAACTCCACTGACAGAATGCTGTTTATTTTAAGATGAAAGAGAGACAATGGTCACTACGTTCACTAATATCTAAGGGGACCCTTGTAGATGGGGCGCAGAATTGAAAGACACTGGACAGTCCAATGTGTTGAGGAAAGTAAGGAGTGTAATGTAGATAAGTCCTATAGCACAATGTTTGACCCATGTTAAGTTGGTTAATTGGTTTTGCTTTCTTTTTTGGCTATAGCTAGGAAACATTTGCCGAAGGTGAGCCAGTTTGATCTGGTTTGTCCCAGGGAAGATTAATGTCAAGCTGGTTCTGATACTTCCATGGTGCATACTTCCTCCCAGGAGTCGCTCAGATCCATTTGGACTATATAGTTGTGTCTTATAACAGAAACTATAATATCTCAATGAGAACCCCTTCTTGGACTGTCCAAGCTCCAAGAAGACAAGGACTAAGTCTGTTGTATGCACAGCACCTGGCACACAATAGGTGCTCAAAAATATTCAATTTAAGAGTGTGTACATAGATGGGGAGCCTGTGTGGCTCAGTTGGTCAAGCGTCCGACTTCAGCTCAGGTCACGATCTCACAGTCCGTGAGTTCAAGCCCTATGTGGGGCTCTGTGCTGACAGCTCAGAGCCTGGAGCCATCTTCAGATTCTGTGTCTCCCTCTCTCTCTCTGTTCCTCCCCTGCTCATGCTCTGTCTCTCTCTGTCTCAAAAATAAATAAAATAATTTTAAAATTTTTTTTAAAAAAGAATTTGCACATGGAGGAAACATTTTCAACCTGAACTGATGGACCAAAATGTCAGAACATAAACACTATCCACCTCATCACCACGTGTGGGGCAAATTCATGTGTGAGTTCTGGGACAATCTTGTCCGCCTTCTATTAAATGGAAAGAATAAACACACCCCATGTTCCCATTTCCTATAAGACAAAGAGTTTCCCCCCCCCCCGCCCTCCACCACCACCAAAAAAAAAGGAGCTCTCCCTGGTGCTATTTATCCAGAATCCAACTGGCTTCATGTTGGAAAAGTCCTTTCAATAGTACAGCTTCAAGAGATCTAATCAGGGAATTAACCAAAATATACAGATACAGATATTCAGACAAGCCCCTGTCCCACCAAAGTAGTGGGAATGTAATCTCAAATAACTTGACTCTTCCTCTTCCCCCAGGAAAAGTCCTGGGGGTTAAGTCAGAGTTTCACAGAACTGACAACATAGAAGGGGGAGAGGGAAAACTGCTGTCCGATCCTCTGTATCTTCTGTCCATGCCATTACCCTCTGAGACACGACCTCCCTTCTGGTCTTTGACCACTGTTTCATGTGGGTCTCCATTTTCTCTTCAATTCTGGCTCTTAATCTGAGATAAAGAGCTTCACACTGCAGGATTTGTTTTGTTTCTCCCGTGACATCGGGGCATAACTATCTCTGTAAGTCTGTTTCAGTTCCCTCCCATAGTTACCTGGATCCCTCCTTCTGCATCCTCCCTGACCCTGACCCTGATGGCCAGACCCAGCCCAAATAATTTCTACCTAGTTCCTAGGGAGGCTGACTCAAGATGTTTCTTCCCAGCAGCTGTCTGTGCCTTGCCTCCCCTTAGCCTTAGGCTTAGTCCTTCAGAACATAAAACCTGGAAAAGATTCACTTTTTTTCTTTGCTTTTCATTTCCATCCCTCCTTGGCTGCAGCCTCTTTTGGAGCAGAGAAAACCTAACTTCTTGAATGTGGTCATGCGTCGGGGGTGGGGTGGGGAGAGGGATAGAGGCAAATTGTCCTATCCAGATATTTTTGGTGAAGATGGCTTCAGTAATCCTTTCCATCCTTTTCCTCTGCCCCCTTCCAATGTGACTTTGCTGCTCAATCAAGAGGTAACATCTATTTCCTTTATCCCTTGAGTCTGGGCTGACCCTGTCTCTTACCTTTGACCTGCAGAATGCAGAGAAAGTGATATTGTGTGAGCCCCGAGATGAGGCCTGGAAAGACCTTGCTGCTTTCCCTTTCATTCTCTTAGAACCCAGTGGCATTCGAGGTGAAGCCCAGGCCAGCTCTCCTGAAGGTGAGTACACATGAACAGACGACGGCCAGCGCCCCGTCCTGACGTGCCAGGGACCTTTCACCCCAGTTGAGCCACCACATTACTGAAGACACATGAGTGACCCCAGACAAGAGCAGCCGAAAAGCCCACCACTGAGCTCGGCCCCAACTGCCGACCCACAAAATTGTAAGCAAATAAAATACTACTTATTTTAAGCCACTAAGTTGTGGAATAATGTGTCATGGGGCGGGAGAAAAGTGATACAGACAGAAAACACCAGGAAGAGAAGAGTTGGGTAATGCCTCAATGCGCTTATATGGTAGAGCTATGCCTTGGGGTTTATTGCCAGGTATTTCCAGCATCTCATCCCGTCCACACTTGTAGACTATTTGTCAGGAAATTTTACAATATTTACAATTGGGGAGTCCCCAAGGAGTCTAGAGGAAAGGGCACAAGGTGTAAATGACAGGGGTGACCTCCTGGTACCAGGTCACTAGTCCCTGGATAGGTACAGGGAATGTTGATCAACCAGCAAGAATCTACTGATGTCCCCGTTATATGCCCATGCCCATGGTATTATATGCCCATGCCCATGCCCATGGTATTGAGACACCTAAATGACCCCACCCATCCAAAAGTCACAACCTCCTTGGTGGGGAAAAATTAGGATGTCAAAGATTTAAACCATTTTTTCCTTCATAAGGAGAGTTACACCCCTTGTAACATCCCTTGTCGAGATCATGTCTCTGAGGCTCTGTGTGACAACCTATATACTGTCTCTCCTATCACTTGTGTTCTATTACTATAGCTCTCTCAGAAAGAGGTATCAGCAGGAAGCATCTGTGATATGTTCACTGGAACACCCCCAATAATTTATTTTCTGTGTAACTTCTACTGATCACAAAAACGCGTATGTGATCTGTTTGTTAGGTCTGGGTTTGCCTGGTGATATTGATCAAGTCGATTCCTTTGTGAAAAGCTACATTGATTAGTTTCCTGACAAGCTGTTAAGGCCACTTGGAAAGCTGTCACTGGTGATACTTGCCGTCAGAGGAGTGGCACTCACCCACAATGTCTTTCTGAAAGGAGACTGAATGGAAGATAGATGGATGCGGACTACATTCGTTCACTAGGTAAATACCCAGTGATCCATCTCCCAGCTCCTTTCCAGGGGGAGAAAATTAATATCCAGGCAGTGAACAGTCTCTCCTCCACCCTGAATTAGCATCTGTGGTGGAAAAGCCACCTGAAACACGGGAGACTAAGAAGGCTGGTCACTTTTAGCCGCCCTGTTCAAGTACCCGCTGGCTCTGCTCTGCTCCTCCTCAGAATGGCAACTGCCAACACCCCCGCCCCCCCCCCCCCACAGAACCCCACATCAGGATGGAAGGCGATAAACTGTGCTCTGTCCTGGAAAAAACAATGCGAGCACAAGAGGGGTTAGAACAATGGGCCGCGGGGCTTTCTGACAAAAGAACACCAGATCATGAGCACAAAGGACACTTGGAAATTCCCATTTCTTAACAACTAAAATGAATGAATAGCTTGCACACCCAGAAGAGAGCAACAGGCAGTATTTCAGTGTTGCCTCTTACAAGAGCGAAACCAGTCTCCAGAGGTGGGGAAGGGAGAAAGGGGACCGCAGGGCTGCTACAAGAGTCTGACACTGGCTGGAGCAGCTCTTGCTGAGGCACGTTGTTTCAAACGTATGCCCTTGAAATGGACTTCAAAAGAGTTCCATATTTGACTAAGTTTGACTATCAGCTGGAACATGGGTTAGTTTTTCTGAGAAGTCCCAGGAATAAGAAGCCTGTGGGTTACGTGGGACAGAAACTGACCAGGTTAATTGTCACTCGTCTATTTGATATGGTCATTAATTCAATCTAGGTGATCACTTCTTCTATCCAGTGTTAGAGTTTTGGTTGCTCATCTATAGCAATCAGTTAGGTCCTGACTCTGTCACTCGCTAGCAATGTGAGCAAGTTGGGCACCCCTCCTAAGCCTCTGCTTTGAGGATTAAATGAGAGAGTACATGTACAAGTCATTAGTTACCTGCCAATAACAGACTAACACTGGTTGTTAACATGTTCTTATAATGGACACCTGCTTTAAAAAATACCCAACTTAGGGGCGCCTGGATGGCTCAGTCGGTTAAGCGGCAGACTCCGGCTCAGGTCATGGTCTCATGGTTCGTGGGTTTGAGCCCCGCCTTGGGCTCTGTGCTGACAGCGCAGAGCCTGGAGCCTGCTTCGGATTCTGTGTCTCCCTCTCTCTCTCTCTCCCCCAGTTGGGCTCTGTGTCTCTCTTTCAAAAAAAATAAATAAATGTTAAAAAAGTAAAAAATTTAAAAAAATACCCAACTTAAAATGTAGAATATTCCTATAATTAAGGCATTGCTTTGTTCTATCTTTTAAAATAGAGCAAATGTAGGGGCGCCTGGGTGGCTCAGTCGGTTAAGCGTACGACTTCAGCTCAGGTCATGATCTCACGGTTCACGAGTTTGAGCCCCGCATTGTGCTCTATGCTGACAGCTCAGAGCCTGGAGCCTGCTTTGGATTCTGTGCCTCCCTCTCTCTCTGCCCCTCCCCTGCTCACACTCTGGCTCTCTCCCCCTCAAAATAAATAAACATTAAAAGAAATTTTTTTTTAAAGGGAGCAAATGTATGAACTAGAATGTTTAACTTCAATGGGACCAAGAGAAAACAGATTGAATATCTAAGCTAAAATTAAAAGTACTTTAAAAAGAGATTATTTTGTTGCTATCCCGTGATAACAACACAAATATATAAATCCAGAGCTAATGAGTTAGTGATTTTGTTTTTATCAAAGGCTTGCTGCTTGCCATAACAGAGGAAACAATGGGAACACTTAATCCTCGCCCAAAAGGCAAAATGAGTAATTTGAACTTAACTCTCTACTACAGAAGCAGGAGAGGCAGAAAGACCAGAAGTCCAACATTACTTCCAACTGGGACCCTCACAAAAGAGAGACGTAACTTTTTTTTTTTTCAAAAGGAAGGTAATCATAGAAAAATGAGATAATTTACCGTTTTTCAATTTGTAAGGACTACAAAGTATTTTCACAGCCATCATCCATTATTTAGGCCTCCCGCTAGGCTTAGTGAGGTCTACTGAAGAGGTCTCCATTGTGTTGAGGAAGAAATCTAAAACTAGTAGTTATTTACCCAGGGTCCCAGAGATGGCGCCAGGAGGCTCAACTCAAACCTGGGTCTTGAGTCTTCTACATCTAATCCCTTTTTCTCTCTAAAAAGCTGAACGATAACGCAAATTCAGAAGGCAACAGGAAAAAGGCAGGTTAAAAATTTGCTGTGATATTGTGTGGTTGGAATCATGTTAACCCTTAATGGGTTAAATGGCAGGTGAGTCACTGGGGAATTGAGTGCTAGTGGGAGTCCACAGAGGGAAAAATAAAGGCAAAATCATGAGAATTCAAGACTAATGGCTCAAGGATTTCTCCCGTCACAATTCACATCTAAGGCCCTCTCCCTACCTGAACTGTCCCAGCTCTCAAGAAGGTTGACTGTGGTCGGAACACCACACAAAACTGTTCTCTGCATACATGTGTGCAGCTCGCAAAAAAGTAAAATATACCAGCCGGGTGTTTTTTCTAGTCACATCTTGCTACATTTTTTAAAAAAATGAATATTGAGATATGGGATGTGGGGTTGTTACTGTCATTTGGTGTCTTTCTCCCATGACAATACATTATTGACAGTCCTCTGGATCAATAGATAGAGATTCAACTTCTCTATTTTAGCAAACATTTAATATTCCACAGTAGGATTTATACCAGAATTTATCCAATCTTTCCCAAATTGATGCACATCATGCTTTTTGGGTTTTGTTTTGCTTTTTCCTTGACAAATGATGTTGTGATAAATGTCCTTGATTATAAGTCCTAGGGCTATTATGTCATTAGGATACATTCCCACAACAAGGATTTCTAGCATAAAATCTACATATATCTTAAATGGGGATTTTAAGGTATGTTGTCACATTAGAAAAATGAAGTCCAGAAGGCTTAAAAATTTTAAGTTCAAACATAAAATAGTAAAATCTTAGCTCCACAGAGGCACTGTCACTAGCTACTTGAAGTCCCTGATTATATCTTAAGCAAATGTGGATCCATATCAAAACCAGCATGAAAAGTTTGCCTTTAAACGAATCTGAAATCAGACATGCAGATAAATTCAGTTAGAGAGAGACAGAAAGAGAGGCCCCCAAAACATTAAGCTGTCTACTTTGATTATTACCAAGCAGAACACCAAAATCCAATCAAGTACCATCATCTTGGGTCTCTGGGATGAAATTTCTCAGTTTCAGTTTTATTTATTCTCAACCAAATCTTGCTTTATTCCTAAAAATCAGCCAAAGATCTCCTAGTGTGTTGATCTGGGCTGGTACTCCCAAGGGGCATGTTTGAGGCATCATCAGTGGCCTTGTTTGCCTATCTATAGGGACTTCATTACTTTGAGTGAGATTCCCAAAGTGAGAGGAAAAGCTAGGTTGCTCTGGTTGATAGAGAAAAGTCTAAGAGGCTATGTAGGGGAGAAGAAAAGATAAAAGATTAAAACAACAACAACAACAATCAAGCAGATGGGGAGACACTAGAAAGAGCTGAAAAAAATGCCCGATAAATTTTAAAAATGCATGAAGCTTTTGCTATGGGGTGACCAATGTGACTTCCTGATCTCCCCACAACACCTCCAGAACAATCTATTTTATGTATGATACTTTAGAGTTTGACTGTTCCATGGGGGAAGGAGAGGAGATGGTTAGGAGCAGGGCGAAGAAATAACAAGTCTGGTCTCAGTGCGGGTGGGGGCTTCCCAAAGGAGACCCTGTCACATTGGGTCAGTTTGAAGTGCTGCTCAAAAGTTGGATTAAAAATGAAATCACATCCCATTCTTAAACCCCTACACCTCTCGATCAATCATGGTTTACAAAGCATCTGAAGAAAGGAAATTTTTGACCAACTGATCAAAGCAGCACTCGGAATGGAACCACTGATTGAATATTGACCTCAGCAGGCACTGTAATTGCATCTTATTGGCAAATCATTACTAGTTTATCTTAGTGATAGAAAGCACAGATTGAAATTACAGAGGCGCTTACTTCTCTGGAGCAGGTGAATAACTAGCAGGTGAAAAATTTCTCTGGCCTTTCAAAACACGGTGGAGGTGTGGGGGAAGGGAGGGAGGACCCTTGCTAGGAAGATGAGAGGTCGGCTTAGCCAACCTCCCTGTAACTGAGGGAGAGAACAGTGTCCCCCTGCCTATTCCAGTCCTCATCGTCTCTTCAAACAGACAAGTCCATTCACACCTCCTACAACAAGACCTCCTTCACCTCCCCAAGACCTCACCTACTCCACTGCCCTCTATTTCGTCCTGGTGCCATACAGTGTAAGGGTTAGGAGTTCAGGTTCAAGCTGTGTGAAGGATTTCACACAAATCACCCCTTTTAATCCTCACACAACAACCCAGTGGAGTAGGTATTAATAATATCCCCGCTCTAGAGACGAAGAACATAAACATTAGAAAGGGTCAAAAGTTAAAAATAAGACAAAAATAAATATACAGAGAAGTTCTAATATACCGTATACCCGAGGAGGGTATACAGGAAGCATGTACTGAACTCTGCAGTCTACTTCGTATGGGGACTGGTTTAAGGGTCTTACAGACCCTTACAGACTGGTTTAAGGGTCAGCGAGCAAGTCTGTTAGGCTTTGCAGGTAGATGTTCTCTGTGATAACCAATCAACTCTGTGGTCGTATAAAAGCAGCCAGAGGAAAATAAATAAGCGGGCATGGTAACATTCTAATAAAACATTATTAGTGACAGGTCATTTTGGCCTGTGGCCTTAGTTTGCTGATCCCTGTTCTGGAATACGCACTCCTGGGCGTTCGGGCATTACTCCCAACAGGTTATATAGTGACATGCCGTAAATCTCAAGTATATGCAATTTAATTCCGGAATCCAAGATGAAAAAAGGACTATCAGTAGGAATCAAGACTGTTTTCTGTTCCCCTCCCAAAATCCTGCCCTCGAAACTACCCCAGTCGCGGCTCCAATATGTCCAGTGACAGGAAGCTCACGCCTGCACGAGTCACCCGTCTTTATCAAGGGGCATGCGCGTGTTTTAGAGTGTTTTTGACACTAGATTTCTCCTTGTCTGACTGATAGAAGACCAACTTGATACATTGCCAAATACTGAAATCTTGACACAGGGAGCACCTTCTGTCCAAGAAGACTAGAAACTTTTTTCTACTGAGCAGTATTGTACAGGGTTTCCTAAGAACATTCATACTAGTGAGTGCATGAACTTCAACTGTACAATTGCTCCTTACCCAGCTGAGAGGATCACTAAGACTGATTTCATTTGCGTGCCCCAGGGTAAGATCATCCATGAAATGGGTATCCACCGCACGCAATACGCATGCCTACTGGCAAACTGTTTTTTCCTATTCTTCCCCTTGTTTTCTTAGAACAGAAGTCACACAGAATTGAAAACTCATCTTGAATTTCCATAGAAAATGAAGCTCTCCTAGAATAGCACCCATGCACCTTTTCTTTTAGTCAGATGTTCACTCAACACATATTTATAAGCATCTACAGTGCACTTGGTCCTAAGGAAGAAACAAAGAAACATATTCTAGAGTTCCCACCCTCTGTATTTTTAAAATCTAGTTTGCGAGATAAGATAAAGCACGAGGTTTTGCACATTTAGACAACTGCCTATGGTCTCTTGGTCCCATACCAGTCAGACCACTTCTGGGAACTGCCCCTGACATTGAAGTGGCCGATGAGCTCTCAGAAATTTTGGAAAATTTCCATTATCATGGGAAAAGTCTCAAGAGAAGCATATTTTCATTTGGGCCAAATGTAATCATCATTCTTTGCATTTACACATGGCTTTTAACCTTTTAAAATGCTTTGAACATGTATTCTAGGAAATCAAGCAAGCAGTGTTATCCTCATTCTATAGATCAGTACACTGAGGTCCAGAAAGGGGAAAGGGTTCCCTGGTGGTCTAGTGGTTAGGATTTGGCACGCTCAGAAAGGGTAAACTGTCCAAGGTCACACAAGTTAACGGTAGTACTAGAACTAAAACACACCTTCCGACCCCTAGCTCTTGGCCCTTCCCTTCAAACAAAGCTCTTTGTCCTTAGAGGGTAGATGAACCATTTATGAATGCAACTGGCATTCAGTAATGCAGGCTTAGGCTCTAATCAGAGCTGAAAAGAAGAGCAACGCTCTCAAGCTAGTTCAAATAAAAGAGACGAAACATACGCGAGGGACTTGCTTGGAACACAAAGGTCAAAGTGCAGCCAGGTGTTATGGAAATTTGAAAATTCTCAGTCACAGAAGTATCTCCTTCCGCCTCTCAGGTGGGTCTCTCTCATTTCTGCTTCTCAGCCTCCTCTCTCTCCCCCACTGGCCCCTACTTACAAATGGCCCCACCTGGCCACCAGCCCCAGGGCATGAGTCTACAGGTCCTAGTGCGCCAGCCCCTCTTGCCATTGACAATGACCTCTAATTCTCCTAATTCACTTAGTGGCGGACATAACCTGGACGTGGGTCAAATCTTTTCCAGTTAGGCACGGAGCGTGTGGCTGATATTGTATGTTCTCACAGAGGTTGCAGCGGACTCAGCAAATTGACCTTTGTCATGGTTGGTTGTGAAAAGTGAATGACGTATTCCAAGCACGATGCCTGGCACACTGTAAAATATTGATAAATAATGGTTATTCCAGTGGCGTTGTACCAAATATTCATTTTACTTGCGTGTATTCAACCATACGTATTCAGGAAAGGGAAAGAGGGAATAAGAAAACATTTCTTTTTTTTTTTTTTTTTAATTTTTTTTTTCAACGTTTTTATTTATTTTTGGGACAGAGAGAGACAGAGCATGAACGGGGGAGGGGCAGAGAGAGAGGGAGACACAGAATCGGAAAGAGGCTCCAGGCTCTGAGCCATCAGCCCAGAGCCCGACACGGGGCTCCAACTCACGGACTGTGAGATTGTGACCTGGCTGAAGTCGTGACCTGGCTGAAGTCGGACGCTTAACTGACTGCGCCACCCAGGCGCCCCAAGAAAACATTTCAATAAGGCCACATTTCAGCCCAGCGTCCTACATAACCAATGTTGCCTGCAGTGAGGATGAGATGAAATTCTCATACTGCCATTCTCTCACTGGGTCCCAGGCCCTCTGGGTCTCTCACAGAGCATCTCACCGTGTTGCTAGGATCCTGATGTCCAAAGACGAGTGGGTTTGTTTGTACAACAGGGCCAACAATTTCATCAGGCCCTCAACAGCCTGGTCCCACACTGGAGAAGATGGCTGCATGGGGGTCTCCAATGAGACACCTTCTGCAGGGTTCAAAGAATAATGTTGGGTGGGGGCGCCTGAGTGGGGCAGTTGGTTAAGCATCTGACTCCTGGTTTTGGCTCGGGTCATGACCTCATGGTTCGTGAATTCAAGCTTCATGTCAGGCTCTGCATTAACAGTGTGGAGCCTGCTTGGGCTTCTCTCACCCTCTCTCTGCCTCTCTCTCTCTCTCAAAGAATAAATAAACATAAAATTTTTTTTAAAAAATAGGGGCCTGGGTGGCTCAGTCGGTTGAGCGTCCAACTTCAGCTCAGGTCACGATCTTGCAGTTCCTGGGTTGGAGCTCCTCATCGGGCTCTGAGCTGTCAGCACAGCCTGCATCAGATTCTGTGTCTCCCTGTCTCTCTGCCCCTCGCTCCCTCCTCATGCTCTGTCTCTCTCTGTCTCTGAAAAATAAACCTGAAAAATTTTAAAAATAATAAAAAAGATTAAAAAAGTAATGTTGGGTAGTCAAAAATTTGGCTTTAAATACTTTATTTTTAATTTAGCTTAAGCGATTTTTACTTTACACCCTCTTTTTTTTTTATTGTGGTGAATTACATATGACATAAAATTTATCGTCTTAACCATTTTCAAACATAAAGTTCAGTGGTATGAAGTACATTCACATTGTTATGCAACCATCACACCACCCATCTCTAGGACATTTATGTCATGCCAAAATAAACTGTTTAGAAACCAAGGTCCTAAACTATTTTGGTTTTGGCTTTGGGGTTTTCCTGCGGTGGAGTACCTCGTACAAGACATCCATCAAATCATTTGCTTGGATTTTCTTTTCTTTGTATGTACTCCCCTGGGGCATTTCATTCACTCCGATGGATTTACCACCACGTGCACTCTGATGATTTCCAAATCTACCCCTGTAGACCTCCCTGCTAAGTCTTAGACGAAGTCAATTTAGGTTTTGCATCACAACTTTGACTCTGATATGCAGAAGAATGAATCCATCTCACTACCGACCATCTTTCCACCATGTTATAGCTCTCTACTCAAGATGCCATGATGAAGCTTATTGCCCAGATAAAAAATGCAAACATCTTTGAATCTTCATTCTCCCACTCTATTGACAATATCACTCCAGCAGTGAGTTCTTCAGAGAGAAACTGGGCTGCAATCACAATGGGCATGTTCAGTGTAAGGCTCCAGTATGAGGGATGGAAAGAAGAGGCATTATTTGAAATAAGTTTGGGGAGGAAGTACCATTGCAATGTGGCAGGACAAAGACTAAGGGTCAAAGTAATTACACGAGTTTTTTTCTTCCTCACGCAGCAAGACCTTGGGTGAGACAGTCCTGGGACCCTGGATGGCTGACAACTGTCTAGGCTAATACTCTTTCCATTGTGAATTTCTGTTTTGTGATGATGTTTCTAGAGAGTTCTTTGTTTGAAACTGTAGAAGGAGCTGCGGGTAGGAAGATACCCTTTTGGAGTAGCAATTATTTCAAAATAATTTAGTTAAAACCCATTATATTACAAGAAAGCTGGTCAAGGCAGCAAAGAGGGAGCAGGGACCACAAAACCTGTAGAAATAGAGCTCCTGATAAGTAAATTCCATTTGCAGGCCCTCATAAAAACCAATTGTAATTCTTGCCCTTGGGTTCCATGAGATGCCCTCATATCCTGCCAATATGATTTGTTTCCGTTCTTTGTAATCAAAGCCGAAAATCAAAGAAGTTACCTAAATCCTGGTCCAGTACATTATGTCAAAATGCCACAGAACTTCTTTCTGTGACATTCAAATAAAGTCTCTAAATTGAAAATTTCATAACATGCTAATTACAGATGGGTATTTGTTATTATTTTTGCATTTTTTATCTACTTAGTGACCCCTAATATTATTCTGCAAATGCATAGCAAAAAAGCAAGTATTAACTTCTGAATGAATAAAATAATGATGGGTATACAACAGATACTTCCCATATAATATGTAAACATATATAGGATATGCAGTTTATATACATTTTAGCAATTTTCAAATTACTTTATGGATAGCTTAATCATGGAAGAACTGAATTGTTTGAGTGGAGATTTTTTTTTTCCCCATTGAAATATTCATTGCTAGGGTTAGGTACACATCTACTGACCATTCTAATGACTAGGAAACTCATTTCCCCCCAACATGGGTTTCATCTTTTTTCATTGCACCTTTGGACAACTTTCAACCAGGGCTGTTTGAGCTGAAATGTGGCTTTCATTCTGTTAAAGAATAAGAACAACTTGCCATTAGAGTAGTCCACTATTCCTCAATTTGTCATAATTTGGGTAACTGGGAAAGTATTTAGCACATTTTAGGAGGAAAAAAAAACATTTTAAGCAAGTTAGTAGCATAATGAACCCATAAAAAATATGCTAACTGCTAAGAACTCTAACCTGCTCATTAGGTAAGTTCTTGAAGCATTGTTGTATGTGCTAAAAGAATAAAGGAGACTTTCACATGCTGATGGGGAAAAGTATTTAAAATAATTTTAAGTGAAGAAAGAAAAGTGCAGCATCATGTGTATAAAGTGGCACGTCTTAAGTACAATGGGAAAATATGAATCTATATTTTTGTCTTGAATCTCATAAGGTAACGTGTGGAAAATACATAAGAAACTAAGAACAGCATGTGGGAGGTATTTTAGGAGGAGCCGGGCAGAGGTAGGACAAGGTTAAGAGAAAGACAGTTCACTGCTTGAAATTTTATAATGAGTTTATTGGCATTAGACACACGGGAGTGTATATTATCTGTGCAAAGTCTGTTACGAAAAGGAAAGGTAGAAGAAATAGAAAGAATGGGGAAAGACAGAGTAAGCATCATGGAAATTTACCAAAATCTCGGCCAGCAAGGACCACATCCAGGTTTCAAATGCCACCAGGTTCCTCTACAGCCCGGATTTCAAGTTCTTTCCAAAACTGACTCCTATTAGGTCTTCACAAGAGCTCCGTGATATAACTATGCAAGCACCAACAGAGCTTAGGAAAAGTTTCCCCGAGGTTACACGAGCATTAAAACTGCAAATGCTATTTCCTACCAGCAATACCAGAGCCACAGAAGAGAACATCATAATTATACTCTCAGCATACTCTAAAACTTTGATTCTGTATGAATTCCAACTCCCTCTATCTTTAGTATGTATATTTCATAGAATTCATTGTAAAATAAAAGTCTTATGGGGCGCCTGGGTGGCTCAGTCGGTTGAGCGTCAGACTTCGGCTCAGGTCATGATCTCACGGTCCGTGGGTTCGAGCCCCACATCAGGCTCTGTGCTGATGGCTCAGAGCCTGGAGCCTGTTTCAGATTCTGTGTCTCCCTCTCTCTTTGCCCCTCCCCCGTTCATGCTCTGTCTCTCTCTGTCTCAAGAATAAATAAACGTTAAAAAAAATTTAAAAAAAAAAAGTCCTAAAATTGTGTAACTGGGTTCTTAAAGGTGTTAAGACAGTCCCCGTATTCATTCGCTATTGCTGCTGTAACAAATTACTACAAACTTGGTGGCTAAAGTAACACAAATTTATTACCCTACAGTCCTGAAGTCCCACACGGTTATCAACGGACCAAAATCAAGGTGTCAGTGAGGCTGCATTTCCTCCTGAAAACTCTAGGAGAGAATCTATACCCTTGTATTTTCCGCCTTCTAGAGTCTGTCCACATTCCTTGGCTCACGGCCCCTTTGTCCGTCTGCAAAGCCAGCGAGGGCAGGCCAAGTCCTTCTCACATCACTGACCTCCTTCCATCATCACACTTTCTCCTCTGATTTCTCTTCTCTCTCTTCCTTCCATTTTGAAGGAACCTTGTGTTTTCCATTGCACCCTTCCAGCCAATCCGGGAAAATTGCCTTATCTGAAGGTCAGCTGATCAGTAATCTTAATTCCATCTGCAACCTTAATCCCCCTTGGCCTTGTAAAGTGGCACATTCATAGGTTGCAGGGAATGGGACAGGGGCATCTTGGGATCTTTAGTCTGTCTGTCTACACAGTCCCTAATACAAGTTGAAGGAGGAAGGCATTTCTGTACTGAGTGGGGTGTTCAGAGGAACACCATGCTATCAGAGTAACAGAAATATTTGGGAAAACTGTTTTAAACTAAAACAGGTTTCTTTCCTTTAATCCTTTTTTTTTTTTTTCAGTTTACTTATTTTGAGAGAGAGAGAGAGAGAGAGAGAGAGAGAGCAGGGGAGGAGCAGAGAGAGATAAAGGGAGAGAGACAGAATCCCAAGCAGGCTCTGCACTGACAGCTTGGGGCTCGACCTCACGAACCGTGTGAAATCGTGACCTGAGCCGAAATCAAGAGTAGGCCGCTTAACCAACTGAGCCACCCAGGAGCCTAAAACAGGCTTCTTTTCTGTCAAATTCCGGAATATTTGATATGTTAGTGTGCATGGTGAATTGCCAAGAGTGTATCTCCTAAGCAGATTTGAGGTAGAATGCCCCTCAAGATAATCCCTAAATAGTGATCTTTTGTGGGACTTTTAGAACAAAATCTACAACACTGTAATTTTTTTTCTTTTAATACATGACGGTCTTCTCTTCACTAATATTGTGTTGGATGTTTGCATCTTTACTTACAGTAAGAGTGGAATATAGTTTTCTTTTTCAGTGTGATTTTTATTCGTTTTTGATAATTTTTCAGAGGAAAGATTTGCTTTTTTCCTTGTATTCTAGCATTATTTGCATAATTTAGGTGTTAGCCATCCCTAACAGTTTAGAAAGTGTGCCCTATAAAACCATTAAACCCTGGTATCTTTCATTTATCTTTTTTTTTTATTTTGCATCTCCTAACTTTAAAAAAATAACAGCCTTTGCTAGAGCAGTTTTAGGTCTATGCAAAAACTGAGCAGAAAGTACACAGAAATTGAGCAGAAAGCACACGGGACCCCTTACTCCCCACCCATCCCCCACCCGTTTCCCCTGTTATTAACCTCATGCATTAGTGCGGTACATTTGTTAGAACTGATGAGCCAATACTGACACATTATTATTAACTAAAGTCCATAGTTTGTATTAGGGTTCACTCTTTGTGCCATACATTCCATGGTTTTTCGACAAATGTATAAAAACACGTATCCATCATTTCAGTATCATACAGAAAGTTTCACTGCATTAAAAACCTGCTGTGCCCTCCCAGTCCTCCCTCCTTCCCTTCCTCCAAACCCTGAGCAAACACTGATCTTTTTACGGTCTCCCTAGTTCTGCCTTTGTGCAGAAGGTCATGTAGTTGGAATCATACACTATATAACCTTTTCAGACTGGCTTCTTTCACTTAGCAATATGTATTTGACACACCTGCATGTCAATTTGGGGCTTGAAAACACGTATCTTTTTATTGCTAAGTAATAGTGCGTCGTATGAATGTGCCCGTTTGTTTATTTGTTTGCCTATTGAAAGACACCTCGGTTGCTTCCAAGTTTTGACAATTATGAATAAAGCGGGATAAACGTTCGTGTACAGGGTTTGCGGGGACATAAATGTTCAATTCACCTGAGTAAATCCCAAGGAGTGCAATTGTTGATTGTACGGTAAGAGCATGTTCGTTTTTCTAAGACACTGCCAAGCCGGCTTCTTAAAGTAGGTGTGCCACTTTGCCTTCCCTCCAAGAATGAATGAGACGTCCTGTTTCTCCACATTCTTGCCGGTATTTGGTATTGTCAGTGGTCTGGATTTTATCCATTCTAATAGGCGTGTGGCGGCATCTTGTTTTAGTTTGCAATTCTCTGATGAAGGAGGATGGTGAGCCTCTTTTTCTGTGTATATCTGACATCAGTAGATTTTCTTTGGTTAGGTTTTGCTCAGTTTTTAATTAGGCTGTTTTCTTATTGTTTTAAGAGTTATTTGTATATGTTGGATACAAGCATTGGCTTCATAAAACAGAATCTGTTTCCATTTCCTGGAAGAGAATTGGTATTGTTTCTTCCTTAAATATTTGTTTGAATTCACCAGTGAACCCACCTGGGCCTGGTGCTCTCTGTTTGGGAAGGTTATTAATTATTGAATCAATTTCTTTAGAAGATATAGACCTTTGCAGTTTATTTATTTCTCCTTGTGTGTTTTGGTAGGTGTGACTTTCAAGGAATTGGTCTATTCCACCAAGGTTATCATAGGAGTTGTTCATAATCCTGATAGCTCTTCAAATTGTGAGCCTTAGCAAATGTTTACTTTTATAATTATTGAAATAGTATGAATATTTACCTTTGTTGAACAAATTTTAATAATTCATGGTTTTTGGAAGCTATCCATTTGAAATTTGTTGGCATACGGTTGCATAAAACATTCCTTTTACTTCTTCTAAACTTTTTACATCTATAGTTACATTTCTTTTTTTTTTTTTCCAAAGGTTTTAGCTCTCTCTTATCTCGTTTTCTCTCCACTAGACTCTCAAGGCAGAGGGGGTCACCTTGACACTCAGAAGAAGAAGTTTTTGATTTATTAATTACATTTTGTTTCCATTAAATTGGCTTCCATCATCATCGACTGCCTCATACCTTTGTTTGGATTGCTTTGATGTTAACTTTAGTTTCTTAATTATTCATTTAAGTTTTTTTGAGTTCATTTGAGTTTTTTAAAACATAGTTCTTGTTTAATAACTAAAATATTCACAATGAGCTACATGCTTTTCTAAATGATTTGTAAGCTTGGGATTGAATGTTTCTAAGACTCCTATAGTTTAGAATTGACACAGTTTTCTTTACGACTATATTATCAATATGGACACATTTTCTAGTCATAAGAAAAGAATTTGCTACGGATGAAAAAATGTTACATGTATGTATTAAATGAGATAATAGTGTCCACCTACTAATTAGCATTCTCTTTACTTTCACTTCATTAAATAACCAATTCTCTACACTTTCTAGAAGCATTCTTTAGAGGCTCTTTCTTGGAAGATCTAAACCCAGAGCATCCAGACACTAGACCAGTCGTATCATTTTTGCAAAGTCCCTCTTGGTTCCCTTTCCCAGAAAAAAAAATGTCTGACTGTTCTGACGACCACAGGCCATACACTGACAGGGAACCCACTAAGTGTTCACTGCATTAATAAATTGCTTGGATACACTGAATTCTCTGAGGTAGAATTCAAGCTCCACAAATTACAAAGAGGAAACCGGTAAAAGAAATAGACTGCTTTGTATTTATTTCCCAGGAATGAGATTCCAATAGCTGACAATGCAGCCATCCTGTGAAAAGGCCAATATGCGATGAACAGACAACATCCCATCTAGGCTCATTTTCCACAATAGCCTTCATCAAGTTCCTCCTCTACATGCCCACCATGATCTGTGGTGCGCATCAAGGTCCAATTCGCTCAGACCAGGACCCTTGGAAGGGCTTTATCTAACCAATGGTTTTGCTTTCCATCTCTGACCCTTTCCATCATTCAGCCCCAATGACCAAATTCCCAAAGAAGTACTCTGAGAACATAATCTCCAACAAATGTCCCCGTAGAAAGAAATCAAAACTTTTTAGACACCAAACTTCCTTGACAATAGGGCCAGCCCTCTTTTCTAACCTTTTCAACTTATGTATTTCCATTAATCCTCATATCTTCCTAAACTGATAAATTCATGAATGGCATACCCATTTTTTTTTCCATTGCTGAGTATATTCAAGCTGAAAGTCTTTGGTCTCCTAAACTGAAAATAAGCAATAATATAATTCTTTTTTTTTTTTTTTACAATAAAAAGCAACTATAGGAAGTTTATTTTTTTTATTTTTCCTAATATGAAATTTATTGTCAAATTGGTTCCATACAACACCCAGTGCTCACCCCAACAGGTGCCCTCCTCAATGCCCATCACCCACCCTCCCCTCCCACACCCATCAACCCTCAGTTTATTCTCAGTTAAAATAATTCTTGCCATACCTAAAGCCATAGTTTGCTGGTAACTTGTGATGTGCTAGAGGCTGTGGTGAAGGTTTTACACTGACTTTCTTCCTTTAATCTTAAGAACATTTCAATAAGACAGGCACCCTTATTATCACTGGCCAGTTAACACACAAGGACTCAGATACTTAGAGCAGCTAAGTCTGAATCCAAAGCATACTTGGTTAAGAACTACACTATTACTCTCTCCTAATTGCCCTGCCAGGACGAAGAGATTCCTTGCAGCCTAGACCAATCACTCACACAGAGTAGGCACTCAATAAATGGTTCTTAAATGAATGAATAAATGATTGAATGACTGGGGGAACATGGAGGTATATGCTAAAATGCTTCAGAAACTATAAATTACTACGCAAATATTATTTATCATACATAAAATCACCATTATTACATTGTTTTTACGAGGGTGACTCTTTTTCCATTTAACCCTAGGATTTACATTAATGTATACTAAATGAACATTGGTTTGTTTTGTTAATTGCTTTTCTCCCAAACCCAGGCAGAACCTCACCTTCCATCATGTGAACCCCGTGTCCCATGGCAAATAATGCCAGTAAGAAAGCATCATGTTGAAATTAGCCTTTGGCAAGCGTATTATTGGAAAGTCGGAATTAGTTCAAAACAAAAGACTGTGGACGGGCTGTGTGTGTGTGTGTGTGCGTGTGTGCACGCACATGCGTGTGCACATGCGGGTGTGTGCACTCTACTTCACATTTTCAAACACTCAGCCTTGCTACATTTTGTAACGTGGACTAGTCTCAGAAGCCTCTTTCTGACCTTGTACAATCTCACATCACACGCAAGCACCAGATGTCAGTGTTGTGCAACTTTCAGGCTGACTGCTTGAGGAGGCAAGCTGGTCTTTGTTGCTTAGAGACAGAATCAACAGTCATTTATACACATGAACACAAACACTCTTAGGTGCTAGATAAATCTTAGACGTTCACTACAAAGAAACCGATTTGATAATGTACACAGCCCCTTCTAAAACTGCATCTGTGAGTCAAGGGCTGGAATGAGTAAGTGCAGGATGGACCGTGGAACTCACAGCCCAGAAAGAGATGGAGACATCCCGAAAGTACTGGTCTGACTCCTGCTGTGGGCGAGAACAGAGGAAGATCAGTCTTGTTTGATTAATGGACCGTGCTCCATATTAGCAAGTAATGTGGTCAGATGGCCAAGCTCCCAGCAGGTCCTCAAGGCCTGACTTACTCTGGCCCCTGCCTGCTTCTGCAGCCTCTTCTGGGAGCCACTCTCCTCCTTCTTCTCTATTCCAGCCACTGCTCTCTCTCTCTCTCTCTACTCCAAGAACTCTGTTTCCCTCTGGACTCAAAACCTCTGCTTATAATGTTCTTGCCATTCTCTTAGCGCCTACTTCTTCAGATCTCAGCTTAGGTGTCCCTTCTTCAGGAAAGGTCGGGTGACATAAGTCAGGTCTCTTCTTTTATCGTTTTATAGTACCCTTTAATTGCCTTTCATAGACTTATCACAATCTGCAATTCTATATTTGTCTGATTGTTTGATTAACGTCTATGCAGTCAACTTCAACTAACGCGTAAAGCCCATCCGAGTAGTGAATATGGCTGTTTCGCCTATCTCTGCTTCCCGAGTACCTAGCAGTGCTTGGCATATAGATGGTCCTCATAAATAAATGCTAAACAGATGAATGAATGAGTGAATGAATAAGAAAACTGGTAAACAAACAAATGCATGAATTGATTCCATCTATTCTTCCTCTGAACGGAGAGTTCCACATACAAAGTGCATAGAAGGTAGTGTGGAAATAGTTGTGAAATTTTCGGATAACTGAAAGCGTGATGGTCGCTATGTTCTGCAAATCTTGAGAACTCATCAGGCTGAGAGACCTGTAAGAATGCACTCTGATTTGGATCTAAATTATGGTAGCAGGCTGGAGTTCTCCATGCAACAGACTTCTATCTAGCACTCGTGAATGAAATCATGTACTGATCCTATCAGTAAAGAAAAGAGGTCAGGTTGCAAATATATGAGGAATGCCGGCCTTTCCTCAGAATAAATTATCTGAAATGTATTATGTGAACGAGATTACGGACAGAGATAGAGAAGACAGATGGGCTGAGTTTGTTCTTCTGGGGCAGGTGCCCAAAGGGGGAAAAAAAAGCTATTTTTCTTTCTTCCACAAGATGGGGCAATCGGAACGAATTCAACTAGAAAGGCACTAGTGAATGCCTTTTCCATGTTTATACAGCTCGATTTGTTGAGACCAGAAAAATGGACCCAGTTTTGAACTTGTTTATGCAACTGTGTAATCTTGTCTAAAAAGACTGGCCTGGGGCAGACAAGATTTAGGCAGGAGGAGAGAGCCTAGGGCACATGCCACTCTACAGTGAGGTCAAAGGGACACTGCCCAGCTTCCAGAACCCCTAGCATTCCAGCCCCAGGGAGCTGTAAGGGTCTCCTGCTCAGGAACAGCTGCTGCAAAATTGAGCAAATTTACCATGCGGAAACATTGCCTCACATTAGGAGGAAATTCTAGATGAGTTATAATGATGCCTACTTTGAACTAAATTATTTTAATATGATCAATCACAATGTACGATTTCTGCTTCTTAATATCTTAGCTTGCTGCTTAAAGTCTGCAATGATTTCATTCAGTGGAATATTCCATAATGCATTAAATCAGGCCCTACATAAAATAATTATGATACCAGAAAAGCAGAGTTTTATTTAGATAAAACTAGACTTTTACTTTTCTACCTATGACCTATTTGCACATAACCCTTCCTGCTTCTACCTGGTTATAGATCTGTTACCAGATCACTATAAATGTATCCCTGGAAAGAACTTGGGGAAAATGGGCTTGATAGTCATTTCTGGATTAAATTAGCATTCTTCAAAAAGGTAATTAATATTTCTGTGGTGTTTTTAATCATCATTAGCTCATTTGATTCTCCTAATAACACTATGGGTTAAATATTGTTTTCATCATCACTGTTTCAGATATCAACAATACGGGATATCTACCTTTTCAATATGCACAGCAGGTAAGTACTGGAGGTGGGCATGAACTCAGGTCTTACGACTCCATAGATGGGAAGGGGGGGGGATAGAAAGGGGAGAAAGGACTTATTAGAAGGGAGGCAGCGTGCATGTGTATGAGGGCCAAATACGCACTGTATGAGTTTGGAAACCCAGCCAAACTGGCTTAAATAACAGAGAAACTTTATTGGGTCACATACTAGAAAAGTCAAGAAGCCCTAGTTGCTTAAAGGATGTCATCATGGGCCCAGTCCTTGAGGTAGGTCTTTGGTTCATCTGCCAGCCTCACTGACCTCAGCATACCAGGTTCAGCAGTCTCAGGCTATCTCCTCATGGTAACAAAATACTCTAAGCAGGTCCATTTTTCATAAAGTCCCACTGACCCACATTGTTTTGGAGGAAATCGTGTCTCTCCCTAAAGTTCCCTCACCTGTGACTCACCCTTTATTGGCTCAGACTGGATCCACGTCCGAACCAGTCTCAGCTGGGAAGTTGGGTGTGACCTATTATCCTAATCTAACCAGGATCCCCACACTGAATGTGGGAGTAGCATTAATCTCCCCCCAAACTCTCACTGCTAAGAATGAGTCAATGGTACATTACCCAGAAGGACAGCCAAAAGGAGGAAATGGATTCTGGGAAATCAAAGTACATCCTCCCTTTTTCTGGAACTTAATAAATTATAAAGCATTGCCCCTTTGAATAAATAAAAATTTGTGAGCGTTCCTAGGTCTGTCTTGATGGCTGCACAATTATAAGGGAATCGATTATCGAATGTCCCAAAGAAGGCCTCAGGCATTCGCTTTAGAAAACCTGAAAACCAAATTCATACACGTGGTGCCTAGAAAGCAGAGGATTGCTCCGTAGCCCTGCAGAGCTCGGGCTTCTAGAGCAGGTAAGTATTGAGAGGTTACAAATGGGGGGGGGGGGGATGTAAGAACAGAAAATCTACTTAGTCTGGAAGCTTGCTAGGTCCCTTACATAAACACCTACGAGGAGAAGGGCTATCTTCGTAAACTTCAGAGTGTATTCTGTCTGCCCAAGCACCTGTTTCTCCAAACTACACTTCCCTCATTAGTACATGTTTCTGGGGGTGGTAAGAACTCCCACTTTCAGTGTTTTGTGAGAATTAAAATAATGTTCTTCGGGTTGTTCATACAAATGCTGCATAAATGTAAAAACGGAATTGCTGGACATTTTATTTATAGTTTTAAGTCGCTGAGAAAGAAAGAAGAGTCTGCCAGAAAACAGGTTCTCCTTTGACCTTTCCCAAATAGGTGGCTGTTGGTTACATGTACCTCATTTACACCAATCTCCCATTAGCTCCACTCCATCAACCTCAAATCTCTCCGTTCACCAAATCCACTCCACATAGTACAGTGAGCTTTTTGTAGACGCTAAGTGTCTTCACTTGCTTTCAGAGCTGGCTAAGCAGCCCCACTGGTAGAGCAGACCATTAAGAATTATCAAGTAAAAATCTAAAATGCTGCAACACTTTGTCAAAGAGCTAAAAGTTCTGAAATGCAACGCCTGCCACTGCTGAACGGAGCTGCATTTGAAAGAATACCCTTCTAGAAGAGTACCTGTCTCATTTCTTCTGGGATGTCTTTTATGATAGGCCAGTAGGTATCAGTAAGCAGCTCTACCTTAGAGATAGTGAGCTCACAGAACTAGAAACATGGTCGTGGATATAGCCGATGGGGCATCACGGTCCAAACATTGTTTTTTTTTTCTCAATTAATTTCAGCAATTTATAGAAATGACAAGTAACTACCTGCTAGGAGAGTGGGACATAAACAAATAAAGAATTACGCAAGGAGCAAGAGTTAAAAGAAATAGAATTCCTAAGCACACAGGCACTTTTTCTATCCCTTTATCTCTCAGTGGTCATCACTAACTTGTCTTTTACGTTTTTCTAACATAAGAATGGTCCGCTCCATCATTTTCTTTTTCTTAGTGTCTGGGGTTCTATAAGAAATCACTATTGTATGCCCATAATGCTTCCGAGCTTTAAAGAAAGAATATGAAAAATTTCCCCTTTCTCTTTCCGGGCATGAGAATCTTTGGTTAACTGTACCAGAGTTAGGATGTCATTCTTTCCATCTCACCTCCACCAGCAAACTCTGCCACCAGCATCCTGTGACCACAATGTGACATCAAAGGAGAAAAGTCTTTTTCACATTTAATATGAAATAGAACCAGCGTTGTTCTTCAGAAATGTTGCTTGGTATTTGGGATGCAAACATGTATTAGGTCCCCATCTCTAAGCTGCTCTCAAGATAGCTCGAACTAAAAAGATTGTCTCTAAATCTGTGATCATATACTTAATTCCTACCCTTAGAAATATCCTTATCTTAAACACAGAAGTTTCAGGAATTCCTCGTCTAAATCTCTTTTCTTCTAACATGTCTTTGTTACTCAGTAGAGTCAGGAATGTTCTTTATATGGAACCACTTCAAAATATCCATTATTAACTATGTTTCTCAATATCTTTTACTTACCTCCTGAGAAGTATCTGGAAATGTTCTTTTGTTTAGAAGTCCTGCTTTTATTCTTTATATTTGCAAGCAAAACTGTAACATATTCGTTTATAATACCTACAGTGAGTTCTTCATGTGTGGGAGGTATTCCAAAATAAAAACTCACTGAGTAATAATAGCTTTGTGTATGTAGTGTGCATCAGGCTCAAGTACTATTCTAAGCACTTTTATACATATTGACTTGTTTAGCCTTTATATAACCACAGGACGTGGCTCTATCATTATGGCCCATTTTACAGATGGCATAACTGAGACATAAAGAAATGTACCCAAGGTTACCCAGACAGTAAATGCCAGAGCTGAGATTTTTAACTTGGCAATCTGGCTCCATATTCTGAGCTCTACACCAATCAAAAAATATTACCATGGCATTAAGGATTTGGAACCTTGATTTAAAAAGCAGAGACATGATAACCTTTCTAAAATCTCTTCAGGAACGTGATTATCTGCTTAAGTCAAGAGAGAGCTGACATGGTTTTGAATGATACCAATTTGGCAGAGGTGGATAAGGGATACTTGTCTGTGTATGGCCAATTTCAATGGTGAGATCTTAAATACGTATGATCTGCTTAACTAATGAGCAGCCCTGTTCAATTCTCTGTATCATGTTTAATAATGTCCACAACTATGTGGGTGAGTTAGATAGATAGCTACTGAGCACGGACAAACATGAAAACCTGAGTCATCTTTTTGACACAAATCAAGATGATTTTTAGGGTGAGAGTCTGTCACTTTATTCATTTAGCAATATGAGAGTATGGGGCACCTGGGTGGCTCAGTCAGTTAAGCATCCGACTCTGGATTTCAGTTCAGGTCATGATATCACGGTTCGTTGAGTTCGAGCTCCACCATGGACTCCAGACTGATGGTGCGGAGCCTGCTTAGGATTCTTTCTCTCCCTGTCTCTGCCTCTCTCTCTCTCTCTCTCTCTCTCTCTCTCTCCCTGCCTCTCTCAAAATAAATGAATAAACTTTAAAAAAAAAAAGAACTTATTGAAAGAGTATTTTCCCAAAGGATGCTGCTTTAAGAATGGTCCGAGGGGCGCCTGGGTGGCTCAGTCATTTAACCGTCTGACTCTTGACCTGGGCTCAGGTCAGGATCTCACCATTTGTAAGTTCAAGCCCCACATCGGGCTTTGTGCTAGCAGTTCAGAGCCTGCTGAGGATTCTCTCTCCCTTTCTCCCTGACCCTCCCTTTCTCTCTCTCTCTCTCTCTCTCTCTCTCTTTCTCTCTCTCTCTCTGTCTCCCTCTCTCAAAATAAATAAATAAAAATTAGTAAACATTTCAAAAAAACCCCACAAAAATAACAGTTGGAACCAGGGACATCATTGCCACCAAGATTCTCTCATTTTCCACCAGCTCTGCTTTTCTGTCAGTGTCATTCTTTCCCCTCCAATCAGCTTTATTAACATAGCAAAAATCATGGCTACGTTTCCTTTACTGGAAACCTCCTGACCCTCTCTCCCATTTCCAATTTGAAAAATTCTAGAGAAAGTTGGACCCACATTGTGTCATTTGTCCAACCCTGGATCAATCAAGTATGGCCAGGAGGAAAAGGCCTGATAAGAACGTGGTGGTTGCAAACAAATGTTTGGGAGCATAGGAGTTCCCAAAATTAAAAGTAGCCTATTTTCAGAAAGGTGGCCCTGGACAGACAAAACAAAGAGGCAGGACATGAGTAAAGATAGGAGTCTGCCCCCTGACCAGCCGTAGAAGAGAACAGGTCAAAAATTCCCCAAGTCTCAGGTGTGTTTACTCCGTAATAGGAATAATCATCCCATCTGTCTCCCCAAATTGTTGTAAGAATGGCCTGAAACACGTGTGAGTGTGCATAGTAACTTGAAAAATATTACAAAATTTCAAGGTATGACTGTTGCTATTACTATCTATATAGGTAACTAAATTTCCCATTTTTCACACTGATGCCTGGAGTCAGACTGACACAGCAAGTGGTTTGAACAAATTGAAGCTCATCTAACATCACAGGCTGTGAGTGTGCTTCTTCTCCAACCATATTGCAGTCCAGCTGTGCGTGGTTATTATGCCAAGTTCATCAAGAGATGGTTGAGCTTCTCGGAGAGCAGGCGTGGGGGAAGGCGGAAGGAGATTCAGACGGAAGGGAATAACTCAACCAGGAAACCCTGGTTAGTCTACTTTCCAGAGACCTTCCTTTGACTTCCTGAGCTCGAGTTCACTGCGATATCCTGGAGACAATTATCAGCTAATTAATTTCCATGTGGACAAAGATGACTGTTTAGTAGGTCAGCTATGTGTCACCCTGAAGTGAAAAGCGGCAAAGAAGGGTAAATGATGAAAAGGGATCAACAGTATGATGCCTCTCCTGAGTCAACCCCGGATACAGGGATTCAGTTGCTGTTTGGGTACCAAGTTCACTGCTAACGAGTGATGGATGACTCTTGGAATTAAGCTTGCTGCTTCTGTGCTGTCTACCTTTCTCTTTACATAATATCAAAGGGAGAATCTCCAAATAATAATACGACATACCATTTACATCACATGCTATCGTGTCCTAAGGAGATTGTTCCCAGAGATCATTTATCTAAAATCGTGCGCTCATGGCCTATGAGAAATACTGCTGAACCCAGGAGCCTTAGGTACTTGCCACTGAACCATTTTGGTGGCCTTGGGAAATTCTCAGCCTCCGCTTCAGTTGCAAACTGGGAACGAGAATACGTATCCCAAAGCGTTAGTGTGAGGCCTAAATGCAATGATTTACGAGAAACGCTCGTTAAAACAAATGCTATGTTGGTGTTTCTATGAAGAATTTCTCATAAGGTCCTAATGACAATCCCATCGAAGGATGCAAGGAACATATAGAATGTCCAGGTTTGCACTTAATGAAACTGGAATTCAAAAAGTTCCAAAGACTTGGCCAAGGCCACTCATGTGAAGCTAAAAGGTACAGGTGTTCCGGTTCCAAATCCACTTTCCTGTGTTGTCTTGGCAACGGTCCACCAGAGACAGATATCAATACTATGTTTCTGAACATATACCTTTTTGTCTCTCATTATTTAAGCTAAGACAAGAAAATGTAATTAAAAACAGAATGGGCCATCCCCCAAATCAGGGCCACCTACATAATGCCTATGACGGTACTTATAACAATACCTACATTCCTTCAGCACACACACCATGCCGGGCCCCAAGCTAAGCAATGCACGTGCATTAAATCGTGTCATCCTCAGAACAACCCTGTAAGGTGGGTACAGTTATTGTCTCATTTTGCAGATGAGGAAGTTGAAGCACATAGGGGTTAAGTAAGTATCCTGCTCAAATCACCAAGCAAGTGGCAGAATGCATATTCAATACAGGTAAATTGGCTGCTCCATTTATGGCCCCCGCCATGATGCTATACTATCTCCCAAGGATGCTAAGCTCGGTGCACCATCTGATTAGACCTTTTAAAAACTCGAACAAGAGAAAGATGGATTTTTATCCAGAGCGTTGAGCTGTCCCTTATATACTTCCAGAGATGATCCCACTGGGTCTTGACTTCCTCTGGCTGCACTCAAATACCCATCGTATCAACACTGATCTCAGAGGTTTAAATTCAGTTTCAGGACTGCAAGTCCAAGCCCTTGTCTTCCTAGGTGGCCCCACCTGTTATCTACTCTGTCGGTTTGGGCAAGTTGTGTGCTCTCGAGTCTCGAGGGGCCCCATGTGGAGACTCAGCAGGCTTAGCACCATTTTACCCCTCCCACTCAGGAAGAATGCTTCTCCAGCAACAAGGATGGTCTTGGAAGTTGATGGCTCCCCAAATGACAGGAGACAGCAGCGTAAGGGAGTCATGCGGAAACTGATTTTAACGTAGGCAGATTCAACACATACTTAATGAGAAAGAAAAATAATTTCAATCCATGGCACTCAACCAAGGCTATACATTCAAATCACCTGACAAACCTTCAGCTCCCCACCCCACAGGACTTAACCCCAAACGCCTGAGAGCAGGGCCTTGCTCTCAACACTGCCGGCATTTTCCACGCTCCGCAAACGCGCTTGAGATGGGAACAGCTCTTCCTTTGGTCTCGGTTCCCAGTGGCCTCGCAGAGTAGAAGCGTCTCACTGCACTGAGTTGAATTTAAAATATACTGCAAAATCATATTTAGCATATGATTTTTTTCTATATTATACATTACTGTATATATCCTACATTTGTAAATATATGTCGCCACCATGGCAGTGGGAAACAGCCTCAGATGCAACAGATGTTACAGCTACACTTGGCGAGCTGAAGGACAGGCACAGGAACTGGGGCCGTCATACCATTTTGATCTCCTTGGTAGGGGAGGCAGCCGCGTTTAAGCATGGAGTCTCTTTGGCCCTCTCATCCGTTTAGGTCAACTGCGGCTCCTGCACACAAACACCAACAGGTGTTCATCACCTTTACATAAAGAACCCACAGCCTCAGCGTGTTGCAATCTTTTACCACTCTGGTCACATGAGCCACCCCCCTACGCACCAGTCTCCCTCTCCGGGGGGAATCGGATTCTCACAGCACACAAGGTAGACACGTCAGCTCACATTTATCTTACCTCCGTAGTTTGGAGGACCTTGTGGTGTAAGAAAGATCCACGGGCTTCTTAGCTCACAGAGTTATATTCTACCACGTACATAAGCCGTGGCTACCTATAGATCCGAGGTATTTTGAAGGGTGTGATGCTGACCATGTGAGAGCTTCACCTTACTAGCTACTGTGACGCCTCACGCCCTGAGGAAGTTGCAATTTTGCAATCAAAAGCAGAAATGAGGTTCTGTGGGCTTCCTTTCTGCCTGGCTAAAGAGAGGCTCTTGCTCAATAGCAAGATAATTCAGAGAGGCGTGCAGCATCTCTATCACTTCTCTGGGAAGCAAAGGCAATCACTCATTTCAAGTCTAAGCCCATTCCCCAGAGGCGTCAGGAGAAAGCTAGCCAGGGTACTAAGGGAAAAGGCAAGACTGGGGAGCAAGGGGGCAACACAAGCCCTAAACTCAATAGGTGCACTGTTTTTTGAGGCACAAGGCTTTCCGAAGCTTCGACAGACTCCTAAGACCGGCTCGTGAGTATCCTGGCCCTAGGTCCTTACTTGTCAAAGGGGAAACATGAAGGTCTCACCATCTCATGTTCTACCATTGCTCCTGCTGCTGCTAGTGTCTAAGAGATGGTCCCCACTGCTTCATTGCCAGAGGCCCTCTGTAAACTCCAGCTGTCAACATGAAATCAGCTTTGCCATGGGCAAAAAGCCATTTCACTGTCTTAATATTTGCACTTGGCTAAACCATATCCACAGGCCGAATGAGCACTTTTTTATTTAATTATGTATCTTTCCCCAAATGAACACAACATGTCTGCTCTGAGAGTCTAGCGCAAAAATTTCATAAAAAGCTGTAAAGTACAAATAGTCCTCTTTTAAAAGAAAGGGGGTGGGGCTCATCCTGTAGAACAAAGCCCCCCTTTGAAGACCAGCGATTCTAATTTGGAGCTGTTTCCCACTCCCAATTCCAAATCTGCATCATTAAACCATGAACGAGTGAAGAGTAATAATTGTGAGCGAGCCGAGTATTTCTTAATGATTTTCTGTCTTATACCCAAAGCAAATAAGCCAAATGCTTACTCAAAAGCAGAGGGGGGGAGGAAGGGTGGGACTTGGTTTTGCAATTTCTTTCTTTTTTTTTTTCCTATAGTCTTTCTTCTTCCACTGAAAGTGTCTATAAAATTTTTAAAGGAAAGTAGGTTGCTAAAATGTACTTAATTTGCCATGATAGATTGAGTCCATGCTTCAGTGACTGTAATTGAATCTGTGACCTATTTCTTTAGTAAAGTAGAAATAGTCTCTGGGGTTTTTGTCACTACCATCTTTTAATGAAATTCAAAAAGACTGTCAAAATGTCTACACTTTTTCTGCTGGCTGTTAATGTTATTCCTTTACAATTTGTTACTTTTTAATTAATCTTAATAAATGTGTACACACTCTACCTGGCTGTTGGAAATGCTGAACGTTGATTCTTTACTGTCATAAGGCAAAGCAAAATTACAAGGCCAGAAAAGGGCGGAGTGGCCAGCAAAGGTCCGGACACATTTTGGTTCCACTTTTACAAAAACACTTGCGGGCATCCGTTCAGAGAATCTGCCTGAGAAGTGGGGGTGCATGGGGACGTCAGCAGCAAAAGGCTGAGGGACTTTCCCGCGGCTCTCCTCTTGCGGGTTCTACCACTAAGTGCTCCAGCCTTGCTTATGGGCTGCAAACATGACAAGCCGACAGCCTCGGGGAGCAATATTTTATTGACAAAATGTAAGAGAAAATATGTTTGGCTGCTTTTAAGCAGTGGTGTAGGAGGGTGTTACAGAACCAGATGGTTCAAGTTAGTCTTTCATTTGCCGGGATGCTGGGAAAATGCTGCCTGCTGCACAGCTTGAATGGTGGTGGCCGTTGTGCCGATGGGTGGCTGGCTGGGCTTTCCAGGGGCAGTTGCTCCTCCAGAGACCGAAAGGCCCAAGGCTCCCGGTGAGCTCTAACGTCCACTGTCTCCCACAGTCTCCCGAGTGGGACTGAGGAACATGTCTTCAGGTCTTTGCCACGGTGGTGTCCACAGGAAAGTTTTGCAGCGGTTGTTCAATATGGCTCCAAACCACAGCATCATCGTCTGACCTGTTGAACCAGAAATTTAGTAGCTGGAATGGGGTCCAGCGATCTGTTTTAGAAGCCCTGCGGACAACTGTGATTCTCACTCGAGTTTGTGAACCACCGGGCCAGAGAAAGGAGTTGGGGTGGCCAAGGCATGGCAGTGGGGCTAAGTGGGGGAACACGAATCACATCAGGATCCAGGTGAGAACCATCATCTGTGTCTCTTGTTTCCCAAATACTTTTCGATCTCTTTGCCTTTGATATTTCCTCCGGCTAGAATGCCTCATTTCCCACTCCCCCTTTGACCCCTTCCCAATCTCTACTTTTCAAAATCGTTGCCATTTTCCAAGGCTACTTGGTGTCTCTCTTTTCCTACAAAGTCTTTTCTGACTCCTTCAGGAGTAGGTAGTCTGTCTCTTCACTGAAACCCTAAGGCTGTGACTTTTCTTAGAGCACACATGTAGCTTTGTGCCCCTAGGAAACAAATCCTTTGGGGACAGGTGCTCTTTCTGGTCATTGATGCATCCTCATAATGCCTATTAAGGAACAGAGGAGATACTAAAATGACTTTTGAAATATAGGGATATTCCTTCAGGGGAAACTGTAGACCGTACCCACCTTATCCAATATTGGCTTGGTAAGCACTTCCATTCTCCCCTTCATCCAGTCATCAAGGTAGATCTCCATTCATGGACCAACAGATGTACCTCTATGTAGGGATGTTCTAGAGACACAACTCATGCCTCTACTTGACAGGCACTTGCTATGTAGCCTTCCACGTCTCTTACTAAGCGCTCATGGCTTAGATAGAAACAAAGTACAGTCCTTGCTTTTTAAAAAGCCATGTTCTAATGGGAAAAATACACAAGAGATCATTTCAATGTACCATAAGTAGAGAGGCAGGCACAAAGTCGAATGCAAACACGGAGCACAACCCTCCTTGTTCCCCACTTGGAATTATAAGAAAGGGTTGTTGGAAAAGATGTCTGAACTCAGTCTGGAAGGCTGAGGAATAATAGCCAGGTAAGGAGGCATAGAAGAGTGTTCCAGTAAAGAATAGGGCAAAGTAAGGAGTAAGAGGGGCGTGGATTTCAAGTACTCTGGCATTACTAGAGCATAAATTGCTAGCTGGAGACTGACAAAACGTAAGGCTGTATCACCGGCCTAGGGACCGGATCACAGAGGGCTTTTCTGTCTATGCTGAAGAATTCAGAATTTACTAGAGGACTTGGAGGAGTAGAAGTTATACTGGCTTTTTTTTAAATTTTATTTAAATTCCAGTTAGTGTACAGTGTTATAGTAGAGACTTGTATTTTAGAAAAATCACTCTGATCCCAATGGTGAAGAGGGATTCAAAGGGATGAGGCTTCATGGTGATGCTCTGGGCATTGAAGATTTCCCCAGGGTTCAGGGGGTGGGATTAGCTCTCAAACCAATGAGAACAATGAGCTCTTTCTCATTAGGAGTAAAACCTGAGTAGAGTACGTTTCTTCTGAGACACAGCAGGCCTTGCTCCTGGTAAATGGAGTGGTAAACAGGCTGGTTTGGATACAGGAAGGGCTCATCATATGTAAGTGGCCACACCACCTGTCTCATTTGATAAGGCTTTCCAGCCTGTTGCACTAGAACCTAACAGGGCATAATGGCTCAAATGGGCAGTCATCGATCACTATCAGACTCTCCACAAACCTCCAGACAGACGGACTTGGACCCATTACTCTTCCCACTCTCAACCTTGCCATCTACGTTTTTATGCTTTCCTAGCACACGTCACTCGATCAACCAAACGACGTCCATCTTGAGATACTTTCTTAGAACAAGTGCTGGAAAGGAAGAGGTTTTTTTTGACCACTTGCTCTTCATGCTGAGATTTAGACCACGTGTACTCATTGCAGCACTGCTATCACTGAGTTATTTAAAGTCCTGAAGAGCAGTCTGTGCCCAAAATCAGTCCCCCGAGGCCCTAGATTTGTGAAGAGAAAATTAGGAATCCTGAAGAATCGCATCGCCCAATGGAAAACAAACACTTGAGACATTTCTCACGGGATTCGAGGTTTAGAAAGTACTCATCACCTGCACTGTTCTGCTGACTCATCCTCGTGATTATATGAGTACTGGTGTCATCTCTAGGAGCTCAGGTTCAACATCTTGCTCAAGGTCATCTAGGTATAAAGACTCCAGAATGCGAACCTAGAACATGGCTCTTAATGCCTTGCTCTGCTCCCCACTTCACACTGTAACAGAATCACTTGACTCAGGATGGCTGGAAGAAAGAAGGTGGTCAGGGAGACAGAAGTGGGCACTGAGAAAAATGGTGAAGACAGAAGGTGCTCTGGCACCACCACCTGCCCCCTTCTGGAATCTCTGCCCCCAAGGGGTCCATCTCCTTGGATCACTTTCCAAAGAGAAAGTGGTGATAAAAGGCCAAGAAAGTACTGACTTCAAATTTAATCAGCACGAAACCCCAACATCTATTCAAATTCTACTCCACCTTCAAGGCCTCGCACAAATCCTTGGCCATCCTTTCAACTCATGGAGCTTATAGTCACTCACTTCATCTTGGCATCCATCAAAGCAGACAGCAGACAACCCAATATCTGATGGCATCCTGTTACTGTGTATACTATTAGCCCTGCCTCATCAACGAGGCTAAAATCTCAGGTCTCCAGGGGCGCCTGGGTGGCGCAGTCGGTTAAGCGTCCGACTTCAGCCAGGTCACGATCTTGCGGTCCGTGAGTTCGAGCCCCGCGTCGGGCTCTGGGCTGATGGCTCAGAGCCTGGAGCCTGTTTCCGATTCTGTGTCTCCCTCTCTCTCTGCCCCTCCCCCGTTCATGCTCTGTCTCTCTCTGTCCCAAAAATAAATAAACGTTGAAAAAAAAAAAATTTAAAAAAAAAAAAAAAATCTCAGGTCTCCAGAAAACAAGTCCATCAGAGTGCCTGAGTTTTCCAGGCAATCGAGGGTTTTCTTCCTAGGCCTGTTTTTTAAAAAGTATAGACATATTGGCAGAAAGCACATTTATGGCATATCTCATGTATCTGTCTTTTTAAATAAACAATATGTTAAGTACATCTTTGCCACCCGTTGCTAAATTGTACCTTACGAGTAGATGTTTTTGTACTTAGTGCCCTCACACTCTGTAGACTTTTGACTTTTATCTATTGGTTTTTCAAATCTCTTGTCTCTTATTTGCAGAAGTTTTCAGCCACCAGCCTGTAGCAGCAGCAATCTATCACCTTCCAATTCACTGCTCCTAAAGTGCTATGAACTTGGAAATCAAAGAATCACAATTGTTAGATTTATAAGCAAAGTATGAGTAAACAGGTCGTCCGTTAGCGTTAGAAGGGCTATCTCATTATTTAGGCTGATAAAAGATTTAATTTCTTTCTCTTGACTATTTTCTAAATAGCTAAATTTCCTAGATAGCTAAGTTCCAGATAAAGGAAATGTTCCTGCCCACGAGGTATGGTTTTCTATATCCATCAGATAATGTCTTCTATAACCTCTACAGTGTCCAACTCAGTGCTGAGCCCACAGCAGACACTAAACAAATTGCTTGTTGATTATACTGTTTTCAGAGAGTGCCCACAATGACCAAAAGATTCTTTGCACTAGCTGCTATTGTGATTGCCTTTGGGATTGCATGGTGTAGTAAAACATGAACTCGGCATGGTTTTAATTTTGCATCCTTGTAAGCTGACTTAAACTCTTTCTGGAACATGGTTAGGTGTAAGCAAACTAACCTTGAATGAAAAGTACAATTTCCAAAGAGACCATGGGTTGAACGACCTCTGAAATAAATGCCCATACAAATGAAAAGTAGGTCATTGTTAAAACTTCTTTAACTTCATTTAAGATTGCTCTGGTTAACCCCTTAGAACTGCTGAGCTCAGAGACAGAGAGACAGAAATGAAAATGGCATCCAAAAGTTGGTCCATATGGACAATACCGTAGGCATCAGTTTTGTTAGTGTTTTATTTCAACCCTTTGTGGAGAGGATATTAGGAAACATCAAGGAATGGCTATAGAAGCTGAAAATAAACTGAAGATGTCACATCGTTTTATCAAGTGTAGTGGTTTTTGGAAATTTGCAAACCTATGCAGCTCACTGCAGTGTGACATTGGTGACTTCTGCCTCCTGAAATTATTCCCCACCCCCTTCTGAATCTTTTTGGCATCTTTGATTTGAGAGAGCCCTAAAAAACCACAGGTTTGATCAACGAAATGCTATAATCTGGGAACTCTTAATAACTGCATGGTTAGACTATCATATTTTTGCCCCGAGGTATTGATTTGAGTCTTAAAGGTGGCATTCTGCTTTCTTTCCTACTGAGATCTCATTATGCATGTGTAATTTGAGTAAACAATGAGACTACTGAATTAAATTCCTCCCTTTAAATTAGCTTTAATACAGAAAGGGAGGAGATGGGGTGGTTATTATTACAGAGATCAAGTAATTAATTTTCTAAGTTCTATGAAATATTGAGAGAAATCATGCAAATGAATTTGCAACAATAAGAACAGGGAGCACTCAAATATGTGTATTTATGGAAAAAGGAGATAGAGTGGGTCTGGGTCAGTTCATTAGTCCCGTGGAATTTCTCCATCCTGATAAGAGTGAGGTACATATGTGACTGAAGCAGTAAATAAAATTCCAGTCAGACGTCAAGTAACTGGAACTCAATATGGCTAGATACTGAATGTTTTTAAATCACTTTTAGAAAATGTATTTTGTTCAGTATCATTTTAGTCCAATATCATATCTAGGAGAAACGGTGTTAATAACCATAATTCTCCCCTCCTGCATTTATAGAAGATTACAGACTTTTCAACTTGTTTGATAATCCGGAAGCACTACAAGAACCTCGCTTAGAGATGCCACCCTTTTTGAAAAACAAAGGTTGAGACAAAAATATTCTGAGGTTAAGTTTCCATTAACTAGAAAATGTAACCCACACAAATAGCACAAACCCTTAGCACATTAGATAATCAAGTTTTAATCAAGATTTGTTATAGTATCACTTAAAATTATAAGCTATATATAAATGTATGTAGAGAGAAACAGCTCTCTGGTTTTGTGCTTCAAATATTCATATGTATGCCCCCAAGTGCTCTCAGCTTTAGTATTGGTATAGAAAAATATTACCTACAAGAGGAAATATCATCTACATATTACTTCTATAGAAGTTCTGGATTTCTTCTACATCATTTGAAATAATTTAAAACTACAAGTCTATCAGGGTCCAGGCTTGGTCCTGGGGCGATGTATCCTAACTTCCACACTACTACCATTTTGGACCAGATAATTCTTTGTTGTGACTGTGGCTGCCCTATGCATTGTAGGATGTTTAACAGTGTCCCTGGCCTCTCTACCCATTAGATGCCAGTAGCTCGTCTCTACCATGTGACATTGCCAAATGTTCCCCGGGGGACAAAAATCCCTGGTACAAAATAAAGAGATTATAGACGTGGCATCATACAAAACAGATCTAATATATGGAGTAATTGGCAGCCTATGGAGTAGGGACAGAGGACAGAAAAAGAGAAATGAGTCACAAAAAAGGAAAATATTGCTGAATTAATGGCCCAGTCGAGACTAGAAAGGCCTATTCATACCCTGGGAAACACCAAGACCTTTTGCTAATGAACTTCAAGGATAATACATCAAACAAGCAAACAAGCAAGTAAATAAGAACATGCAGGTATGAAAAGACATAAAGAAGAATTTTAGCCTCAGATGTAACCAAATGAACACTAGAAGACCGTTAAAAATATTTCCTATACTTGAGGTAAGTCACCAAAAGAAGTCATTCTTCGTTCGAACCTCAGAGGTGGGGTCCAGGACACGGGGGACGCCTCCACCTTGCTGGACCCTGGCTCAGATTCTGAACCACAAACTCAGGCAGTGCTTAAGCCAGTGCTGCCCTCCGCCATTCCTAGTGGATGCTCCCATACAGACACCCCCCGGAGGATGCCCAATTACCCACTATGTTGCCAACAATGTTTTTATTTATGGCAGAAGGGTCATTTCAATCTTCAGGAAACCTTAATCTTTACTAAGCCTTTATCTTCACTCTTTATTAAGATTGAACAGATTTTTGCCACCTAATTAGGCATCGCTATTTCTTAATTGCCCCTCAGTGCACCCTGCCCATTTCCCTATCATTTTGTTCATTTTTCACGTTGGACTGTAGTTACTCTTTGTGCACGGTCAGATGCGTTGAGAGAATGGGCTTCTCCGGTGTGTGTTTTATCTTTTGAATTTGTTTCTGGTGTTTGGCTGAACTGGAGCTTTTCATTTTAATGTGGTCAAATCCTCCTTTCCAGTCTCCGGGTATCTCATCTTCCTCGGAAAGGTCTTTGTATCACTCTGGGATTATGATATTCTTCTACAGCTAGTTCTAGCATGGCCGAAGCACAACTGATGACAAGGACTCAGATGCCTCTGACCCAATGATCAGACGAACCCTGGGAAAAGAGTGACCTTTTTTAAAGGGCTGAAAATGTAAAACACAAAGAATGATATAGGCCAAATAGCGGAAAAAGGGGAACTCCCTAGGTTTATAAAGAAGCCTTTGTTGAGCTTACCTATAATTTGAACAGACAGCAAGGATACAGAAACATACATTAAGGTCCTATAGTCCGTTAGGCTGCCCTGTTTTTACGGTATATTATGTATGCATGCATGCGCACATGCTCACACACACACACACACACACACACACACACAACTTACAACTTAATAATTCAAATTAGGTTCTTCTGAGTGCCTAGAAAAAGACTCTGACAGGAACCTAATGCTTCCTGACTTGGCATACTTTCAGGCAACCCATAACCCACACCCCATTTTTTTATACTCAATTGTGGCTCTAATATTTAAAAACCATCTTGCTTCTGAGATTCTGTGACTATTCACTCAATTCTCTTCCTTTCCAGTGCTGTTCATCCAGAAAACCTCCCACATAGAGACTTTGTTCAACTGCCGCCTCCCTCCCTCCACCATGATCTCAATCCTGCACTCTACCTTTCTGGATTAAGCCCCTTTTGATTGAGAGAGCTTGGTTGTCTGATTTCAATAAGCTCAGGTCCCCTGGTTTTCACTCCTGCTCCCAAGCTCCACCCACTCCTGAATGACCAGAAGCCACTGTGAGGTTTCATCTGAGAGTCTCCACTGTGTTGCAGTCAGATGGCACACAGGAGTTTTTTCTTTACCGTTTTAGGATCCTGCAAATTGCTGGGAACATAATAGATTTATACTAGTAATTATAATAATAATGGCTAACATTTATTAAGCATGTGCTATGTGCCTTCTGGTACTAAGAACTTGTCATGTATTTCCAGATGTAATCCTCACAAAAACCTTATGAAATAGGTAAGATTCTTATTATCCCTGCATTCTTCAGAATAAATAAATGGAAGTCCCAAATAAAAATGTGAATTAAAGAGGCCTTTGCAAAGGAGGGAGGGGATCCCTTTTATTCATTGCGGAAGAAATGGTATGGTAAAAAGTTATTTGTGGTAAACTGCCTCTCATGGGCAATTGCAGACTGAGAACACAGACTCTGGGCCAGAACTTTTCAAAAATGTAAATGATGAATGTTTCTTTTCTACCAAATACCTTGAAGAAAGCTGCCTGCCTTCATGAGGAGGATGAGGTGTCCATACAGAAAAAGTAAACAGTAAGTGAAGGAAACAGAAGGGTAAATAGATTTAAGTCTTGTAAATAAGAGAATTCTTTTTTCTTTTTTTTTTTTTTTACATAATTTATTGTCAAATTGGTTTCCATACAACCCCCAGTGCTCATCCCAACAGGTGCCCTCCTCCGTGCCCATCACCCACTTTCCCCTCTCCTCCACTCCCCCATCAACCCTCAGTTTGTTCTCTGTATTTAAGAGTCTCTTATGGTTTGCCTCCTTCCCTCTCTGTAACTTCCCCCCCTTCCCCTCCCCCTTGGTCTTCTGTTAAGTTTCTCAGGATCCACATATGAGTGAAAACATATGGTATCTGTCTTTCTCTGCCTGATTTATTTCACTTAGCATAATACCCTCCAATTCCATCCACGTTGCTACAAATGGCCAGATTTCATTCTTTCTCATGGCCAAGTAGTATTCCATTGTGTATATAAACCACATCTTCTTTATCCCTTCATCAGTTGATGGACACTTAGGCTCTTTCCATAATTTGACTATTGTTGAAAGTGCTGCTATAAATATCGGGGTACAAGTGCCACCAAACCCCAGAGGAGAAAGCAGGAAGTCTTGTAAATAAGAGAATTCTTGAAGGAAGGCCCCGGGGGAGTGTTCAGATTCCTTCTAAGATAGGCCTCAACAGAAATGACTACTGGTGTTTCCTATGGCAAGGGCCACATCCATTCCATTACCCATGAGAGAGTGAGGAAGTGAGGGAGCACTGACTCTATCTCTGTTTGTTTCCATATGGACTAGAAATAATTACTGTGACATATGAGTTTTTAAATTTCTTTAATTCTCCCAACGGTATCACTGTTTGGTAACTGTTGTCATACTACAATTATTTTCCCAAAGAAAAACCCAATCAGACCATCAAAACAAAATGATGTGGGTGTGTTTTTTTTTTATTAAGTTTTTATTTAAATTCCCGTTAGTTAACAAATGGTATGATATCGTTTCCAGTGTACAATTTAGTGATTTAACACTTCTATACATCACCCCATGCTCATCACAACAAGCGTCCTCCTTAATTCCCATCACTTATTTCGCCCGTTCCCCCCCCCCCAACCTACATCCCCATCAAAATGATTTTTTTTTTGCTGATTTTGGAAGGCAGCAGAAAGGGCCAAGTGGACAATCCTGTACCCTAATTTGCATCTCGCCTGGAGGTTTAGTTTTCTATCACTCTGTAACAAATTACCACATATTTAGCAGCTTAACATGGTTAAATTTATTATCTCACAGGTTCCATGGGTCAGGAGCCAAACATGTTTCAACTGGGTCTTCACAAGGCTGAAAACTAAATGTTGGCCATCTACATCCTCATCTGGAGATTCAACTAGAGAAATATCTGCCTCCAAGCTCTTTTAGGTGGTTAGAAGAACATATTTTCCAGATGCTGTATGACTGAGGTCTCCATTTTCTTGCTAGCTATTGGCTGAGGATGCTCTCAGGGTCCCGCCATGTAGCACTCACTATAGGCAGGCTACAACCTGGCTGTTCATTTCTTCAAGGATAGCAGGAGAATTTCTGTCTCTTCCTTCACAAAGGGCCCACTCAGCTTTTTAAGAACTCACCTGATTAGATCAGACCCACCCATGATAGACTTCCTTTTGATTAACTCAAAATCAACTGATTTGAGACCCTGATGACACCTGCAAAATCTCTTCACCTTTGTCATATCATCAACCTAAACATGAGAATAAAGAGTGTAAACACCAGGGAGCAGGAATCTCGGGGACCATCTCAGAATTCTGCCTACCACACCTGAAGAACCAAGACTCAGACATTAAAGGACGTGCTATGAAGGAGCATGCCAAGCCCCTGATGAATGCAGAGGGAAGGCACAGAAATATAAGTGAGAAGGTGGCCTGAGATGAGACAAAGAAGAAACTGTATCTGTCTGTCAAAGGAGCCCCTCTTACACTGTATCTGTCTGTCAAAAGAGCTTCACTAGGGTCAGAGGGAGACAGGAATTGCAGAAAGAGTTGAATACTACTCACAGTTTCCAGAAGAAAATTGTCTGTTATATATGGCTACTCATCCTAACAGGAATCACATCACTGGCTGAGCCCAGACCAGGGAGGGTAGGTCAGTTTCATCTTGTATCACAGCTCTGATCAACCAGTAGAGTCTGCCAGTAGGGCTGCACTGACAAGGATTCTGAAAACTGTATTTCTCGGTTCAGCAGGAAAGAGTTCTGGGCTTGATTAATGATGTCTGTTATGAACTCTGGCTTGGTGATTCTATGTTGAACAGGTATTGGCTATCTCTGCCTTAAAAAGTACACTTATCCTAAGAAGTCTGGACAAATATTAAACAAGAAGGGAAGTGCTCAAGAATATCCAGTGTATAGGAAAGAGACAACCTTCGTAAGACAATTTCTTATGCTTCCCTTCCCAAAAACTGTCATTTTCCTACCTAAAACCCTCCAATGAGAATTTACAGATCTCAAGGAGTGATGGATCCATAAAACAGAATCCTCACCATCAACTCACCGCTATGCCCCCAAAGCAGTAGCTATCTGATTTCCAAGTGCTGCTCAAAATCCACAGAAAGAAGGCTTTGTGCCCATTAAAGGACTGAGTGACTTCCTGAAGAGTCAGACCAGCCACATCCCATTTAACAGACAGAAGTGCAAGGTCATGTCTGAGTCTCTAGGCTTCTGCCAAAACTTCTCATTTCGATTAGATCAAGACTCCTGAACATTTTAATATTGGGAGCGTTTCGGTTCCTTGTCACAGCCATCTCTGCTTTACCATTCCTTGGGGCTTGGCAAGGGAAAGTCACCTCATTTTCACAACTTCACGGCATTTTTTCACATCATGAAAATGCCCTCATGTTTGTCACTCGTACAATAAACAAAAGCAAGAAAGCAAATCCGTCTGCAGAACGGTGCCATATGAAGCTAAATTAAAATGCTAATGGGTGAGCACGACACAGAGAAAACAACACACGGCCGAGAGTTAAGGGAACATGGATTTCATGCAGAAGGGCCCTTCGAACCACAGTCTGTACGACCCGCTCCATCTGAAGAGCTAGAGACAGCCAAGGTAGGACAGACGTAGAAACCAAACTTTCATGGCTCCTAGTCTCAGTTATCGCTCCTTTCTACTCTACGGCTTTTCTTGGAATGAGGTTATGTGAAGTCTGAAGAAATAGCCCCTGGCAACGCTTTCTCACAGAAAAAAAGGTGCCTTTTTTCCTTCCCCCTCCAACTATTTATGTAATGGAACCACGTTGATACAGACAATAATATGCCATTAACTTCCAGGTCTGGGCAAGGAGAGAATACACCAAGATGAACCGTGGAACAAAACTAAGACACCTGCCCTTAAAATAATAGACAGAATGCATGCCTCTGATATTCTCATCAATGTGGAGCCAAACTATTTAGTCTGTAGATGTCAGATACATCAGGACGGTTCTAATCTCAATACTATCTGTTAGGTGCAGAACTTAAGAACAATGTACTGGCGAATGAATTTCAAAGATCTTTGGGAGAAAACCGAATTCGATCCAATTCATTCAGGGGTAAATAACATCCCTGAAATTTGGAAACAAAATGTAGTCCCATTATGAAGCTCCTGCAGTAATGAACTAGAACAAGATACGTAAGAAATTCCAAACACCCCTCTCCACAGAAGGACTTAAGAGGTGTGTTTGAAGGAAAGATCTTAATTCTCTGCTGCCATTCCGAAATCTTCTTTATAAAAGAAAAAAAAACCCTCCTATACATTGTACATTTATTGAATAAGTCCAAGCCATAAGTATGCGTTGATTCTTCGGTTGCCATGGCAGAGGGAACGGTTTCTGTGTTATGATGGTAGTTGCCATATGTTCAGCTTCAAGTCAACTGATTCCATCACAAAAGGAGGAGAGCGCAGAGGGGGGCTGCACAGCTTCACCTATCCCAAAATTCCAGTTAGCATTGAGATGTCATATGAGCCTCTGTTCTGGGACTGAGAAAGAATATGGGCCACAGCCATGGTTTCAGAGCAAACACATTTGCAAGGGATTCTCACACATAAGCCACGGCTCTAGGAGCCTGATCAGCACCTAACCCAAATGAAGTGTTTATAACTTGCAAAATGGCCCAGGAGGGGATCTTAGTAAAGATTTACAGCCAAAAAGGGACACATTCCTTGGTGGTGGGAGGGGAGACGGGAGCAGTTAATGCCCTCTCTTTGAGAGCAGGGACTGGAGACATGTAGAGGGAATGTGTGAATTTGGGACCCCAAACAGAATTGAGAAGTATTTAATCATAGAAGATAGATCTTCAGCAAGTCCTAGAGTTGGAAGGTGTCTGGACCCTTTGAGGCAACATCTCAGAGGGTGAGCTGGGCACATTCTTGCCCAAACTCCTTCTCTTTGAAGAATTCCAGGCTGGCTGTTCCATGGTCTGACTCAAGGTAACAATCATGGATGTGGTTACGTTGCCAGTTAGGGTGTGGCTATCTCCACCGTCAGCACACTAATGAGTGTTTTGAATGTCCAAGAGCTTATTTTTGGTATTCTTCCAGGGTCCTGTGAGCAAATTGGCTATTCACTGGTAGAGGAATTTATTTGTTTCTGGAACTCTATGGCATGCATTATTAAATCCCTGCAGCAGAAATCTAAATGATCCTTGAAGGATCCAGAGCCCTTCCAACACAACCCAACTACAAGGAAAGGCCTCCTGGCACTGAGATGTATGGCCCCAATGACCTTTTTTAATGACTCATATTTTCTTTACTTTAGAAAATCAAAGGAATCTCAGAAACAGAAGACTCAGCCTCAGCATTTACACTATTTTTTTGTCTTTGTCGTGGCTAAATTATGTGCTGGGTACTTTCTAAATAGACACCATGCTAGGGCTTTTGTTTCTTTATCAGGGCATCAAATCGATAACGAAAAGACAGACAATCCACTAAACAAATGAGCAAAGGCCTTGACTAGGCACTTCACAAAAGAACTCCAGACAGCCAACTAACAAATCAAAGATATGCTTAATCTCACCGATAATCAGAGAAATGCAAATCAAAACTATAATAAGATGCCACTACACGCCCACCAGATTGGCTCAAATTTAAAAGCCTGGCAATGTCAAGTATTGAGGAAGATGTGGGGCATCCGGAAGTCTCATACTGCTAGTGGGAATGCAAACTGGTAACACCACTGTGGAAAACAGCTGGGCATTATCCAATACAATGGAAGAAATGCAAATAGTATGACTTAGTGATCATATGAACGAACTTCAGCCAAACTTTGAAGACATGGTCAACTCGGGGGGAGGGTGGAGCTGTTGTCGGGAAGACACATAAACGAGTGCTTGACCTGGATGGTGGCCACACAGATTTTTACTTGTTATATGTACACACACACACACACACACACACACACGCACACACACTCCACTCTCCAGTAAGTTCTATTTAAGGAGAAAAAAAAAAGTTTAAAGAAAAATCCGTATCCAACAGATGCCTCAAGTAGAAAGTCTTAAGTTTGTTTTGGTGAAGACTTTATCCAAAAGCTCGGAATGTAATTCAGACAAACTTTAGGAGCATGCTCCATTCATCTATTCCAACCTTTCTTGGAGCTGCCTGTATTGTCTACCTAACAACTACTTGGGATAATGAGTTTCACAGAGACACATGTAAAGAAAAATTGTAGAGTGGCCAGAAGAAGGGTTCAGAGAGCTAGGGTTCTTTAGGAAGGGGGGGAAAAAAAGAAGAAGAATTTTCATCCTTCTTCTGCAAGGGGGCAGAGACTTGGGAGTAGAGGATCCTCATCAAACTGTGTGTTTCCTCTGATGAGCTCTTGTTATGATAATTATTATCACTCCAAAGATGTTGATAATTATATTTAGACAGTTTTTAAAGCAATATTGTATAATATTTCCCCCCGTTTAACACCAGCGTCAGAGCTGATGAATACGCAGTCAGATGAAATGCAGGCCTGCTGGTCTGTCCACAAAGTGTTCCCATCAACCGTGTAAGTGAGTTTTATAATGTATACATTATAGTAGGGGGGGAGGCATACTCTTTTGGAAAGGACCGATTCTTGGCACATAATCAGTTCCCATTGAATTTAAATGACTTTTGGTCCTACACCGATGCTGATAAAATACTTTCAAATGTACAGAATATTAACCAAATGTTTATATTAAACAACTCCTTTCAGGTGAAAATGCGCTCGGCGAAGCGTAGCTCCCTGGAGCAAGTTAGTGAATATTAATGTTCAGCAGATCATAAGGAGCTACAAGTTCTCCAATGTAAGAAGCCGAGGGGGGAGACAAAAGAGCAAGGTTGGTGGATGGGCCCTGCCTGGGGAAGGTACAATCACATTGGACATAACCTCATTGAGATGGAAATGGAGTTTGATGTACTTGCAATCGGGGCTGCCAGGAACTAGGAAGCAAACGCGGGCTGGGGAGGAAGAGCTCAAGGCTCTCGCCTACGCTTCCAAAGTCCACACGCCGCAGACCCGGGCTGGCCTCAGACCTGCCAGGGGCCCCGTCAGCATGGAGATTTACAGGACGCGCCTCATAATTAATACCAGCCAATCGCCGGTTAATCATGGGCCCTGGTTTCGGGTAAGTGAAGGCTGCAAGAAGCATTCAGCCTTCATATTCAGTATTACAGTATCTCAAATCTGCCAAAGCGCACTGTCCGTTTCCAATTATCATTGTTTATCTGCAGGTTTCAGGAAATCACTTGTCTTGTATGGGACACATAAACGTGCAGCAACCACATACATACCGCATACTTCAGAGGGAAGACAGACAGCTTTTATCAACCAGGCTGGAGATCAAAATGAACACTTCTGCGCATCTGGTGATGGGGAAAAGGCCATCCTGGGAAACATAGGGTCCAGGGTGATGTCTGGCTCTGAGCAGGATGTCAGTGGGGAATTTGGTCAGCCAGCCCCACTCTGGACGTCTGATCCCCTACCCACAAAATGAGGACATTAACATTTCAGTGTGAAGTGCTTTGAGCCCCTTGGAAGAACCATCTCTATAAGCAGAAGGTACTATGTTTTTAACCTACTGTTAATAATGCTTGCGAGATCAACACGCTTAGGTTCTTTCGTCACGGTGGTTACGATCAAATTATATTTCCGACAGCTACTTTTAAAATTAGTAAGGCTAGATCTCAGATTTATTCAAGTTCAGAATGACGCATGGAAGAGGGAAACACATTGTTGTTCTCATTTTATAGATCACAGAATTTCAGTCCTGAAAAATCCCTTTCAAGACTTTGTATCATGACCTTGGTTGGGCCACTCCTCTAAATTCTTCTCAACTATTGACTTTCTCTAATTTTCAAACACTATTTCCAGGAAAGCAGAGTATAGAATTTTCCCTAAGATTAAATTCAAATCTCTCCACTGGTATCTTCCATCTACTTGAAGAATCAGAAGCTTGCAGATCCAGAGTGCATAGGAGGCTGTCACCCAGTGGATGTGCTTGGCTGATGAAGTGAATGCTGGGCCCAGAGAGGGTGATGCCTGGCTCAAAGGCAACACAGCTAATGTCCAAGCCAGGGTTATAATCCTCATCCAATGTCTTCCCTACTATGTTAAATCCCCCTTAGGCCAACCAGATATTAATCAAGCGCCCACCATGCCTTCAGCCTCTGCTTGATTGCAAGGTAGACGTAAAAGACAATCATCAGCAAACACTGACTGACAATGTGAAGTGAGAGTAGAAAAACAAATAAGCATAAGATTCCCCCTTCCACTCTAAGAATTTACAATCCAGTTGAGAAGGAAAGTTAGAAAGATATATAATAGTTAAATCACAAGATAAGACAATACAAACACTGTCACCAGACCAGACAAAATGAATTCCAAACTTACAGGAATAGGCCAGTGATGCCCAATGCCTTGAAAAGCATCACTCCCACCAAATGGGCCCTATTTAATGAGCAAATAAAGAAAGATTCTATGATCAAATAAGTTCAGGTCACACTGCACACTAACTATACCCCCATCTTACAGAGTCACAGACACAGACACAGTGACATTTAAGTGCTCTGAAAAGACTCCCAGCAAAGGAGTCTACGGAATAATTTCCAGTCTTGTGTTTTTCAGAACTAATGTGATCATAAGACCTTTTCACGGCTTCCAACAGACTTGGCCTTTTCCTACCTCATCTCTAGGACCCTCAAACTCCAGCCATATTTGTAAATGCTCTCGCATCTTTACATCTCTTGGCTGTACGTGCAACGTCTGGCCTATGATTCGTTATCTCTATTTGTTGAGAGTGAATACATAAACTGCTATGTGCTACCAAAGAATTACAGGCTCATTAAGCCATCATCTCTGTCCTTTAGGACAGCCTCTCAAATGCTAATGTTTACATAAATCCACTTGGTGATACTGTGAAAGTGAGTTTCTGATGCAGTGTATCTGGGACAGAGTCTGATGTTCTGATTTTCTAACAAGCTCCCAGGTGAAACCAATGCTGCCGGGCCCAGGATCACGCTTTAAGGCCACAAGGAGGCAGGCGCTCCCTCAAGCCAGGGGCAGACACCAGGAAAGGATGTGTTTTCACCATAGATCTAAAACCAAGTGCTATGGGAACAACAGGGAGCGGGGGGACAGGATTTATTCTGCCTGGGGAGGGAGGCAGTGGAGGGACGTCTTGTGTCATGAGGAGGGGCTGTTCAGATGAGCTTTGAAGAGTGAGTAGCATTTTTCCAGGTGGAGGAAGGAAGGACCCGTGGGTGGAGGGGGCAGCATGAACTAGGTGACCAGAGGAGCACCGCGTTATGGTATGCTCAGGTAGCAGTAAGGGAGGAGGACACGATACTTAGGGTACAGACAGGTGTGGAGGGGCCGGGAGTCCAGTTGAGAAGGGACATTGGACTGGACTGTGTAAAGCATTGCATTTTAAAAGACCAATGTTTAGTCGCGAGATTCGAGAAATGATAAACTGCTGGGAGAGAAATCCTCGTGGGGGAGTGGTGGCCTTCATGCCACCCTTGCACAGAGCCATGCGGCCAAGGTGGAACCCGTCTGCACCTGGATTGAGCTCTGCTTTCAAATTGTAATGGGATGTCAGAGAGGTTTTCAAAATCCTGTGATTGATAAAGCATAATCAATCCCTTTCACTGGCTGGAGATTAAGCTGTTTTTTAAAAAGCACTTAGCATTTCAAGGGTTCTTTTATAGGCATCTCCACAAATCTCTGAAGCTACACACTTTATTTAGCAGTTACAGACAGACTACCACCGCATACAGGGTTGTATTCTTCCATTCTGTTTCAGACTTTAGTCCAGCTGTTCTGGGATCTTTTATTTTAGAAACTGGAAAACCAGGGCTATTAATAGAGTCAGGCAGCTAATTTAAATCTGATAATGTGCTGACACTTGGCTGCATACTTCGGCACAGATGCCCATGTGTACAATGTGTATTTATTTCTGTACAAATGTGTACACGCATATGGATAAATAATCCCAAATACTATGAAGTCGACACTTAATATTTCACAGCCCCCCCTCCCCCCGGAGTTATCCTCAGCCTCATAAACAGGACACTCTTTGACATGTAAAAATCACTTAGAAGGTAAGTTAATCCTGTAGGCTCAGGAGGCAGGAGTATAAGTACACACAACCCTTCTTCTGGGTGGAAAACAGATCCATAGAAAACCACAATATTCTAGTGGAAAACTTCCCTCTACTTTCCCTGTAGTCAAACTATTCACTAGTAACCATACAGATGTGACATTTTCCTCCTCCTTCTCGCTCACGTTACTCCCGCTGTTGTGTAAGAGCTTGGGCTTTGGAATTATCCTTGGGTTCAAGTTCAAGCTGTCATCTTCTAGCTGTGGGATTTAGAGGAAAATTCTTACCAAAAGGGGCTATTCTCTCATGCACACAGTGGCCACAGTCACTGAAATTACCTCAAAGGGCTGTTGTAAGATCAAATGAGATAACACAAGTGAGTATTTACCAGATGAGTGGCTGCCTAGAGTGAAGGGTCATGGGTGTTTCTTGGATAGGGGCAACAGGAAACTTTCTAAGGTGACAAAGATACTGTATATCTTGATGGAAGTAAGGTAATACGAGAGTGTTTTTTCCTGTCTACTAAGTGGAAGCAATTATTATAATGCCCTCTCTTCTAGATCTAAACACCATCCATTTTTCAAAGTTCACCTCAGACATCATCTCCTCCATGAGGCCTGTGGTAGTTTCCCCAGTCAGAAGAAAGCCCTTTCTCCCGCGAACTAACGTTCCTTCATTTTGCACTTCTAGATCACTCCGAATCTCCCTGGCGTTAAGGTCTGGCTCTTCATGACTCGATTGTTGGTCCCTTGATGAGGCACATCTGTGTGGTCTTGAGACTCTGCACAGCAGAGAGAGCCACACATTCTTCATCCTTCCATTAAATCATAGTGGAAAGAGTGAATTCAATGTAACCCTACCCGTGAACGAGACACATAAGACTGCCTTGAACCCCGTTCCAGAACCCCATGTACCTAAAGTCCTCTTCAAGATTTCCATAATTATACTTTCCTTCTGGCTTTGGCTGTTGCTTTCCTGTATATTGACTGGGTTGCCTTGATCTAGTCATGAAATTCTGTGCTATTTCTTGTCAATGACATATGCACACGTTTATGTGGGAACGAGACTTTCCTAAAGACTTGGGGGGAGCAGGGTTGCAAAAAGGTGGCACTCACACCACAGCGGTCGCAAGAGCTGCAAGTAAAGCCGGCCTGTTCTTAAGTGTCCTTGCAGCCACCCTGCCCCCAGAGGTTTTACATTGGCCTTCACCTCATATAGCTGCTCAGCCTTCTACCATCACCTTGTCTTTTCTCCATTTCCTTCTGGATTCTCCTCCTCCATCCCAGGATCAGAAACGAATACCTTGTTTGTCTCAGGTAGAGAAGGTCAGCCATTATCCTATTGGGTTGAGTCCCAACCAACTCTCGTGATCTCAGAGTCTCATCTTGAATCCCAGCACTTACTGACGTTATTTTTCCACACAAAGCAGCTTCCTCCTCAAAAAGAATTTGGGTGAGAGTAATGAAGATAATTTTCACCCCTGTTACAGAATGCCCAAACAAAAGCAGAGAGTGGAAAGAATGACATTTTAAAAACTGCAAGCGAAGACTGATGACTCCTTAAAATACACCATAATGAGGGAATGATGACTGAGGGGTCTACCTCCTAAGTCATCCACTGTACTTGCTACCAGTAGCAACGCCATCTAGAAGCACCATCTTGAGAAGACATGGAAGCCTGGGGTTGAAAACAGGTGAGTTGTTCCAATAACCTTTGAGTTTGTGAGAGTAAGACAGAAGCCAAAATAAATTATTTTTATCTCATGTTTAGAAGGTTCTCTTCTAAAACTTTGCAAATGACTGAAAGAAAAGAAGAATGCATGTGTGTGACAAGAAGGATTTGTCTAGAACAGCCGGGATGGAAAAGATAGGTTAGTCACATCCAGGAGACCTGTAAACTGGGTACAGCAGTGTGAGCAGTGTTCTGGACATGAAAGAGTGTTCACTCGAGAATTCTATGCTGTTTTCCTGAAACTGAGAACACAGGAGCTATTCCTTGTGGAAGCATCCACCTCTGTTCAAGGCTGGCCAGATAAACCTGTCTATTCTAAATTGGGCCATTCCAAATTGGTCTGCGTTTATTAAATTTATTATCTCTTTTTTAAAAAGTTTATTTATTTTGAGAGAAAGAGAGTGTGCACTCGCACGCGCATGAGCACAAGTGGGGTAAGGGCAGAGAGAGACAGAGAGAGAGAGAGAGAGAGAGAGAATTCCAAGAAGGTTCAAGCACAGAGCCCTACCCAGGGCTTGAACCTACAGAACGTGAGATCATGACCTGAGCCAAAATCAAGTATCAGACACTTAATGACTGAGCCACCCAGGCGCCCCAAACTCTCTATTATCTCTTTAACTAAATACATAATATTTTACACACACCATGTTCTTGACACTGCATAAAACACTGAATGTAGTCAGGATATTTTGTCAAGCTTAAAGACCAGAAGTTCCCAGTTCCAACATTGACTGCACATCAGAATCACCTAGGGAGCTTTTAAACCCATGATTCCCAAGCCGCACTTCAGATCGATTAATCAGAAGCTGGGGGTTACCGAGCCCTAAGTAGTTTTTATTAACACTGCCCAGTATTAAGAAAACAATTCCAAAACTTGGGAATAAGCAAAAGGATAACCACATAGCCTTTCAATGTCATGGTGGAGCACTGCTCAACGGGCTCATGCCAAAGAGTACGTAATTCTTCAGGGTAACATACCTTCATTTAATTTACTATTTACTCAGCTATTTCACAACTCTGTAAGAGTAGATAATGCCTTCTAGAACAGTGGTTCTCAAACCTTGCTATATAACAGAGTTACCCAGAAAGAAAATAAAGTATACAGAAGCCCAGGCTTATTTAAGTAGGATACAGTTTGGGTTTCTGTAATTTTGGCAAGTTCCCAGGTGATTACGACACAGGCCCAAGTGTGACAACCTTTGTTGTCGAAGTCTGACAGCAGTGCTATAGATTTGGGTCTGATAACAATGAAAACACATTTTTCCAGTAGAGATGCTAATAATTTCTGCCCAATTCCAAGATTACAGTGCTGTTTTTGCTCCATAGGACATTAACCAGTTTTATGTCTAACCTAGCCATCTTATTCCAGCATTTTTTTCAGGACCTATATCTGTTTGGTCTTTCTAATTCTCTTTGAACGTACCCTGCTGGTTCTCTCATTAAATGAATCAAATAAGTCTTTGGCAAGTACTGACTGCATGACTGTATGAGAGTCAAGTTTTCAACTTTTGAAATCATACTTTGACACCAGGTGATCGAATGTGCATCCAAGACTGAGATTCACTGCTACAGACAGAGGCCAAGATCCCAGGAAGCATCCGAAAAGAAACCACTGTTTTCCCCACACCAACTATAACAAGCTAATTATTCCCATCTTTCACGAGTCACACCTCATAATAATAAAAATTAATATTTATTGAGGGTTTACTATTGCCAAGCACTATTCTAAGAGCTTTGCGTGCATTATTAGCTCTTTCAAATCATGACACAACCCTATAGGATAGGTACTGTCTTCTTCATTAATCCCAATTTTACAGATGAAAAAACTGAGGCACAAAAAGTTTAAGTAACTTGTCCATAGGCACACAAATAATGAAAGATCGAGCTTCGATTCACACCTAGAGAATGTGAACAACATACTTGCTACTGCCTATGCCTTTCATGGCTAAGTCAGGCCACTCTTCAGACAGGAACTGGAAAGATCCATCTTGAGGATCACTTGTCCAGATTCATGGAAGTCCTCATCTGGACACCTGAATTATTTTAAAAACTGAAGGCAAGCCAAAAACTCATACTCTTCCAGTTGCTTTCTCCAACCCCCCAGTAGGAATCATCTTCATAAAGGCAGGTGTCTAACATCTCAAACTGAGTATCTCGTAAACAAATTAGATTGTAAGCCTAATAGAAACCTCAGTTTGTATCCAAGAGGAGACATTCGACATTGTTTGGAAATTTGAAATCCTCGTCATGTGGGTTCCCGAAGTGCAATAACAGAAGTGTAAAAATAAAAGGGAGAAATATTTTAAATTTCCTTTTAATTTAAACTCATACCCAAATTGACATTTGGGCAGGTCCATCAAAAAGCACTTGGTGAGAAATCATCTGTGCACTAAGTGCTTCTTTTTTACCATGAGCAAAGGTCTGAATTGTAAGTAATATTGGCAAGAACAAGCTATAAGTTAAGATGCAAATCCAAATCGAGTGTGCGGTGTTCTGGCTTCAAGCCTGGTAATTGAATTTCCAGTTTATTATCCTTAATGTTTTTTAATGTGAGTTTGCAATTCAAGTCAAAATGGAAAGCTGCTCCTCCAAATCTTTCCCCTGAAGCACTTCCAGGAACAATTTCTTTTCAGAATCAAGAAATGGTTGTGGGTCAAGAGTACACTTTAACTTTTTCAAACTTCAGAAAAGTCTATTCTAGGGATGCACAAAACCATGGGTCCATGGAAGGACACTAGGCTGGAGACCAGGGATTCTAGAATCTGAACCTGGCACTGGGGCTTCTTCTGGAAACAGAAAAGCTAGATACTGTGAGCTGGTTAAGAAGCCATATCTCAACTGGGAATTCCAAGGGACGTGGTGTTGACATTTAGGGCCATACACAGTAGATGGGGAATATGTTTCAAATGAAACCTGCTGTTTAAACATACCTGGTTTATCCACATCCAAACGCCTGAGGCCTTTGCTTATAACAGCTAGGCCTTATCAGGAGCCCACTCTCACATTTCTTTTTCTTAAAACTAGGCCTAAATCAAGACTGAGGACTAAATTGCTTTGAACTGGTCTTCTTCATGGTGAATGAGGTTTAAAGGTGTTTGCTATCTTATTGTGATAACAGTAACAAAAACAAGAACTATAAACATAACTTAATGAAGTTTTTACCACATGGCAAGTTATATCCAATTTTATGCATTATTTATTATATAATTAACTCTCATAGTAGGCTTAAAAGGTAGGTTATTGTCCCCCAATTTCATATAGGAAAACAAGAGTCCAAATGGTTTTCCCAAGGTGATACAACTAAAATGGGGTCTTAGCTAGTATTCACACCCAGATCTGCCTGTTCGGAAGCATGTGCTTTTTATTAATAAGCTAAGGGAGTATATACTTTCATTTTTCTTTCAGAATTATTGAAATATTCATGTGTGTGTACATGTGTATGTTCATGTGTATACATGTGTGTGAAAAAGAGTATGAAGAAGAGAGCAAAAATGTCCCATAAGCCCACCGCCTACATATGAACATGGCATAAAAGCCCAAGTGTATAACAGTATGTGATGAAAATTAAAAGCATTCCCCAAGCTCTGTCCCCAGAGTAACCATTTGTATATTTTTTATGTGTCCTACAAAGAAATAATATTCTGCATTGGCTAATGAAGTACATATATGTTTCCTCCTCCCATTTATTTTGTTTGGTCCTCTATGTTATTCTCCTCCCTTCAGGGGACAATCCAATATACACTGACATACCCCTTGCTTTTTTTTTTTTTTTAACATATCTTGGTGCTCTTTCCATATCAGCATTTATGTGTGTGCGTGTGTATTTTTTCAATAATCATTTAGTACTCCATTAATTTATGTAACTAGCTCCCAAAAATGTTAATTCAGATGATATCCTTTTTTTTTTGTAATCAAAAACTGTAACACAGTGAATGTTTGTATGCATATATTTCGACACAGTTTTTTTTGGGTGTGCATATCTGCATTGGATAAATATATAGCAGTCAGATTTTGTTCATCAGGGGCCATGGGCATGGTTTAGAATTCCTGTAGACATTGCCAAATTTCCCTCTCAAGAGGCTTCTTCAATTGGCCTTCCCAATGACAGGTTGTGAGTGGTGTCCTTTACTGCGTCCACTCACTTTCGTGTCCAGGTCACTTGATGCTTTGACCAACATCATGCAGCAGGTAGAACGATGGATGTCACTCCTGTTTCTAGCGTGAGTCAAGACTAGAACCAGGATGTTCCTATTCTAATTACAGAATGCTTGCCTCAAACAAATTACACTCTAAAGATGCAAAGATAAATAAAAGGTCAGTACCTTCTGTTTCTGCCTCTGACAGATGAAGAGAACAAATGTACCTAGGACTCTGTGAGTCAGGGCTCTGGGACAAGGACTTTAATCAAGTCTGGAACCTCCTAAAATACCACTTACTCAGAGTTTGGGACCGAGCCATGACCTTCTATTGTTCAAGGCATTTTCCTTTGTAATAATTCCATGGAAAGAAAAACAACTTGAAAGTTGTATTTATTAAATAGCCCCAAAGGCATTTGAACATCAATTTACATTTTTCTCTTTTATAGGGAAAAAAAACATAGTTAAGTGTAAATGAATGTCAAACATATGGTTTACATTTCCTTTAGGATGCATGTGGGCTTTAAAAACTAATGGAAATACCTTAGGAGAAACACACTGCACAATATGGTGAACCTAAAATACGTAGGACATTCGAAGCAGGTCAACATGGCAGGTTGGTTCTTGTGCAAATGATCTTCTGACACCTCACATGAGATTTCAAAGAAAGAGTCAACTCTCTGAACTCCTTTTTAGGCTCATGACTCAGAGGAATGTATCAAGATACTTCAAAGTTAAGAAGGCTTATACTATTGTTCCCCATCCATTTAATGAACACCTATTCTGTTCTAGGAATCAGAGATAACACAAATAAAAGACAGTCTTTCCTCAGGGAGTTGAAGTCCTAGTGAGGAAACCAGATGAGAAAAGAGAACAACAACAACAACAACAACAACATGGGATCAATGGGGTATACCATAGTGTCAGGGCAGCACAAAGAAGGCCATTTACCCTGTTTAGGACAGGGGAAGTGGAAGGGAAGCTATCCTAATGGAGAAGACATCTACTTAGAGACCTAGAGGATGAGTAAGAGTAGTTGGCCAAAGAGTTTGCCGAGGACATCACAGCACAGAGAGCAGCGTGCACAAGGGCAGAGGCATGTGGAGTTGGCTTTGCAGGAAATGATGGCAGTTCTATTTGACTGGAATGTAGAATAGACTGTGGGGGCAGGGGGGGAGGGGAGAGTAGTTAGCAAAAAGACTAGACAGCAAGCAGGTGTCAGACCATGCTAAGGTGTTTGAACTCCATTGGGAAGAACCAATAAGGGGTTTAAGGAGAACGCCTTGGGTTTTAGAAAGATTATTCTGTCCTATATTTGGAAAACAGATGAAAGAAGAGTAGTATCAAGATAGGGAGGTCAGTTAAGGTGTTGTTGCTGAAACTCCACGAGACATGATTGAGGACCCAGACTAAGGGATTAGCAGTGCAGACAGAGAGAGATGGACAGATTCAGAAGGTTAAGACTGAAGGCCTAGGTGTGGTAACGGATAAAGAAGACTCAGCAGTTACTCCGGGATTTTTTTTACTTTAAGTTTGGATGTTCTACCTCAGGAATGACTGTGTAACTGGCAGCTGGATAAAAGGTAATGTAGCCTACTAAACACACACACACACACACACACACACACACACACACACATGAATTCATTTACTTTGCTTCTGAACATCAATAGAAGGCAACAGAAATGAGACATATTAATGACTGTCCACATCCAATGTTAAAGTGATCTGATAATACTTTAAGAAGATTAAATATTAAGGACACCTTAGCAGACGGTGTAAAAGAAGGAATTGCTCCCCAAAATTACAACGGACAATATCACACCCTGGAGTAGATATGAGGAAATGGGAACTCACAGTCACTGTTGGTGGAAATTCATTTTGGTACAACCCAGAAATGTGACTTCTCTGTATAAACCCTAGAGGAGCTCTGGTGTATACGCACATTTGCAAGGACGTTTACTGCATCCCTGCATTAAAAAAAATCAGACACAATTTAAATTTCTATGAAAAGGTGAACAAATAAATAATTTGTGGTATACTCATGCAATAGCACAATAGTCTGCTATTTGAATCCATAAACAAGGTTTAAATTTATGAACATGGATAAATCTCAAAAAGATCATTTTAAGTGAAAAATATCAAATTGCTGAATGATGATTACAAACAATATTAAAACAACTGATTGCATAACTTATAAATTCTTACATTTGTAGTAGATACATAAAAGCCTGCATAGAGGCACCTACATCAGGAAGAAAGGAGAAGTCAAGAATGGGTATTAAAAAGGCTTCCAGGAGCACCTGGGTGGCGTAGTCGGTTAAGCGTCTGACTTCAGCCAGGTCACGATCCCACGGTCCGTGGGTTTGAGCCCTGCGTCGGGCTCTGGGCTGATGGCTCAGAGCCTGGAGCCTGTTTCCGATTCTGTGTCTCCCTCTCTCTCTGCCCCTCCCCCGTTCATGCTCTGTCTCTCTCTGTCCCAAAAATAAATAAAAAACGTTGAAAAAAAAAAAAAGGCTTCCAAAATGTGTGGTTTATTAAACCATGCATTTAGTTTTTCAACCTTTGCACCACCGACATCTTGGGACAGATGAGTCTTCACTGTGGAGAAGTGTCCCGCACATAGCAAGAGGTGTGGCAGCATCTGGCCTCTGCACACTAGACTCAAGTGGCACTTCCCCCAGTCATGACCATCAACAATGTCACACACTTTGGCAATGTGTCCTGGGGGAGCGGGGCAGGCAACATCACCCTGGGTCAAGAACTACTTTTAGTAGATTGGCATTTCTTATGTCATTCCTTATACTTTTCTTTAAAAAAAAACACCATTTCATAATAAAAGGGGTGAGGGAGAAGAACATTCCTCCAGCTATTGCTTTAATCAACTGTAGCATGTGCTTGGTGCACAGCTATCAAGATGCGTAACATAGGACCCTATCCCCCAAGATATCTTTTTTTTAATGTTTCTTTCTTTTTTTTTAATTTTTTTTTTTACTGTTTATTTTTGAGAGAGATAGAGACAGAGGGGAGAAGGGGAGGGGCAGAGAGAGAGAGAGACAGAATCCAAAGCAGGCTCCAGGCTCTGAGCTCAGCACAGAGCCCGACGCGGGGCTTGAACTCACGATCCATGAGATCATGACCTGAGCTGCAGTTGGACGCTTAACCGACTGAGCCACCCAGGAGCCCCAATGTTTATTTCTTTTTGAGAGAGTGCAAGTGGAGGAGAAGCAGAGAGAGGAAGACAGAGGATCTGAAGCAGGCTCTGTGCTGACAGCAGAGAGCCCTACCCGACCTGGGGCTCGAACCCATGAACCATGAGATCCTGACCTGAGCTGAAGTCAGATCCTCAACCGACTGAGCTACCCAGGCACCCCAAGAATTCTATGTCTAGAAGAAGAAGGCTTGAGGTGGAACAGATAAAGATCCTAGAGATGGATCTAAGACAGACCTAGGACAGATCTAAGGATAGCTCCTAACTCTGCCACATATAAGCTGGGAGAACCTCAATTTTCTCATCTCCAAAGTGAGTGTTTTTCCTAAAAAATCCAAGTTTTACCTCCTGGAACTCTGAAATATAGTAAGCATGCAACAAAGGGTAGTAATTATAGGGGCAGCTGGGTGGCTCAGTCAGTTAAACATCCAACTCGGTTTCGGCTCAGATCGCTATCTCACGGTTTCATGAGTTCGAGCCCCACGTCGGGCTCTGTGTTGCCAGGGTGGAGGCTGCTTGGGATCATCTCTCTCCCTCTCTCTCTCTGCCCCTTCCCCACTCATGCTCTCTCTCTCTCAAAATAACCTTAAAAAAAGAGTAGCAATTGCACCGCTTGCTGTTGTTCTCATTATTATTTGTATGCACATACTGAATGATGTAAGACAGTGTTGACAACATCCCGTGTGCCCCCTCCATGGCGGGTCTGCCTCTCCCCCGGTGGCCGTAAGGAACAGGACGGCAGTTTGTTCACAGCAACTGCCTGCCGGGTCCTACAATTGCAGTGCAGCTCATAAGCACACGCAGCGTGCAGTCTCTGCAGCATCCTCGCAGTGATGCAAAGGGAGAGAGTGGGTGCCGGCCAAGCAACAAGAAACAGAAGTAGGTACCAGAGAGGTTCTTATACATCCACTTAAATATTCAGTCTTCACGAAATCAAAACCCCTTCCTTCTTTGTTCTGTCTTTCATTTATAGGCCCTACAGGGTGATACCACACCACACTACTCCTTAGAGCTGGCCACTGGCATGCTCCAGTAAAAAAATGATAGCACGTTCTCGTATTGTAGGAAACGTTCCGGAGTCTGGGGCAAACCTGCTTGGTATCTGAGCAGCCCTGCTTGGTCACCAGTCCTAATACTAGTTGATTTTTCTCCCCAAACATATGCAAGGTGTGTTCTATTTTTGTAATAAAATCTTTGCAAGAACCAGAAATTTAGTTTCTGTTATCTCCGGTCACTGTGTTTCACAAGCCACTTTTTCTTTACACTGTTAAATTCAGTACTGAAAATGCTGATATGTACTATGGTCATCTGTGTGCCACATCATTACTTATGCCAAACAGCTGCAAAGTTGCTACAAGAGTGGAAGAAGGAGAGAACTCTTCCCACTGGAGCTACCAAAAGTCCTAGGACGGAAGGAAGCCTCCAAGCCAAATCACAATGAATGGTGGTCTTCGCTTGTATGATAGCCAACGTGGACGAAGGCAAAGCAACAGGAAACAAGGAGCTAGAGAGAGAACTATGATTCTGGTTTGGCCTAGGACACCAGAATCAGGGCACCACAGAATCACTTAGTGCTAATTCCCTTCACAATTCCTTCAATAATGAATCGTGGAGCACCTAAAAATGAAACCAGCACCTTGCTAGGTACTATGATGTAAATAACCTGAGTCTTTCTGCAGCGTTGAGAAACAAATCAACAATTATGGAGTTACCAAGAAGCGGGTATGGGGAGAGGGGATGTTTACGTTCTAGAAATGGAGTAAGAACACCATAGGGTCATCTGTATTAGACTGGTGTCACGCAGTGTCACTAGTGGGACTCAAACATGGCCTCTCAAAGTTGGTTCTGTCCATTAACACATGAAGTTACAGGACCTCACCGCTTTGTACCCTCTTGGAAGGAACATGACCCACGATGCACCTTCACCGTCCACCCCTTTCATCACAATACATGGTTCCCAAGGACAGACTCTGTCCTAATGGATGAATCCAATTCACAGAAGTTAATTGTTTCCAGAGTTCTTTTCATGTCCTGAAATACACAGTATCACAATGCGCTGAAGGAAAAGGCTGTGCGGACAATCTGCATTGCTGCTAAATAATCATTTTCACTGGGCTTTATCTGGGCTGCACATGCCTTTAATCTGCTTTTAAAAACATTAAAACTCATTGAATATACTTCTAAAAATGAATAAGGCAATAGAAAAGGAACGCATTAATGACGATTCACATAACCTGTTAAAATTTTAACCCAGTTTGTTATTTAGTGTACTGTGAATCAAATTAATTACAAATATTGGTACTGACAACGTACGCATAATTAGTTTCTAATCTTTACTGCTTTAACACAGTCGAGGTGCAAAAAAAGACTTCTAAGTGCTCTCTGACTATATTAATAGACTGCTTAGAGGTAAACTATTGTAATTTATATGCATTTTATTCACACATAACTCTCTGACAGCTCTCTTGTGATACTTACCAATCCAGGGCCAACAAGGATTGAAATGGTTTGGCGAGCACTTACCACAAATGCAAACTAGTATCTACCAAGAGATGATGTGATTTTTAAAGAAACGCAACTTTCCAAGCATATGGTTTTCAAAGGTTAAATTCACCCAAATATACAGGATCGGTGTCCTACTTGTATTGAACAGGCAACAACCACTATTCTGTAACCTGTAAATCTAAATAAGGGCACTGCCAGATAATAACTAAGGCACCCCCAAATCTACTTTGATGCTGGAGGGCACTTGAGATTGAGATGAACCTCTTCATTTTACAGATGGGGATACAGAGAATTATCAGAGAAACTGTGTCTTATCAAGGTCCCACCCACTGTAAAGTCTGTCAATTTCTAGTCCAGTGATCGATCCTCTGTGCCTCATGGACATTCCAGGTGTCCCTTTAGGGCTTCCTAAGTGTGCTGTGAGAGGAAAAAACAAAACAAAACAAAACAAAACAAAACAAAACAAAACAAAACAAAAAAAAAGGAGCGGGGTAGCATCCTCTAGATGTGATTGATGGGCAAGTAATAAGATCCTTTTCATAAGTCACATCTTGGAATTTCATCACTTTTAATTATTCTTCAGGGATATTACAAGATTTTATATACTATTTTTTCTAAAATTTCCTGTTGATAAAATAGTCCTTATAGAAGAGCTTCAATCATCAGTTAGCACCTTGGTAGGAATGCTAACAAAATAAGGAGAGAATTGCCATGAAGTCACTGAACAAAGAGAGGTAGGATGTTCGAATGCACAGAAAAGGAAAATGATTTGAGCCAAATGTAAGGAAGAACCTTCCTACAATCAGAGCAAAATCAAATGGATGGAGGCAGTGGATTCGCCATCATTGGATGTGTCCAGGTAGCAAATGGCCTCATTTGTCAAGGATGCTATATAGATCTTTTGAGAATCAGCTAAGGGTTGGCCTACAATAACTCTTAAATTGCTCTCTAACTCCCAGATCTCCCTATGCATTGAAAACAAAATTTACAAGGTAGATGCTTAGAGAATCGAGGGTGGCTTGAGACAAAAACGGGGAAGACACCAAAGATAAACTCTATTTACTTCGTATTTTTTATAAAGTAAGATTGCCTAGAGAACAACTGAATAAAGAGAGAGAAGACCTACTTGAAGCCACAGAGTCCCTTACCATATCCTATCAAGTGGCATCTAGAAGTGAGGGCTGTGAAGCATCTAGATCCCTAAGATATCACTGAGACCTCTAAGTCCCGAACATCTTTCAGAGTCACAGACCATGAAGCTGCTTTCAATTCCCATCACTTCTGTAAGGAGGCGTTAAAATACAGAATTTATTATTTTAACTAGGAGTAGGCAACAACAGATTTATTCGGCAGACACTAAAATCAGATACATTATTGTTATTATATACATTACACGTTACATACATTATCATTCTATTTCTCTAACCCTTCCTCCAAAGGGATTATGAGTTTTGTGTTTTAGAATTCTATATAGATATGCTTGGTGCTGTGAAAAGCACATTAATTAATTAATGTCAGCAAGTATGCATTTATTTATTTCGAATTAGCAAATGTGTAGAAAAGCTCATCACTTTTAATCCAAGACATGGTCGGGTCTCCTGAATGAACTGCCACTGTAGAGCCCAGCATAAACTATAGGTCAGAATTCCCCAGGAAGTGTGCCACGCGTGGGTTACAACCAAGGGTGGAAATCAGTTTGGAATTTGGGAAACCTAAAAGTAAATGAATAAAAACCTATGGATTCCAAATTAGGTGCAGGACCTTGGATGGAGTCCATGGAAGCGACGGTTCCAGAAACGTGGCTTCAAAAGCATCCCGGTTAAAGTCACCTCCAGGTGACAGTTATGCCAAGAATCTGACCCAGTCATCTAAGTGACCAGGTAGACTTGAGGTGGGGAGTGCCTCCCCCCAGCCCTGGTTCTGTTCACCCATTTGGCTACTATGCTGTTACATTCATTGAGTACAATGATGTGAAAAGGTTGGGGGAGCACTATTCCTGGTAACTCCAACACCATTTTGCTTTCTGTGACTAAACATTTTATCTTATGTTCCTTTAAGCTAGAACCGGAGGGATGCGGGGCACTCCTTGTGTTTTCTTACCCTCCAAGGAATTTTAAATCGTGTACCCAGTTTGTACTTCAAAACAATTCCATAAGGCAGAACATTTCCCTGACCGTGGCTTGATGAGGGTAAACTGAGAAATGTTTTTTTTTTTTTGTCATTTTTAAACAGATGTCCTTTTCTCATGTGCTTCCTCTTCCCTTTCTTCCTCTCCTGTCCCTTATCTCTACTTTCACTAGAAGATATCAAAAGAAATTGTCATCATTTCATGGGAGCATCTTTAATGAGGCCGCCACTCACGTGTCATGAAAGCTAACTCCAGGCTCACCTATGCAGAAGGAGTTCCAATACCACTTGAGCCTTGCAGCCAAAATGCCATAAAAGCACCAGGCATCTGAAATAACAATTACTTAAGATATTTGGCATATACTGTTGCCCTAAACATGTTGCTTCCTAAGTGCTCATTTATCAAGAGACCTGCATAAGTAGCAGGTGCCAAACAAATGCTACAGAGGAATATTTCCAATATGCTGAATGATGGTTCTTGTCCCCCAGTGAAGGCTACCATGGCTGAGCAAAAAAGATGCTGAGTTGTCTGAAAAGTCACTGAAAAGTCACATAAGCCCCATCTGAGCATCCAACGCTATGTTGTTACCATCTTCTGTTCTTTCCAGAAAGATCTGCAAGGCAGGTGAGCTGAGGACCGTAACAAACTGGATTAGCATGGAGAGCTTTTTGCCCTATTTATTGAAATTAAATGCTAATTGGTCCCAGAGCTGCAGACAAATCTGAGATACAAAATAGTGTAAATCATGGGCATTTCTCCTTCTACTAGTCTGAAGTCTCCTAAAAAAACCACAGGTGCTGGCCTATATAGTAGGGATGCTCTTTGTTGAATTATCGAAGGAAGGAAGGAAGGAAGGAAGGAAGGAAGGAAGGAAGGGAGAGAAGAAGGAAGGAGGAAGGAAGGAAGGAAGGAAGGAAGGAAGGAAGGAAGGAAGGAGAAATTCTCCATTTGGGGTAGGATTTTGGTTTTAAAACTAACTTCTAGCCTACCAAGAGCTGTTACTGATCACAGTACTATTCACAATCAAATATTATTTAGTTCAAATTACAAATCTCATTTGGGCACCTGGAAGGTAACATCTCCCACTTTTGGCTGCCTTATTAACACCTCGGAAGTTTCAACTATTCCCCTAGTTCCTTTGAGGGTAGATACTTTTATCCTCAGTTTTCAGGTAAATAAGTAAGCTCACCCAATAAGATGGGATCACCTTAGTTTTATGGACTGAATGTGTGTGTTCCCCAAAATTCATCTACTGAAACCCCAACCACCAATGGGATGGTATTAGGAGGTGGAGGCTTTGGAAGGTCATTAGGTCATGACTGTGGAGCCCCCATGGTAAGATTAGAGTCCGCTGGGAAAGACCCTCTTGCCTGCAGCCTTTTGACAGCCACTTGGCCACATAACAATGGGCCTCGCACCTGTAACACTTCCTTACCGAGACATGAAGAGTCCTCACAGCCTATGCTGGACTTCCCACCTTATGTGGGAACATCTTTCCCTGCTTCACCCTCCTCCATTCTGCTTAAACGTGTGTGTCACGTGGCACACACTCAACCACATTGCTCTTTCTGTCCTCTTCAGGGAAGGAACAAGGTCCCTCTGCTGCAGGACAAGATGGGTACGGGCAGGCCAAATGCCCTGTGTCAGCCGGTGGGAGGGACCACCGAGCATGGGGGACTGACATCCACCACTGAAGCTGATCTTACTCTGTCCCTCTTCTATGTGAGTAAAGCGTAATCTCCATCCAGTGCTTCGCTGTATCTGTCATTTACATCACCTGGCAGATGGCACTTTTGTTACAGCAGCCGAAACTGACAAAGGCACCTTCCTCGGGATGAAAAGAAGAGTAAATGAGTTTTACTGAGAATGTCGTCTTCAGTCCACTGGTGGTGGCTTCTTGAAGTATGAGGCTGAGAAGAGAAGCGGCATCTAAGTTCAAGGGAAAGGAGAGGGCTGAGTGATGGACAAGGTCCACCACGGACGCTGAAGAGGACGGTGGCAAGAAGGTGTGCCAAATTTTGCTGATCCTAATTGAAAATTATGCGTCACTCACTCTACTCTTCTGCCTCTCTAGTTTATTGTGGGAAGGAACCATCACTTTCCTTTAATCCTCCAGAACTGAACTGAAGCACACCTTCGGTGCACCATGTGGATTCAACTCGTTAAATTGAATTAAGCAAAATGGTCTTCCCTCTGGGCTAGATGGCAAAGAACATGATGCTATTATGGTAACAAGAGTGATAAGAACAAGACCACAAACGTTTCGGATTTTATGAGAAAGGTTTGACTCTAAGACATACAAATTCTCCATGATGTACAACCTTACGTCCCCAGCGGAATCAAAGGAATTTAATAAAATAGCTTTCTTTCCCATGGAATGAGCTCCCCCCCCCCACTTACTTTTAGTTGAAAATCAAACTTGAATGCTGTGTCTTTTCATGCATCTTCAAGATTTATTCATGAGTCACAGCTGAATGCTCTGTGTGTTATATTTATGTGAACAAACACACACTTTAAAAAAAAAAAGAATCAGTTCCATTATCTAGATAGATGTGTGTTTGTCAGCATCTGAGAGAATATCCATCCTGGATGGTGTAAGTATTCAGCCACTCTTTTAAAAACATCAGTCAGGCATTTGTAAGACATATAACTACAGCATAAGCAATGACCTTTAGACGTGTCTCCCCTCCTATTATCTACACACTGTGAAACAGAAACAAGTTGATATTGAAAATCTGGGTAATATCAGTTTAGAAGCTATTTATTTCAAATTTATTCTGCTTGGTGCACCAACCATAATTTTATTAACAATGGCAATGTATTGAGACATTATTCAAAGGAATTCTAACAGGTATTCATTCACCCCGCCCCACTATCCTCAGTGTGCACATGTGCACGCATGTGTGCATGCACACACCTTTTCAAAAGAATCACAGGGCTCTGCTTGTTGGTTGGTTGGTTGGTTGGTTGTTGTTTTTTTTTAATCTCCCTTCTAACAAAGGATCCTACCATCATTTAGAGTCTTGGTAACATTTTTTTCAATTAAATTTCTAAAACCCTATCCCAGGTATACAGTGTCTTCAAGAGACATAGCTTTCACAGGACTATACTCTACAAGCCTTGTGATCTTTCAACTGACTCAGCCACGGTGATTAATTTACCCTTCCATTCTCTAAAGGGCAAATGGCACTTAGAACCAAAACAAGGGTGCCTGGGTGGCTCGTTCGGTTAAGCGTCCGACTTCGGCTCAGGTCGTGATCTCACAGTTTGTGAGTTCGAGCCCCCGCGTTGGGCTCTGTGGTGACAGCCCGGAGCCTGGAGCCTGCTTCAGATTCTGTCTCTCCCTCTCTCTCTGCCCCTCCCCTACTCACACTCTGTCTCTCTCTCTGTCTCAAAAATAAATAAACATTAAAAAAATTAAAAACAAAAAAGAACAAAAACACAGAGCTTGATTTTGCGCCAGTATATTCTCTAGGGTTTTTCCTTAGGTGTAAGTCATGTTACATGGGTGCACCAAACTTAATTCTTGCCACTGCTCCTGTTAACTCTGAATGTCTCCCGACATTAATAAAAAAGCTGGTGGTAGAAACACTGTTAACACCGCTTCATTAAAAAAAAAATTAATTTGGAATATAAACTTTTGCAATTAATCAGGCGTTTGCCAGCTGGTCCTTTCATATCATTCGCCTTTCAAAAAAAAAAAAATCCACCGACCGGAAGAGTACTCTGCCTTCCTCACAACAGAAATCATGACACGATTTCTCTCTAACTGCCTGAACATTTTACAGTGCACATGTGTGAGCAGCCATGGATCATCCCCAGGCTGAAAACATAACAGAGTCAACATGTACTGTTTCACAAACCAAGCATAAACCTACAAATGATCTTGTCTCATCAATGACTAGTTTCCTGTGGCTGCTGTAACAAATTACTATACGCTTGGTGGTTTAAAAAAAAAAATCACAAAATTACTCTCCTATAGTTCTGGAGGTCAGAACTCTGAAAAGAGTCTTACAATGATTAAAACCAAGGTGTTGACAGAGCTGGTTCCTTTTGAAGGCTCCGAGGGGAGAATCCCAACCCTGGCCTTTTTCAACTTCTCCTTAGTGGATACCTGTATTCTTTGGTTTGGGGACCTTTTCTCTCCTTCTTTAAAACACATCTCTCTAATAATCTGTTTGTGTCATCACATTGTCTCAGTCTTCTGAAGTTGTGTCTCCCTCCTCTTCTTTCTTTTTTTAAAGTTTATTTACTTTGAGAGAGAGAAAGAGAACGCACATATGAGTGTACGAGTGGGGGAGGGGCAGAGGGAGAGAGAGAGGGGCAGAGAGAAAATCCCAAGCAGGCTCCAGACTCAGCTCGGAGGCCAACGCCGGGCTCAATCCCATCACCATGAGATCATGACCTGAGCCGAAATCAAGAGTTGGACACTCCCACCCAGGCACCCCATCCCCTTTTCTTATAAGGACACTTGTGATTACATTGAGGGCCCACCCAAATAATCCAAGATAATCTCCCCCATCTCAAGATCCTGCAAAGTCCCTTTTGCCATATAAATTACAGGCCCCAGAAGGTGAGACCTAAATATCAGGGAGCCACATCAACTAACTGTTTAAATAAGTGGAACTGGGGCGCCTGGGTGGCGCAGTCGGTTAAGCGTCCGACTTCAGCCAGGTCACGATCTCGCGGTCGGTGAGTTCGAGCCCCGCGTCAGGCTCTGGGCTGATGGCTCAGAGCCTGGAGCCTGTTTCCGATTCTGTGTCTCCCTCTCTCTCTGCCCCTCCCCCGTTCATGCTCTGTCTCTCTCTGTCCCAAAAAAAATAAATAAACGTTGAAAAAAAAATTTTAAATAAGTGGAACTTATTTAATAAAGATTTTTTAAAAATAAAAAAAAATAAGTGGAACTAGAATTTATTTCTCTTTTAAGATTTTCTAACATATATTTATTTTTGAGAGACAAAAGAGACAGAGCACGAACAGGGGAGGGGCACAGAGAGAGGGAGACAGAACCCAAAGCAAGCTCCAGGCTCTGAGCTGTCAGCACAGAGCCCAACACGGGGTTTGAACCCATGAACCGTGAGATCATGACCTGAGCCAAAGTTGGACACTTAACCCGACAGAGCCACCCAGGTGCCCCTGATTCCTCTTTTAAAATAATGCATTACTCAGAAACAATATATGGAATAGAAGCAAAGAAGGTAAATCTAACCTGTAACATCAGGCTCAGTCCTTAACATAGTATTTTAAGCAGTTTCTTGGAAGTAAATAAAGATTAATGTTACACAATTAAGAATATGGAAGCAGAGCCTATGGACCAACAGGGCTTTTAGTTGCAAAAGTACCAATCCAACTTCAGCTAACTTCAGCTAAGGAGAAAAGAAATTGATCCAAGCATTGATAAATCAATGGGAGGTTAGATGGCTCAGCTCTGACTTTGGGAAGAAACCACGAGAGGCTGGACATAAGGAAACATGAGTTAGGTTATGCAATAGGAACAGGTGGATATGTATGTTTCTGGACTTTTGCTAAAGATGCTTGATTGAGGTGCTAAGCTTAGGGTTTTGTCCAGCAATATGCCTTCCTGGTAAGGTGGGACAAGTCACTTAAAATCTCAGCCTCAGTTTCCCCATGTGTAAAGCAAATAACATAAGAGTACTCCATACATTATCATGAGCATCAAATGAGATATTACATATAAATTACTTAAACAGCACCTGCCTGACACATACCATTGAAAATAAATGGAAGAAATTGTCAACTCTTATTATTATAGGCCCAACCATGAATAATCTCTCAGCTGCCCTTGAGACTTTGCCTCTTTCCCAAGTTTCAAACCTCTGAATGGGGTCACTTGAATCCATCGTTCCCCAGCTCTCAAGGGATGGAAACAAGAAAAATCTTTCCCTTTATTTCCATAGGGAAAGCAGAGTCCTGTCTCATCCATTGAGTAGTGTCCTTCTAAATGAGAAGACGATCTGGGGACTGAGTTGAAGATAAAGGAAAGACAAATGGCCCCACAGCTGATGTTGACAGGTATGAGGCAAAATCCAATTTAGAACAGTAGCGGCCAATTAAAAGTAACGTGGGGCCAAAGGACACATCTAGTGGGACAATCCAATGGCCAATTGACCATTCCCTCTACTTTCTCCTGTCACCTCAGTGACCTCAGCTCATTTTCTTAATCCTTATTTACTTGGTTTCCCCTTGATGACAGTTTAATTCTCCATTTTGTTTTGGGGGATATATTTTTAAAAAGTTAAAACACTAGAAAATACTAATATAATTTATGAAAGTCTATTGCACATGTAAATTGGATGCTTTTACTTTGGATAAATACTGGGTTTTTTGTTGTTTTGGTTTTTGTTTTTTTTAAGTTTTTATTTATTTATTTTGAGAGGGAGAGAGAGAGAGAGTAGGGCAGGGGCAGACAGAAAGGAAGAGAGAGAATCCCAAGCAGACTCCATGCTGTCAATGCGGAGCCAGACATGAGGCTCGATCTCACGGTTCATGAGATCATGACCTGAGCCAAAATCAAGAATCAGATGCTTAACCGACTGAGCCACCCAGGTGGTGCTGGATAAATATTGTTAAAATGGAGGCATTACAAATTTGGAGATGGGCCACACGCTGGGGGTTTTTGACAATGATCAAAGGAAACTTTACATTCATCTGAAATGACTTTATTATCTTATTAAAACATTTAAGTTGAACCTGAAGCAAATACTGACAAATTTTAACAGCAGTTAATTCTAGGTGATGAAAACAAATGTTAATTACATTTTTCCAGTTTCTTAATTTTTTAATTTCTCAAAAATATTCATACCAAGTTAAAGCATAACAAAATAGAAAACAGACACAAACATGTTTTAAAAGCCCAAGTATTTAGTAATATGTACAAACCTATAAAGTGGAGAGGAGATAGAATTCTTTCCAGTTGTACGAAATGGAATTTAATAAAGAGTGCATTAAGTTCATTGTATTTGGTCCAATGAAAACAGAAAAGTCGTACAAACATGAAAAAGACCACACAGCATGGAAGAGGGAAAAGTCTGAATAATAATCACTCCAGTTTGGCATTGCAACTCGTCTTTGTTCTACTCGGACACAAAGGCCAAGGGCTCTAAGGAAAAGTGGACTTTTCCTAATGTGCTCGAGTGGAAAACTACTGCCCATGAATACAGGTAGCCAACAGGCCCTGGTCAATGGAGGACTTCCTGACGAAGGCAGACCGGGGAGAGAAGAAAGGCCATAATTCATTAAACGCTCTACCACAAAGATCATTAAAACTAGAACTTCAAAGGGGCTAATCTTCCCTGAATGCAGATTAGAAAACTGAGGCCCACAAAGAAGTGACCAGCATTGCTTAACCAGCATGTGGAAGCAAAGAACTGGAACCTGGTCTTCTGACCCCCTGGACCAAGGAATATGAGCTCTCTTGACACACAATAAGGGACTTTGGCATCTGAGCCCTGCCCACCTTCCAATGCCAATCTCCTACCATGATCCCATGTTCTAGTTTGGGTCCCCTACCAGAGCGACAATCTCTCATTTCTCTCTACCTTCGCACAGATGTTTCTAGTCAATGGTCAGTAGAGTTCTTCTCATCCTTCAAACCTGAGCTCCTTCTTCTGATTCCCCCTAACTCCCAACTTAAGCTGGGTTCCCTCCTTTGTACTCCCATAATATCCATTACCTCTCCTTGTCATAACACTTAGCATTTCCTGTGTTCCCTCCCCACCATACTGTGACCTCCCAGGAAAGAGAACACATCTCTGTGCCTTGTCAAATTGAGGGATTTATTGCCAAGGTCCTTTTGCACTGTTAAGTCTAGTGACCTTCCTGGAGAGAGACAGCATGAAAGGCATAGCCACAGTGATGATTATGGGCACCACCGACTCTAACACTCTCACTGTGAACTCCACCCTCCTTTCTAGCTCTGATGGAGGTACCTCTTCTGCTTTGAAGTCTTTTCCTCATTACCTCAGTTTGCAACACTTTATTGGACATGTAAACATCCCAACAAGATGGCTGTCACTTCCTTTTGATGTCTCTTCAACTAGACTACTAATTGCTTGAAAGCAGGATCCATAAGTGTCACTTACCTATGCCTCTCAGGTCTTTTATGCAAAAGTATGCAATAAACACTTGTAGGTGATAATTCTGTTACTAAAACGATGTTCCATAGTGGCTCTGTTATTAGTGGTGCCAGGTTAAACAATAACAAGGAATAAAAGTGTGCTTGTGTCATCAAGCTTAGGAATCAGTTGGTCTAATCAAAGTAAAAGTGAGTCCCTACTAGAAGCCTAATGTGGCACCAGGCTAGATGGCAGTAGAGATGGTTCTAGAGTCCCGGGCAGGGAGTTGGCTAGGGCAGAGGAAGGAGACAAAGCAAGGAAGACGTCTTATTTATTATGAATTTGTAAATATCATTTGTATGATGACTTCTTATGTGCTATAGACCTGTTGCCTTTCCTGTTGGGTCTGGTTGGGTCACTGTTGACAGTAAATCATATAGCTGCCAATCTCCATTGTCTTGCCTCTTTTGACTGGTCAGGAGAGTTCACAGGCTCTTGCTCTCCTGGTGCCCTGTGTAAGCTGTCCTGGTGTCAGAGCCACCATGTTGCCTACTGCCTATCTTTGTCCATGCTCAATAATGTGGACCTTCCTAGAAATATAGAAAGGAAAAGGCATAATCATAGGTGGCATAAAATGATTGCATGGGTCAAGTAAGTAGGAGAAAACTGGGACAGTTAAACAAGTCTTCTTCTCAGAGCCTTTAGTGTGCAGATAATGTTTCCAAGGAGGGTCTAAAATTTGTAGACCTTCCCACATTTAGCCGATCCCACAACATTTTTTATTAGATTATTTTGTAAGAGTAGTGTTCTATGAAACATACTTTGAGGAATGCTGTGTTAAATCAGATAAAAATCTGCTAATATATTACAAGCTTATCAGGTTAAGCAAATTAACAGAACATGGAGGGACAGGAGAGAGAGACGGTCACCCACCATTAAAGTTTGTTGTGGGGTTTTGTTTGCTTTTGTTATTTTTTAACATGTATTGTGTGATCTACCAGCTAGAAAATACTGTTATTGACAAAGAAAACTCTTCCCCCATGAAATAATTTTATGTTCTAACACCTCTGTTGATTCCTGACTCCAACGTTTCCCCCTTTGAGAGGATCCACATTTATAGTCTGACTAAGTCTAATTTGATTGGTAGCCAGTTTAGCATTCTGGGGCTCTGTGAGAGACTTGGTTCTTGAAAGAAACGAAGCCCTCAGCATGTGTTGTTATCAGTGGCTAAATGATTGCGTGAATGGTGTAATAGCTTTCCATATGTACACTCTGCTTCGATTTCCATAATAACCCTATTCAGCCCTCCCTCTTCCCCATTTAAAAAAAAAAAATCACTGGTGTTTTTAAGGGACTATACGGAGAACAAAACAAAGAGACTCAGAAAACTGAACTTTGATCACTGATTTTGCCCCTGAAAACTCAGCTGTAACTGTCCGAGTAAACTTAATGCTCGGATCTTCAGCCCAAATTTTTCCAAGGTCAGCAGCATCTTTCTGGGATACCCAGAGCTGAGCCTCTCGTATGTGCTGTACACGGAGGTGTGTTAAGCAACATCTGCGGGCAGCAGGTGCTTAGAAATCACCCTGTTCCCCCACCACACCAATGATGTAGAGTAAAAAGAAGCAGTCTGGTTTTTTTTCTTATTTATAAACTTTTATTAAACTGAGTTCAGTAGAAACATTCTGTTTTGAAATAAATCACAAAGTGCAAGATATTCCTTATTATTAAGTAATATTACCTGAAAATGTAAATAATATGTAGTCTTTGAGCTTGGAGTTTCATATGAACCCGTACTATCTGTTATCTGCTCGGAGTTCGTGTTTACTATGGACAATTGCGTTCACACCTAGCAAGGTTTAGTCCTTTTCTCAGTATTATTTGAATTTTTTTTAACCATACTTACTATGGAAATTTCTAGATAAAGCTTAGAGTGATTTTCTTATCTGATTAAGGAATAATATACAAACACTATAGAGAGGCTGGCTGCAAATCTTGCATAATGGCAAAAACAAACACCGTTCTGAAGGAGTAGAGATAAAGAAAAAATGGAAAACAGACTTCAAAACGTGTCACAGAGAATAAATCCCTCCCAAGAAATATGCTCTCTTCTAAACTTCATATTTATAACTTTGGAAACACATTTTATCTCAAGCAGAAGCAGTACAGCAAATGCATTTTCCAAGGAAACACATAAACTTACACACACTAACTTTTAAACTTTATGGGAGCACTTCTAGAAGCCTGGTATAAAGATCGTAGCTGGCAAAATAAAGGCTTGGGAGGTATTAATTGGACCCAATGGGTCTTCCTTTTTTGGGAAAAGAGAAACTCTAAGATAAGAGTCTTCTCCAGGCTCATTATATGATTTCTGATCCTGGGTTTTAGTGGCCAATATCATTCTAACATCTTTATAAAATGTTTAGTAACTTCTTGCTATTATCAATAAGGCCACGTGTATCTGCCTCAGTGTAGCCTTCAAGATCTTCCAGAATTCAATATTACCTCTACAAGCCAATGTCTGCCTCTCATCATCTCCTCCTTCTGCAGTCTCAAACCTTCCCTCCAAAGGATCTACTCATTATTTCCAATCATAGGCCAGCATACGACAATCAGCTCTCTCAGTTAATATGTGTCAGTACAAGGCACAGAAAGCCCACTTCAGAGAGGCATTTAGCATATCATGTAACTAAGAAGTTCAGAGTTGGAGTAGGCTTCAGTATGATCTGGAGATGTCCTCCATTATTTTTCTTGGACTCCCTTGAATATACCCAACACTGTGTTGACATCATTCTAAAAATGGCTTCTCTCACGCAGCCGTTCTGGGCCTCACTTCTGCACACTATACTGATAGGAACACTGAATTAATTAAAGAGACTAAATTAATTGCCAAGGCCTGGGGATGAAGAGTTAGGAGTGATGGAATGATGACCGGCTTAGGCCATGTGATCTGCTCCTAGAAGTAAGAGTGGAGTAAACTTCCCAGAACCTTGCAGATCCATAAACAAAGCCAGGGACTCCTGAGAGGGGTAGAAGAGGAAATGTTCAGAGAGGCCGAGCCCCTACCACATCTCCCTCCACATGCCCTTTCCCTTCACTCTTCTTGTCAATCAAACTTTGATCATCCATCCTTTGAGGCTCAACTCATATACAAACTCTCCACAAAAGACTTCCCCCAAGCCACTAGGTTTTTCCTCCATCCACCCAGTAACACTTGACAGTCCATTCTGTACCACTCAGAGTACTGATGTATATACATAACTGAGTGCCTGTTATTTATGGATAAAGTATTTTATTCTATTATGTTTTCAAGGCACTTTGAAGTCATGAGCATTGCCTTTTATTCACATCCTCCCCCACATAATTCCTAGTCCAATACTGAGAACAAAGTAGTTCCTTGTATGAGTTAATAAAAAACAGGCCAGGAGGATGAGGAAAAAGAAGATCTCTTTTGCACTGCTGGTGGGAATGCAAACTGGTGCAGCCACTCTGGAAAACAGTGTGGAGTTTCCTCAGAAAATTAAAAATAGAACTACCCAACGACCCAGAAATTGCACTACTAGGTATTTATCCAAGGGGTACAGGTATGCTGTTTCGAAGGGGCACATGCACCCCAATGTTTATAGCAGCACTATCAACAATGGCCAAAGTATGGAAAGAGTCCAAATGTCCATCGATGGATGAATGGATAAAGAAGATGTGGTATATATATTCAATGGAGTATTACTCAGCAATGAAAAAGAATGAAATCTTGCCATTTGCAACTACGTGGATGGAACTAGAGGGTATTATGCTAAGGGAAATTAGAGAAAGACAAATATCATATGACTTCACTCATATGAGGACTTTAAGAGACAAAACAGATGAACCTAAGGGAAGGGAAATAAAAATAATATAAAAACAGGGAGGAGGACAAACCATAAAAGACTCTTAAATATGGAGAACAGTGGGTTACTGGAGGGGTTGTGGGAGGAGGGATGTGGTAAGGGGCATAAAGAAATGTACTCCTGAAATCATTGTTACACTATATGCTAACTAACTTGGATGTAAATTAAAAAAATAAATTAAAAAAAAAAAACAGGCCAGTCATAAAGGTCAACTTTGATAACACTGTTATGTTGCTCAAAATTCTATGGCTTCCCATCACCTATATGGTGAATTTGCCACAGCACAGAAAATTTAGCAAGATGGTATTTTTCAATCCGTAACTCCATTTCTTTCCTACCAGCTGGTGGTTTAAGCTCCACCAATCACCCATTGCCACTCCCTTTAAGTCAGGTAGGCCATTGCCACACATATTACCTCAGGAAAGGGAAGTGAAACCAGGAAGAAAGGGTGGGGGGGGGGAGGCAGTGTTCCTTTTTTTGTTTCCCAAAGGTGCAAATCCTTAGACATTTCAGAAGGTATCAGATGGCCTGGGAAAATATTTGGGAAAAACACTGTGAGAGAGATCAGGGCCTAATTTGCTACCTCCAATTATAAAAGATTTCCCTGAGTCGAAGAGAGAGCTTAGACACAAGTGGAAAGAAATAAGAGAAGAGAGATCAGACAGGGTCCAGAGAAAAAGGATCAGCACATACGGGCCACAGGAACATAGGTCATTTCAGCAGAGAACCCCACCAGGAACATTCACTGTGGCAGCTAAGTGGGTAGCCCATAGGTTCCCGGTTCCAGCCCACTGAGTGCCCTCCAGAGTCACTGCTTCAGAGACTCTGCCCACCTTGCTTACTTCCGGTTTCTGGGAAGGATTTCCCTTTGCCAGTAGCTGGTTAGCTCTGCCTGAAAACTGACTAGACCTGATACCCAAGATTTTGCCCAGTCTTTTTCTACATGTACACAATTCTTGCTCTTGTTTCAAGAGGAGATTTCTCTATAATGATGGACAACTATAGTATCAAGGGTATAGAAGGTGAAGCCTGGACATCTGAGGGGTGTACTGGTGGTAAAGGTAAAGCATCTCCACCATAACCTTTACCTTGGGAAAGATTGGGATAAGTGAGGGGTGGGGTCTGTTTCTCACCAGGACGATGGTCAAGACAAACCAATGAAAGCCAAGGTTGTGTGTTGTTTGTAAGTCCCTTTATGCATTGAACCCTGTTTCATTAACCTCCTCTCCCATCATCCCCTCCCCAGTGGCAAAGCTTGTGTCAAAGAGTTGGAATATGGATGAGTCTTTTCCCTCCCAGGAACCTTTCTCTGTTTATCCAAACTTTTTCCTATTTTGGGTGTATGCACATGTGACTAAGAAAAAGGTGGGCCAGACTTACGACTGCAGCAAGAGGCATGTTCGTTCATTCTGTTTCATTCAACCAGTATTGGGTTTGCCTCCTACCAAGTACTTGCCTATTATGGAAAGTGCCAGGAACAAAAGTACGAATGAGAGATATTTGTCATCAGGAAATTCACAGACAACACATAAACATAATTACAATGAAGTGTATTAAGTGCTGAAATGAAGCTCCTGACATGGCGTTAAGGCATGCCTCTGTGATAACAGAGGATATCACTGCAGAGGAGATGGTCTTTGTTCCATGGTAAGGGGTATAAGAGATGCAAAGACAAGAGCCATGAATTTCGCCAGCCTATAGAATGGATCCTGTGGTGCCTCATTGAGCCATGGGCCTGGAAGAGACTCAGAGATCACCGCCTTCAACCTTCCAGAGATATGGAACATCTAACTTTGCCATCCAGCAGGTTAAACACTGAGAGCAACTGAACAGTCCAGTCCCTTCTCATTATCCTGGAAAAATGAAAGAATGACAGCAAAGCCATCTCCTATGCACCGATGAAAATCAAACCAAGAAAATGGGAAGTCTTCATGAAATTTTTTTTTTAATTTTTTTCAACGTTTTTTTATTTTATTTATTTATTTATTTATTTATTTATTTATTTTGGGACAGAGAGAGACAAAGCATGAACGGGGGAGGGGCAGAGAGAGAGGGAGACACAGAATCGGAAACAGGCTCCAGGCTCCGAGCCGTCAGCCCAGAGCCCGACGCGGGGCTCGAACTCACGGACCGTGAGATCGTGACCTGGCTGAAGTCGGACGCTTAACCGACTGCGCCACCCAGGCGCCCCTTCATGAAATATTTTTATTACACTTAAGAAAAAGACAACAAGTTAACACTGATCCCAAACTTCAATTGTACCTCCCAATGTCCTCAGCAATGAGCTGACAGCTTCGCTTTTTTAAAATCCAAATTGTACTAAAGGTAGGCTCAGCTAACTGCAGAACGGCCAGGTTCCAAGCTGTTCTGACAACAAAGGAAGTGTCACATATACCATTTGTCCACTTGGCATAACGCATATTTAGGATAAACCGATCCAAACACAACTTGGTCTTTCTGCCAGGTTTCAAAATACTCTCCAGGTCATGTGCCCAGTTGAAGGTAATCATAATTGTTTGTAGTAGTTTCCCGTCTTCTATGTAATAAAATTCTGCGGGGGAATGGGTTTTTTTTCCCCCTTTTTTCAAGAGCAGGATTTCACTATAATGGTTAAAATAATAGTATCGACTGGGTTGAGAAGTCAAGCAAAGCTCTTCTTTAGAAGAGCTGACTTAGGCAGAGCTGAATATGGAAACCCTGGACAAGGGAAAGTGCGAAGACCGAGGGGAAGAGGGGCACAAGGAGAAGGCCAGGGAAGTTACTGGTGCTGTTCCATGGCAAGCAGGCCAGCAGATGAAAAAGGCCGTGTGGAAACTGAGGCTGCGGCATGATGTCGTTTATGCCAGAACCCAGAGCCCGCAAACGGAGGTGCTAATCGCAGAACCCCGGTCTCTCTGCCTCTCTGCCCTACGGCAGCCTTCCTCTGCTCAACCTTATACGACCTTCACGTCTCTGTGCAGAGACCACTTATCTCCCGCGGAAATCGTATCAACAAAAGGCACTTTTTGAAGAAGAATAAAAAGTCACAGTTGTGGGCTGCATTTGTCTGATTCCTTTTAACGCCATCCTTTTTTTTTTTTTTTTTTTTTTTTTTTTTGCATCCCTGTGTTTTGCCCTCTGGTAGGTTGGGGGTTGATAGAGAGATCTGTGAGGGAAGATGGCGATGTGCAAACCATCCTACTGGGTGCCTAATAAAATGCAAATCGGGACGTGGGGAGAAGAGAGGTTCTCTGCCCTTCCCTTTACAAATAAAGTGTTCCGTGCCACTTGCGGGGATCAGGAGTGCCATGCTGAGGCTGCATCTGCTCTTTCTGACAGCTCCCCAAAGAACCCTGCTTCTTCTTTTTTGCAAGCCAGCAAGCTGTTCTTGGAGAGTACAAAAAGAAACCTGCTGCAGGGGGAAAAAAAAAAAGTTCCTCTGACAAGCAAGAAGAAATTCCAAATCTCCTGAAAAAATCAAAAGCTGAAATCTAGGAGAGCACAACCCAAGCTCGTGCCCCCCACAAAGGAAGGTCTTTTCAGTCAGGAGGAGGAAGGGCCGCAGGCTCACCGCCCACAGGAACCCACTGTGTTAAGTGGGAGAGAAAGTGACCAGGCTGACGATGACGGAGACCTGGAGAAAGTGTGCCCGTGTCAGGTCGGAAGCCACTGCTCCCTCTAACCGGACAGGTATGGAGGAAGCACAGTCCCAGTGGGGTGAATATTGCAGTTGTTAAAGAGACACTAGAATCTACTAGATTTCAAGTGGAATCTCCCAATTTTCAAGTTTTCCAAGTTATGATTATTTTGCCCCGAACCGAATGGGGTTCTTGGGGTTCAAAGTTCCCCTTTCAGCTTCCAGCACGGAGGCATGTCGGGACCACCTCGAATATCTAAGCTTGGTATGCAACAGGAGAAGTCCTTGAGAAGAAAAAGAAAGCCCCGAGGATGGTGCTGTGGAACTGCGGAACCCAGGGCTAGAGAATCCTTGACCATAGGGGGGTAAGTTACAGCAAAGCTAGCTTGTGGTGATTGAAAGTTTACCATGTGCCAGGCCCAGGGCTAAACTCTTCGGAAGCATCATCGCTTCCTGTCCTGACTACCAGTTCTGAAGTAGGTATAGCTCTGATCACCAGTTTACAGATGAGAAACCAAGGAGCAAAATGACAGCTAGTAAATGATGAAGAAAGGGCCTGGGCATCCCTCCCAGTGGGATCTAACTGAAACACATCAGAGTCCCCAAAGTGTCAATTCATAAACGATGACTAAATAATGGGCAGATCCCTGTCCTGCAGGGAGGGATGAATCTGCTATTTCTTTTTTAATTTTTAATGTTTATTTATTTTTGAGAGAGAGACAGAGAGAGACAGAACATGAGCAGAGGAGGGGCAGAGAGAGGGAGAAACACAGAATCTGAAGCAGGCTCCAGGTTCTGAGCTGTCAGCACAGAGCCCAACATGGGGCTCAAACTCACGAACTGTGAGATCATGACCTGAGCGGAAGACAGACACTTAATCAACTGAACCACCCAGGCACCCCTGGGGCCCGCTATTCTTAAATGCTTGCATGAGATATCTTGCCCATCTTGTTACGAATATTAATGGTATTAATGATAAAAAACTAATATTTAGATAATGTTAATATCTTTCATCTTTCACGAATTCTGAAGGGCAAGTCTTTGTAAAATCAAAGTTACATTCAATTGTCACTGTGTACTGTACGTGCCTTTGGTTTGCAATTTTATTATCAACAGATAAATCAAATTAAAATTTTACACTGTGACACAATTTACTAAATAATAAGATGCTTTATATCTCCTTTTAAGCACAACTGAGCCTTCTCCTGAGAATTATTTTCTAAACTTCTGTAGTATGTCTTCTCTGTGCCACAGACATTAACAGTTAAATTCCTTTCTTCTGTTCATCTCACTTCTCCCAACTAGACTATAGGCTTTTTGAAAAATAACCAGGAGGCTTTGGAAGAAAGGGCCAGGATAAAGAGGGCTCCAGTCATTCTTTACTTGGTCTGGACTTCAAGAAACAGAGCATGCTTACTAAGGAGTCTTGGCAATGAACGTTTGAGTGTCAGAGGAAAGACACATGTAGATATTTTTTTTTTTTAATTTTTTTTTCAACGTTTATTTATTTTTGGGACAGAGAGAGACAGAGCATGAACGGGCGAGGGGCAGAGAGAGAGGGAGACACAGAATCGGAAACAGGCTCCAGGCTCTGAGCCATCAGCCCAGAGCCTGACGCGGGGCTCGAACTCACGGACCGCGAGATCGTGACCTGGCTGAAGTCGGACGCTTAACCGACTGCGCCACCCAGGCGCCCCCACATGTAGATATTTTTAAAAACTTAGGGGTAGTCATCAAATGAGAGATTAGAAAGTTTTACACGACTGGGACGCCCAGTGGCTCAGTCGATTAAGCCTCTCTCTACCTCTTGATTTCTTAATTTTGGCTCAGGTCATGATCTCAGTTTGTGGGATCAAACCGCAAGTTAGGCTCTGCACTGACAGTGTGAAGCATGCTTAGGATTCTCTCTCTCTCTCGCTCTCTCTCTCTCTTTCTCTCTCTCTCAAAATAAGTAAACATTAAAAAAAAGGAAGAAAGTTCTACATGACTTATTCGGGTATAGCACTCCTGCCAGTAGGCAAAGTCAATGGGAGACGGTTTTCAGTTCAACACATTACAGACTTAAAAAAAAGCCAAGCTTATTTTAAAAAAATAATAAAATAAAAATAAAAAAAGGAACCGGTTTCCACAAGGGTGGGGCTAGACACGATCCCTGTTGCTAGACGCTTCCAACTAAGACCCGGAGTGTCTGTGGAATGATAGATTCCCCCTCGGTGGGAAGTTAAACAATAGGGCCATGGGCATTTCAAAATTTTTATTATCTATCAGAAAACTGTAACTTTTTTATTATGAAATGCGTGTATAATAATGGTTTTTATTTTTTTTTAAGTTTATTTATTTTTGAGACAGAGCGAGACAGAGCATGAATGGGGGAGGGTCAGAGAAAGAGGGAGACACAGAATCTGAAACAGGCTCCAGGCTCTGAGCTGCCAGCACAGAGCCCGACGCGGGGCTGGAACTCACAAGCCGCGAGATTGTGACCTGAGCCGAAGTCGGACGCTTAACCGACTGAGCCCCCCAGGCGCCCCAATAATGGTTTAAAGAAAGATAATATAGGGATACATATGTATGATTTAAAGAAAGATAATAAAAGAATAATTGAAGTACCAACTACCATGCTAAGAAATAAAATGTTACTAGTCTTAGAAGCCTCCCGTATGTTCCTTTTTATCACACCCTCTTTCTCTCTTCCAAAGGCAAACAATATCCTAAATTTTGCCTTCACCCTTTGCTCATCTTATAGTTTTTCCACATACATATTTACTTCTAAATACATATTGTTTGATTGTGCCTCATTGGGAACTTTCTATAAATAAGCTTTATGAAAACAGCATGGATTCTTCTGTCTCGCTTTTCTCACCAAACATATGATATTTTAGATATCCACTACGTTGAAGTATGTATCTGTAGTTCGTTCATTTTTATTTTCGTTAAAAGGCTAGCAAAATGCGTCCATCCTTTCGACTGTTGACGACCATATGTTTCATTCCTATTTTCTTTTGATACTATGGATTATGTTGCTCTGAATATTCTTGATGTGCATGCATGCAAAAATTTCTCTAGGATTCATTCTTAGGAGGATGTAAATGGCGAGTTTATTGGGAAAATGTAGGTTCAACTTTACTACATGTGGTGGGATGCTTCGAAAAGGTGACCTTGGAACAGGCAATATGTTCTTAGATACAAGACGAAAATCACAAGCTACAAAATAAAAATAGATACATTGGACTTCATCAAAATTAAAAACTTTTGTGTCTCAAAGGACAGCATCAACAAAGTGAAAAGATGACCCACAAGGTGGGAGGAATACTTGCAAATAATTGACAAGGAATTTATCTGACAAGGAACATATATCCACAATATAGAAAGAACCATTATAACTCAATAATTAAAGGACAAATAATCTGATTTAAAAATGGGCAAACCACCAAAGCAGATACTTCTCCAAATAAGAGCTACAACAGGAACATGGAAAGATGTTCAACATTGTTAGTCATTAGGGAGATGGAGCTTAAAACCACTGTGAGAGGGGCGCCTGGGTGGTTCAATCAGTTGAGCATCCGACTTCGGCTCAGGTCATGATCTCGTGGTCCGTGAGTTCGAGCCCCGCATCAGGCTCTGTGCTGACAGCTCAGAGCCTGGAGCCTGCTTCAGATTCTGTGTCTCCCTCTCACTGCCCCTCCCCTACTCATGCTCTGTCTCTCTCTCCCTGTCAAAAATAAATTAAAAACTTAAAAAAAAAAGGTTAAAAAAAAGACCACCATGATATACCATTTCATACCCCTAGGATGACTGTAATCAAAAAGGCAACAACATAATAACAGGTAATGATAAGTATTGATAAGGATGTGGAAAAATTGGAATCTTCCTACATTGTTGGTGGGAATGTAAAATGATACATGCTAAGCTCTTATGGAAAACAGTTTTGCGGTTCCTTAAGAAGTTTAACACAGAGTTACTATGTGACCCAGAAATTCCACTCCTAAGTATATACACAAGGCAAATAAAAACCATGCCCACATGAATGCAAACTGGTGCAGCCACTCTGGAAAACAGCATGGAGGTGTCTCAAAAATTTAAAAATAGGGGCACCTGAGTGGCTCAGTCACTAAGCAATCAACTTCGGCTGAGGTCATAATCTCACAGCTCATGGGTTCGAGCCCCATATCAGGCTCTGGGCTGATAGCTCAGAGCCCGAAGCCTGCTTCAGATTCTGTGTCTCTATCTCTCTGCTCCTTCCCCGCTCACACTCTGACTCTCTCTCTCTCTCTCTAGAAAATAAATAAACATTAAAAGAAAAAATTAAAAATAGAACTATCCTATGACCTAGCAATTGCACTACTAGGTATTTATCCAAAGGACACAAAAATACTGATTCAAAGGGGCACATGCACCCCCAACGTTTATAGAAGCACTATCAACAATAGCCAAAGTATGAAAACAGCCCAAATGTCCATGGACTGATGAATGGATAAAGAAGTTGTGGTGTGTATATATGTGTGTGTGTGTGTGTGTGTGTGTATATATATATATATATATATATATATATATATATATACACACGAATATACATGATGGAATATTACTTGGCGATCAAAAAGAATGAAATCTTGCCAACTGCAACAACATGGATGGAACTAGAGTGTATTATGCTAAGTAAAATAAGTCAGTCAGGGAAAGATAAATATCATATGATTTCACTCATATGTGGAATTTAAGAAACAAAACAGAAACATAGGGGAAGGGATGGAAAAATAAGATGGAAAGAGAGACAGAGGCAAACCATAAGTGACTCTTAAATACAGAAAACAAAATAAGGGTTGCTGGAGGAGTGTTGGGTGGGGGGATGGGCTAAATGGGTGATGGGCATTAAGGAGGACACTTGTTGGGATGAGCATTGGGTGTTACATATGTGATGAATCACTAAATTCTACTCCTAAAATCATTATTACACTATCTGTTAACTAACTTGAATTTAAATAATAAAAAAATGTCCACACAAAAACTTTATACACATGTGTCTGACAGTGTTATTCATAATAGGGAAAACCAGGAAGAGTCTAAGTGTCCAACTGATGAATGTATAAACAAACGGGGTATAACCATACAAGGGAATATTATGAAGCAATGAAAGGAATCGAGTACTGATAAATGCTACAACACAGACGAACTTTGAAAATCATCATGCTAAGTGAAATAAGCCAGTGACAAAGACCATGTACTGTGTGACTCCATTGATGGGAAATGTCCAGAACAGGCAAATCCATAGAAACAGTAAGTGTTACCAGGGTGGTTGCCTGGGGCTGGGGGTGCTGAAGGGCAACAATGGGGGTGACTGCCAATGAGAACGGGATTCCTTTTATTTTTTAAGACTTTATTTTCTTAGAGTAATTTTGGGTTCACGGCCAAATTAAGAAGGTAGAGATTTCCCATATATCCCATGCCCCCACGCATGCATAGCCCCCCTCATTATAAATATGCCCCTCCAGAGTGGGATGTTCATTACGACTGATGAGGCACAGCACTGACACCTAGAATCCATAGTTTACATTAGGTTTCACTCTTGGTGTTGGACATTCGATGGGTTTATACAAATGTATAGTGACGTGCATCCATCATTCACTGACCTAAAAATACTATGCTTGTCTATTCATCTGCCCCTATCTTCCACCCGCTCAACCTATAGAAAACACTGATCTTTTTACTGCCTCCCTAGTTTTGGCTTTTCCAGAATGTCAGATAGTGGAAATCATACACTCCGTGGCCTTTTAAGATTGGCTTACTTCACAATATGCACTTAACTTTTCTCCATGTCTTTGTATGATTTGATAGCCCATTACTTTTTAGTGCTGAATAATATTCCATTATCTGGGTGCACCACAGTTTGCATAATCTTTCACCTATTGAAAGACAATTTTGTTGCTCCCAAGTTTGGGCAATTAAATGAATAAAGCTGCTATAAACATCCACGTGCAAATCTGTGTATGGATGTGTTTTCAACTCCTTTGGGGAAATGCCAAGGGGGAAAAAACTCACTGGCTCATGTGGTAAAAATATATTTAGTATTGTAAGAAATCACCAAACTGTCTCCCAAAGTGGCTGTACCATTTTGTATCCCCACCCGCAATGAATGAGACTTCTTGCTGGTTCGTATCCTCACCAGCATCTGGTGTTGTCAGTGTTCTGGATTTGGGGCATTGTAATGGGTATGGTGTTCCCTCATTGTTGCTTTAATTTGTATCTCTCTGATGACATAGGATATAGAACGTCTTTTCAGAAATGAGGTATCTGTTAAGGTCTTTGGCCTATTTTTAAGTCAAGTTGTTTGTTTTCTTATTGCTGAATTTTAAGAGTTCATTTTAAATTGTGGATAACCATTCTTCATCAGGTTTTTTTTTTTTTTTTTCAAATATTTTCTACCAGAATGTGGTTTGTCTTCTCATTCTCTTGGCATCATCTTTCATAGAGAAGTTTCAAATTTTAATGAAGTCCCGCTTATCAACCGTGTCCTTCATGGATCATGTCTTTGATGTTATCTAGAGCCATCACCATACCCAAGGTCATCTAGATTTTCTCCTATGTTGTCTTCTAATAGTTCTGGTTTTGCATTTTACATACAGCTCTATGATCTATTTTGAGTTAATTTTTGTGAAGGGTGTAAAGCCTGTGCCTGCATTTATGTATGTATGTATGTATGTATGTATGTATTGCATGTGGATGTCCATATGTTCCAAAAACATTGGTTGAAAAGACTAATCTTTGCCCCATTGTATTACCTTTGCTCTTTTGTCAAAGATCAGTTGCCTGTATTTGTGATGGGATTCCTTTTTAAGGTAATGAAAATGTTTCAAATTAGATGATAGTGTTGGTTGCACAAATGTGTAAATATAAAAACCAGTGAACTGATACTTTGAATAGAAGAATTTTACAGTATATAAATTAGAACTCAATAAAGTGGTTTAAAAAACAACAACTGCTGTGTCTTCTGTCTCAGGTCCCCTTCTCACTGTCTCTCACTTGCTCACTCTGATAAAACCAGCTGTCATGCGAGCCACACCTCCCCACCCCACTCCCCACCTCGGTTATGGAGAGACCCACGTGGCAAGGAGCTCGTAGAGGTCCCAGGCTAGAGGGCAACAAAGAGCTGAGGCCCACCAGCACCACAATACACAGGGAACTGAATCTTGCAAACAACCACGTGGATAAGCTTGGAAGTGGATCCTTCCCTAGTCAAACCTTGTGATCAGACCAGAAGCCAACACCTTGATAACAGCTTTATGTGAGACCAGGAGATAAAAGACCCAGCAAGGTCCTGCCAGGGTTTCTGACCCAGAGAAACAAGGAATAATAAATGTGATTTTTAAGCCACTGAGTTTTACAGTAACGGGTTACACAACAGTAGAGAATAAACACCCTAGGCAAGAGCAAACCCACGGCAGTGGTAATAATTTCTACTTCAACCAGCAGTGAGTGAAAGTTCCCAAACCCCCATGTCGTCACCGTCACTTAGCAGTCTGACTTTTAAATGTTTACGGTTTGGACAACTGTGAAATAACTCAGTGATATTTTACTTTGCATTTCCTAGCTTACTAATGAGATTGAGCATCTTTTCATATGTTTATAGGCTATTCAAATACATCTTCTATGAAACATCTGTTTTTATCTTTTGTGCATTATTCTACCTTATCTTAGCTTCTTTTTATGATCAGAGCAGTTTTCAAATATATCGTAGGTACTAATCCTTTGTCAGTTATATGTGATGCAAATTCTCCCAATCCGTGCCTTGCTTTTCATTCCTTATGGTGTCTTTCAGTGAGAAGAACTGTCAACAAATTTAATATCCTCAAATTCATGTATCCTTTCCTTTATGTTTAGCATTTTTGAGTCTTAAGAAATCCTCTCCTGCCTTGAAATCATAAGAATATCCTCCTAGATTGTCTCCTAGATATTTCATAATTTGGCTTTACATATTCTAATTTATTTCATCTTTAAGAACGTTATGGCTTCTATCACTGATGTAGAAGTTTCACTAAAGGCTTTTCCCTCAAATTTTCCATTTCCTAGAAGAGCCACCATCACCAGTGTTCCTAGCTCTCTCTCACTTCTCCCCTCCATCTTTCTAAACCCTCCCAGTAAATAGCCCAATAGCCCATATATAAGAGGTTGAATAAATAAGTTTGGGTACATCTCCACAATGGGGATGCTGCGGCTTTTAAAGAATGAAATAGAACTCTATCCTGAGATGGAAGAACGTGTTGTGATAAAAGCAAGTTGCAGAACAGTCCAGCTGCCGAGTGTGACAGTGGCAGGCACATGAACAATTGTGGGGTAAAGGTCAAACTTAGCAGTGACCATCTCAAAGAGAGCACGTAAAGGAGATTATAGGCTTTTCCTGTCTAAATCTGTAATGCTTGGTGGTCTAGCAATGAGTATCTATCACTCTTAGAATATGGAGGAAACGAACGTAATAAAATATGAGGCACAAGAAAGCCTCCTACCCATCATGTATTTGATATATATCTGTTAATGTAGGGACCACATCAGGCACTGGGGGGACACAACAAAGACAAGGAGGTCCCAAGCTTTGCAGAAATCGCTTTACTATACTCGCTTCCAATTCCACAGCCCTTCTGTTGTGCCTGTCCTAACCATCCCACTGAGTTTGCCCTTCTCTGCACTCCTAAACTACTTACACTCTTGCCCACTCGCTTTAGCCCACAATGACAGATTACCGGATGTTAGTCACTGTTTCTTCCCATACAAACTTCATTGCCCTGAACAAATGAAGTAAGGCTTCCTAAGGACAAATACCATTTTTCACACGCCAAGCTCTCCCCCAGCAGCCATCAAAGAGTAGAGAAAAAGAAAATGGGTACTCAATGGACATTTGCTGATCGGCTTGGATGAGGTGACATGTGGAAGAGGCCTTCTGGGAAAACCTGAATTTCATACTTTCATTTTTTAAAAAATGGTGATCGTCTTGACTCATACTGCGCTCTGAGGAAAAAAAAAATCAATATCCTGCACCAGCAAAATAGGCAATTGTCATTACATAACTATTAGAATACTGTGGAGGTATCAATCGATCGTTGGCATGCTTGTTTGTTATCCACTTTGTGGATTATATGCGGCCCCACCGATAGCCTCGACCAGTTGCCCCCCCCCCCCCCCCTCGTGCCTACAGTCTTCTTCTTGGTTGCAACACTGGTGGATGCCCAGGGAGCACTGACAAATTTAAACATCAGCTTGGAGCAAAATGTAATTAGAAAGCTAAATCTGCTGCAAAGCAACCACACAATGTCTATTCACACCAAGAGATAATAGCATTATCATGTATTGTTTAGGTGATCCATGATTTTGCAAATAACCACAAGAACCATGAAGAGTCATCATTTTAATATAGGAAATGTATTTTTCGTACAAACTTAAACACACCAGAACCTAAACATACCAGACGACCCAACAACCTCATTGCCACATCACTCTGGTATTTACCCAAGTGAAACAAAAACTTATGTTCACACAAAGACCCATACACAAAGGTTTACAACGGCTTTATCCATAACTGCCCAAAACTAAAACCAAATGGCCAAGTGGCCAAGAGAGAAACAAACTGTGGTGCAGCTATACAATCAGCAATAAAAGAGACAAGCTACTGATACCCGCTTCAACATAGATAAAATCCAAACGCATCCTGCCAGGGGAAAGAGGCCAGACACAAACATCCATATACTCTGTGATCTCATCTACGGGACACTCTGGGAAAGGCAAAATTAGAGAGGCAAAAAAAATGGATACGTGGGGAGCCCAGGGTCTGGGGTGCGGGAAGGGTTAAGCACAAAGGAGCAAGAGGGAGTATTTGGGGGTGATGGGGCTGTTCTAGTTCTTGAATGAGGTGGTGATTACACAACTGTGCTTCTCCAAACTCGAAGAACCGTACCCTGAAAAGGATTGACTTTTGCTATATGTAAACCAAACCAATATGCCTGCCTCAAAACAAGTTTAGCGTTTCCTTCCCCAGAGCCCTCGTGTAACAGCCCAGGGTGAGGCGTCCTCCTCATAGCTGTATTTGACAAAGCCTCTGGAGAGTCACGGAGGAGCTCTGTACCTCCGTTTCCCAATGACGTTACTATGGTTTTCAAGCCACTCGCCAAGCCGCCTCATCTAGCATCTCGGAGGATTCATCTCGCTAGAGCTTCATTTTCCATGTGCTTTTATTTTAGTGACTTGAAAAAAAAAATTTTGTCATTCAGGGGTTTTCATTCGCATCAGGCATTGAGTCGGATAAAGTAGCTTAACTTAGCAGAAGAATCACACACCTGCGCCAAATTTTCGTATCAACGACCTGGAAGGCTCTGAGGCAGGCAAGAATTCACATCCAAAAAAGGATCCCTCATCTCATCGTGCACGTTGGCATGAAGGAAATAAACCATGTTAAAGGAAACATACATACATACATACATACATACATAAATAAAACGGCGGCATTGTTGTTTCCCCACCTACATCTGATTATGCAGTAACTTTCAGAAGAGACAACGGACGTCAACTTAGTGATGGATATGTACCAAAGCCAGTCCTAACTGTTCTCTGTTCTTTCTAGCCAATGAGAGGATAGGTCGTTTCAGGCATTCAGTAATGTGCCCCACGCTCTGTGCATCAGGACATTTTGTGGATGAAATTTCCCCAACAAATAGTTGTGAGCACCCGCAGGGGCCAGGACCTGTGTTAGAAAAAATGTGATACATAAAAATGAAGAAAGCTGTAGACCCTAGCCTTAATGAAACTGAAACTCAATAGAAGAAACGGGCGTGTGTCATGTCTCTCCCAATCAGATGCGGGTCCCCAAATGCGGGGCAATGACCTGGTGGAAGCCGGCGGTGCAGGTGGTGAAAGGATTTACTCAAGGCAGAGCAAAGGAGATCGAAGTTTATTGAATACACCACAAGGGAGTGGCAGACGGGACAGCAAAGGAGAGACTGCAACCAAGCAGTGGGCGGGGCCATATTTAAAACAGGAAGGTGAGGAGGCATTGAGACACATAGAATTTTCCCTTTTTTGGTAACTGCCTGGTTGTAAGTAGCCCACTGGTCAGTGGATATTTTAAGGGGGGGCGTCCCTGATGGTCCTGTCTGTATTGAGCTAAGGGGTTCGGGTCACTTTGGGCCTTTCGGCCTTGATCACGCTTCCATTGCTCAACCCTACTGTCTAAAAGTGGCCTCTACAGCACGGACACAACGTGTGTAACACACAGCAAGGTGCAATCGATGTTATAATAATATGAGGTCACAAAAAGAGAGATGAACTTTGATGGAGAAACCAGGAAGTGAAGGAGGTGGTATTTAGTCCAGGCAGGATTTCAACAGACAGTGGTGGAGTCAAGCACTGCTCTGTGAATGGGGAACAATGTGAACAGGAAGGGGTAACTGGAGAAGGAATGAGTTGGGTGTAGCTAAAGCTGAAAAGTGGAAGTTGGTGAAATATAATGCAGAGACAGTAGAGGACATGAGTTCTGGGAGGATGGTATGGACCCAGAAACAGCAGCCTCAGAGACAGCTTTATGGGTTGGGCATTAGCAATACTTCCCAGGAGGCAGAAAAAAAGGAGTGACTAAAAGCCAGTGCTTAAGCCCAGGCCTGCTGTCTCAGAGGTCAGACTTGTCTTGTGCGCAATGGGTGTCTATACAACGGCCATCTTTACCTTCTCTTTGCTAACGCATCTCTGATTTTGTTTGCTTAGCTTCTTGCCAAACTTTAGGAGATGAATTATTAATGGTCTTAGTAGTTTTCAAAGTGCGGTCCACAGACTCTTGGGAGTCCCTGAGACCCTTTCAGGGAGTCTTCAAGAAATAAACTAGTTTCATAAAAATACTAAGGCATTATTTACATTTGTGTAAAAGAACCCTAGAATGAGTCAAGGCAGGGGCACCAAATGGTATCAGCAGTCACAGGCTGCCAAAAATAAAGCCAGTTTCACTTAAAAGTATCCCTGGTAAAGCAATGAAAAAAAATTTTTTTAAGTTTATTTATTTTGAGAGAGAGAGAGAGAGAGAAGGGGAGGGGCAGGGAGAGAGGGAGACAGAGAATCCCTCTGTCATTGTCAGTGTAGAGCCCGATGCGGGGCTCGAACTCATGAACCATGAGATCATGACCTGAGCCAAAATCAGATGCTTAACCGACTGAGCCACCCAGGTGCCCCGAACAATGAAAATTATTAACAAATTATTAATTCTATTCAATCTTTGAATACACATCTAAACACACTGTGTGACGGAATGAGGGGTGCACAGGAAGCATTTCTGGGCATCCTGAAGGACTATGTCTCAAGGAAAAGGCAGCTGGTGCAACTGCTTGAGTTACAGGCTGAACTAGCCACTTTTTGTCACAGAATGTCATTTCTACTAAAAGAACAAATGAAAAATCAGAGTTGTTCACACCTAGGTGTATCTGGCAGACAAGATGAACCTTACACTTCAAGTAAAACAATTGACAATAGTTGCCGCCAGTGATAAAATACGAGCTCTCAAGTGAAACTCAGAATTTTGGAAAACTCGTATCTGCCATTGAGAACTTGACAATGTCCCAATACATAAAGACTTTCGCGAGGAGATCAGTGATGATACTCATGAGCGTGAGTTTTTGCAATGTATAATGAATTATGGAAGATCTGCACGTAATTCATGGAGTCAGTACTTTCCAAATGACCAGTACATGATGTTACAAAGTCACATATGGGTAAAATTTCCCTTCAAATTGTAAAAGGGACCAATGGATTTTAATGAAACAGAGTACAAAACATTTACTGAGATTGCTTCAGATTTCACAACAAAATGAACCTTAAGATATTATCACTTGGTGAGTCTGAGTAGTGTCAAAAAAAATATCCATGATTATCTAGAAAGGCATTTCAAATATCTTAATTTTTCCATCTGTATATCTGTGTGAGGCTGGATCTTCTTCACATACTATAATCAAAACAACGTATCACAACAGATTGAATAGGAGGAGCTTCTGTTAAGCCAGACATTAAAAAGAATTACAAAAGCATAAAACAGTATCACTCTTCTTGTTAATTTTTTTTGTTTTGAAAAAGTTATTTTTCAGTAAAAAAGTATTTTAATACTGATATGTATTATGTGTCTTGTTATTTTTTTTTTTTTCAACATTTTATTTATATTTTTGGGACAGAGAGAGACAGAGCATGAACGGGGGAGGGGCAGAGAGAGAGGGAGACACAGAATCGGAAACAGGCTCCAGGCTCTGAGCCATCAGCCCAGAGCCTGACGCGGGGCTCGAACTCACGGACTGCGAGATCGTGACCTGGCTGAAGTCGGACGCTTAACCGACTGCGCCACCCAGGCGCCCCACTTGTTATTTTTAATAAATTAATTAAAATTTTTAAAACTCATCAGTTTTAATTTCTAATATGGTAAATATTAACAGAGAGAACAAAGCTCTGTGGGGTCCTCAATAGGTTTTAAAGAGTGAAAATAGGTCCTTAGGCCCAAAAAGTTTGAGACCCACTCTTCTGAGCCAATCAAGGCAACCCTATTTTCCTTTGCCACATACTCACTCTCCCCGTTTCTCTGGAAGGTGAGGACGATGGTATGGCCTAGTTCTAACTAATGAGTTGAAAAGAAAGTCTGCTGGCGTTGTCTAGAAAAGATTTTCCTTCCTGAAAATAAAAGAACAGTGGAGAGAAAAGGCCCTTTGCTATTCCTCTTTTGTTTCCTGCTTTGGGTGTTTTTCTATGAAGACGTGATGTTGGAGCTGTTGCAGCCATCTTTCAATTCATTTGATGACTCAGTGAAGTTGGCAGAGAGAAAATATCAAAGAAGACGAGTCCTTTGGGACATCACTGAGCACTGGTAAGGGCTGCTTTGAGATTTCTTATAAAGCAAACAATAAGGACTTTCACCTGTTTAAGCCACCTTTAGCCATGTGTAGAAAGTATTCCTAATCTTTCCTTCTGGAAATATAGTGATAATTAAATGAGATCATACAAGTAAGATTCCAGAAACAATGCATGACTTATAGTGAGCACTCAGTAAATGTTAATGATTATTATAGGCTTGTGGTGAACAAGCAATGTAGGTAAAGTATTTAGCCAAGTTCTCACTTGCATAAAAAACTGTGAGAAATATTTCTCAATGACACATGTGTGCACCTGAGCTCATATTGTCCTATTATTATTCTTTTCCTGGTCGAGACACGTTGGATAACTACATAGTTTAACCACTATTATTTTAAGCAAGAAAGAAATCAATGTTTCCGGATGGCAAAATAGAACCTGTAAGGAATTCACATTAAATTTCATTTGTTGTTGTCATATTCCAAAAGGCAAGAAGTTTCCAGACCCTGAAATTGTCTACAATTGCAGTGAACATGCAATTGTTTTATATCTGCAATACCGTTATTTTGAGGTGTCACTAGGCACTAAGCTTATGGACAGAGATAACCACAGGAAAATCTAGAATACAAACTAACATCCAGAAATCTGAAATAATTATAAGAGTATTTTCTGGCACCCACAAATAATAGAGGGGGAGGAAAATACAAATGGAAGAAGCCCAAATTAATACTGGTTCAAGGCGGGCGGGGGGAATGGGTGTTAACTGATCTCAGACTCTAGAATCAAGAGTAATGTGGCTGCCTTCTCAAAGCCATGACTATTATCTTAAGACTATGTTGGTAAACAAACAGCATCTAGAAGAACAGATTTAGAAGTCTTAGTTTATATTCCTAAAATGATGCCTAAAATGCTACATTCCAGGAATCAATCTCTTCTTACAAAAAAATTTTACTAACTCAAGGATATTTAGGCCCATAATACTTGCCCTTTTCCAGGTTATCTGTTCACCCCTTTGGTAATCCATTGAGCCCTTGCCATAGGAGAGTTTTCACCAGGGCCAGTGTGGTAAGGGTACAACTATGCCTAACTTGGATTAAGGCTGACATGGGTTTGAAAGCCGGCTCTGCCATTTACTGACAGCATGACTACGACCTGCTCCTTAATCAACACTCGATTTTGTGTTTCACTTTAGGAGGTTCATTTACACCTTCCTTCTGCTCCAAGACCATCCAAAGACCCTCTAACTCTAAAAGCTTGTCCATTTACGCTCCCCATTAGGGTAACCAACCAACCTGCTTCCCCAGGGCTGAGGAGATCCTGGAATAAGAGTCTTTCAGTGCTAAGACTGGAAGACTCCCAGGCAAACTGGGATGAGCTGATTAGCATACTCCCAGAGGAAAGACAAGAAAGACTACACTTTTAAAGGTATTTTTGCATTGTTTTGATTTTCCATCGGTACCTCTGCAGAAATGAAAAAGAAAAGGAAGAGGGGCTAGGAGACTAGAATCCATTCTACAGCCAGTTTGATACAAGCTCCTATAAAATAAAAAGAGTGAATATGAATAATTATCCAGATGAGACGTCTGGGGATTGGGACCAACCATCAAGAAGGAAAAGGAAATCGCAGGGTGGCTACCCAGGCCTAAAACTAACAATGGGTTCTGGAGCTCAGAAACAGAAAGGCCTTAGAAGGGTTGCCACCAGAAGCATTACAGGAGGAGCAAAGGCTTTGGAGTTACAAAGGTTCAGGTTTGGGGGCGCCTGAGTGGCTCAGTCAGTTAAGCATCCGACTCTTGATTTCAGCTCAGGTCATGATCTCAAAGTCATGAGACAGAGGCCTGCATCAGGCTCCGCGCTGGGGCTGGAGGCTGCTGAAGATTCTCTCGGCCTTTCTCCCTCAGCCCCTCCCCCGTTCTCTCTCAAAAAAAAAAAAAATCAGGTTTGAAATTCAGCTATTTACAAGGCCTGAGCATGGTAACCTAGCTGGTTTGAGCTTCAGTTGTTCTACCTCTAAATTGGAAACAATATTAAGGCTTCCCATAAGGACTCAGTGGATTCACACTTATATAAACGCTTGGCACACTGCCCTGGAAGTTAGTTGGCGGGGCTGAAGGATCATTACAGTTGTCTTTAAATACACGCAGGACTCCACACAGAAGCACCATTCACCTTGCAGATAATAATGATGAAAAGAAAAACATTCAGTACCCACACAAGGCTCTCCAGTTCCTAATGTGCTGTCATATATACTAGTTCTAGGGACAAAGCTACGAGCAGTGGCTATCAGCTACAAGAAGGGAGATTCTTAGATAATAAAGGAAAATGATTTTTGAGACTCAGAGACTTTCACATTCTGGTGTGCTGAAGCGGAGGCTGGCCTGCATCTGGAATATGAGAGGTTAGACTAGGCTACAAAACCAACTGATACTATTTAACAGGCAGTTTAGAGTAACGGTCAAGAGCGGAGGCAGCCTGCCGTGATTCAAACCCTGGTCCCATCACTGACTAGCTGCGTAACCCTGAGTAAAACACCAAACCTCTCTGAGCCCCAAATATCAAGTCATTAAATTGAAGGCAACCCTTGCACCTACCTCAGAGAAAAATAGAGAACAATCAGTGAGATAATGCACTGAAAGCAGTTAATTGGGTGGCTAGCATATATACTGGGCACTCAGTAAATATTAGCTATTTTTAGCTAAAAATGGCAAAAATTTGAAATATTTCAAAAGTGTGAACATTTCATTTTTCTTTAATCTCTGAAAACTGCCAGAATATTCACAAATATATTACTAAATATCAGTTGGCCAAATATTTAACTGCATGGTCCATTCTATTTCCTGATCATTCTTGGTTCTAAAAAATGAGGAGCAGTAAAGTATACTAAATGGCTTCAATCCACAAAGTATTGTCTGTCTTATGCACTATGTCACTGCTTCCCCAAAGATAGTCACCTATGATGTATAGTAACACACAGTACTTAATGGATCAAGAGATTTGATATGGGCTTTTAGTAATAAATCCATGGTCCAAGAAGGGGGAATTTTCTTACAACCTTTTCTCCCCAAAGAGCTATTAATAAAAAATAACTCAGAGGATATATTTCTACTAAACCAAGATTCCTGACGTAAACCCTTACTGGAGTCATGCTGAGCCCTTTATCCCCACTGAAAAAAGTCTGGAATGATTGATGACTCCTGCCAGGAGACTGTCACACATTTTGCCTTGCACCATTATGTACATTTCACCCGTAGTAAACTTTAATGCGGATATCTTTCAAGCTCTACCTGGAAATGGGGAGTGTAAAGGAGGCCTTTCAGTTTAATAGCCTTGCAATTTGAGTCCCCATTCCATATGAACCCTTGAGGTCACTTAGTAGGAATGGTGAGAGCCCTCCACCTCTCATCACATCTGATCCACCCACCCACACCAAAGCCAAAGCAGACCTGCAAACTTGGGTGGAAAGTCTAGAAAGCTGGAGTCAAATGAAACTTCCCCTGATGGATGGTTAATTTGGAAGCAGAACCCTTCATAACGAAGAGGGCAGTCAAAGGAAAAGTTAAGCTCCCCTGAACCAAAGTTACAGCAAGTAATTATCTCACAGCTTACAATAAATATAATTGGGTGAGTGAGGTTTAATGGATCAAATGGCTGGCAATTCCAATAGTAATGGCATCTCATTCTGTACCTGGAGAGGGAACTTTGGAGCTCATGTCAAGTGACTTATCCAGATGAAAGAACTGGGAGGAAAAAAGGGAAAAGAAAAAAGGATACGACAGATAGTGTGCATTCGGAGCTCTCAGATCTCAATCAACCCAGATCAGTGGCTTTCTGGTATTCTGAACAATTTTTCTTAAAAAGAGAAAATCTCTTCTTTTTCTCTTTAGAAGGATATTCTCACACACACACACACACACACACACACACACACGCAATTTAAAGTTTATTCAGGGGCGCCTGGGTGGCGCAGTCGGTTAAGCGTCCGACTTCAGCCAGGTCACGATCTCGCGGTCCGTGGGTTCGAGCCCCGCGTCAGGCTCTGGGCTGATGGCTCAGAGCCTGGAGCCTGTTTCCGATTCTGTGTCTCCCTCTCTCTCTGCCCCTCCCCCGTTCATGCTCTGTCTCTCTCTGTCCCAAAAATAAATAAACGTTGAAAAAAAAAATTAAAAAAAAAAATAAAGTTTATTCAAATTATCTATAAAACTAAAAGCATGTTGTGGCAATTACTGACAACTGGATATCTTAGCAGAAACCAGAAAGGAAATTTCCCCACTCCCTTTTCCTAGTTCACCTTGCCACATTTTTAAGAAGTAGCTAATACTGCCCCTACTATGCACATGGCCAATCTTGTTTGGGATACTGGAACAGGTAATGGAGTTCACCTTGAGTAATTCACTTGCTTCCCGATTTGGGGAGGGTCTAAGTAGAGGGGTAGATTTACGTTTCCTCTAGGCAGGCCACTGAGATGCAGTCCCAGCCCCAAAAGAGGATACTAATAATCTGTGTGTCCAGAACCAAAAGGCAGCTGGCCAGAGGTAGTCTCTCTTTTTCCTGGATCTGAATGTACAATTTTCTCCTAGGCCAAAAGAAATTGCTCCCCAGCCAGGCAGGACACCCTGGAGAATCCCAGCAGAAATTATTTTTGCTCTTTCAGAATCCACACATTACCAAGGGAAAGACTCCCTTCACAAGGCCTAGACTGAGGATGATTGGGAAAAGGGTGTGTGTTATATTTTGCCACTTAAAAAAAAATAAATAAATAATCGCTCAATAAGCCAACTCAGGAAACTTGCCCATGGTTAAAATTATCCTTCTCATGTGTTTAAACTGCTCTCTTCACACTTATTACTTAACCAAGGGAAACTCACCTTTTCTTCTTCCTATGGAAAACAATCCTTAAAAGCAATAAAAGCCTGCCCTCCATGAATTCAGAAGTGGTGGGAGCCTTTGGGGAGGAGAGAAGCAGCTGTGGAAGTCAGAAATGTCATCTGGAGAACATGTCATTCGTTCTGCCCGGCTCAGTAATCTCGACAGTTAAAGGGGCAAGGCATGCTTTGCCCCATGATAAAACGTGAAATGAATTCGTACATTTATAAATAAATGATCTGACTCTAATTGGCATTTCTAAGCCCTCTCTTGGTAGTAGCTTTCTTGTTAACAAGCTACTGTGTTTGACACCGGTGATATAGGAGCCTCGGAAGAGAAATTGCAAGTCTATTTCTGAACTCTTTGTTTAGTAATAGAACCTGAAAACTTTCTTCTAATACCCGCACCTCTGGACTGACATACACAGAACTTAACAATGAAAGTTTCTGAGTTCAGCTAAAGCTGAAAGGAAGAATCAAAACATTCTCAAGGAAGGAAAAAAAAAAGTCAATTTTGAAAGGATACACATCTTTGGCTAAGGAAGTGCTAAGAAACAAAAGAAAACAAAACAAAAACACATTGATGTGGGCACGTCAAAGGCACATAGGAGCCAACTCTAAGAGCTCCCAATGGCCAATACTAGAACAACGTGAGCACAATATAAATAAAATAGTATTGTGTTATATCTCACAGGATAAAATAAATACGCCTGTGTCCACTCAGGTATAAATGGCTAAGGAAATAAATAAGAGAGAAGAGACAAATTCCTTTTTCAGAAGAATTGCAAATAATTTATGTAATTGCTCTTCCCTCAAGGAGGTGAAACAGAACTCCCCAGGCCTTAAGTGTGGGCAGTGCACAGTAGCTTCCTTCCAAAAAGTGCATTAAAGAAAGGAGGAGAGAAAGACTAACTTAACAGTGGAGGTACCTCACAAACACCATCTCAGCCAGGGGATCAGGTCAACACCAACAGCGATAAGTCATGTTTAAGGTGTGTGCCCTGGAAGCTAAGTGGTGAAAATGGCACTTACCTCTAAGGTCTTCCCCCAAAGCTGTAACTCTGGTCTAATCATGAGAAAAACATCACACAAATTCTAATAGCGGGGCATTCTACAAAATGTCTGACCAGTACTCCCCAAAACTGTCCAGGTCGTTACGTAAAACAAGAAAAGTTGGAGAGTGCGATGGCCATGAGGAACCTAATGAGCCATGAAAACTAAATGTAATGTGTATCTTAGATGAAATGCTGGGACACAGAAAGGGCATTAGTTAAAACCAAGGAAATCTGAATGAATTATGGACTTTATATAATAATAATGTGTCAATATTGGCATATTAATTGTAATAAATGTACCACATTAATGTAAGATGTAAATGGCAGCGGAAACTGAGTGCAGGTATATGGAACTCTGTACCATCTTCTCAATTTTTCTGTAAATGTACCACTGTTCTAAAAAAGGACATCCTTTTTTAAAAAGGATGCATAGATAGAGATACAAAGAGTAGGACTTGTTTAGGTGAGCAACCACAAAACGGAGAGTAGAGCCGATTCAGTATATACCGTCTTTTTAATGTCTGAAATATACTCCTGAAAGTCAATCCATTTGCCATCCAATCATTTTAGAAACTAGCCCTAGTTCGTAATGGTCTATCACATAGACCCACCTCCATCTCAGTCCTTGGGCATGAAGACAACTAAAACTTGAGGACACTCTACCAAAAATGTCTTTCCTCTTCACGGACAGTAACTGGATGGACCTGCATCTCACACTACAAATTTCTACTACTAAGCAAACCTCTTTCCTATTCAGCCCCTCAACGTGTACATTCATTCAACAAATACTGACACCTTTGCGGTGCAGGAACACAAAGGTAGCAGAGATACAGCTAACAGGCCAGCCAATCTCTTGTGGATCTCGCATTCAAGGTTGGGGGGTTGGGGAGGAAGCAACAAGCAAATCAATTAATTTCCAGCCACTCCCACCAGTCAACGGCCACCAAACTTTTTAAGAGGCACTCTCCACCAACTTCCAAGATTTCTTGATTTCCCCTTCCTCTTCATCCCTAGGCAACTTTGTGTGTTCTATGATTCTGTTTCTCGGCTGTAACGTAGGAGATCTTTAGCTCTCTCTGTAGGCAATACAAGGAGAGAAAACTTCTTCTCCCGGCAGGCTTGAGACAAGAAGGGACTGTTGAAGTCATAATTCAACTTCCTTATTTCTACAGATGAAGAAAGTGAAGGTTGGTGGAGTTAGATGACCAACGGAGTCAGGAAATGGGACCCCAAAACTGTCTGCAATTCGGAATTCCTTCTATAATCCCCATGGCACCCACTACAATTTAAACTCTCTAGATGCCTGCACAAGCTCCCGTGCTCTGAGATTCCATATAAATATCCCTTTAGATATTCCATCTCTAAAGACCTCCAGGAAAACATATCCGCTTCTACTCTACCTAGGCCCTCATGTGCCGCTCAGTTGAAACCCCGGAGAACTCTGACTCCTTTCTGCCTGTTAGCAAAGAAGCAGCAAGAAGTCAGAGAGTGAACAAAGGGTAAAGAAGAAGACAGAACACTTGCAAGCTGGGGAAGAAGTATCTTGAATTTCTTCCCTTAAAATATTATGACTTCATATCCATGGCAGACATTATTTTCCTTCTGGTCACTGGTAATCCAATTATTTCAGCATGTTTTACAGCAGAAAGCAAATTTAGCACCTGATGAGAAGAAATGCTGTGACACACTTAGAAAAATATTACCCGGTGATGCTTTAATCAATTACAGCATTGATGGCGGGTAGAACTGCCAGGGCCCGGGCCCTTCTGACCTCCTGGTCCCTGTTAATACCTGACGCTATTTTATCTGAGAATCTAATTTGGGTTTGCCAGTAATTAAAATTCATGAAACTCCATCCACTATTAACCCTGGTTCTCCCCTACTGGATCCCGAATCTCCCGTGGAAAGCTCTCCACCTCAACAAAATGTGGATGGCTGCAGTGGATACGTCCACGTGTATAGATTCAGGAACAGAAAGAAAAGGTCTAATACTTCAGAATCCCATTTTAGAGATGGGGGATGCAGAAGAGGCCAGTAAGCCAATAGCCAGCCACTTGATAAGCACTCACAGAACCATCATTACCCCTTCCCCAAAACACGGACATTGCGAGGGAAATGAATTAAGTTAAGCCATACCTAAAAAATAGGTTTTGTAGGGATGAGAGTGGCATTTGTGAAGATGCGAAGTGAAATGGAGGGTAAAAATTATACACAGGATAATCAAGCATGTTAAATAGAATAGGGACGCCTGGGGGGCTCAGTCGGTTAAGCATCCGACTTCGGCTCAGGTCATGATCTCACATTTGTGGGTTCGAGGCCCACGTCGGGCTCTGTGCTGACAGCTCAGAGCCTGGAGCCCCTTCAGATTCCGTGTCTCCCTCTCTCTCTGTTCCTCCCCTGTCACACTGTCTCTCTCCCCTTCAAAAATAAATAAACATTAAAAAAAATTTTTTTTTAAAGAAGAAGAAGAAAAGAAGACTGGAAGGAAATCCATTAACAACAGTGACTACGTCGGGGTGTTAGGATTTTTTTCTGTTTTTAAAACTATTTTCTTTTTTTTTCTAATTTTTTTAAATGTTTTATTTTTATTTTTTGAGAGACAGAGCACCAGCAGGGGAGGGGCAAAGGGAGGGAGACACAGAATCGGAAGCAGGCTCCAGGCTCTGAGCTGTCAGCATGGAGCCCGACGCCGGGCTCGAACCCACAAGCACGAGATCATGACCTGGGCCGAAATCGGACGCTCAACCGACTGAGCCACCCAGGAGCCCCTAAACTATTTTCTAATTGTCAACTTTTCCACATAAAAAAGAAAAACCAAAACAAAATCCCAAGAGATGATCCCAGCCTCCTGTGTGTGGGTGTTTTGTTGTTGTCCTTGTTTTTTCCTCCCTCAATGCACCATAAGAATCTGGTCTCTCTGCCATCTCCCCTCCTTCACTCTGTTGGTTGAGAGAAGAACCTGTCACACATCCAGTAACACTTGAGATGATCTACATGTATTCCGCGCATTCCACCCGGGGCCTTACATTGAAAGTAAAGCTGTTGCTTCGCTTCCTGTTCACCATCAGCTTGCTGAGTGGCTTTGCTTAGCACTCTTTTCCCGAGGCACTTACTGCATGAGTGATACCCACGATGGAGCCTATAAATTTATACAACAAATTGAGGAAATGTTTCCTCACAAAGCTTTAAGAGGCAATATTAATTAAATACGTCTTTTCACATGGGATCATATAATATCTATTGCGGAAGCAATTAAGAATGAAGACATAAACTCATTAGATGTGTACTGTAAAGATGAAATGCTCAGAAATTATCAACTGTCCATATATTACCACCTCCAGCCATTTAGAGAAAATGCAATTGGCTAAGATGTAACGTGGCAGGGGTTGAGTGAGAATAAAATTAGTCTATATCCCTTTATGCCATGTGGAAGTTCATTAACTAGCCAGCTCAGGAACTCCTCTGATTTAAGAAAGTCATTTAATTTTTAAATTAAATGAAGATGTCTGACGTTTCTACTTCCCATTTAATTTCCACAAATCTTAAAGCCCACTTTTTTTTTTAACTGAAGCATAATTAACACACAGAGTGTATTAGTTTCAGGTGTACAATGTAATGATTCAACAATGCTATACATTGCTCAGTGATCATCATGCTAAGTGTGTTTTGCTCCCCTTCATCTATTTTACTCATCTCCCCTCTGGCAACCACCAGTTTGTTCTTTGTATTTGAGTCTGGTTTTTTTGTTTGTTTCTATTTTTCCTTTGTTTGTTCATTTGTTTCTTAAATTCCCCATATGAGTGTAATCGTATGGTATTTATCTTTCTCTGACAGATTTCACTTAGCATTATACTTTGCAGGTCCAATCCATGTTGTTGCAAATGGCAAGATTTCATTCTTTTTCACGGCTGAGTAATATTCCATTGTGTGTTTGTGTATGTGTGTGTGTACCAATCTATATCCATCCATTGACAGATGGACTTTTAGACTGCTTCTATCTTGGCCTCTGTAAATACCACTCCAATAAACACAGGGGTACATAGATCTTTTAAAATTCATGTTTTTGTTTTCTTTGAAACCCCATTTCTTCTTCATCATAATTGTTTGTTTCAAGGATGAAACTATCAAGACACTAACATTCGAAACAGATCCACAGTGTATAGCACCCACTTGTCAAATTCACCATAGGCTGACTCACTTTGCAAGATATTCAGAAACTAAGACAGCACCTATATTGGGCCCTCCAACTGAGAAGCTTTCCCTTCCTCCTGTGCATCCCTTTTCACATATGAGCAATGGAAGCATTCCCTTTAGATCATATCACTAAGTTTACCTTGACCCTTGGTCTCCTTAGAGGCCCAAATACTTTTGGATGATGACAGTAAAGTGTCTTAGGCCCTTACCTACTGTTTTTAACTCTCTTTTTCATACATTATCGCTTCTTTTAGAATAACAGTTTTGGATTACTAAAAGAGTCTACAGAGTGCCCCAAGCAATAAATTCTAAATTTTAAAAACAGCCATACCAAGAGGGTGTTACTTTTCATTAATAAGCCTTGTAAATCTATTTAACTTTTCAAACTATGTCATTGAATTATTTGATTAAATAAAACCTAAGGGAAAAAATAGAGGAGCAGAAAAAAGGTAAGTTAGGTCACTTAAGCATTATTGTAAGTTTAAGTATAATCAATGAAAGACTTGAGATAAAAACTATAAATCATATAATTTTTAACATGTATTTACTTTAGAGAGAGAGCATGTGCACCCCAGTGGGGGAGGGGCAGAGAGAGGGAGAGAGACGATATGAAGCAGGCTCCCCACTGTGAGCACAGAGCCCAATGTGGGGCTTGAACTCATGAACCATGAGATCATGACCTGAGCTGAAGTCAGATGCTTAACCAACTGAGCCACCCAGGTGCCCCAAAACTATAAACCATAAAAATCAAACCAAGAAAGGAAATAAAAGGAAATAAACAAAAGCCTACCAATCTATAAGAAGTATGAAAAGAAAAAAAAGCTAAGAAAAAGAACGGAAACTGAAAACCAAAGACAGATAGTAGAAATAAGTAAAAAAAAAAAAAAAAAAAAAAAAAGGATACATAATAATGCCAAGAAATATCATATTGGACAAACAAAACCCAAGTGTTTCTGCATAGAGAGAACTCAGGGAAAAGGATATAGAAAAATTGAGAATAAGATGTTAAAAAGAAAAGCCATTATAAACATTAAAAGCTGGTACAGTGACATTATTATCATAGTAAAAGAGCAGTTAAAGCAAGATATACAAATATAAATAAATAAAAATACTGGATAACAAAATAACCATAAAGAAATATCCATTGCATAAAGAGAACCACCAAAAAGATACTAAAATTACATGCATCTAACATATGCATCTTAAAACTATAAAGCAAAAATGTTTTAATTTCATAGGAGATTTTAAAACACTTCCTTTAGACTAATAGATCAAAATGACCAAAAACAAGGATACAAGAGATAGGAATAACATAATAAAATTTATTTTTAGTGACATAGTTCCCACTTGAAGTGACTCTCTTTGGAAGGTCACCTCAGTTGAGGTATTTATAGATAGATCCATCTATACATCTGGAGAAGAAAAACAAAAACCCTTCAAGTAAATTTCAAACAAGAAATACATATACTCTATAGTCATAATACAATGTCTCTAATCCATGGTTTACCTCAGATGGCATTTTAATCGGATGTATGTATGATATATATTATGCATGTTATATATATAAAATATATGCATGTTATGTATGCATGTGTATCTATTATGCATGTAATTACATGTACATAATTCTAAAATATTCAGAACAAATTACAATTATAAATATTATATACTTTAAAACTTATGGGATGTATAATACATATAGCCAGGAATGGACTTAAAAAGGATATAGAGTATGTATAAAGAGCTACAAATTAAAAAGAAAAAGAAAGACAATGAAAAAAAAAAAAGAGCAAAACACCTGAATAGGCACTTCACAAATCTACAATATCTAAATGGTCATCACACCTATGAAAAGATGTTCTCTTTTATTAGTCATCAGAGAAATGCAAATTAAAATCACAATACGTAACACCACATATTCAGAATGCCTATAAGGAAACAGACAAAATAAGAACTGTTGGAGAACTGACTTGAACTCTTTTACTGCTGGTGAGAAGTTAATTGATGTTTGGAAAACTATACGACTGCACTGAATAAAGCTGAACATTTGTATACGCTGTGACCAAATAATTCTCTTCCCAGGTAATATGAAACAGAAATGCATACGCACGTTCACTAAAAGACATGCAGAGAATATGCATAGCAATTATAAACCAAAAACTGACAATTAACCAAAGGCCTGTCAACAGGAGAATGGATAAACCATGGAATCCTAGACAACAACAAGAATGAATAATTTACAACACCATGCAACAACAGGGATGAATCTCACAAACAAAATGTTTAACAAAAGAAGCCAGTTTCATAAGACTACATGATCTATGATCCCATTTATCTAAAATTAAATAATAGGCCAAACTAATCAATGCTTTTAGAAATCAAGATACTCATTATTCTTCGGTGGGTAGTGACTAAAAGAGTGTTCACAGGAGCTTCTAGAGTGTAAGAAATACTGTGTAATCTGTGTAGTTGTTACACAGGAATGGTGAACTGATGAAAATTCATGGAGCGTTATATTTATTACTTCTAGACTTTTCTCTTTATCCACATTATACATTTATAAAAGTTTATTTTACAAATCGTGAAATGCAGCTAAAACACTACATAGAGACAACAGTATGGCCTATAAATGCTTGTATTAAAAAATGAGAGAAATAAAAGTAAGTAACTGAATTATATCTCCAAAGAGATGCCCTAATTCCTGTACCTGTGGTTGTGGCCTTAGTTGGAAATAGGGTCTTTGCAGATGTAACCAAGTTAAGATGAGGTCTTTTTTTTTTTTTTATAAATTTTTTTTTCAACGTTTTTATTTATTTTTGGGACAGAGAGAGACAGAGCATGAACGGGGGAGGGGCAGAGAGAGAGGGAGACACAGAATCGGAAACAGGCTCCAGGCTCCGAGCCATCAGCCCAGAGCCTGACGCGGGGCTCGAACTCACGGACCGCGAGATCGTGACCTGGCTGAAGTCGGACGCTTAACCGACTGCGCCACCCAGGCGCCCCAAGATGAGGTCTTAATGGAGCAGGGTAGGCCCTAAATCCATCATGACTGATGTCCTTACAAGAAAATAAGAGACAGAGACATGGGAAGAAGGCCACGTGATGGCAGAGGCAGAGACTGGAGTTATGCCATCACAAACCAAAGAACAGCTGGGGATGCAAGAAGCAAAAAGGGATCCTTTTCTAGAATTTTCAGAGAGCATATGGTCCTTGATCTTGGATGTCTGGCCTCCAGACCTGGCAGAGAATAAAGCTCTGTTTTTTTTTAAAGCCACCCAGCTGACGGTACTTTATTATGGTGACCCCTACAAAGCTCATGCAGTAATGAATTCACTAAATGAAACTAGAAAAGCAACCAAACACATACTCAAAGGCAGAAGTCAGAAACAATGAAATAATAAAATTAAGCTAATCCATAATGCATAATAATAAAGTTAATAACAAGCAATCAATAAGAACTGTAATTAGTGAGGAAAGAACAATGAAGCAAAAGTAAAAGAAATAATAACAAAAATAAGAGCTGAATGGATTGGGGAGGAGACATAAATTACAAAATAACTTATAAACTGTCACTATGTTGTACACTTGAAACTGTAACATTGTGGGTCAACCATACTTGAAAAAATAGTAACACCCAAAAAGGGGCACCTGGGTGGCTCAGTTGGTTAAGCAACCAGCTCTTGATTTTGACTCCGGTCATGATGTCACCATTCATGGGATGGAGCCCTGTGTCAGGCTCCGCACTGAGCATGGAACCTGCTTCAGATTCTCTCTCCTCTCTCTGCCCTTCCTCCGCTTGTGCTCACTCTCGCTCTCAAAATAAATAAGCATTTAAAATAATTAATAACAGGGCTCTGGAGGGAAGACAGCGGCGTAGGAGGACGCTGGGCTCACCGCGCGTCCTGCTGATCACTTAGATTCCACCTACACCTGCCTAAATAACCCAGAAAACCGCCAGAGGATTAGCAGAATGGAGTCGCCGGAGCCAAGCGCAGACGAGAGGCCCACGGAAGAGGGTAGGAAGGGCGGCGAGGCGGTGCGCGCTCCACGGACTGGCGGGAGGGAGCTGGGGCGGAGGGGCGGCTCGCCGGCCAAGCAGAGCCCCCGAGTCTGGCTGGCAAAAAGCGGAGGGGCCTGACGGACTGTGTTCCGACAGCAAGCGCGACTCAGCGGCTGGGAGGTCGTAAGTTAACAGCTCTGCTCAGAAAGCAGGAAGGCTGGAGGACAAAGGGAAGGAGAGCCGCTGAGCCCCCTGACGACAGAGCTCAGTTTGGTGGGGAACAAAGGCGCTCGCCAGCGCCATCTCCCCCGCCCATCCCCCAGCCAAAATCCCAAAGAGAACCAGTTCCTGCCAGGGAACTTGCTCGCTCCGCGCAAACACCCAACTCTGCGCTTCTGCGGAGCCAAACCTCCGGCAGCGGATCTGACTCCCTCCTGCTGCCACAGGGCCCCTCCTGAAGTGGATCACCTAAGGAGAAGCAAGCTAAGCCTGCCCCTCCTGCCCCTGTGCACCTTGCCTACCCACCCCAGCTAAGACGCCAGATCCCCAGCATCACAAGCCTGGCAATGTGCAAGTAGCCCAGACAGACCACCCCACCCCACAGTGAATCCCGCCCCTAGGAGAGGGGAAGAGAAGGCACACACCAGTCTGACTGTGGACACAGCGGTGGGCTGGGGGCAGACATCAGGTCTGACTGCGGCTCCGCCCACCAACTCCAGTCATACACCACAGCACAGGGGAAGTGCCCTGCAGGTCCTCACCACGCCAGGGACTATCCAAAATGACCAAGCGGAAGAATTCCCCTCAGAAGAATCTCCAGGAAATAACAACAGCTAATGAGCTGATCAAAAAGGATTTAAATAATATAACAGAAAGTGAATTTAGAATAATAGTCATAAAATTAATCGCTGGGCTTGAAAACAGTATAGCTGACAGCAGAGAATCTCTTGCTACAGAGATCAAGGGACTAAGGAACAGTCACGAGGAGCTGAAAAACGCTTTAAACGAAATGCATAACAAAATGGAAACCACCACGGCTTGGATTGAAGAGGCAGAGGAGAGAATAGGTGAACTAGAAGATAAAGTTATGGAAAAAGAGGAAGCTGAAAAAAAGAGAGATAAAAAAATCCAGGAATATGAGGGGAAAATTAGAGAACTAAGTGATACACTAAAAAGAAATAATATACGCATAATAGGTATCCCAGAGGAGGAAGAGAGAGGGAAAGGTGCTGAAGGGGTACTTGAAGAAATAATAGCTGAGAACTTCCCTGAAGTGGGGAAGGAAAAAGGCATTGAAATCCAAGAGGCACAGAGAACTCCCTTCAGACGTAACTTGAATCGATCTTCTGCACGACATATCATAGTGAAACTGGCAAAATACAAGGATAAAGAGAAAATTCTGAAAGCAGCAAGGGGTAAACGTGCCCTCACATATAAAGGGAGACCTATAAGACTCGTGACTGATCTCTCTTTTGAAACTTGGCAGGCCAGAAAGCATTGGCACGAGATTTTCAGTGTGCTAGACAGAAAAAATATGCAGCCGAGAATCCTTTATCCAGCAAGTCTGTCATTTAGAATCGAAGGAGAGATAAAGGTCTTCCCAAACAAACAAAAACTGAAGGAATTTGTCACCACTAAACCAGCCCTACAAGAGATCCTAAGGGGGACCCTGTGAGACAAAGTACCAGAGACATCACTACAAGCATAAAACATACAGACATCACAATGACTCTAAACCCATATCTTTCTATAATAACACTGAATGTAAATGGATTAAATGCGCCAACCAAAACACATAGGGTATGAGAATGGATAAAAAAACAAGACCCATCTATTTGCTGTCTACAAGAGACTAATTTTAGACCTGAGGACACCTTTAGATTGAGAGTGAGGGGATGGAGATCTATTTATCATGCTACTGGAAGCCAAAAGAAAGCTGGAGTAGCCATACTTATATCAGACAAACTAGACTTTAAATTAAAGGCTGTAACAAGAGATGAAGAAGGACATTATATAATAGTGACAGGGTCTATCCATCAGGAAGAGCTAACAATTATAAATGTCTATGCGCCGAATACCAGAGCGCCCAAATATATAAAACAATTACTCATAAACATAAGCAACCTTATTGATAAGAATGTGGTAATTGCAGGGGACTTTCACACCCCACTTACAGAAATGGATAGATCATCTAGACACACGGTCAATAAAGAAACAAGGGCCCTGAATGAGACATTGGATCAGATGGACTTGACAGATATATTTAGAACTCTGCATCCCAAAGCAACAGAATATACTTTCTTCTCGAGTGCACATGGAACATTCTCCAAGATAGATCATATACTGGGTCACAAAACAGCCCTTCATAAGTTTACAAGAATTGAAATCATACCATGCATACTTTCAGACCACAATGCTATGAAGCTTGAAATCAACCACAGAAAAAAGTCTGGAAAACCTCCAAAAGCATGGAGGTTAAAGAACACCCTACTAACGAATGAGTGGGTCAACCAGGCAATTAGAGAAGAAATTAAAAAATATATGGAAACAAACGAAAATGAAAATACAACAATCCAAACGCTTTGGGACGCAGCGAAGGCAGTCCTGAGAGGAAAATACATTGCGATCCAGGCCTATCTCAAGAAACAAGAAAAATCCCAAATACAAAATCTAACAGCACACCTAAAGGAAATAGAAGCAGAACAGCAAAGGCAGCCTAAACCCAGCAGAAGAAGAGAAATAATAAAGATCAGAGCAGAAATAAACAATATAGAATCTAAAAAAACTGTAGAGCAGATCAACGAAACCAAGAGTTGGTTTTTTGAAAAAATAAGCAAAATTGACAAACCTCTAGCCAGGCTTCTCAAAAAGAAAAGGGAGATGACCCAAATAGATAAAATCATGAATGAAAATGGAATTATTACAACCAATCCCTCAGAGGAATTATTACAACCAATCCCTCAGAGATACAAACAATTATCAGGGAATACTATGAAAAATTATATGCCAACAAATTGGACAACCTGGAAGAAATGGACAAATTCCTGAACACCCACACTCTTCCAAAACTCAATCAGGAGGAAATAGAAAGCTTGAACAGACCCATAACCAGCGAAGAAATTGAATCGGTTATCAAAAATCTCCCAACAAATAAGAGTCCAGGACCAGATGGCTTCCCAGGGGAGTTCTACCAGACGTTTAAAGCAGAGATAATACCTATCCTTCTCAAGCTATTCCAAGAAATAGAAAGGGAAGGAAAACTTCCAGACTCATTCTATGAAGCCAGTATTACTTTGATTCCTAAACCAGACAGAGACCCAGTAAAAAAAGAGAACTACAGGCCAATATCCCTGATGAATATGGATGCAAAAATTCTCAATAAGATACTAGCAAATCGAATTCAACGGCATATAAAAAGAATTATTCACCATGATCAAGTGGGATTCATTCCTGGGATGCAGCGCTGGTTCAACATTCGCAAATCAATCAACGTGATACATCACATTAACAAAAAAAAAGAGAAAAACCATATGATCCTGTCAATCGATACAGAAAAGGCCTTTGACAAAATCCAGCACCCTTTCTTAATAAAAACCCTTGAGAAAGTCGGGATAGAAGGAACATACTTAAAGATCATAAAAGCCATTTATGAAAAGCCCACAGCTAACATCATCCTCAACGGGGAAAAACTGAGAGCTTTTTCCCTGAGATCAGGAACACGACAGGGATGCCCACTCTCACCGCTGTTGTTTAACATAGTGCTGGAAGTTCTAGCATCAGCAATCAGACAACAAAAGGAAATCAAAGGCATCAAAATTGGCAAAGATGAAGTCAAGCTTTCGCTTTTTGCAGATGACATGATATTATACATGGAAAATCCGATAGACTCCACCAAAAGTCTGCTAGAACTGATACATGAATTCAGCAAAGTTGCAGGATACAAAATCAACGTACAGAAATCAGTTGCATTCTTATACACTAACAATGAAGCAACAGAAAGACAAATAAAGAAACTGATCCCATTCACAAGTGCACCAAGAAGCATAAAATACCTAGGAATAAATCTAACCAAAGATGTAAAGGATCTGTATGCTGAAAACTATAGAAAGCTTATGAAGGTAATTGAAGAAGATTTAAAGAAATGGAAAGACATTCCCTGCTCATGGATTGGAAGAATAAATATTGTCAAAATGTCAATACTACCCAAAGCTATCTACACATTCAATGCAATCCCAATCAAAATTGCACCAGCATTCTTCTCGAAACTAGAACAAGCAATCCTAAAATTCATATGGAACCACAAAAGGCCCCGAATAGCTAAAGTAATTTTGAAGAAGAAGACCAAAGCAGGAGGCATCACAATCCCAGACTTTAGCCTCTACTACAAAGCTGTCATCATCAAGACAGCATGGTATTGGCACAAAAACAGACACATAGACCAATGGAATAGAATAGAAACCCCAGAACTAGACCCACAAACGTATGGCCAACTCATCTTTGACAAAGCAGGAAAGAACATCCAATGGAAAAAAGACAGTCTCTTTAACAAATGGTGCTGGGAGAACTGGACAGCAACATGCAGAAGGTTGAAACTAGACCACTTTCTCACGCCATTCACAAAAATAAACTCAAAATGGATAAAGGACCTGAATGTGAGACAGGAAACCATCAAAACCTTAGAGGAGAAAGCAGGAAGAGACCTCTCTGACCTCAGCCGCAGCAATCTCTTACTCGACACATCCCCAAAGGCAAGGGAATTAAAAGCAAAAGTGAATTACTGGGACCTTATGAAGATAAAAAGCTTCTGCACAGCAAAGGAAACAACCAACAAAACTAAAAGGCAACCAACGGAATGGGAAAAGATATTTGCAAATGACATATCGGACAAAGGGCTAGTATCCAAAATCTATAAAGAGCTCACCAAACTTCACACCCGAAAAGCAAATAACCCAGTGAAGAAATGGACGGAAAACATGAATAGACACTTCTCTAAAGAAGACATCCGGATGGCCAACAGGCACATGAAAAGATGTTCAGCGTCGCTCCTTATCAGGGAAATACAAATCAAAACCACACTCAGGTATCACCTCACGCCAGTCAGAGTGGCCAAAATGAACAAATCGGGAGACTATAGATGCTGGAGAGGATGTGGAGAAACGGGAACCCTCTTGCACTGTTGGTGGGAATGCAAATTGGTGCAGCCGCTCTGGAAAGCAGTGTGGAGGTTCCTCAGAAAATTAAAAATAGACCTACCCTATGACCCAGCAATAGCACTGCTAGGAATTTATCCAAGGGACACAGGAGTACTGATGCATAGGGGCACTTGTACCCCAATGTTCATAGCAGCACTCTCTCAACAATAGCCAAATTATGGAAAGAGCCTAAATGTCCATCAACTGATGAATGGATAAAGAAATTGTGGTTTATATACACAATGGAATACTATGTGGCAATGAGAAAAAATGAAATATGGCCCTTTGTAGCAACGTGGATGGAACTGGAGAGTGTGATGCTAAGTGAAATAAGCCATACAGAGAAAGACAGATACCATATGGTTTCACTCTTATGTGGATCCTGAGAAACTTAACAGGAACCCATGGGGGAGGGGAAGGAAAAAAAAAAAAAAAAGAGGTTAGAGTGGGAGAGAGCCAAAGCATAAGAGACTGTTGAGAACTGAGAACAAACTAAGGGTTGATGGGGGGTGGGAGGGAGGAGAGGGTGGGTGATGGGTATTGAGGAGGGCACCTTTTGGGATGAGCACTGGGTGTTGTATGGAAACCAATTTGACAATAAATTTCATATATAAATAAAAATAAAATAAAATAAAATAATTAATAACAATAATAATAGTAACACAAAAAAATTGAAAGGAGACGGAGAAAGAAAATACAACTTCATATGGTCACTTTTCAAAAAAACAAAAACAAACTTATAAACTGATTAAGAGAAGACCCACTCATGGCACTATTAGGAAAAGAAAACCACCAAACAACGGGTATTACAGATTTTAAAATATTTTAAAACCTTTTGACTGTTAGTATTATAACAATTTCAGAATTTTTTTAAATTGAAAAACTACTCAGGGTTCTGGTATAACTTTCACTCATTTCCTTAAACGTTAACACCCTGTCCAATATTAGCATAGTTGTAATGATCAAAAACAGAAAGCTAACCTCGATACAATATTGTTAATTATTACAAGGATCTAATTTGAATTTCACCAATTGTCCAACGAATATCCTTTATCTGGACTGAGATTTAATCCAAATTCATAACATTGCATTTCATTGTCATATCCCCCATTTTCAGACAGTTCCACGGTCCCTTCTCCTCTATCACTATACTTTAAAGAGTACTGGTAGGTTATTTTGTAGAGTGTTCCTTAACTGAGGTTTACCTTGTGTTTTCTCATGATTAAACTCAGGTTATGCATTTTGGGCACCAATACCACAAAAGTGATATGGAGTCCTTACCAGTGCAAAATATAAGGAACTAACCATGATCACTTGGTTAAGATGGTTAAGATGATTTCTCCACCATAAAGTTACCCTTTTCCCTTTGAAATTAATGAACATCTTGTGGGGAGACCCAAGGAGGCAATACAAATACTCTGTTTAGCATTGTCATTTCTCCCAATTGTAAAATGCATCAACGACATTTGTCTGCTACAACTGTAACCATGGTGTTTGTCAAATGTGATTTTCTATTTCACCGTTCATGCAACTTCTATTAATTGAAATCCTCCTTAAGGAAAAGCTGCCCCTTCTCCTCCCTTCATTTATTTCATCAATTATTCAATTATCTGTTCCTATCAGTATGGACTCAGACATTTGTTTTATTCTGTGGATGATCATCCAATAGTATCTATCATTATTTACTTTATTGCTCTAAGTATCCGAGAAATGGCCATTCAAATCTCCTGGATGAGTTTCTGTGCCTTTTAAACATGATACACTTTTTTTACTTTCAAACATCACAAAATATTTTGGGTTTGCCTTAAACTTTGCTGACCTCAACTTGGCCGTTTCTCCAAGAAGGACCAACTACTTTCATTCATTTGTTGGAGGCTATTCTTTCCCCATTGGGATGGTTTGATAACCATCAATAGAGAAAAAGATCTTAAAATAAAGAAATACCATAAAAGTACCAATAAAAATCAAACCAATAACCCCCCCAAATCTTAAAATAAAGAAATACCATAATCTAATTTCTATCAATATTTTTTAACTTGGATGAAACTGATAATATTCTAGGGGGGAAAGTAATCTAAGTTAACGCATGAATATATTGAAACTAATGATCGTTAAGCAAGTTTAATCTAATGGAAAAAAAGAATCTCTCCCTTACACCAGACCCACACGTTCTACACTAATTTTTCTATGAACAACAAAAAGCTAATTCCTGAATTCGATAGTTTTCAGTTTCAGAAACTAGCAATAAGGATAGATAAAGCTTCTCTAATTGTTTTTATTTCTTTTCATGCATTCATTAATAGGTTTTATTAAGGTATAATTCATGCCCCATATAATTACTCAATTAAAGCAAATAATTCTGTATCATGTAATGTATTCGCAATTGTACAGCCATACCATAATCAACTTTAGGAGATTTTCATCACCCCAAAAGGAACTCTATACTGTTTCCCAGTCCCTCCCCATCCTCTTCATCCCACTTAGCACTAGGCAACCATTCAACTGCTAACCTACTTTCTGTCTCTGTGGATTTGTCTGCTCCAGACATTTCATATAAATGGAATCCTACAATATGTGGTCCTGTGTAACTGGCCTCTTTCACTTAGCATAATGTTTTCAAGATTCATCCATGTTGTAGCATGCATAAGTAGTTTGTTCCCTTTTATTGTTCAATAATATTGCATTTTGTGGATATACCATATTTATTCATCCATTCATTAGTTGGTAGACATTTGAGCTGTTTCCACTGGGGGGGGGGGCAGCTATTATGAGTAACGCTACCATTTGTGTACAAGTTTTTGTGTGGACATATCCTTTCATTATCTTGGGTAAAAACCTAGGTGTGTAATCGCTGGGTCACATGGTACTCTTAAGGAACTGCCAGACAGTTTCCAGTGTGGCTGACCATTGTACATTCCCACCAACAAGGTATGAGGGTTCCAATTTCTCCACATCTTCCCCCCAAATTGTTATCATTTGTCTTCTCTATTATGCCCATCCTAGTATGTGTGAAGTGGTAACTCATTGTGGTTTTGATTTGCATTTCCTGACAGCTAATAGTGTGAAAGCTTCTTTTCATGTGCTTATTGGCAATTTTTATAAACTTTATTGGAAAATGTGTGTTCAGATCCTTTGTCCACTTATCACTTGGGTTACGTATCTTTTTATTATTGAGTTACAGGAGTCTGTGTATATTCTAGATACAAGTCCCTTATCATATATGAGATTTGCAAATGTTTTCTCCCATTTTGTGGGTGGTCTTTTCACTTTCTTGATAGTGTTCTTTGAAGCAAAATTTTGATGAAGGCCAATTTATCTATTTTTTCTTTTGTTGCTTGTGCTATTAGTGCATATCTAAAACACCATTACCTAATTCATGGTCAGGACAATCTACCCCCCCCCCCCCATGTTTCCTTCTAAGTGTTATATTTTATTTTTTTAATATATAATTTATTGTCAAATTGGTTTCCAGACAACACCCAGTGCTCATTCCAACAGGTGCCCTCCTCAATGCCCATCACCCACTTTCCCCTCTCCCCCACCCCCCATCAACCCTCAGTTTGTTCTGTATTTAAGGGTCTCTTATGGTTTGCCTCCTTCCCTCTCTAACTTTTCCCCCCTTCCCCTCCCCCCTGGTCTTCTGTTAAGTTTCTCAGGATCCACATATGAGTGAAAACATATGGTATCTGTCTTTCTCTGCCTGACTTATTTCACTTAGCATAACACTCTCCGGTTCCATCCATGTTGCTATAAAAGGCCATATTTCATTCCTTCTCATTGCCAAGTAGTATTTCATTGTATATATAAACCACATCTTCTTTCTCCCTTTGTCAGCTGATGGACATTTAGGCTCTTTCCATAATTTGGCTATTGTTGAAAGTGCTGCTATAAACATTGGGGTACAGCTAATCTTTGACAAAGCAGGAAAGAATATCCAATGGAAAAAAGACAGTCTCCTTAACAAACGGTGCTGGGAGACCTGGACAGCGACATGCAGAAGAATGAAACTAGACCACTTTCTTACACCATTCACAAAAAATAAACTCAAAGTGGATGAAGGACCTGAATGTTAGATAGGAAACCATCATGAAAACCCTAGAGGAGAAAGCAGGAAAAAAATTCTCTGACCTCAGCCGCAGCAATTTCTTACTCGACACATCTCCAAAGGCAAGGGAATTAAAAGCAAAAATGAACTATTGGGACCTCATCAAGATAAAAAGCTTCTGCACTGCACAGGAAACAATCAACAAAACTAAAAGGCAACTGATGGAATGGGAAAAGATATTTACAAATGACATGTCAGATAAAGGGCTAGTATCCAAAATCTATAAAGAACTCACCAAACTCCACACCTGAAAAACAAATAATCCAGTGAAGAAATGGGCAGAAGACATGAATAGACACTTTTCTAAAGAAGACATCCAGGGGCGCCTGGGTGGCGCAGTCGGTTAAGCGTCCGACTTCAGCCAGGTCACGATCTCACGGTCCGTGAGTTCGAGCCCCGCGTCAGGCTCTGGGCTGATGGCTCAGAGCCTGGAGCCTGTTTCCGATTCTGTGTCTCCCTCTCTCTCTGCGCCTCCCCCGTTCATGCTCTGTCTCTCTCTGTCCCAAAAATAAATAAAAAAACGTTGAAAAAAAAAAATTTAAAGAAGACATCCAGATGGCCAACAGGCACATGAAAAGAGGCTCAATGTCACTCCTCATCAGGGAAATACAAATCAAAACCACAATGAGATACCACCTCACACCAGTCAGAGTGGCTGAAATGAACAAATCAGGAGACTATAAATGCTGGAGAGGATGTGGAGAAACAGGGACTCTCTTGCACTGTTGATGGGAATGCAAACTAGTGCAGCCGCTCTGAAAAACAGGGTGGAGGTTCCTCAAAAAATTAAAAATAGATCCACCCTATGACCCAGCAATAGCACTGATAGGAATTTACCCAAGGGATACAGGAGTCTTCTAAGTGTTTTAAAGTTTTAGCTCATACTTTTAGGTCTTCAATGCATTTTGAGTAAATTTTTGTGTATGGTATGACATAAGGGTCCAAACTTATTTTTTGCATGCGGATATCCAGCTGTCCCTGCATCATTTATTAAAGATCATTTTTTCCTCCATCAGGATGGTTTGATATCCTTGGGAAAGTCAATTGACAATAAATGTGAAGATTTATTTGTGGACTCTTGATTCTATCCCATCGAGCAACATGTCTGTCTTCAAGTACCACAGTGTCTTGATTACTGTAATTCTGCAGTACGTTATAAAATCAGAAAGTTTAAATCCCACAACATTATTCTTTGCCAAGATTGTTTTGGCTATTCTCAGTCTCTTTCATTTTTATAATAATTTTAGGATAAGATTGTCAATTTCTGCAAAGAATCCATCTGGGATTTTGATAGGGATTGCACTGAATCTGTTAACAAATTTGGGGGACTACTGACATCTTAACAATATTTTCTGATGCATTACCATTTGATGTCTTTCCATTTATTTATATCTTCTTTAGTTTCTTTACAAAATGTTTTATAGTTTTCAGAGTATAAGTTTAATACTTCCTTTTGTTCAGTTTATTCTTTGTTTTTCCCTTCCAAGATTTTACTTCAATTCAAATTAGCTAACACACAGTGTTACCACTGGTTTCAAAAGTAGACTGTGGTGATTCATCTCCTACACACAACACTCAGCATCCATCACAACAAGTGCCCTCTCCAATGCCAATCACCCACCCAGACCATTCCCCTACCCTTCCCCCCTCCAGAACGCCCCAGTCTGGTCTCTACAGTCAACAGTCTCTTATGGTTTGCCTCCCTACTTTTATCTTATTTATTGTTTCTCTTCCTTCCTCTATATTCATCTGTTTTGTTCCTAAAACTCCACATATGAATGAAATTGTATGATATTTGTCTTTCTCCGACTGACTTATTTGGCTTAGTATAATACCCTCTAGTTCCCATCCACATCGTTGCACATGGCAAGATTTCATTCTTTCATTCATTCACATCATCTTTATCCATTCATCAGTAGATGGACATTTGGGCTCTTCCCATAATTTGGCTATTGTTGATAGTCCTGCTATACACATTGGGGTGCATGTGCCCCTTTGATTCATTATTTTTGTATCCTTTGGATAAATACCTAGTAGTGCAATGGTTGGGTTGTAAAGTAGTTCTATTTTTAACTTTTTGAGGAACCTCTATACTGTTTTCTAGAGTGGCTGCACTAGTTTGCATTCCCACCCTTTCTCTGCATCCTTGCCAACATCTGTTGTCTCCTGGGTTGTTAATTTTAGCCATTCAGACAGGTGTGAGGTGGTATCTCATCATGGTTTTGATTTGTATTTCCCTGATGATGAGTGATGTTGAGAATGTTTTCATGTGTCTGTTAGCCATCTGGATATCTTCTTTGGAGAAATAACTGTTCATGTCTCCTGCCCATTTCTTAACTGGATTATTTCTTTTTTGGGTGTTGACTTTGGTAAGTTATTTATAGATTTTGGACACTAACCCTTTATCTGATATGCCATTTGCAAATATCTTCCCCCATTCTGTAGGTTGCTTTTTAGTTTTGTTGATTATTTCCCTCACTGTGCAGAAGCTTTTTATCATGATGAAGTCCCAGGACCAGGACCATACTATCTTGATGATTACCACTTTGTAATACAGCTTGAAGTCTGGAATTGTGATGTCTCCCACTTTGCTTTTCTTTTCCAACATGACTTTGACTGTTCGGGGTCTTTTCTGGTTCCACACAAATTTTAGAATTGTTTGTTCTAGCTCTGTGAAAAAAAAAGCCGGTGTTATTTTGACAGGGATTGCACTGAATGTGTAGATTGCTTTGGGCAGTATAGACTTTCTAACAATATTTGTTTTTCCAATCCATGAGCATGGAATCTTTCTCCATTTCTTTGTGTCTTCTTCAATTTTTTTCATAAGTACTCTATAGGTTTCAGAGTACAGATCTTTTATCTCTTTGGTTAGATTTATTCCTGGGTATCTTATGGTTTTTCGTGCAATTGAAAACAGAACTGATTCTTTGATTTCTCTTTCTGCTGCTTCATTATTGGTGTACAGAAATGCAACAGATTTCTGTACATTGATTTTCTATCCTGTGATTTTGCTGAATTCATTTAACAGTTCTAGCAATTTTTTGGTGGAGTCTTTCGGGTTTTCTACATATAATATCATGTCATAATACGAAGAGTGAAAGTTTGACTTCTTCCCTGCTGATTTACATCTTTTATATTATGCCTTTAATTTCCTTTTGTCTAACTGCTAGACTAGGACTTCCAGTACTATGTTGAACAACAGTGGTGTGAGTGGACATCCCTGTCATGTTCCTGACCATAGGGGAAAAGCTCTCAGTTTTTTCCCCATTGAGGATGATATGAGTTATGGGTCTTTCATATATGGCCTATATGATGTTGAGGTATGTTCCCTCTATCCCTACTTTCTTGAGGGGTTTTATCAAGATAGGATGCTGTGTTTTGTCAAATGCTTTTTCTGCATCTATTGAGAGGATCATAGGGTTTTTATCCTTTCTTTTATTAATGTGGTGTATCACATTGATTGATTTGCAGATATTGAACCACCCCTGCAGCTCAGGAATAAATCCCACTTCATCATGGTGAATAATTCTTTTAATCTACGGTGAGATTCAATTTGCTAGTATCTTGTTGAGAATTTGTGCATCCATGTTGATGAGGGATATTGGTCTATAATTCCCCTTTTTAATGGGGTCTTTGTTTGGTTTTGAAATCAAGGTAATGCTGGCCTCATAGAATGAGTTTGGAAGTTTTCCTTACACATTTCTATTTTTTGGAACAGTTTCAGAAGAATATTAACTCTTTTTTAAGTGTTTGGTAGAATTCTTCCATCAAGCTATCTGGCCCTGGACTTTCGTTTGTTGAGTTCTTTTTTTTTTTTTTTTTTTTTTTTTAATTACTGATTCCATTTCTTTTCTGGTTATGGGTCTGTTCAAATTTTCTACTTCTTCCGGTTTCAGTTTTGGTAGTTTCTGTTTCTAGAGATTTTGTTCAGTTTATTCTCAACTATTTTATTCTTTGTAATGTGAGTATAAATGGTACCATTTTCTTAATTTAAGTTTTGCACCATTCTTTATAAATGTATAGAAACAGAATCTGTTAAAACTTACCTAACTCATTCACTCATTCTAATAGTTTCTTAGCGAATTCCTTTTTCTTTTTTTTTTTTTTTTCTGTATGCAAGATCATGTCATCTGCAAACAGACATAATTTTATTTCTTCCTTCCCAATGTGAATGCCTTTTGTCATGGACTAGTGGCTGTGCCTCCTCCCATTCATATGGTGAAGTCATAATCCCCATTGTGGCTGTATTTGTTGTAAAGAAGTAATTAAGATGATATGAGGTCATAAAGGTGGGACCTTGATACAAAAGTATTAGTGCACTTATAAAGAGAGACAGAAGGGAGAGATTGCATTCTCCCTCTCCCCCCAGTTTCTCTCCCTCTCCCTACCATTGACAACACAGTGAGAAGGTAGCCATCTGCACCCTAGAAAGACAGTCCTCACCAGAAACTGGCCCTACCAGACCTTGATCTGGGACTTCTAGCCTCCAAATGTATGAGGAAATAAATTTCTGTTGCTTAAGCCATCTAGCCCATGATTTTTTTACAGCAGCCTGAGCAAAATGATACACCTTTTGTTTCCTTCTATGACCTAACTGCCCTGGCTAGAACCTCTAGAACAATGTTTATAATAAAAGTGGTGAGACTGGGGGCGTCTGGGTGGCTCAGTAGGTTGTGTCCAACTTTTGATTTCAGCTGAGATCATGACCCCAGGGTCAGGGGATCGAGCCCCACATGAAGCTCCATTCTGAGCTTGGAGCCTGCTTGAGATTCTCTCTCTCCCCCAACCTGACCCTCTCCCCTACTCATACTCTCTCTCTTAAAATAAAAAAATATATATTTTTTTGATTTTTTTAAAAAGTGGTGAGAGTGGACATCACCATGTTCTAGATCTTAATAGGGCAACTTTCAGTCTTTTACCATTAAGTATGATTGATGTTAGTTGCTTTTTATAGGTATTTATTACCACATTGAGGAAGTTCCCTTGTATTCCTACTTTGTTGAGTACTTTTATTGTAAAAGGTTATTAGGTTTTTGTCAAATGCTTTTTCTGCATGTAATGGGATTATCATGTGGTTTTTGTCATTTATTCCACTAATATAACATTACATTAATTGATTTTCAGATCATAAACCAACCTTGCACTCCTGGCTAATTCCCACTTGGTGGGATATGGTAAATAATCTTTTCTTGTATGTTGCTGGATTTAGTTTGCTAGTATTTTGATAAGAATTTTTACATCCATATTCATAAATGATATTAGTCTGTAGTGTTATTTTCCTATGATTTATCTGGTTTTGGTATCAGGGTTAATACTGGCCTCATAGAATGAATTGGAATGTGTTCTCTCCGATTCTATTTTTTGGAAGATTTTGTGCAAACATGTTTTTAATTCTTGTGTAAATGTTTGATAGAATTCACCAATGAAGCTATCTGGATCTGGGTGTTTCTTTGTGGACACTTTTAAAATTGTAATTCAATCTCTTTACTTGTTATATAGGCTATTCTATTCTGTTCACATTTTATATTTCTTCTTGAGCCAATTTGATAGTTTATGCTCTCTTAGAATTGTCCATTTCATCTAATTTATCTAATTTATTGGCATACTATTATTTATAGTATTCCCTTATAATATTCTTTTTTAAATTTCTGTAAGGTTGTTAGTAATTTCCCCCTTTCCTTCCCAATTTTAGTAATCTGAGTGTTCTCTTTTCATTTTTGGTCAGTCCAGCCAAAGGCCTAAGGAACCATGTTTGGTTTCATTGTTTATCAACTATTTTCTATTCTCTAATTCTAATAACATAATCAACATTATATTAATTTCTGACCTATTTTGTATTAATTTCATCCTTTGGTTTGTTCTTTTTTCAGTTTCTTAAGGTAGATAGTTAGGTTACTGGTTTAAGGTCTTTCCTCTTTTTGAATAGACACATGTTACAGCTATAAATTCTAAGTACTGTTTTACTTCCACCCCATAAGTTTTACATTGTATCTTCAATTTCAATAATCTCAAAGTATTTTCTAATTTCCCCTGTGGTTCCTTATTTAACCACTTGGTTATTTAGAAATGTGCTGCTTAATTTCTACATATTTGTGAATTTCCCAAATTTATTTCTGTTATTGATTTATAACTTCATTCCACTATAGTTACGAGAACATACTTTATATGATTTAAATAATTTTAAATTTATTGAACTTTGGTTTATAGACTAGCATATGGTCTACCTGGAGAATGTTCCATGTGCATTTCAGAAGAATGTATCTTCTGTTGGTTTTGGATGTAGCATTCTGCAGATGTCTGTTAGGATGGGTTGCATAACTGGGCTGTTCAAGTCTTCTAGGTCCTTGTTAATCTTCTGCATATTTATTTAAGTCCATTATTTAAGGAGGGATGTGGGTGCTTTCAAGTATTATTGTTGAAATGTCTATTTCTACATTTCAGTCTGTCAGTTTTTTCCTTTAGGTATTTGGCGCTCTGTTTTTAGGTGCATGTATGGTTTATAATTGTTATATATTCCTAAGAGATTGACTCTTTCCTATCATTATTAGATGTCCCTCTTTTTCTCTAGTAACAATGTTTAAAAACCACTTTATTTAATAGTATTGTTAAGTAGTCACTCCAGCTTTCTTATGGATGCTGTTTGCATGATATATTTTCTTCATCCTTTTTCTTTTAATGTATTTGTAACACTGAATCAAAAGTGTGTCTCCATTAGCATATAATTGGATCTTATTTTTCTTCCTCCAGTCTTACAATCTCTGAGTCTTGATTGGATTGCTTAATCCATTCTCATTTAATGCAATTATTTATATATTCTGCCATTTTACTTTTTGGTTTATATGTCTCATGACACTCTCTCCTCTCTATTTCTGTTTCACTGCATTAAGTGAATTTTTTCTACTGTAGCAACTTAATCCCTTTAATAATTTTTCTCTTTTTTTGAGATATTTTCTTAGCCATTTCTTTAGGGGTGAATATCATATAAATATTAATTTGTGGAACCTATTTCATATTTATACTAACTTAATTCCAGTGAGATAAAAAATTATAGAAAGTATATGGATGTAGCTCTATTCCCACTGCCCTTTTGTGTTATTTTTTTATACATATTACATCTATAAATGTTATAAACTCAAGGACACACTGTTAAAGCTATTACTTTAGATAATTTTATCTTTTAAAAAAGCTGAGAAAATACGGACAGCAAGTGTGTTATGTTAAACTTATTTATAATTTCTGGTTCTTTTCATCTGTTCCTATAGATTCAAGTTACCATCTGGTGTCATTTACTTTACTGTCATTACTGTACCTCAGTACAGCTTTGTTCCCACCCACCTCTTCTGTGCTGTTTGCAAAATTATGTTACATATTTATATATTGCAGGCCAACATATTAGTGTGTGTATGTGTATGTATGTGTGTGCACATACATGTGACTTTGTATGATTGCCTTTTGAATCAGTTTAAAAAGGTGAAGAAATATGCATTTACACTGCCTTTTATAATACCTAATCACTTGACCCGTGCTCTTTGTTTGTTCTCATGAATTGGAATTACTGCTTGGGGTCATCTGCTCTCATTCTAAACAATTAGCATCTCCTGTACGGGGATGAATTCTGTCAGTTTTGGGTTACTACTATAGGGTAAGATAGGAAACTGACTTTCTTCCTTTTTTTTTTTTTTATGTTTATTTATTTTTGAGAGAGACAGAGACAGAATGTGAGTGGGTTAGGGGCAGAGAGAGAGGGAGACACAGAATCCAAAGCAGGCTCCAGGCTCTGAGCTGTCAGCACAGAACCCGACGCAGGGCTCAAACTCACTAGCTGTGAGATCGTGACCTGAGCCGAAGTCGGTCACTCAACCGACTGAGCCACCCAAGGCACCCCTGACTTTATTTCTTCGTAACAGTCTAATAATAAATAAAGACAGAGTATGTCTCTACTTGACCTTAATTTTCACCTTTACTTTTGAAAGACAATTTTGCTGGACATAAAATGCTTCGTGAATAGTTTTCTCCCCCTTTCGGCACTTTGGATACATCATCCCTCAGACTTCTGGCCTTCATTCTTTCTGATGAAGAGTCAGCTTTAACCTAATTGGAGTCCCTTGTTTATGAGTAGTCATTTTTCTCTTGCTGCTTTCAAGATTATCTCTTGATTTTTGACCTTCAGCATTTATACTATGACCTGTCTGTGTGTACGTCTCTTTTCATTTATCCCACTTGAAGTTTCTTAAGTTTCTTGGGTGTGTATGTGGTTTTTCATCAAACTGAGAACATTTCCAGCCATTATTTCTTCAAGTGTTTATTTCTGCCTCTCTCTTTCCCCTCTTCTGGTACTCCTACGTATACATTGGTGTACTTAATGGTATCCCACAATTGACACGCTGCTCATTTTTCTTCATTTCTTTCTCCCTCTGGGTTCTTTAGATTCCAATTGGAATCTATTGGTCTATCTTTAAGTTCACTGATTCTTTCTTCTAACAGTTCAAATATATGGTTGGGCTCATTGGTGAATTTTTTTATTGTAGTTACTATACTTTTTAACAACAATTTCCACTTGGTTCCTTTTTATAATTTCTATCTCGTTATCAACAGTGTCTATTTTACATCACATTGTCATCATGCTTTCCTTTATTTCTTCAATCATGGTTTCCTTTAGTTCTCTGAATGTATTTAGAATGACTACTTTGAAGGGTGTCTATCAAATCTGACAACCGATTCTTTTCACAGGCAATTTCTGTTGTCTGATTTTTTTCCCTCACTTTGGCATAATAGTTGCCTGTGTTTCTGCGCTCATCATTTTGCACTGTGGGGAGATGGGACATTTCAGAGACATATTGTAGCAACCCTGGGTATTGGTGGTCCACCTCTGAGAACTCCTGTTGTTATGGGATCGTATTACTAGTGAATGGCTGCACTGTGTCCCTGAAGTCTCTTCCTTACCACTGCCTGTAAGGTGTGTAGCCTTTCGTGTTGTTTCTCTGGGGGCACAATCTGGGGTGTGTCCACAGTCACACTGGGATGACAGTGGTTTTGGGAGGACTCCCTTTAACTGTGTCTTTCCAAGATCACACCTAACTGCTAGGTTCACTAATTGCCAAATGATTACTCTATTGTTTTTAACAATGGCCTGGAGCATAAATGGTTCCATAGGCTGATCCAATGTAATCTGCATTCCTTTCTATAGGTAATTTTTTAAGTCAGTGCTACAGTTTTGTTCTGACCATAGGAAGGCTCTTTTTAGGTGTCTCTTTCCCTGATTCTCCCTAGTAAAATAACTGGCTTAGTATTCTGCCTTCACCTCCAAAACTCCACTATCTTTGAGAGAACTTTTTAAGGCCTGAACTTCTGCCCCCCTGTTTCAAATAAAGTCATTTCCTTTGGGGAGAGCTCTGACGTTCTCTGGTACTAAGGCCTGCCTCTCCCCCTGCATAAAATCTCTGAGCCAAGGGCACCTGGGTGGCTCAGTCGGTTAAGTGTCTGACTCTTAGGTCATGATCTCACAGTTCACGAGTTTGAGCCCCACACTGGCTTTGTGCTGACAGTGCAGAGCCTGCTTGGGATTCTCTCTCTCCCTCTCACTCTGCCCCTCCCCTGTTCATGCTCATGTTCTCACTCGCTCTCTCTCTCTCTCAAAAATAAATAAATAAGCTTAAAAAAAATTTTTTTTAAATCTCTGAGCCATGACCTCTAAGGCTATAAACAAGGACAGAGGCCTATTTCTCTTTAAATAACACCCTTGCCTTAAGAGCAGGATGCTAGCAGGAATGGTACCCTATAGTCTCTAATGGTCTTTCCTGGCAAGGAACCTGCATCCCATGAATGAGCTGGAGTGGGGATGATGGTACCCCAGTATTTTCAGCATGTCATGACTAAAGTAGAGCCTCCAACCTATGAGTGGTGGCTGGGTGGAAGATGGGGCTTCCAAACATCAGCCATATTCACCTGAAGTCTACCCTCTGCAACCTGTAGCCAGGAAAGATAAGAAACGCTGGTGGTCTGCCATTCCCAGGAAGAGAACTTAGCTCTCAACTTGTAGTGTCTGTGATAAGGAGTACTGTGTTCTTGCCCGCATCTGCCTTGAGGGGGATTTCAGTCATAATGAACTAAGAAGAGGGAAGGAGGGAAAAGGTCTCGTTTCAAATGCCAAAAATTCTCAGTGGTCTTAACAAGTTTTAGATTTTCTTGAATCAATGTTTGCTATATACCCTTAAGAAAATTTCCAGAAACATTAAATGGCTGTTTTCTTAAAATAATTTTCAACAGGAATGCTTGTCTTGCTCAAGAGCAGGTTCACGGAACTAATCATGTTGCCATTCCGGAAGCGGACTCCACTAATTCATGTTTGTAAGCTTGTTAAACAGTAATCCATAAGGAAGCAAGTTCAGGCAGGAACAGTAAATTAAAGACCAATCTTAAGTAAAACTCACAATAAAATGTTAATAAAATGAATTTGACAGTTTATTTTTAAAAATAATCAACCCAACCTAGACATGATACATCAGGAATTCAAGGATGGCCCAACGTCGTATCTATTCACCTTGAAAGATAAAAGCGCCTGCAGAAACATACATATCATATGGTACCACTGATACACGTTTAAAAAGTACAAAAATTCTATGTGTTTTTATGAATGTGGTATGTATGTAGTGAACACAGAAGTAGAAAAATGGACTATACATGGAAAATTCCATAATAATGTTTATCTCTGAGAGGGAAGGAAGGAGAATGAGATACAAGTAGACATAGGAGATTTCAACTTGATCTGATAGATGTTCGTTAAACTATAAGTAATATTTATCTCTAATTTTTTTTTTTTAATTTTAGAGAGACAGAGAGCACATGATCAGAGGAGAGAGGGGCAGAGAGAGAGAGACAGAATCTTAAGCAGGTTCCATGCTCAGCACGGAGCCCAATACAGGTCTTAATCCCACGACCCTGGGATCATGACCTGAGCTGAAATCAAGAGTCTGTCGCTCAACCAACTGAGCCACCCAAGTGCCCCTCTCTATTTTTGCATGTTAAAATAATGTATGGGCTATTTTATAGAGTTATGGGCTAAATTGTGCCCATCCCCCAAATCTATATGTTGAAGCCCTAACATCTAGTGCCTCAGAATGTTACTACATTTGGAGACAGGGCCTTTAAAGAGGTAAGATTATAGGGATGCCTGGGTAGCTCAGTCCATTAAGCATCTGACTCTTGACTTTGGCTCAGGTCCTGATCTCACGGGTTCATGGGTTCAAGACCCACATTGGGCTCATGTGTGGACAGCACAGAGCCTACTTGGGATTCTCTCTCTCTCTACCCCTTCCCTGCACACATGCTCACCCTCTTTTTTTCTCTCTCTCTCTCTCAAAAATAAACATTTTTTAAAAAATAAGGCTATCATGGTGGGCCCTACATCAGTCTGATTAGTGTTCTTATGCAGAAAGAAAATCTGAATATAGAACGAGACACTGGGGAAGCAGGCACACAGCTGAAAGACCATGGGAGGACACACTGACAAGGCAGACATCTGCAAACCTAGAAGAAAGGCCTCAAAAGAAACCACACCCACCAACACTTTGATCTTGGACCCGTAGCCTCCAGAACTGTGAGAAATATTTTTTCCATTGTTTTAGCCACCCAGTCTGTGACATTTTGCTAAGACATCCCTAACAAACTAAGAAGATAGATAAGATAGAGGGATAGGTAGGTAGGTAGGTAGGTAGGTAGATAGACAGATAGAGATAGATAGATAGATAGATAGATAGATAGATAGATAGATAGATAGAATAACTAACCCAAGATGAATGCAAGCAACTCAACATGCTTCTATATTTGCAGAATCTAACTATAGTATTCAAATATGAGGCTTACATGCTGAAAAATCCAGTAAGGTTTATTTGCCTTTCATATTTTACAAACTTTTAAGACAAACTGGAGTTTAAATCCTTGTTCTCTCTGCATACTAGCCATATGACTTGGAGCAAGCCTTTTTTCTTTCTGAAACTCAATTCCCACATATGTAAAATAGGGACAAGAAAACATACCTCCCCAAGTTTTTGTGATAATTAAAGGATTTACAATACATAAAGTGCTTCATTCAACTTCCCAATCTATAACAGGTATTCGTCAAAACCAAACCTTGCCTTTGGGCCCTTTCCCTGAACATCTATCTCCAGAAAACACTACTGATGAGTCAACGTGAGGGAGCAAAGTTAGAGACAAAAAGTCCAATTCACAGGTATAAGAGTATCACCTCTGGCATTTCAGATGCTCCCTTGGATCTTTTTCTCCTTGAATCATTTGCTTCCTCAGGGGGAGGCAGATTTGAAGCCAGAGTCCCAAGTTAAATCCCCAGCTCTGCCACTTTTTACCTATGTGACCTTGAGCAAACCACGTAACTGCTCTGTGCCTCAGTCTCCTAATCTGTAAAATGAGGCTAATAATCCCTATCTTTATGAATCACTGTGAGGACTGCAGATCACATATGCAAGTACCTGGCACACAGGAGACATTCGACACATCAGAATCGCTATTGTTGTCATCATGGTTTTTGTTCTATTATTATTATCACGATTACAAAAGCAGCTTCGTTGTACATATTAAAAACTCAATACAGATGTATATATTCTATCCGGCACTATATCATCTCCATTAAAAGGCCATTTATAACATGTGGCCGCAACACTGGCTACCATCACAAAGGCACAGACCGAGTTTGCAAATGGGACAAGCAACATTAATCTCTCCTTAATGGATATTTCCTCCTCCCACCTCAGGTTCCACTCTAGAATAGTGAGGACTTTAATGTCTCATGGTCGGGGGATCCTAATAAACACATAGCTCTTACTGAGTCCACCTGTCTAAACTCAACTCCAAAGGTGGAAAGTTACCTAAGTCAGAGTTATCGACTTAAGAGAGATTTATTTCAGGCTCTCACAAAACAGCAACATGCTTTGTCTCTAAACCTGTCTCAACTTTGCTCCAATTGCCCTCTGAATTATTGACAGACCTAATTAACCCAGCAATTGCTTAGTGATAATTACCAGCTTTTCTGAGGCAACAGTTCTGATCCCCAGGTCCAGATTTGCTAAGAAACCTGAAGAGATAGCAAAATAATCACAATCGAAGCCACAAGCGCCTATCTGCGGCACACGTCCTGTCAATTAAATTCTTTTATACCTCAGAAGGAACACGTGTCAATTTTAAACCAGAATTAACCTTTTAATTCCAATTTTCCTTCTGAAGCTTAAGGTTAGAAACGGACCAGAAACTGATAAATGAGACACTCGGGAACCGTTGCTCTTGGGTCACGGAAAACGTTAACCTCCCCCCTCCCCCCCAGAGATGCACAGATAAATCTTTTGACAAAATACTTCCAACTCTTCAGAGACATTTTTAGCAAACACAAATGTTTATCCCAAAGTGCTTCAGCGCTGTCAGCACAAGCTTGGCATGTTTATCATGCGGTTTGCATCAAGCTCAAGTCCAAAATCTGGGCAGTTTTCAGAGAAGGTGCCCAGAAACCGTATTGTCTGCATTATTCACAATGCTGGAAGCTAGATCCATAGCTGCAGTTCACCAACGATGCTCCAAAGCCCAGCAAGGAGTCGTTTTTGACACAGTGAATTTAGCGAGAATGATGCACTCCTCTGCAGGACCCAAAGGGCGGTATTCTCAGGTTAACAAAGACGATAATGAAGCAGCAGCCTTCAGGCCAGAGAATATCACCTGGGAACCATTCTTCCTGGGAAGGAGCTACGTGCAAATACAGAATTCACGAGGAGAAAAATCACGGTGGAGTTACTGCATGTACCAGGGTGGCAGTGGAGAAAGAGTTCACGGCAGAGCATCAAGCCTCAGGAGGGGTCCGTCCACCCCTTCCCATTCCCATGTGCGAGCCCATCTGGAGACCACAGGTCTTACACAAACTGAAGTCCTGGGGCCTCTGGTTCAGGAAGACATGGCCCGTAGGGTTTGTCTTGGGAAAAAAATAAAAATAAAAAACAGGTAGGGGCCATGATGGACTTATCAGACACAGTCAAGTGGATTGTGGATGAAGAGTCGCTTGTTAACCACCGGGTATGTATACAGGTGGCCTGGAAAAGTAAACAAGGCCAGTCGCTGAGAATAACATAGTTATGACCGGAGGATGAGTTAAATCCCTCTGAGAGGGGATGGCACAAATTTAACAACACTTGGAAATGACTCTTTAAGTAGAAGAATAACCTAACCAATGTTATGGGTAAGCGAGCGAATGATTAACCAAACATCTCACTCAACCACAGACATAACACTACTATCAGTAACCACCGTTTCCTGATTGTCTACTACATACTAGACATCGTATTGCTTTTATTTCACTGATCCTCCAATGGGCTATGAAAGATGGGTAATACATATACCCACTTGACTGATGAGAACTTAAGCCCTTCGAGCATGAGCAGCAGTGGCAGCGCTTGGGAACTTGTCAGAAATGCAGATTTTCAGGCTCAACCCCAGACCAACTTGATCAGAAACTTGGGGCTGGGATCCAGAAATTTATGTTTTAGCAAGCCCTCCAGATTTATTCTGATGGGTGCTAAAGTTTGAGAGCTGCGACCCTGGGGCAATGGCTCTCCGTCTTGGCTGCATACTGAAATTACCTGGACAGTTTCAAAAACTACCGATGCATGGGTTCCATCCCTAAGATATTCCGATTTAACTGATCTGGGGTGCAGCCTGAGCACAGGATGTTTAAATGTGTCCCAGGTGACTGTAATGTGCAGCCAAGGATGAGAGCCCCGGACTGGAAACTAATTTTCCCACAGTCCCCTGAGACAACGAAAACAACAGGGCCAAGATTCAAACTCAAGTATGAGACAAATGTGTGCTCCATCCATATATCTTTGGTGCTCAAAGCCTGGTCCAGAACCAGCAGCACCTGCAGCACCTGGAATCTTGCTAGGAATGTGCAATCTCAACTCACAACTCAGACCTATGGTATCAGATTCTACGTGTTAACAAGATCTCTAGATAATAAGCAGATACAATAAAGTTGGAGAGGTAGGACATTACTCAATGCTAATTATAACATGCAGTCATCAGTGCTGATTTGTTTAACTGTCCTTATCAGGAATACTGACTGAGATATCTGTTCCGATCAATCCCCTCTTCCCTCTTCCTTATATCCATTACTTTTCTGATTCCATTTAGAAATAGCTGGTAAGTGGGAGGAGGAAGGGGCTTACACAGCCTGAAACAAAGAGATGAACTAAATTTCTGAACACACGTTTTAAATGCATACTAGAGGAAGAAGGAAGGAAAGGGAAAAAAAAGAAAGAAGGAAGAGAGGGAAGAAGGAAGGAAGAAGAGGGAGAAAGAAAGGAGAAAAGGAGAGGAAGGAGGGGAAGGAGGGGAAGGAGGGGAAGGAGAGGAAGGAAGGGAGGAAGGGAGGAAGACCTTGCTATAAAAACCGAAACTTCTCTCAAATGGTAGGAATTGCCTTATGTGGCTGAGAGCTCCATATCTCTAGAAGAATTCAAATAAGTACTGAAAAAAGAAAACCTCACTGGTTGTAAAATTGTTCTAATACCTTGCTATTAGAAGGATGATGCCTGGACCAGCAGCATCACTGGGGCCCTTACTAGAAATGGAGAATCTTAGGATACCTGGGTGGCTCAGGTGGTTAAGCGTCAAACTCTTGATCTCAGCTCAAGGTCATGGGTTCAAGTCCTGTGATGGGCATGGAGACTGCTCAAAAGAAGAAAAGATACGTGGAATACTGGGAACCCGTGTTTTATCAAGATCCACCAGGAAAGAAGCAATAATCTAGATCAAGGTGTTGAATCGTCAGCTTATAGGTTCTTGTGCTCCATCCCAATTGTGTTAAATCAGAATCTCTAAACTTTTTGTTAAAAAATCTATTTTTCACAAATGCTCTCAAGTACTTTGGATAAGCAGTCAGATTTGGAAGTCAGTGGTCAGGTGACCTATAAAAGGATGCTCCATCGCTGAGACTGTGATTCTGGGTCACCCCTTTTCATTTTCCAGGTGGGGGGGGCAAGTTTTAGCGGGCAGGGGAGCAATTTTCCAGTCATCTACTGCTGACACAAGCATTACGCACAGAGGAAGCCCTGACAAGGTCTGCTTCTTCCGTCACTTGCAAGGCCTGATTCATGAAGCCAAGGCCTTTACTTTACCAAACACAACCGACAAGGAATATGCATACGTATGATGCTCTCTCTTCAAGGCAGGGAAATGGAGCCCTGATACTTCACCTAGGCTCAGGAGCTGCCTCTTTCACCTGTTCCCTGAGCTGGAGAGATGCTACCCACAAGCCCAGGCACACACAGACCTGCCGACTCACCTTCAGAATGCTTACTGCATTAGGATGAAGAGAAGGGGCCGGCTGCCTTTGACCTACCTCATTCCCAGACTAGAGAGTCAATCCACACCTCTTACTCCAGGTCAGATTAGATCTTTGCTCTGGAAAGTCCACTCTGCTTTCAAGAAACAAAAAGTAAGTCTGAAAGGTTCTGGTCCCATACCTTTTCCTTTTTTTTTTAAAATAAGTAAAATTTTGAAATTCACCCAGGATTGTCTGTTATTAGTATCTAGCCCTATTTTCTTTAGTATCAAGCCCTCTTGAATAGAAGAAGCGTGAATCTCAGAAACCAGACACTTCCCTTGCCTGCCCCCTCTCTCTGACTCCTGCAACAGCCTCCCTGTCCCTCGCCCTGCCCAGTTCTTGCCCCCTTTTCATGCATTCTCCATGAATCTGTTCACATCCTTCCACTGCTTCAAGCAGTAAATAGTAAGTGCAGTGGGATTAAATGCAATTAGAAATTACAAGCAGTCAGTTTATCCTCTGCGCACATGTTCCTCTGGTCCCCCTGCTAGCCTACATGCTCACGGGCAGTCCTGTGGCCATCCTGTCCATCACTGTAGTCCAGGATCTAGCACAGAGTCTAAACACACTGGATGCCAAGTAAATATTGTTTGAATGGGTGAATGTATGAATAATTGAATAAGTAAATGAATGAATAACCAAAAGGATTAGGAAGAGAACCACCAAATATTTTCAAGAGCCAGGCAGGAACATTAGAAACACAATAGGCCCAGATTCTGAAACCGGACTTCCTGGGTCTAAATCTGGGCTCTTCCCCCTTACCAGCCGGGTGATTAGGGGCAAGTTTCTTACATTCATTTTGCCTTGGTTTCTTTCCTCTTGTAAAAAAGTGACAATAATAGCACTTTCCTCGGGGGCGGCTATGACAATTAAATGAGTTTATATATGTGAGAACTTAGGGCCTTGCACATGGTTAGTATTATGTACATATTTACTGTGTTCTTTTATTATCTCTGCATATATTCTGCTCTAATTGGTGGAGACAATGAACAGTGAGCCCCTAACAAACTCTCCCAGATCAGCACTGCATTTGAGGGATCATAGTTAGAGCATGTCTACCATCAAATTCAACCTGGTCTCAAGGACAGAGCAGCAACTTGGCAAATGTACACACAGTGCTGGTGTTTGGGGCAGTTGGGAAAAAGAAACGTTGGGAGAGAAAAGCAAGCCACATTATGATTATATGAAATCATATATGTGGATGGAAAGGAAATCTGCTCACAGGCAATGAATGACAAGACTAACAACCAAAAAGTGGCATAATTTTTGTTTTGTTTTCAGCTTTGTTAATGTTATTTTAAGGCAATCCTGAGCTCTCCAAGATTCCCAGAATCTGGCACAGTCCTGAGTCAGGCCTCCTGAGGTGGTGGGTGGGGGGGGGGGGGGCGGGGAGGAGAGGTTGGGGGGTGATTCTGGCGCTGGAGGTCATGACTGCCTCTTCACCGATGCCATTCCCTTCATCTCTACAGAAAAGGTTGGGCAACTGGGCCTCACATCACTCCGTCATGCCTTCTCCTTTACAGATTTCAGTTTCTGCTTAATGTGTGTGTCTGAGCCTCGATTCCATGATAAATGTGAAGAAAGAGTGAGTGAGAAAGAGGTGTTTATCAGGAAAACCTAACTAGAGAATAAGCAGCTGTCAAGGGTCAGCTATCCCCTAGCTACAATGAACTAGAATCAATTCTCTAACCAGACTCAAATAAATTAGCAAAAATATCTCCACAGACACAGTGTCTCCCATCAGGAAATCATCTTAAGCAAGGAAAAAAAGATTAATTTTATTATCAAGGGAAATATCCTCAAATTCCAGCATGACGACTATATTTTCGCCAGGGGACACATATTTTTTTCCTATTAGCTGAAGCTCTTCCAATATAATATTCTACTGTTGCCTTTGAAGGGAAATGAATATATTCTCATTAAAGTTCTGTTTATTTGGAATGTAAGATGTGGGCAGAGAGAAAGAACTTTCAGGCAGGTGTTCACCATAAGAAAATCTCACTCTTATTCCCTAGTGGCTATTCCAAGCTCCCATGGCCAATAACGCCTTTTGTTGAATTAATCATCATTCTTAGAAAATGGCTATTGAAACACATTAGTCGAGTAAGTGGCTGGCTGCCTTGCCACCATTTTGAAGGAACCGTATGGAACCATGCATTCCTCCCTAAACTGCTCCTACCTTCTGTTATTCGTGCAATGATATCTGGTGAGTTTTCAAACAGTAAAAGGTTTTATCTGTAAAGTTGGCTCTATACTAGAAGATGGAAAAGTCTTAGTGCCACGTTTGGATCAGGGCACCCTGCTAGGGCTATTTTTGTGTGTTTTGTTCCTGTTACAGTCATGTGAGGCTATTTTCCCTGATAGGTGCACCACAGCCAGCCTTCACCCCTCCCACAGAGAACCAGAGCAGGGCCATATCCAAACAGAAGAACATAAGAGAATTCAACTGATTCTGAAGTGGTTGAAGGGAATTTGACCAGTAGAAGCTCCCCATTACTGATAGGAGGGAAACCACCCAAGAGAATCCTCCCTGTGGAAAGTGGAAATGCAAAGCAAACAAAGAAAATCGGAGAGTATTCAGCTCGAGTTCCCACTCTTAAAGAAGATAAAGACTTTTGGGTGGTGTTTCTAAAGGCCTCCATGAGAGGGGAGACACCGTCTAGAATGTTAGTGTTGCTGTGGGACAGATTCTAGGTCTGTTTAGTATCTTCACAGATCCTTGCAATAAACTTCCACCACGCCCAAAACTTGACCCAGTTTTGGTCCTTACACCCAAGGAACCTGCTTGGCTGACATTATACAGCTACCACTAAGAGGCTGATAAGACCTCAAACCCAAGAAAACCCCAGCCAATGTATGTGGCAGGTACTGAGTCTATGCTTTACATGCATTATCTCACAAGATCCCCAGAATAATTCTAGAAGACAGGTGGCAATATCCTCATTTTTGAAGTGAGAAGACTGAGGCCATGAGAGGTTAAGTACTTGGCCTAAGGTCACCCGAAAGGGAAGTGACAAAGCTGGGGCACAAACCAAGACTGTCTGATTCAAGAGCTCATGCATGCTCTTAACATCACGATCTAATACACCTATCATCTTCTTTAATCCCACAACAACCCCATGAGGTAGATATGATTACCTCTCCTTTAGATATGACGAGAAGTTGATAAACTTGGCTTAGAGGCATTGCTGAGGTGTGAACCCCAGGTTCACCTATCTTGGGAGCCCAAACATTGAACCACTATGCTTAAAGAAGGGAGGACAGGCTCTCCTAAACAGCATACAGCTCCGTTCTGTTACGTCTTTACCAAGAGTATTGGTGGTGGAGGGGGGCTGCTCGCACCTTTTATTTTAGGCAGCACAGATGAGCACAGATGAGACGAAACATCATCAGTCGATGTTTTCCACAGGATCCTACTGACCCTTGTCTTCTGGAGCCATTCCACACAAAACATATCCAGCAGGGTCGGAGAGGGGTGGGGAAGACATAACGGGCAGAAGCTCGACCCTTCTGATATTCTAAGGTTTGCTTCTATTTTTAAATTATTATTTTAACCAATATTTTTCCTTGGCTACTCCTCACTAAACAGTGTGGTTCAGCTGATGGAGAAAGGCACTTAGGAGAAGGGATGACCAGGCTGGTGAGCAGACCATTGTATCTGAAATAAAAATCAATTGCCCATCATTCAGATTACAGAAGAAGCTGCAAATAAAATTACTGTAAATTTAATTAAAACATTCCAGCCAAGTCCATACATTTGGTATTGATTACCTGGCCTGCAATTTCAGGGAGTTAATTAACACAGCCTGCGCCTGGACAGCAAGCGAACGCCAAAGCAGGCATCGGTTGTCCTAGTAACAGGTAGGCGAAAGCAGCTCACAGATTCAATTGAAGGAAATACAGAATCTTATTGAATTAGACTTAAATGCAATGATTTAAAAATATGAAGAGGCAACTTAAAGTTCAAAACACACTTTGTGAACATGAGTCATTGTGTGTTTCTAATTGGGCCAGAATAGAGTGTCTGTGCTGAAGGAAGGGGAGACAGTGGGAAGGTTGGGGAGGGGGTCAGTTTAGATAATCCATTAGAGTGAGAGCACTTCCTCAGCCCCCGCTGGCTAAGGGACTGACTCCTGCAAAAATTCACGTGGAAAAAGGAAAAAAGAAAAAGGCCGTTAGGAATAATCTTCTAGATCCATAAGTACAATGAGCCCATTTTTATTCTCCCTTCCCCAGAATGGAGTCATCGAATGGGAAGAAAGCACATTCTGGGGGACTGGCAAATAGGCTGACCACCGTAGAAACTGCTTGCATATCCTGTGCTAATACACACGCCCTGGGCCATTACCTAAGTGCACACCAACGCTCTCTCCTTGGCTTCTCCTGTGAGATTTTATCATCAGACAGGAAGTAGAGTTCTGAATTCGGTGGCTACAGCAGAGGTTAACTGATGACTATGGTCCCTAACCTAAAAAATTAAGCATGCACTTACAAAGAGGAGACATGATTTACACATACCAGGAAATGAACCCCACCTCCACCACCAACCTCTTCCATCCCCCCTTCCCCACACACACACACACCCTGTTTTTTGATACCTTGTTGAGAACACTATTCTAGCTGAAAGTTCTGCACCTTCTTGAAACACAAATAACCTCAGGAGGGGTGACATGATGATGATGATGATGATGATGATGATGAAGATGATGAAGATGATGAAAAATAAAATTCTTAATTATCTAGTGTCTACTTATGCCAAGAACAATGCCACATGCTTTCCTGGATGTTTTCTCATTTAATATTCACAATAAACTCTAGGAAATAGGGAATGTTTAACACTGGGGACACTGAGGTGCACAAAGGTCAGTTAACTTACCCCAAATCACACTTCAGGTGTATAACAAAGCTCGGATTCAAAGTCAGACCTGGTCTTCTTGGGAATCTACCCCTCTTCCACCATGCCAGCAATTTTCCCAGCTTTTGCTAAGGAACCCCACACCCCTATTTTTAAAAACTAAAATGGAGTCCTATGTGGCACTTTGATTTATCAACTATGTGACTGCAGAGAGGGCATGGGGACAGCACCCACCCACTCAGCAGCCAGCACACACGGAGGCCTCTCAGACACCCCTGAGACTCCCCTGCAGCAGCCTGGGGCACTGAGGACACCGTGGGGATGGTCCTGGCCACCATCCTGAACTTTCTGCTCAGAACCAAAAGCAGCCCTGATGGGTGAATCCATGGCTTACCTCTCCCTCCCCTTGCGCCACTGCTGTGGAATCCCAGCTGGTACCGTTGGTCTTGGCTTTTTGTGTTTCTCACGGGGGATCACTCACACACAAATACATAATCAAAAGAAAAAGAGATTTTACTCCAAAATGTATTTTAGCTGACCGCAGAGAACATTTTGGAGAGGTTTGGTTGACTTTCGTAACCACATTTGACTTAAGGTCCAGGGTCGACAGTAACCACGCTGATGAGCAGAGGATGCTGGGAAAGGAGCCCCAGGCCCAGTACGACCCCTAGCTCCACACGGATCAGCTGCATGTGTCCCTGGACAAATCATTTCCCCCTCTGGGTCCCAATTACGTCCTCTGTAAAACCGAGTTAAGGTATTACACACGGCCGTATGTCATCGTGGCACTGCTTGCCTGTAGCTCCTATGCTATTGTTTTTGTCAACAGACACATTTAAAAGGAAACTTTATATCCTTGCCACAAATTTTAAAAACCCAAAGTTCTTTTCTAATGTGCTATAGTGAAAAATAGAGTATTTGTCCATTAGCACTTAAACAAATTTCAAGTGCCACCAGTGGCTTGTGTACCGGGCTTTGAGAAATGCCGGTGACATTGGAAATTTGTCCCTCTGGACTATCTCAAGAGCCTCTTCCAGTTCTGCCTTCCTGGATCTAAACTTCTACTAGAAGTTTAGGTGGTAAGGGAGATGGCTGGGTGGCATGCAAGGGGACAGAGGGACACCCCAGGCAGATGAAGGGCTACACACGGTAGAGATGGCCGGAGGCATAAAGTCGGCGAGGTGGTAACGCACCCACTCAAGTTCTCCAACTACGCATCCACCACCCGCAGTTCTCCACTGCCCTTGAGATTTCTTCCACCCTAGGGAGCTCAATGGCAAGCAAACACAGGGATCATGAGACCCATCCCTACCCTTGGTCTCCCAGCTTAGACACAGGATCCATACCACATTCCAAACAGGTCCTCCCCTGCTCCAGTGCCCACGGACAACTTCTGCATGAGGCCATTCTCCCAGTGGACACTTCCACCTTCAAATCCAGCCTTGCTTCCTCCAAGCCACAGAGGCTCCACATGAATCACACTACATGCAATGCAAAATTCTGACCACAGAACTCAACAAAATGTATATGTAGTGCATAAAGTTTCTCTAGGAGCTTGACCAAGATACAGGAACCGTTCCAATCCAGGGCAACTGGGGACAGGGATGCACACAATATGCAATTCCTCTGGTTGCTGAAGGCGGCTTTGAGAAGTATGGCCAGTGAACCACACTTTGAACACAACTGTTCTCCAAGGTCCTGGAATAAAGAGAGAGCTTGGAGTTCTTGGAGTCAAGGCACCAGATCTTACACTTTCCTCTCTCAACCAGTCTCTTCCTCTGCAACATCGTGACAAGGTCTAAAAGCGTCTTCCAGCCTCTGCATTCCAGAACTCTGCAGACCCGCCTTCACCTGGAGTGCACTATCAAGCACCCTAACTGGCATCGAACAAATGCCTTCTCTCTTTTCACTTCACGGGCAAATAGAGTGTGGATGTTTAGTTGGCGGGGGGGGGGGGGGGGGGGGGGGGGAGCAGAGGGTGTGGGAGAAGGTGCTCTCGAACCAAAATGCCTTCACTCGGATATGGATCTGACTTTTATTAACTGTCAGTTTGGGCAAGTTACGTAACACAAACTTTTCTGAATCTGTTTCTTCAGTTGCAAGTAGGAAAAGTAACACTCAAATGACTGAAGGCTAAACGAACTATTAACTATAACGGACCTAATATAATGCCTGGCACGTAGGGTACGCTCAGAACAATATTACCTATTAAGAGGATAACCAGTATTGCCCGTGCTCTCTGCTCCAACCCAGCGAATGCTCTCTGCAGTTTAGGAAAGAAGCAAAAACCAGGCAGAACAGCCTCAGAGCTAGAGGCATAGGACATATGTTTAGACAACCCGCCTCCCCCCCCCCCCCCACACACACAGGTGTTCAGTTCCATCTTTCCTAATAAGACAGCGTTAGAATTGAGCTCATGTGGAGCCGTACTTCAGGAGACAGAGAGAGAGGAGGAGTCCACGGACCCTCAGCTCTGATTCCCCAGCCCAAGGTCACTGTTCAGTCACGACTGGACCCTCCCTACCTGTGTGTTTCATCAGCCTATAAAATGGCATGAAGTTTCTTGGGCTGCAATTAGGAGAGTCCATACAGACCTATGTCTCTGTGTGGAACCTCATTAAAGTGAGTGATAAAGTGAAGGTCAGCTATCTTTATATAAGGACAAGGAGTGAAACACCAAATACCTCGAAAACCAGGAGGCTGATGAGAAATACAAAGCACTTCCAGTGCTAGGGATGAAGAGCGGGAATTTATTTGGGAACAGAACCTTGCCAGCAGCCCCCCGAAACTCACTATAAAATCTTCGTAAAATACAAACACTTATAAAAATCGTAAGTTCAGAGGCTCCCAGAGAAAATGGAGTACAACAAAACTTTATATAACATTAAACCAAAACACAGACCCTAGCTCCCATTATGCAAATCTTTGCTGAGCATCTACTACATCTGAAGACCTTGGTAAGAGGGGAGAGAGAGATTCTTGAATCACAACTAATCCCACATCCAGGCATTGTTCATTATTCTCGCCTCCTCGTTCCATTATCCAGCGGCATTCACTGAATGCCCCAACCTTCTCAATGCTCCCAGAAGATACAGAACTGAAGGGGATGTTGTTTGAGTGCCCACTGCGTATTTCCCTCCTGGTAATAAAGCATGTCCCCATAGCCATGGGTCTGGCCAGTGAGTCATCCCAGGGTATCCCTCCCCCTGCCCATGGGACTGGTCTGTGATGGGCACATGAACATAGCCTGATCAGCAGCCTGATGAGCCTACTTTGAGGTTTTTACACTGGAGATGATGACCAGATTCCCTTTATTCTGTGGCCAGGGCAATGTAGGACCGTGACTATATGGTTGTCACAGGACCACATCCCCCAGCAGGTAGAGGAGAATGACTATAGGAAGGGGAAATAAAGTTACACACAAAGAGAAGCGAGTGCATGAGTGTGTATGCGTGCGAATGCACACATGTGCTCATATGTATACGCACACAGTAGTTATGCGTGTATGAGAGAGAAAGAGCCACAGAGATGCAGATAGAGTGCCTTTAGATTTTCTGGTTCCTGGGATCTATAACACCAAAAGCTAACTTCATTTTTGCTCTTTCCTTGTTCAGTTAAAAAAGCCAAAAAATTGGGGCACCTAGGTGGCTCAGTCGGTTAAGTGTCCGACTTCGGCTCAGGTCATGATCTCTCGGTCTGTGGGTTCGAGCCCTGTGTCAGGCTCTGTGCTGACGGCTCAGAGGCTGGAGCTGCTCTGGATTCCGTGTCTCCTTCTCCTGTTAAGTGAGTGCACAATGCTGCCGTGAAAACTGGGTCTACTGTCAAATACATTTGAGAAATGTTACATGTTTTATCCTCTTAATTCGGATCCCCAGCACAGATAAGCAAAAATAAAGGCCCTGAGAGGGTCTGCAGGAAACATGTTTTACTTTGTTTAGTGCACGGTTCCTCCAAACCTTTTATCACTAAGGAACCCATTTTGCCACATAACAGCAATCAGCAGCCCCACTTCCTGGATCTAATGCGTGGACCACGTGCGGGAACACTGAACAAGTGTCACTGGTCAACAAGCAAACCTTTCACACAGCCCTGCCTAGGCACAGCTAGAAAGTGCTCATCAGTAAGCCTAGGGTTTCCCAGAGGCCCCTGTTCCATAACACTCCCTTTTCTTTTTTTTTTTAAAGTTTATTTATTTTGAGAGAGAGAGAGAAAAAGACCACGAGCAGGGGAGGGGCACAGAGAGAGAGACGGAGAGAGGGAATCCCAACAGGCTCTGCGCTGTCAGTGCAGAACCCAAAGCAGGGCTTGAATTCACAAACCGTGAGATCATGACCTGAGCTGAAGTCAAGAATAGAAAAATCAGCTGACTGAGCCACCCGGGCACCCCCATAACACCCCCTTTTCATTTCAACATGTCCTCTCTCCAAAGGGGTAGGAACAAGGGGTATAGATTCTTAACCTAGCTGGAAGACTACCCCTCACCACCACATACACATTGACACCAGCTCCAACACAGACACGTGGAAGGTGATCTTAGCCAGAGATCATTTAAACATCAATGCAAGGAAAAATTCCTTGAGTTCAAATATAACAGGCTGGCACAAATTAGGAAAGATTAATAGAGTCAGATACACACTCTTTGAGTCATTTTTAGATAATCAGCAGGTTCTCACTGGAATTATCCTAATCCAGCACCACAGTGGAAGAAAATTCACTCAATGGCTCTCATGGTCAACTCCACAGGAACCAAATAAGCTATATTAATGTGCAGAAAAGATCAGGGCCAGGGCAAAAGGGGAAGACAGCTAATTCTAGGTATGAAATGTTGCCAGAACTCAGCAGCTCTGCTTCTTTAGGAAAGGCTGACATTCTCCATAAGAAAATTAAATAGTTACAATGATTAATTACATCCATTTGAGTTAGTCTTTACAAAGAAGACCCTAAGAGCTGTGCTAGAGAGTGAATTCTTGGGAGTTCTTAGCCCAAAAGGTAATAGGCTGAGTGGCAAAACGGGGAGCCAACACAGCTCTGACCTTTTCAGCAGCAGCTTTTTTTTTTTTTAATGTGGAAAATTGGAACTGGAGATACAGCCATTCCTTTAAAGAATGGAGAGGGGTGGGGGTGATCACGCAATTACCAATTTAGGTAGGCCTCTTTAGCCAATCACTTAAGACTTTTGTTATAATCAGCTTTGCAAAATGTTCCCTGTCTTTAATGGTCATCTCAGGAGTTGATCTGTCTTTTCTTCTTTCTTCTGGAAAGAAAGCCTCCACTTCACCTAAAAATTTACTCAGCCTGTACTCCGTGTGGTTCCCATGAAGCAGTCCGTCACCATGGCCTGCCCTCACCCCAAGTGTTGATGTATGCCCCAGGATTAACCAATCATACTATGTGATTCCTTTAGTCCCAGTGATTGGTCCTGGGATAAGCATGGGACCCAAACCAGCCAATAAGAAGACTCCTCATAACTGTCCTATGAATTCTGACAAGAAGAAATCATTTTTCCCACAGGATGAGTTGGATTTATTTTTTTCTAGAGTTGCTGGCAGCCATCTTCCCATGTGAAATCAGAGAGAAGATCAACTCGGAATCAGGAAAAACAGATGAAATCGGTGAGGCAGAAACAGTAGCTAGAGTGAGAGACAGATTTGATCGCATTGTTTGAGCTCCTCATTTTAAGCACATCTGAAGCCACTAAGTTCTTTTCTTTCTAACGCTAATTTGTGCTGGGTTTTCTGTCACAGCCGAAATAATTCTGGCCTGTACAGTGACTGCCCCCCAAACTGGATTAGTTTATCTTCTCTGAAATCGGCACTGGTTGCAACTGCTTCTTACTTGTCCGTCTCCATGAGCAGACTCTGAGCTCAGGGAAGTCTTCCAGGGCTGGAGAACCATTACTCTATGCCCAGTTCCTCAACCTATAAATGACAATGGGTTGGTGTATTAGTTTGTATTAGTTTATATTGCTGCTGTAACAAATTACCACAGATTTAGTGCTTACAACAAAACAAGTTCATTATCTTACAGTTCTGGAAGTCAGAAGTCCAAAAGAAGTCATGATGGGCAAAGGTCAGGGTGTTGGCAGGGCTGGTTCCTTTGGGGGATTCTGAGAGGAGATTCTGTTTCCTTGCCTTTTTCAGCTCTTAAGGCCACCTGCCTTCTTTGGCTCATGGCTGCTTCCACAAAGCACTCCAAAATTTTGCTCTTGTGGTTGTCACATCTCCTACTGCTAATATGGCTCCTCCTGTCTTCCTCTTCTAAGGATTCCTGTGATTTCCTTGGGCCCATCTGGGTAATCCAAGATAATCTTCTCATCTCACGATCTTCAGCTTAATCACATCTGCATTTACCACATCCCCTTCACCATTGGATGGTGACATATTCACAGGTTCCAGGGATTAGGAGGTGGACATCTTTGAGGGGCTATTATTAAGTCCAGCATAGTTTGTGTGCAAAAAGTGTTTACAGAAAGAAAGTTTGAGAAGCATTTGCAGTCTTTCCAAAGACGAATGTTATAAGCGTCTTCAATTTCAAGGAAGGCAGAGGACAAAGAAGAATACAGTCACCAGGTCCCCCCTGGGGGCTTAAAGGTCCTCATTGTCATTTTGCCAATCTGCACTCCTATTAGGTTAAGCATTGCCTTTGTCCAATGTACATTATTTATAGTTCCCAACAGAAATATGAACTTCGAGGGGCGCCTGGGTGGCTCAGTCAGTTGAGCGTCCGGCTTCGGCTCAGGTCATGATCTCACAGTTTGTGGGTACGAGCCCTGCATCCCGCTCTGTGCTGACAGCTCAGAGCCTGGAGCCTGCTTCTGATTCTGTGTCTCCCTCTCTCTGCTCCTCCCCCGCTCATGCTCTGTCTCTCTCTCTCCTTCAAAAATAAATTAAGACATTAAAAAAGAAAGAAAGAAAGAAAGAAAGAAAGAAAGAAAGAAAGATGAACTTTGAGCATGTGACAAAAATATCAGGGGACTGAAAGGGCCTGCCCCTTAAATCATGTTCTTTACTTGAATCTAAGCATAGATCTGGGCTTGCCCCAGAGGAAGAGCATCACAGATTCTGCTTACAAGTTGGAAAGATCCATGCTCTGGGAGACCCAAAGCAGCTGGTTTTTGAGATGTTGTGTGGGGCTCAAAAGATCGCTCTTGAATGTCTGACATAAGCTGCTGCTGATTCATCCATCAAATTTCATGACTTAAGAAGAAACACATTGTGATATATGTCAATCAGCTCAGCTCCCATTTCTTCCCCTAGCTGATCTCCAATTGTCTGTCAGGTTAAGAAAACCAAGATAGGATGCGCCAATTATTAATAATAATAGTGTTATCTAGCATCTGTGTGACACGAACATCTATCTAACATGATGCTTCCTATGTGCCAAAGTATCGTCATGCACATAGTAGCTAGTGTCATGCTAGCAGCTGTAACAGATAAACTCCCACTTTTCAGCGGCTTAACATAATAAAAGCTTATTTCTGCTCACAAAATATACAGTCAGCAGTGGCAGGTAGAGAGTTTGGTTATGCTCCATGCACCCAAAGAGAGAAATAAACTGCTTCCATCTTGTGGATTCCCCATTCCCCAGAGCCTCGGAGACCTCATGAACAGCTAGGAGTCAGAGAAAGACCAGGGAGGGTCATCGCTAGGGGGCTTTTATGGAACTGGCTCATATCACTAACACTTACGTTCCACTGTATTCCAGCCATCTGACCTCACCCAACAGCAGGATAGGTTGGTAAGCGTAGACCGGCTTTGTGTCCAGGAAGATGGACAAGGTTTTAGCGAACACAAAGCCATCTCCACCATCACCCATTTCTCACGTGATTAGCTAATCCTGCCGATGACTGTAGGAGGGGGACACCACTTCATTTCCATTGTACAACTGTACAGCTGAGTCTAAAGAAAGTCAGACACCTCTCCAAGTTCATGTACCCCAAACCGTGCCCAAAATGCAAGTTGCTGCCACTTAAATCTACTCTCTTAACCAGTGGTTCCCAAGCAGGGACAACTGTGCCTGCCCCGCACCCCCCCCCCCCCCCCCCCCGCACGGATATTTGGGAATGTCTCTAGACAATTTGGTTGTCACAGCTTGGCAGGAAGGTGGCAAGCTAGCCTTGGCTGCTACTAGCCAAGGATGCTACTACACATCCTACAATGCACAGAAAAGCCCCCATAACAAAAGCCATCTAGCCCATATGCCAACAATGCCCCAATGGACAAACTCTGCTCTTAACATTATACATTTCTACCATTCTAAGGATAAGGGGACCATCTCCAGAGGTTATTCTGTGGAAAATGCTCCTAAGACTGACATGAAACAGTGAAATTTAAGTAACACAGGGCTTTTTTCCTTTAATACAACAGGCAAAATGCCCAATTATTTAACTCATGATGGAAGTTATTGCTCCAATGAAAATACATGATGGAGCTAGAATGGCTCTTCACAATTCTGAACCTATTTGTGACAACACAGGCAAAAAATGAGATGCTTCTTACATTAAGAAAAGTGTTTTTCTCTGCCAAGCCCCAAAGCTTTCCCTCCAAATATAGGGGAAAGACAGACGGTCACCGCACCCAAGTGAAATTTTCCATAGCTTTGGATCAGGAAACCTGGCTTAAACCTTGGCTCCCCGTTTCCTGGCTGTGTGACCTTGGGAAAATCAGAGTCATTTTTCCCACCTGTGAAATGGGAATAATAACTATATCCTTCACAGAGTAGTGACAATTAAATGAGAGAACCATGTGACGTGATTAGCTCAGAGCCTGGAACACAGTTAGCCTTGAATGCCAGCCGTCAGCGACATCATCGTTATTACTAGGAGCACTGCAGGGAGGGGGAATGGTAGTAACAGGCTAAGCTCTGGAGGCAGAATATTCCCATGAAAAGACCTAACCCCGGCTCTAAGCACCCATGACAGAGCTTCAGCTTTGCTCCTTGCTATTGCTGTGAGTCTAACCGCATCAACTAAGATCTGAGCCTCAATTTATCCAACACTGAAATAAAGCTAAAAGGCTGTGCTGACACCCTCTCTCAAGGTAGCCACAAGGAAGCGAAGTGTGGCAGGGCGACAGAGAGCATAGGCTCCAGGGCCAGACTGCCAAGGTTCAAACACAGACCATGCCAGTCACTGCCCAAATAACCCTGGGTAAGTGACCCAGATGGTCTGTGTTTCAAGTCCTCCCCCACCCTCTGTCAGATGGGAATAATAATAGTGACCACTAGGATATGAGAAACACAAGCGATCCTTGCGTGCTTTGTTTATAGCTGTACCCCCAGCATCCAGAACTGGGTCTGCTACGTCATGAGCATTCTATAAGGGTCTGTTGAATGCATGAGCAACGGTCCCTGTCCACAGTGTTGCAGTGTGGTTTAAATGAAATTATATCTGTGAAGGCCATAGAATGGTGTCGGTCCATGGTATTCATATAAGAAACACACCGTCAACAAGCATTGTCCCAATAATCTAAACTAAGTCTAAATACACAGCAACAGCCTCAGGTTTGGTTCACCACCTGAACAGCCATGGGTGTAGAGCCAAGGCAATCATGAGGAGCACTTCTTCCTCCATAGCCTGCTTTGTACTCTGTTTGCTGCTGGCCAGGCATTACACGAACTTGCTGTTCCTGCCATGCTTCCATCGCTAGATTTCTTCTCCCAGCTAGGTGTGCACACGAGAGCCCTTGTTTGTTGGGCATCCACGGTGTTCATGAGTGACTTTCTGTAATGCAGTGTGTCTGTCCCTCCAGGAGTTTCTGCAGCTTTGTCTCGCCAGGATGAGCCCATCTTGGGGAAGATTTCAACATGGAGACTGCCCACGAGGGGCCTTGTGTCCCGTTGGAATCTTAATTGCATGAGGCTTCGTAGCTGACCCTCCAAACTGTGATTGGGAGATGACCACTCAACTTCCATTCTACCCTCTCTCTAGTGGCTACAGACGCCGTAAAGCTGAATACTCTATTTCTCAGACTCCCCGGCGTTTGAGATGTCCTGTAGATTTGGCCGCTCTCAGATGCACAAGGTTTGGAAGATGGCAATGAGGCAGAGGCCATGTTTCTGCTGCTTCTTCTAGCTGAAGTTACCATAGCAATATCTGATTTTTCTGTGGCAGGGTTAGCAGAACTCAGGGAAGGGACTCACTAGCTTTGTGGGTATCAAGAACCAGGATGCAGGGCACTGTTTGGCTGCGTGGATCCAGAAGTGGCACATCTCCAGAGCCAATGGCCAGTGGTGATGATGGCAGCTTCCTGATCCCTGGATCACACAAAGGTGGTGTGACAAGGACCCGGCACTAACTAGTGCAGCTTCTCAACTCTCTACTTCCTGGGCATAACAGGGGCCATCCCCCATGTGGCTGAATTCTGTCTTATACTCTCCAGTCTTTCTGGAGCCTGAGCCTAGCTCCTCCAACCATTTTCTAAGTACTGAATACTCTGAAAATTGCTTTTTGCTTAGGACAGCAATTTGTGTGTCCTACCACTAAGTCATGACTAACTGACCTTCTTCTTTGGCTATCTGCCCCAAATTTTCAGTTGAAGCCTCATCCTGTCCCACCTCCGTCCTCCTAGGCCCTTGTGGGTGGAATATACAGCCCAGGCCTAAGCCAATGAAAGGCATATAGTCTATGCTTTAGGGGTGCGTATGTGACTCAAGTCCCCCCCGGGTCAGAGTGAATCTCAGGGAAGTTTTCTGGGAATGCTAGGAATAAAGACTCTAACGCTTTTCCAACAGACTTGAGGCTAGTGGGATATGACTGAGAACTGGAAGCAGGCACCTTACATCCACGATGGAGAAGAAATCCATACGAGGATAAGTCCTCCAAAGAGAAAGTCAAGGCAAGAAAAGGACAGTAAGAAATCCTACCTGGTGGCTTGAGCTCTTGTATCCAGCTGCACCCAAAGTAAAATTAACCCTTAGATGGTTGAGGTATACAAGGCAAGAGATTCATTTCTTTCTTTCTTTTTTTTCTGTCAGTCAGTTTAGGTTGCGTTATCAAACTTTGTAATCAAAAAGTCCTGATCGTCATACTGCCCATACGATAGTTTATGTCGCAGGCCTGTCCTTGCTTCTAGAAGTCAAAATGAGCACAAATGTTTCCTGGGAAAGAACCAATTACATGCAGAGAATGTGCAGAACCCACAGCCAGAGGCTACCACTCTGCTCTTCTCTCTACTCCTGAGCTGCTCAGGGCCCCTTTCCTCCTAATGCCAGTGAGCGTGTCTGAGGATGATTCCCCAGAAACCACCAGTCCAGAAAGTTGTCATCTGTATAACTCACCCCACTAGCTTGGGCTTTTGAGAAAAAGGAGAGTTTGTTTGTTTGTCACTTATTATAATTGATTTGTTTCTCCCTAACTGTGCACTCAATCTCGATTCCCTTGGCTGTAGACAGCAAATCTGGGGCCGAGAGCTCTAGAAAGTCTATTATTATCTGCACATCATTTGTCATGTGAAGGAGCATGGATTTTGGTGGCCACAGAGATGATGAATGGTTTGGGAAGAGTGAGTGCAGGAACTGAGGTACTTCTGCCTGGAGAGGAGAAGTGTGAAGGGGTCGTTAAGGGGCAAAGAAGGAATATAAAAGAATATACAGAACTCAGTGGACTTTCCACAATGCTGGACAGAGGGTCTCACTGGCGAAATTCATAACCACTCAGATGGCATTTTTGTAGCGACCACTTTTTCTAGGCAGAGTTGGGTCTCAGACAGAAGATGACTCTTTCTTTGTACACGGCTAGATGAAAACAAAACTGTGGAAGAGATCACAGTAGGCCTTGATGTGGCCTCCTACTTCCCCCAGACACCAAAGAGTCTTCTATTCCAACTATCCTTATGCTCTCTGCCACCTTCTCTTTAAAGGCAGATTCTGGGTTCTAGGTCTCAACTGTTCCTGCATCAGACCAATCCATCTCTGCTTCTAGTGATGTTCATACAAGAAAGCGATGTGGTATACACAAACACATCAACCTTTGCCAATGCGCTTTACATGTGGCCTCTTGTCCTCTGCATGCCAGACTCCAAAGACCACCCAAGAGGGGGTTTTCAGGCTGTATGGCAGGTCAACACAGGAGAGACTTGAGGTGAATTCGCAAATTACATCACCGCTCTGCCACTGGCTTCTAGTGGCTCCTCCAAGATAGCTAAAATGAAAGAAGCACTTCTGAAACAACATCCACTGAAGCCTTATATTTATCTAGCAATGGATAATCTCCTCAAACTCATTTCCTTTGATCTTCTCACAAGACCAGAAAGTCTGGAAGCCAAGTAGTTATAAAAGTTCTGCTCGGCAGACGTCCAGGGACAGAGACGTCCAGTGACTTGCTCAAGGTCAAATCTCAAGGTCAAATAGCTATTGTGAGGTTGAGCCAGAACTCAAACTCAGATTGTCCAATATTTAACCTAATACACACTTCATTGTTGTCCGCAATACAAGATAAGCTCAATCCTTTACAAGATATGTTGGCATCTGACAATTTGCCCTAGGGGTATCCACCATAATTTGTGTTGGTGGCATCGATTTATGACTCTCTTGTTTTGAAGCACCTAAGAAAAATTTAGCAATTTAACATGTCAGAGACTATCAGAAAATTCGGTCTTCTTGTCATATCATCACCAAGAATTCAGGAATAAGCTGGGGAGAAAAGAGCCATCTCAAGCTTGAGATCACCCACCATAATTTCTTGAGCAGAAACAGCCAGATGCTCTTGTAGCATCTCTGGAAGACAGCAGTGACTATCCCTTACTTTAATGGCATGATAGCTGAAGTAAAGACGTCCTGGAATCTGAAGTCACTGTAATGTACATGCCATCCTGCTAATTAGGGAAATGAAGGGAAACTGTAAATGGTGATGCTTTCATAAAGCCACCGAGACCAGCCACAGCGAGAAGTCTCGGAGCTAAGGACAGAGAGGCTGTGATTAGCAGATAAGAAACAAAACTGGCAAACGTGGACAGCACTGTGTAATTTCACCCACTGCAATATCCTTCACCCTCACTGTGACTTGCATCACCCAGAGAAGACTTCAGATAAGCTGGATTTATTTAAAACGCACAGAGACATCCAATAGATGTGCTAAATGAGCAGGCTCGACACCACTTTTACTTTCCCTCCTCACTTGCTTTCAAAATCAAGATTGAGGGATTGACTGTTAGGTATTCTTCCCCGCAGGACGGAGTGGAATATTACGAAATGCATTTGCAAGCGGGCTAAATCATGATTGACAAAAAAAAAAAAATTTGTTAATACAACGGTTTGAGGCACTTGACAGAAATTTTTGTCAACAGTATAGATTAAGGGATTCAAAAAAAATGAAATTTGCAGATGAAATGGCTTTGATGTTTCTCATGAAAAGCATTTTGTTGACAGACTGGATCAGAGTGGAAAAAACGTGCATTTTCTCAATGCATGGGCTTTAAGTCTTTGACAAAACATGTATTAGTCCTGCCGTTTTTGCTCGTTTGTCATATACTCCATCGGCCTTGCCTTTAGCCATACGAGGGGTTCAGGCATGCGCAGAAACAGTGGAAAACTACCTAAAGAAAGTGTCACACTGGTCCTACGCAGGCACAAAGCATGTCATTTTTCGGGGTCTTATTGACTAGTTCCCAAACTCATTATCTCTAATTCTATTAATTCTTCTAGGAGTAAGATTCTTTCCCATATAGAATCAGTTAAGCCAGTATCAGTCTGGTAGCATTAAAGACAGTTTGGGTTATAAGCAGCAGCAATCGAGAGGCTTAAAAATCAAAGGTTCTCAATGTACCGTCCCCGGACCGGCAGCAGCAGCATCTCCTGAACAGTTATTTGAAATGCAAGTTTTTGGTCCCCACCCTAGACCTACTTGCAGATGGGCCACAGCAATCTGTATTTTAATAAGCCCCTCAGGCGATTCAATAGACACCAAAGTCTGAGAACCATGGATCTGAGCAAGAGTCAAAAAGAAACAGATTGGTTCATATAACTCAAAAGTTTAGGGATATAGGAAGTCTCAAATGTGGTTGTACTCGGGAGCTCAAACAATGTCATTAGGACCCAAGTCTCAATTTTTCTTCTCTCCTCTAGAGTGGCTACACTCTTAGATAACCCCTCCCTTCGTGGTGGCAGGATGTCAGCAGCTCCAGGCTTATGTCCCAGCTTTTTGACGAATGCACAAGAAAAAGAATGCTTTTCCCCTGACAGCTTCAACAAAAGTCCCAGGATGGACTTCTTGTCCTAACTGCCCTCATTGGTTCCGCCTGGGTCTTGTGCCCTTCCCTGAATTTACCACAGTAGCCTGAGGATGTCAAACACTGAGTGGCCAGTCATAGTTTATAGGCACAGTGGTTTGAACTCTAAAGCCACGAATAAAGAGAATAAGGAAGGATTGTTTCCCACAGAAAATCCAGTGTTGATACAGTAAGACAGGGGAGCGGACACCAGCCAGGCAAAACCACAATATCCACGAGAGGTGCATAGTCCTTGGTCTTCCAACAAATTCCAGATTAAGGTAAGGGTAGCTTCCCTAAATCCATACATCTTGCATTAGCATTACTCTAGATACTGAAGGTGGAACTCAACCCTTTTAAAATCCTACCCTCTTCCTAGAACCCTTTCCGGCCTTTCTGGCTTCTGAGTTAATGCAAAAAGTGGCGGGTTAGTTCTTATTAAATGTCATCCAAAAACTGCTAGCAGAGGGCCAGGGAGAAAGGATTACTTAGCAAGGCCTACATGTCCCTAAATAAAGTTGCTAAAGATTGAAGATGGGGGGGAATCTAGAAAGGATTCCTTAAGCAGCATCAGACGCAGCTGCGCACACACGTGGGGCACAAGTGGCCATCTACGGCTCTATTGCCATGTAGTATGACTGCCTCCCTCAATGGAGCCTTTTGTTTCCTTGTAGCTCACAGAGGCATTTATTTAGCAAAGGAATAAAGAACTCATGTCCACGGTTTGGCTTTCATCATCAGACCAAGACTGAGACTTTGAGCTGTCATGGTTGTACCATCTCAGCAGTCCAAATGCAGTGTTTTACAAAAGACAGAAAGAAAACCTCACCCATTCCTCCCTCTCCTCTCTGATGTACCATCACCTCTCTCCAGAACAGGGAAAGACTTTCCTCCTTTGGAACAAATGTATATGAAAACACTCAGTGAGTAAGCTCACTCCGACTTGAGAATTACTACCAAGAACAAACATCTTTTGTCAAATGCCTCTTGTAACACTGGTCGTAGTCTAACTGGCTGTTTGTGTCCTGCCCTCTGTGCTTCCATCTCCCCAAGCGCAGGGGTCAGGTTTAATTCGTCCGTGTACCTCAAGCTATGGACCAGAAATCTGGCACACCCTTGGTGTTCTATATATATGTGAGATGCACTGAATTAAATGGAGTGTCCTGATTCCCAAGTTTCCTTTCTACTATTAAGTAGCCCCACTGCAGCAAACATGTGGATGTTTTCTAGGCCAGAATATCTGTTCCCTCATCACTAGGCAGGCTGTTGACGGGATGGGCAGTTTTAAGGACTCCCTAAATCCACTTTTCTTCCTTCTGCGATCTAGTTACACATAAGAATGACCTTGAGACGTTTTTTACACCCAACTCCCTCATCTGACCACTAGAGGGAAGCAGAGAACACAATGATGGCACAATGGCCATTTTGTCCAGTCTTTGTCTTCAGCTCTCCAAGTCCCTCAATTTTCCCAGCTTTCATCCTTTTGTTAACTTTAGCTTTATGGGTGCAAGTTTCAGGATGGGACAGCCTGGTTTGTTTTAAAGCAAGGAAAACCATTCTTTCTTTTAATGGGATTCCTTGGAAAAATAATCTTGTTGGCAAGCCAAATTACTCAAAGTTTACAAATGCAGCTTTTTCCTTTTTAAAATATGGCCTCTCCTTTCAAAACAAAACAAAACAAACAAACAACAACAACAACAACAAAAACCTAAAATCTTATCTACCTACATTAGGCTACAGCCTTCCCTTCTAAACACCTTTTCTGTAAGATCTTTAACTGAGCTGTTCTATCACTCCCTCTGGCCTCTGTTCTCCTGATCCAAAATCCAGTCTGGGAAAAAGCTCTCATTGGAAGGATAATTAAAGTAGATGAACCAGTCCTTCAGTCTCAGTTAATCCCAGTAAGCCTAATTCAGCTTCTATAGATGGAGGGATAAGTATGTTCTCCCATCAGAGTCCTTCATAGCTGGACTGAAGGCTACACCAATAAATCATTCCCCAGATAAACACAAGGTCATGGAGACCAAGTTTCTACATAAGTAAGATTTAATTTGGTCTAGGTATGATCCAATTGCACAGGTCAAGGAATCACTGCCCCTGCTCCTCCAAAATAAATAAATAAATAAATAAATAAATAAATAAATAAAAGCTACTTAGAGCTAAATTTCAGGAAGAATCAACACCTTGAATCCTTGCAAAATTTCTCTCAAGTCCTAGGAAAGTGCTCTTAATTTCACATGCAAACTGGAAGATCCTTTTAAAATAACAATTTAATAATAACTATTAAAATGAACTTCTAGAAATCCACCCTACATTAACATACACACACACACACACACACACACACACACGCACGCACACACACACATTCATACAAGGATATTCATGGTAGCATTATTTATATTATAGCAGATAACTGGAAACGAAATGTCTACCAACAAGGGATTATTTAGATATATTTTAGTACAGCCATAGTATGAAATATCATAGAGCTTAAGAAAAAAAAGAATGAGGTAGGCCCATATTTAATAACAGAAAGAATGGCTGAGAAATATTAATAACAATGTCCCTCCAAAAGTAAAAATATATGGTTTATATATGTTTATATATGCAAATATGTATGCATACACATATACATACATTCATGCGTGTGTGTGTGTGTATGAATGCAAAATTCAGAAATGTATTTACAAGGTCTGGAAGGATGTACAACTGATTTGAGGGAGCGATGTAGATCTGAGAGGGGGTGAGAAAATGGAAATTTCACCATATTCTTCTGTTATCACTTGTGTAATTACTTTTTTAACATGTATAAAAAGTTACTTACACTCTTAGGCCCAAATTAGCCAATGTCTTGCCTGGCCACTTGTGTTTCTTTGTTAACTAAAACTGTATTTCAGGCACTATTTAGTATCTTGGTCTTCCTATCCCAAGAACAACACAGTTCTAAGCTTTCACTCTTCAAAGATTTTCAGACACTAATTCAACTCTGCTAGCATGAACAAATAGAGCATATAAGAAAATGGAATATGCATTGTTCTCAAACTGGAGGAGAACAAATGTCCTCTTACTATTAGCTTTGCCCAAAGACATACATTGAAAAAGACAGTATGGAAGCTAGAAAGAGCCTTAGAGTTTTGCACAATGCCCCTTCATTCGCAAATGAACAAAGGGAGGCCCAGTGAAGTTATGGGACATCCCCAGCCCAGAAAAGTGCAGTTCAGTTCTCTGGGTTCTCTGGCCATCTCATGAAATGACCATGTTACTTATCATCTAAAAACAAGGATACTTTCGAGGGTGAAAGGTGACACTATTCATAATTACTCTGGGACAACAGTTGTAAATCAGGACTGTCCTGGGCCAAGTGGACCCATAGTCAATCCTCCCTCAACCACACTAAATTTCAAAGAAGCGCGTCTATGAAGTTTGCATTCCCCACCACCACCATCTCCCGATGCAAGACCATGATGAGGACATTCCCTTCCCCTGACCCCTTCCCCTCACAGAAGTGACCTAAAGTGCAGTGGTTCCTTGTTATTCTAGTTGAGTATTCGTTAACAATCGTCTTTCTGGCTTCTTGGGAGAAAGAAACTACCTAGCAAATCATTTAGTCAGTCCTGGGAAAAATAAAACCAAAATAGGACTATTGTTCCTCTCCAGTGTTCTCTCAATTACTCTCAGAGCCCTTGCAAGAGGCTTCCAGTTCTGGCTTTCTAGCCTCTCCTGATAGGACTGCCAGACTTATAAGTGGGTGAAAACAGAGAACACCCAGTTAAAGTGGACTTTCACATAAGCATGCCATATTTGGGATGCACTTATACTAAAAAATTACTGCATGTTTATCTGAAAGAGAACTCTAACTCTGTGTCCTTTATTTTATCTAACAACTCTGTGACCGATGTCACTCTACCTCACTTTTCTAAGGATCCAAAACATGCCAAAGAGTAGTTGGGCTTTTAGAAATACTGATGGGTACTGGAGGGAGAGATGCCATGATGAAGCATATAGAATAACTATATGAAATGTTTCTTCATACCTACCTTGTGGGAGGTACCTTGAGCCAGTGACCAAACCAAATTTCTCTTCATCCTCTCAATGCTCAGCAGGAAATAGAGGATTTTGCTGGTCATTCTGTCAGGTAAGGAGGGCATCCTTACAAATCCTTCACCAGATGACATTTCCACCTCCACCCCTGCCACTGCCCCCTTCCTCCCAAGAGCGCCGCCATGGCCTCCACGGCTCCCTGGACCATACCACCCACCTGTGGCTTTGTTTAGACGCCCTGCCCAGTGCCTTCCTCATCTCAGCTCGACAAAAGCCTACTGATCTTTTTTTTTTTTTTTTTAATTTTTTTTCAACGTTTATTTATTTTTGGGATAGAGAGAGACAGAGCATGAACGGGGGAGGGGCAGAGAGAGAGGGAGACACAGAATCGGAAACGGGCTCCAGGCTCTGAGCCATCAGCCCAGAGCCTGACGCGGGGCTCGAACTCACGGACCGCGAGATCGTGACCTGGCTGAAGTCGGACGCTTAACCGACTGCGCCACCCAGGCGCCCTGCCTACTGATCTTTTAAGTCAGCTGGAAGCACCTCATCTTACACAGCCTCTCTCTATCCCTCTCACTCACCTATTGTCTTCACGTCACTGTTACTACCGAATACTGCATATTGGTTTCACTTCTTTGCTTATTTTCTGTCTTCCCCCACCTAAAACAGGAGCTCCCTAAGGTCAAGGAATCTGTTGGCCTTGGTCACCACCATATCTCCAGGACCTAAGAAGAGTGTCCAGTGCCTACACACAACTAAGAATGAAGAGGTAGGAAGTCACCTCCACTGGGAGGCTTGTTCCTGCCACACGCGAAAAATCAATGACTTTCTCCTTTGCAATTCCATAGACCACTGGTCCTCTTCATCTAAGCTTCCATTCAAACAATAGCTATTGAGGGGCACCTGGGTGGCTCAGTCGGTTAAGCGTCCGACTTTGGCTCAGGTCATGATCTCGCGGCTCGTGAGTTCGAGCCCCACGTCGGGCTCTGTGCTGACAGCTCGGAGCCCGGAGCCTGCTTCGGATTCTGTGTCGCCCTCTCTCTCTGCTCCTACCCTGCTTGTGCCCTGTCTCTCTCTCAAAATTAAATGAACACTTAAAAAAAAATAGCTACTGAGTACCAACCATATGCAAAGAACTGAGCACATTACGTAACATAGTTATATACTTTTCTATCTCCACTTTATAATGAATGAAATACTTGAGGGTAAAAAATGACTTATTCATCTATTTAATGGCCGTAACAATTAGGACAGTGTTAGAGGTGCTTATTAAAAAGGTTCATTTAAATGACTAGACATTTGGGGACATTGTAGTAAAGGAGACATAATTCCTTCCCTTATTTAGAATTGAGATAGCAAGTTTAAAAATTGCTCTTATAATAGAATTTTTTAATTTAAATGTCTATTTTGGGTAAGTAGGAAGATAAAGGTGCAGTTTCCTACTTTGCAGATCAAAGTACACATGGGTGGAACCTTTCCAGAGGCTCTTGTAGAGGGAGTCTGACAGCACAGAGCCCTCTGCCTTCCAATTCCTCCCCTAGGAAACTGTCTGAGAGGAGGAAAGAGTGTAAGACAAGGTTCCTGTCATCAATGTTTAAAACAATTTGCAGGTAGAAAAAACATGATCAGGGGAGCCTGAGTGGCTCAGTTGGTTGAGCATCTGACTTCAGCTCAGGTCATGATCTCGCGGTCTGTGAGTTTGAGCCCCGCGTCGGGCTCTGTGCTGACAGCTCAGAGCCTGGAGCCTGATTCGGATTCTGTGTCTCCCTCTCTCTCTGCCCCTCCCTCGCTCACGCTCTGTCTCTCTCTCTCTGTCAAAAATAAACATTAAAAAAAAAAACATGATCAAGCATTCAATATGCAGTTATAGAGCCACGAAAAACCATTTGTTAGGATATTTAAGAAGGTCAAAAGATTTCTGAGATCTAGTATTAGTTGAGCGGAGTGTTAAAAGTGGTATTCCCACTATGACTTTGGTAAAGAAGAGGAACATACACACAGACACACACTCACACATGTGAGTGCACACATGCACAAAGAAATGAGTGGAATATACAGCTAAAATGTTACCAGTAGTTAAATCTGAATATAGGATTATAGGTGCTTTTAATTCTCTTCAGCTTTTCCTTTTTGAGTGTTTCAAAGCTTTCACAATAAACGTATTGCATTCAACACATGTGAACCCTAATGTAAACTGCGGACTCTGGATGATAATGATGTGTTGTGTTGGTATAAATGGTACCTCTGGGGCGCCTGGGTGGCTCAGTTGGTTAAGCGTCTGACTTCGGCTCAGGTCATGATCTTGTAGTTCGTGCGTTCGAGCCCCACGCCAGGCTCTGTACTAACAGCTCGGATTCTGGATTCTGCTTCTGATTCTGTGTCTCCCTGTCTCTCTGCCTCTCCCCTGTTCACGCTCTGTCTCCCTTTCTCTCAAAAATAAATAAGCATTAAAAAATATTTTTAAATTTTTTTTTTAAAAATGGGACTTCTGGTGCCAGGATTATTTCTAATGGAGGAGGCTGTGCTTTGTTGGGAGAATGGAGCTGGAGTTATGTGGGAATTCTCTGTACTTTCTGCTCATTTTTGCTGTGAACTTAAAACTGCTCTAAAAAAACTCAGTTTTTTTACAGTTTAAAATGTATTACTTTGATAACAAGAAAAAATATATAACCAAAAGGAAAAAAACCTGTCTTGAGAATTAGAGAATGAGGAAAACTAGAATGAGTTACGTTGACATTACATGACATCACATGACATTAGAAAGAAATCAGCCAAGCTGAGAGGAAGTAACCTAACTCCCAGGGCTTTGAAATCCTAGGTGGATCTGCCTGCTTGATCTCCTACCCCAAAAGGAAAGCAGCCTCGCGTGTTCCTGAAAGAAGGGGAAAACCTTGGAGCACGTTCCATTGCTGCACATGAACCTGCACACATAAAGGCATGTTCTCTTTCCCCCCTCACACACATTACTCACATTCATAAAGGAAAAGCTATCCTTTCTCCAGATTCCCTATTAGGAAATTCAACTCATGGAATAATCCTGTGCCTCCCAGAAGCCTGATCAGAAAAGTACTCTAGGGAATGTCAGGCTCCATTTTTTATGAGTCCATATGACACATCTATTAAGCATTGAGTTGTTTTGTGTGTGTGTGTGTGTGTTTTTTTTTTTTTTTTTTGGTTTTGTTTTGTTTAGAGATTTGGGGAGGGTGGTTGTTTTGACTGAATCTGGAAATTATTTTACCTCTGAGAATTTGTTCCCTTGAGAATAACTGAGAAAGTTTTAGTTTCTGATTAAAACAAAGTAGTGATGATCGATTCTGAGAGTCCCAGGATAAAGTAGAAGATTTACAAACAACCATCAGCTTTAACTCTTTTAAAAATGCCTTTCTCAGGCTTGCTGGGTGGTTCAGTCAGTTGAGTGTCCAGCTTCAGCTCAGCTCATGATCTCGTGGTTCTTGGGTTTGAGCCCCACGTCAGGCTCTGTGTTGAAAGCTCTGAGCCTGGAGTCTGCTTTGGATTCTGTGTCTCCCTCTCTCTCTCTGTCCCTCCCTGTTTGTGCTCTTCTGTCTCTCCCTCTCTCTTTCAAAAATAAACACTAAAAAAAAAAAAAAAAAAGAAAACTAAAACTAAAAATCCCTTTCCATCCTATTTATGTCTGTGATCTTCTTGCTCCAAACCATGGGCACTGCAAAATATTAGCACCCTCCTAACTCGGGCACTCACACTGTCATCGGGAAATGCGCAGAAACATCATTAAAAGGCACTTGGTTACAAAAGGACGTACTGCAAGGCCTGGTAATTCTGGGAAGCAGAGAAGACACATCTCAGCAGCATTCGCAGGAGGATGAAAGAAAATGAGGCCTTGGGGCAGTACAAAAGAGGTACACTAGGCGCACCTGTTGAGTGGTAGTTGTAGACAAAATGGTTATTGATTGTTATATTGTCAACCTCATAAATGGTGATGAAGTCAGCATGAAAGGGACCGAGGATATTTGTGCTGGGTCACTGGCCAGCTGTGTGTCCATGTATGCCTCCTCCGTTCTTCGTGGCTCTGTTTACTGTCTATGAAATCAGGGTGTTGCACTAGAGGCAATCTGTTCCCAAATCCAACTGAGCATCAGGTTTCTAAAAATACAGATTACAGGACCAGACCCCAGCCCTTCTAAATAAGAATTTCTGGGGGTTGGAGTTGTTTTTAAAGAGCCCCGGGTGTTTTGACTTGAACACAGTCAGTCAACCAAAAAGAGTTTGGGCACTGCTGGTTTATATGTAATCACTGGCCTTTTCCACTTCTAACATCTCCTAATTCAAAAGAATCAAAGGGATGCCCAAAGGACCACTGTGTGTAAAGATGTGATCATCCAAACCTTTATGGATTTTAAGTGAGGAAATACTGAATATGGCCTGAGGTGATAGACAAGGGAGATATACTAAGTGCACCATTACAAAGCTTAGATCTAGGGTTCACAGAAAATAAATCTGTAGGAGTATAGCTAGACTAGAATGTCACCCTTTCTGTAATATTTACAACACACTGAAGTCTTTCAGTTGGTAAAAAAAAAATACCTCCTTGCACTGGAACTTTGTTTTGTGCATTTAAAAATACAATCACCAGAATTTCAAAACTATCCAGCTATGTTAATGTCAAATACATGAGAGAAAGGGCTTACTGAAATTAACATAAAAATACAAAACTTCAGTCCATAATCAACACCTCTGAATAAAGTTATTCAGATCAGCTATTTTCATTCAAGATGATTATCGCAAAAGGATTCAGAGAGTGTCTTTGAATGTTAACCTGAATAATTCCATTCAAGGAAGAATTTTGCATTAATATAGAAGTTACCACCACAACTAACTGCAAACTGAAAATTAACTTTACTAGTACTGAACACAGCACAAATCTTCAAGAAAGACTTCACTGGTCCCAAGGGTTACAATGCCACATAGGCTCCTGGCGGGGGGAAAGGAAGGTGATCCTTGCCTGAGGGGCCCTCAGCTTGACAGTGTTTAATCACTGCATATTCCAGCTTATGACCCTTATAACCCTGGTGGCAGACAACTTAACACGCTTCATGCAGTTTGTCCTCAAAAAGGAAACAGAGTTAACTCTCTTTCAGAAGCCACTATAGTAGAGAGGGAATATGGTCTACTAAAAAGAAAACCAGCAAATTGACGTTGCTATAACCAACCACATCCTAAGTGAAGGTATAAGCTGAGTCTGTTTTCATGTTTTCAGGGCTCAGGACATTATTTTGAGTCAATGGGAATGCTCTTCTAGTTGAGTTTCTTTGTGTATGAGTGAGGCTCGCTGATATCATACCTCTACCATGCTGATTGATTCTACTCAGCCGACATGGAATGTTTAAGTGTGTCTATTCTTGCTAGATCTAGGGGATGTCATTCTTGGAATAAAGGAAGAAGCAGACAATTGAATTGTTTTTCATTTCTAGCTCGGAGACTGCATTCAATCATTGATTAACTAAAAATACTTTTTGGGATGCGTGGGTGGCTCAGTAGGTTAAGTGTCCAGCTCTTAATTGAGGCTCAGGTCATGATCTCACAGTTCATGATATTGATATTGATATTGATATTGATATTGATATTGATATTGAGTCCCACATTGGGCTCTGCACTGACAGCACTGAGCCTTCTCAGTGCGATTCACCCTCTCCCCCTCTTTCTCTGTCTCTCTCCTGCTCACGTGTGGTCTCTTTCTCTCTCTCTCAAAATAAACATTTAAAAATACTTCTTGATTGCCTCCATATGTTAGGAATTATTCTAGCCTGCAAATATAGAGAAATGAATAAAGATCCTGTTACCATCAACTAGTAAAGCATTCTAATAGAGCATAAGAAAATAAAAGTCTTGTTACCAGCAACTAGTAGAGCATAGGAAAGACAAGTAAACAAGGTAATTTTATTTTTTGATTTTTTTTATATTATGTTTTAATGTTTATTTATTTTTGAAGGAGAAAGAGCGTGCAAGGGGTGGAAGGGCAGAGAGAGGGAGACACAGAATCCGAAGCAGGCTCCAGCCTCTGAGCTGTCAGCACAGAGCCCGACGCGGGGCTTGAACTCACAGACTGCAAGATCATGACCTGAGCCAAAGTCGGACGCTCAACCGACTGAGCCACCCAGGCGTCCCAATAAGGTAATTTTAAATTATTATAAGTTCCTTAAAGGAAATGGAGAGGATGCTGATACACAGGGTGACTTGGGAGAAGGCTACTTGAGATAGATGTTCATAAAATCCCTCTCTGAAAATGCTACAGAATTTCAGTGACTCTGGCCCTTACCTTTCTCATCTAATAAGCACTTATTTGTCGTGGCTAATTCTGGAAATTAATATTTCCCTCAAGATCCAGTATCAAAAAATGCCCAGAATCCACTGATCCCACCTTTATATACAAACCACCAAACAAACAACAAGCAAGCAAACAAACAAACAAAACTATCTGAGTTGGGACTTTGGCAGAAATGTGGAAAGTATTCATTTGGAGACCAGCTCAGGACTAATCAACAATTACGGCCACTGAGTTATCACCAACCAGATACCATATGGAAGAAGAAATGAAAACCAAAAAAATAGAATACTATATAGATTCTGCCTTTGAGGCATATTCCATATCTTAGGAAAGATATAATCTATTGCTTGGAATAATTCTATCTTGAATAGCTATTCAGACAATTAAAGCAGTGTCATAGTTTTTTGGATAGTGCCTTATATTTCACAATGTAATGCTCAGCACAATCCTATGAGGTAGGTGATATATCTCCATTATATATAGAAAAGAAAAGAGGTTTTAGGGGGCTTATGCAACATGGCCAAGGGCACAAGTAGCTACTAAGGAGCAGAATCTAGACTTGAGCTCAAACTTTCTGAGCTGTTATGGTGCTTTGCCCTCCCACAATGTACTCAGGAATAGGAAGAAAGGAAGGTTTATCTCTCGGTCACATTTTGCTTAAGGTATAAAGCATGACAAGAGTATAGAATTAGACCGATTATCTTGGGATAAGTTGCATTAGTCTGGAGAGGGTAATAATCTCAACACTTCACAACTGTGAAGCCCATTATACTGTTGGAAGGATTTCATATGACTTACATCATCTTAGTCACACAATCACCAAGTGAGGTTCCTTAAGAGTCCATGTAAGCCTCTCTTCCAGAACATTCTGAGCTACCACAGCTTCCAGTGACAAACAATGCCCAGTTCTGAACTCAGATTGCTCTACTCCCACCTTGCTTAGTTGACAGAGTTTTGTGTTGTTCTTGGCAATACCTGCCCATCGTACATTTCCCCAACTAGATCAAATGCAACATGTGGGCAGAACCATGCCTCCTACCTTGATGCTTGATGCAAAGCAGGTAACAAAATAGAATCTGTTAACAAGGAGAGAAAACCAGTATTATCAGCTTCACTTTATAGAGGAGAAGAACAGAGGCCAACAGACATAGCATGGCTTCCTCAGTGACTCACCTAGTTAGCTACAGGCACAATCACGTCTTAGAAGTGGCATCTCCGGAAAGCCAGCCTAGACTCATTTCTCAGAATGTTCCAGCCCCTTAGATCCCATTTCCTCCAACCCACCCCTCAGGCATGCCTGGCATTACCAACCTTGGATGAAGATCTGGCTCTGCAATAAATAATTTAGGGAACTCATTTTGTTCAACTGACCCATCCTTATCCAGTGCCCACTTCATGTGCTCATGAGCACACGTACGCGCACACGCACCCACACACACACACACACGTTGATTCAGGCCTTTTAGAAAAATAACTCTAATTATTAAACATGTTCTATGAACCTGGCACCGTGCTAAGCAATTTCTATACATATTATTCATCTTCATAAGAAGTAGATTTTATAACCTAATTTAACATAATGAAAATAGAGTGACTTGCCCAAGGTCACACAGGTGGCAACGGGCAGAACCAAGATGGTTTCGTTTCTTCAGTAAGCATTTGCCTCTGTGCCAGGCACGGGCCCGGCCCTGAGAATACAGCAATGAATGAGCCAGGATGTAATCCCTGCTCTCTTGGAGCTCACATTTCAGGGAAGGAAACAGAGAGTAAACCAGGAAACTAATAAATCAGCAAGACAATTGCCATTGGTTCAATCTGTTAAACAATCACATAAAATAGGGCAGTCAGGAACGTGTCTATGTGACCACACAGACATGAGATCTGAATGACAAGGAGACAGTCATGCCAAGATTTGGCAGAAGAACTTTCAGGCAGAAGGGACTGTGAGCGTGAAGGCCCTGAAGAGAGAGCAAAGTTGGCAGACTGAAGGGACAGAAAGAAGATGAACATGAACGGAAAGGGTAACTGAGGGGGGATGAAGGAAATGAGGTCAGAGGGGTGGGCTGTGACCAGCTCATGAAGAACACACAACAGGGTAAGAAATCTGGATTTTATTCCAACTGTGACAGGAAGTCACTGTAGGCTTTAGCTTTATACACATAATTTTTCAAGAATGCTACCCTTGCCCTAGTTTTCCTTTGTCAATGAACAAGTTATCCAAATCTAGAGGCAATCTGAATGCTGGTTGGGGGGGTCTCTGGCTGCTTGTGGTGAATGGCTGGCGGGGCCATCGGCGGGTGCAGGACTGTCACTTCTGACTCTTGGGCTCTCTGTCTCAGAATCCAGATGCCCCTTCTCACCATGAAGAGACCTCAGTTCAGCAGAGACAAGACTGGACATGCATGACTACAGGGTGGGAAGTGACAAGGAGTAGAAGGCAGAGGACCCCTTAGCACGTCTGTTTGTCTATCTGTCAAGTTGAGCAATCAGACTTGGTGCCGTCTTACTCTCAACTGCCTCCATTCTATCCCTGCCAGCCATGGGCATGTGGGCTCTCCCTGAGCGCTGTGACCGATCCCACCATTTTATTACATGTTCTATTTTTATATCCTATCACTCCCACCTGTGATGGCCTCCATCCTCACAGGCACATGGCACAAACAGCCTCCCCCGTTCTTCCTCTCTCCTCACGTCCACATGTACCTGGAGAGGTAGACAGTCCTACCTCCCTGCTAGTCACCTGCTCTCAAGAAACCAGGTACACTTGACAAAGCCCCACTCTGGATCCTGGGTAAGCAGGACCTAGCCAGCTGGGCCTCCTAATCCATCCAAAGAGAGAGAGACCTACTGGTGACCCAGACTCTGAGCAAGACTCTGCTCTCACTGTGGAAAAGACACTTCCCAGGCACCAATCCAGCGTGGGCACCAACTCAAAGGGGTAAACCCCACAGAGCCCATCTGCCTGCTTGGCCACACAAAGTCAACAGTCTCCCAAGCTTAGAGCGACCAGGGCAAAGGAAAATGAAAACAAAACCAAAACAACAGCAAAATAAAATAAAACAAACGACCAAACACTACTTCCTGTATAGACCCTCAAGAACCCTAGCAGAAGCTCTAGAATTTTCATATCAAAGAATTGCACCCTCTTAGTCTCATTCAGAATAAATCACAGAGGCCAGACAGCTGGTAATGACCCATCAGATTTAAAAGGGGACTAAAAGGACTCCAGATAATTCCCTTCAACTTGACCCAGACACACCTATCCGGCTACAGAAATTACCCCACTGCTGCTTCTCCTCGGCTACCTGAGTACTGCTGTTGCCATGTACAGGAGGATAGGCTGAGGTTGAATCACTTGAGAGGTTACCCCCTTCTCAACCCAAGGTAGCCAGGGGTCATGGAAAGGATCTGGGATTAGAATCATACAGAATTGGATCCAAGTCTTCCTGCTAGTATTTATCAGCCATGTAACCTGACACCTCCATCTTTGCTGGGGATCTTGGATGGTGGACCGTCTGGGATGAGTCAAAGGAAGAGACGAGAGGTCCACAGGGATAACTATACTTAACGGTGCTACACATGCAGAGACCCGAACACTTAGTAAGCACGCCAAAAATATTAGTCTCTATCTTTCCTTGCAGACAGGCCTGACGCAGGGGTCTTATCTTCTGACCCCATGTCCTTCTCTGTAAGATTTAACATGGTATGTCCTGCAGAATTTGCCTGGATTAAAAAGAAAATCTCTTCTCTTTACTTACATCTGTATTAAAGAATATTGCTGCAAAGTGTCATAGAAATAATCTGGTACAATACCTTCATTTCACAGATCAGGAAACTGAAGCTAAGAAAAGAAGCAAATTGCCCGATGTCACACAGGAAGTTGGCAGGACAAGGATCCACGTCGGTCCATCCCACACAACAAAGAGTGGCCTATGGACAGGCGAAATGACTGTAAACCGTAATAACACGGCAATCCCTACAATTTGTGTGTCACTTCTTACATTCTCAACATGCATGAATTCATTACATCTTCATAACAGGCTCCTGTGTATCAGCTTCCCCAAGCTGATAACCACAGTGGAGCCAGAATTTGAACCTCAGGGTCCCTTTGCTCCAAAGCCCTGCTCTCACTCGCCACCCTCAGCAGCCCCCCACGCTTATTTATCAAGCACCAGCTATTAGCTTAACATGGAATGGCCTACAGAGAAGTTGTAAGGCACAACCTTTGCCTTGAGAGACCTAACATTTTATTGGGGAGAAAAAAAATACACACTTAAAATAATTCACAGCAGTCAAAAACAACTGTTCAAAGTGGTGACACGGTGTTATGTGGATGTGAGAGAAGGAAGAAGAATGTGGGTCCAAGACGCACAGGAGGTTTTTTCGGACAACTTGCAGCGGGAGCAGGCCTGGAAAGCAGGTCTGTCCTGGGAGCCCAAGCCCTGTCTAGGTAGTGTGGTGGTTTTACAATACGTCCCCAGATCCTTTGACGTGCCTCTCTTCAAGAGACAGAGTTTACTTCTCCCCCTCAATATGGGCAGGACTCAATGACTTACTTCTAACAGACAGAATACAGCAGAAGTGACAGGGAGTGACTCTTCAGGCTCTGACATAAAAGGCGCTGTCGTTCCCGTCCCCCAGTCTTGGATCAACTGCTCTTGGAAAAACCAGAGGCCCTGTTGTGGGTTCGCTGAAGCAGTTCTGTGAAGAGACCCACGTGGCAATGAATGGAAGCCTCCTGCTGATAACCTTCGAGGAGTTGACACCTCTTGCCAGTAGCTCTCCCTTTCGAAGATGACCCTCCATCCCCAGCTGGAAGTCAAGTCTTTAGCCGACCGCAGCCCCGGCTGACATCCTGACTGTCACTTCACGACACCCCAAGCCAGAACCACCCGTCTGAGCTGCTCCCAAGTTCCTGATCTGCAGAAGTTGTGAGACGATAAACATGTGTTGCTTTAAGCTGCTAAAATTTGGGGGCAGTTGGTTACACAGCAATAGATAACCGATCCAGGTGGTAATGCTTTTACATGTATTGAAGGGATGTGAAAAATAAAGCGGATAAGGATAATAAGGTAAATGGCAGACTTCACAACTTCAAACCCTAGTTCTAATGCTCTGAGATCTAGAAGATGCAGGTTAAGCTGGAGTTAAGTGCAGAAAAGCCATTTCTCCAAGTTAATAGCCAGAAGCCAATTTCCTGAAAGCTCAGTTAGTAAATTTACCAAGCAACTACCCAGGGTCGCTGTGTGCCATCAAGAGTGGTGAATACTAACTAATCTTTCTCCTGAGGGGAGTCAACTGGCCCCAGAATAGAAATATTCCTCTCCAGTGTACCCAAGGGCAGTGGAAAAAACCCAGGCTTCTCACGTGCAATCTGACTTTGTAATTACAATTTCAGGTAGCGATCATTAAGCACACGCCCCACCCCTCAATTTACAGATAAGCATCTACCTATATGTGCACACACCAGGCCCCAGAACAGGATTCATTCCCAGTGCTGTGTCCTTCATCCGGGTCACCCATCACAGAAACATCCGCCACACCACGATCTTAAAGAAATGATTATCATTTGTGGCTCTAAATAGGACCACATTATTTTCCACAAGTGTCAATTTTCCGCTGCAATATTACATTTTCCAACATTTAGTTTTCTAGCATTTTGCCATGACTATCTGTGTAGATTAGAAAGGTTCTTAACTGTTATCTGTAATAGATTTTGCCTGTAGCAAAATTCATGCAGGCATAATAGAAGAACAAAGTGTACTCTGATGAAATTGCAACCATAATTTCCAGATGCCTGACATTTATTGCTTATTGCTATTAGAATTCAAGTGCCTATTTGTTTTGTACTTTGCTTTTACTCTTGCATCACAACATATAATGGAAAAAAGATATTTTAAATGTTGGGTTAAGTATCACAGATCAACACGAGGCACCAACATAATCAATACTACTTAAACATACTCCTAGGCAATTAATTTTTAAAGAATCAAATTGTTGTACCCCATCAAAATTTATAACGATACCAGAAAGGGTGTTACATTCTTTAGTGTTTAATTAAAAGCAACATTTAGCACTCATGCAACTAACTGTTAAGACATCACAACATAAAAGGTTTTGCTTATCATTAAGATGAGGGAGGTACAATGGACTCTTTACATTTTTGATGATTAAATGTTAATTGTACTTTACTAGCTAGTATGCACTTTATAAAATTACCAGGACCAATCATAAGGAGGGCTGTAAGAAGCACAGCTTAAAATTGCCACCCTACAGTGACCGGTGCGCTGCTGAAACTCAATATCCAAATAACCGTCAGCCTTTTAAAAGAAGAACGCAAGTGGGTTTTAGGACTACCGTGTTGATGAAGTTGAATCCAAGGCAAGCCCAAGGAGCAAAATTCGCATAGCTTCAGGGAGAGGCACCGGAAAGATGCATACATAGAACAGAGAAGAGACCTAGGAAGTAAAACAAACAGAAAATTATACTGACAGGTCCAAGCTGAGAGAGAGAGAGAGAGAGAGACAGAGAGAGAGACAGAGAGAAGGAGAAGAAGAAGAAGAAGAAGAAGAAGAAGAAGAAGGGGGAGGAAGAGGAGGAGGAGGAAGAGGAGGAAAAGACAGAGGAAGGGGAGGAGGAAGGAAAGGAGGAGGAGGAGGAGGAGGAGGAGGAGAAGGAGGAGGAGGAGGAGGAAATACAGAAGGAGGAGGAGGAGGAGGAGGAGGAGGAGGAAATACAGAAGGAGGAGGAGGGGAAAGCAGAAGGAAGGAAGGAAGGGCACTTTCCAGCCTTTTGGGTTCAGACCGAGGAGTGAAGATTCAAAACAGGTGGGTGATGCTGTCAACCTCAGGTCAGGATGTCCGCTCAAGACAGAGGCACTGCCCAAATGCCAAAAGTGTGTTTAGGCCGTTAAGAGAAAAAATGGCAGGTGAAATGAGAGTATCCTACCCAGCCTATCAAGCTCATGGACCAGTTGGGTTAAAGAATGTCAAGGGGGCTTGGAAAGGACATAGAAACCAACTAGACTCCACCATGCACCACTTTCATTTATTTCCCTCTACAAACTCCGCATTTGCCAAAATTTTGTCCAACAAACTGCACTGACTCCATAATAAGCAATGTGGTACCACTGGAGGCAAGTCTATAGCTTCTATTAGGCTTTTGCAACACAGAAAATAGCTTTTGGACCACACCGCTACTGTCCACACCTTAATCGAATCCTTTTTTCAATGGTTAAGAAAATGATGCCTTCCCTAATACTGATGATGACTGAGACTGATCCCAAGAAGCAAAGGGCACTGACATGGTCTATGAAGGCAGTTCTACAAGTATGTGGTTTCTATAGTGAAAGGAGCACACAGTCTCATAAGCTACCAAGAACTCTGTGCACTGGCCTGGAAACCTGCAAATTTGCACTTCTTCCTTGGGACTGGCTGTATGACTAGATAAGAACCTATCAGAACCCATACGGCGTGGGTTCTAGAACTGGATGCCCTGACAACTATTCTCAGAAGTACATATGGTACTAGGGGATCCCAGAGAAATAAGGTGCAGCCACTCCACTTAAGGAATCTATCAAGAGCAGGCCTGTGTAACAAGATAGAAAAGTTACACGGAACGCTGAAGTTAGGTAAAGAAATTACAACTACTCCATTCTTCATAGCTGACCTCATCTTCTTGATGAAATCTTAACCTTACTCCAAAAGGGATTTGGATGTGCCATCCACTGGCATTTCAGTGTCTTCCAATTCAAATTGTCTCTTTGGGTAACTGTTTTTGGTAAATAAATCTTAGGAACATCTTTGTACACTTGTCTGCACATATGTATATATAAATTTGCATGACACCATTTAGATGACCATTAAAAACCGCATGTCACTAAATTCAAGATACCATGAAATTCAGTTCATTAGTGAGGACTGGACCTAATAAGAACAATCTGTGAATGTGAGTGTGTGTTTGAATGCAAGAGAATTCAGGGGGTTTCGAGTTCTGGGTTCAACCAAGAAAGACTTGCTGGATCTAGAATGAGTCTGAATATAAGGCTAAGGAACGTGGACTCAACCTCATAGGCAACCTCTATTGGTGCAGAATCAGAGGCACCAGGAAAGAAATGACACTTTAGGGAAATGATTCCCATAGGTTTTGCAGGGTAGATTACTGGGAAACAGCAAAACTTCCTGCTCTTTAACCCCGGCATGGATTCATAAAGGGCAGGGCAATGGTAGTGGGGCAGAAAGGAAACGGGGGTATAGTGACCACTGATGAGAAGGTCATGGTGTAGGAAGGGACAGGGTCAGGGGTGAAAGACAGGGGGGAGAACAAGGTTGGCATTAGAGATGAAAAGCTTGGTTGGTGTGTTTCTTTTAAATACTGCCTTTCAAGAGTCATCAGGATATTCACATAAAGATCTGGGGTTTTGTTCCCTAAATATCTGGATGTTTGTGATACAGACTGCAATTAAAGCAATGAGAATGACAGTCATGCTAAACCATTCTACTTGGTGTTCCCTAAAACTTCTGATATACCAAAGGCAAGGGAACAAAGGATAGGAGAGAAAAATTTATTCATCAATCCCAACTTTCTTTTCCAAATCACTGTATGACTTCACCCAACTGGAAGGTAACATTTTTTCAAGGAAATGTTTCAGATATAGAAAAAAAAAAAAAGATAACGAGAGTAACATAATCAATCCTTGCACACTCACCAGAGGATCACTTTTGAAATGTATGCTTTGGAGAACAATTAGTTCAGGGAGAACACTGTGCCAGACCACTTAACATCAAATGTGGCGTTCTTCCTCATTAACCCCTCAGAAATATGTGTGAAACATTTTCTGTAAATTTTCTCTTTTTTTCCAAATTTCAAAGTGTTTCAGCAGATCCTACAACCATCATAATATTTTACCTAATTTGTGAGAAAGAAATAACACATAAATGTTGTCTAAAAATCCCCAAAGTACAGAAAGGTACAAAATTAAAATGTACAAGTCTCTGCTCTTTCCTAACCCTTTGCATTTCAAAGATTGCTATTGTTAACGGTTTCTCGTTTATCCTCCCAAATAAAAAGGATGTTAAATCACATTTATGATTTTGTTTTTTAATTTATACAAATGCAATCCCAGTGATCATTGCTTATTTTGCTTGATTACACATCACAGCAGTATTTCTATGTCTATATATACCACTCTAATACATATCTATAACAGCTGGATGGATGTGCTGTGTGTTCATAAAGCTAGTCCCCTGCTGGGGCACCTGGGTGGCTCAGTCGGTTGAATGTCCGACTTTGGCTCAGGTCATGATCTCGCGGTCTGTGGGTTCAAGCCCTGCGTTGGGCTCTGTGCTGACAGCTCAGAGCCTGGAGCTGCTTCGGATTCTGTGTCTCCCTCTCTCTCTGCCCGTCCCCTGCTCGTGCTCTCTCTCTCTCTCTCAAAAATAAACATTAAAAAAAAATTTTTTTTAAGAAGCTAGTCCCCCGCTAATGAACATGTAGGTTGTTACCAATATTTTGGTATTACATTCAATACCCAAATAATTTGGGGCGCCTGGGTGGCGCAGTCGGTTAAGCGTCCGACTTCAGCCAGGTCACGATCTCGCGGTCCGTGAGTTCGAGCCCCGCGTCGGGCTCTGGGCTGATGGCTCAGAGCCTGGAGCCTGTTTCCGATTCTGTGTCTCCCTCTCTCTCTGCCCCTCCCCCGTTCATGCTCTGTCTCTCTCTGTCCCAAAAATAAAAATAAAACGTTGAAAAAAAAAATTTCAATACTCAAATAATTTAATGCATCTGTTTGGGTGTAGGTTTATAAGAATATCCATAAAGTAACTTCCTAAATAAGGAATTTTAGGGTCAAAGGAGATTTTATTACTAACATTAGTAAATATTGCCAGATTGCTCTTCAAAATGGTTTTACCAATATACATTTTCACCCAAAGTTGTAAGAGTACATATTCCCTTACCCCCTTACTATGCTGACCTATAAATCTGACTTCTTAATGAATTATTAATGACTACACACCATTGTCAATTTCATTTGCTTCTCGAACTATAGAGTATGATTAAGTATCTTTTTGTAGGGAGATTAGCCTTTTGTGTTTCTTTTTGAATTAACTTGTGAAAACTCAGTAACATGCTACTGCAAAGCATTTTTATCAAACGCCTTCCCTGGTTTTACACTGGGAGTCATTACCTAAGAGATTTCCTATAGCTTATAAATTTCCAAAAGAGTCAAATCTCTGGTTCAACGAGCTCCATCAAGAACTCACATTTCCAACAAATATGGCTAGTGCTCAGGTTGTCTTATAAAAGCAACAAAATAGAACCAATGACATTTACATCACACTCAACTTCTGAAGCACAATAGTAGATGGAATCACCTGAAAAGAGAGATATTTAGTGTCTTGAAGAAGAGGTCTGATCAAAAGAGAGATGATTGATGTTAGCAGTAAGATTAATGTTAGGAAGCGGTCTACAGCGTAACTGAAAGAGAAGTGAATAGCAAGAAAATATTTAACCTGAGTTTTCAGATACTGCCAATTTTTTGAAATAGTTCTTTTTTTTATATTCACAAAGAAGAAGGGAATGACTGAATGTAGTACCAAGATGATACCTACAGCAGGTGTACGAAAACAGATGTGATGAATTCAGGTAATCTCGTCTGTAATTAAAGAAATTCAATCCATTAATGTCTTCAACCCAGACTGCATATTAGAATCATCTGGAAAGCTTTTTAAATCATTCAATGCCTGGGCCCCACCCCAGATCCACGGAGTCTAGAGCCAAGCATAGAATCTTCCCCCAGGAGATTCTAATGTGCAGCTATACTTGAGAATCTCTTCGTTAAGAGCGTCCTATGGGGTTCAGTTATATTCTCAAGCCACTTTAGCTAATCTAAGGACCCCTTTCCTGAAACCTCATACTCATGACCATGCCTTGCTATAACATTCTGAAAATCAGTATCTGGCATAATATCTATTAGAAAGCCATAAATGCAGAAGAGTTAGCCACAGCAGACACAGTGGAATACAGTGAATGGGAAGCTTCCGGGGGTCTTTTGAAGGAATTAATGTAAAAAAAAAAAAAAAACAACACAACTGACTTTATTGATGGGAGTATAATCTGGAGATCATTTTAGCAGTTTAAATCAAGTCTTTAAAATGTGCATATCTGGGGGTGCCTGGGTGGCTCAGCTGGTTAAGTGTCTGACTGCGGCTCAGGTCATGATCTCGCGGCTCGTGGGTCTGAGCCCCAACCATGAACTCTGTGCTGACAGCTCAGAGCCTGGAGCCTGCTTCAGATTCTGTGTCTCCCTCTCTCTCTGCCCTTCCCCTGCTCACTCTCTCTCTCTCTCTCAAAAATAAACATTAAAATTTTTTTAATTAAAAAAATAAAATGTGCCTATCGGTTGACCCTTAAATCACATTTCTAGAAACCATGGATGTGTACAAAGACGTAGGCATGGACTAGGATGTTAATTGCTGTGTTGTTTCACAAAATTGGAAACAAGTCATCTAAGGAACATTAAATAAATTCAAGTTCAGCTACACAATGGAGCATTACATAAGCAGATTAGTCATTCAGTCACATGAAAAATGTGCAAAATATATATTAAGTGAAAAAGCAAGCTGCAAAGTTCCACGTGTAGCATGATCGCGTTTCTTTATAAATGATATAATAGCAGCACATTTACTGAGGGCCTTCCTCATTCCAGGCATGGTTCTCAATACTTTACAAATATTAACTCACTCACCCTTACAACTCCAGGGATATTACTACTGTTAGCACATTTTAAAGATGACACCGCTGGTAAATACAGAGCGCACACTGGTTGTTGCCAAAGGGGAGGAGGCTGGAATGACGGGCAACATGACTGAAGGGGAGTGAGAGGTAGAGGCTTCCAGATTTGGAATAAATAAGTCACAAGAATGAAAGGTACAGCATAGGGAACACAGTCGGTGGTAGTGGAAATCGTGTTGTTTGGTGACAGATGGTAGCTACACTTGTCATGGGCATGGCAGTAGAGACTTGTGGAGTCACCATGGTGTATACCTGAAACTAATGTGACATTGTGTGTCAACTACACTTCAACAAAAAAAGAAAAAAAAAGAAAAAAACAAAGATGAAACTGCCAGGACACAGAGAAGTTACTAATGGGCCTGAGGTCACACAGCCAGTAAGTGCAGAGCCCGGCTCTTAAATTCACACTCTGGCCCATAGCCCATATGCTCTTCTTAACTGCTTACACCACTACTACTGATGTTTAATGTGCATAAAATGTCTCAAAGGATAAACAAGAAGTTTTATCGTTTACCTTTTGCTAGTAAACATCCAGTGTTTTCTATAATGAGCATATGTGACACACAGATTTTAAAAGTTGGTACATTTTGGGGGCGCCTGGGTGGCTCAGTCGGTTGAGCATCTGACTTCGGCTCAGGTCATGATCTCACAGCTCGTGAGTTCGAGCCCCGCGTCGGGCTCTGTGCTGACAGCTCAGAGCCTGGAGCCTGCTTCCGATTCTGTGTCTCCCTCTCTCTCTGCCCCTTCCCTGCTCATGCTCTGTCTCTCTCTGTCTCAAAAATAAATAAACATTAAAAATAAATAAATTAATAAATAAATAAATGTTGGTACATTTTTAAGGAATGGCAAATCCTTTAACAATACCAAATAAAGATGAGAAAGGAAAAGAAAAAGACTTATGGGGGACAGGGGTGCAATTAAGAGAGGGCAGCTGAGCACCTGCCTGGTAAGGAAAGTTTCAGGAGAGAGTCAGTCTCTGAAGCTCTGCCCCAGGTCCCGCCATTTGAATGGGTACTTCCCTACCTGTTCTGAGACACAGCAAAAGATTGTCAAATTGCAAAAAGAGGAAGATGGCAACAGCCAGAAGGTGAACCTGCAAATTCTGTAGAGCAAGAGTTGTTCAGGGTCGGAGAGAAACTGAGGGGCTGAGTAGGGAGAAGTCGTCAGAGAGGAGATAGTGAAAATACAGGAGAGGGAAGAGCCTGGGCAAGGGGGAGAGTCAGGTGTTCATAAATGGAAGGAAGGAGAGACAAGACAGCACTTACAGAAGACCTCAAGGAAGGGAGTCTAAGAGCGAGCTTCCCCTTCACACCTCCCCCCTTCTGGACAAAGGCCAAAGTTAGAAGTTGAAAGAGTCTTACTGATGAAGAAATCGAGCCATCAGCAACAAAGCAGCGATGTGGAGCTCAGCAGAAGCTAGACACCAAAGGTCTGCGATGGTGCCCTGCAGCCCAGTTCTTCTTCCAGTGACATCGGCAGAATTAAAACACAGAGCTCACACCTCTGGCACCGTGCTATTCCTCCTGGCCAGAGACCCGGCCTTCTGACTCTCTGCCATCATTAGGGTCTGCCTGCCAACGATGTGACTCCCCACGTCGGCCAAAGCTTCGGTGGGTAGAATTGCTTAGGGAAGTAGGACATTCATTCTGAGCTAGGGAAAAATTCTAGAGTATATTTCAAGAAATGCAGCTGGTTGTGTTACTTTTAGGAACATGTAGACATTCAAACTACGGTAACAAGTTCAAACTACTGCCTAACAAAAATACTTTTGGAATAAGCAACTGATTTATAACTGATATGTAAATCTGGGCTTCTAAAGTACTTGGAGGTGCTGTAAAATAGAAATTAAAACAGATTCTATTCAGTATTTTAAGTACATCGTTACATTTTATTTCCACTTTCAGCTTCTATTTTAAGAAGGACTCTTCCCTTCTTCATAGATTCCCCATCCTTATTATTGACAAGACAAGGTTAAATAAATAAAGTTTCACTCTACGTTTCGCTTCACTTAGCAGATGCACTCAATATTTTCACACGTTCACACTTAGAATTACAGCAAAGACCACATTCAAGCCAAGAAGCGATTGTCTTTCACAATCGTTCTACAACCAGAACTCTCAAATTAATGAGTTTAATAGCAGATTTTTCCTCCTTTGGACACTAACCTCTTTCTGTCTTTAGATATAACATATGATACCTGGGAACCATATGGAAATTATGCACAGACATGCACCAGGATTGTAAAAGCCTCACTGTAGAAACAGCTATCCCTACAGTAAGTACTCACATAACTTTTTTGCCTCCTTATTATTGCAGTACATAATTCACTCCTCTGCGAGTTCAAATTGCATATTACAGCACATTAATGTTGGTCTTCCTTTATAGCAACCCATCATATGGTTAGCATTCTCATTTATAACCTGAATTACTTTTAGTTCTCCAGCCATCTCGCCTAACTACTTCGAATCAAATGGGAAAATGATCACATATCCCAAGTTGCAGAAATATGCAGTCGTAAGAGCTGGCTGGGGTACAACGTTGACTCCTATCTGTAGGCGCGGGCATGCCCACCTCTGAGGTCAGTTGCCCTTCTGAGTCTACAAAGTGTGTTGGGGCTTCCTGACGCCATTGAGAAGCAGCCTCAGCAGTGGGTAGAACTGAGGACCAGCCCTGCTTTAAATAAAGACTACAGCCAAATTTATTTTTGTTTAAGGGAGGAGAAAAAGGAGTTTGGAGCCCTTCAGTGGCTTCCCATTTGCCCTAAGATCAGGATGGAAATACTGGCCCTCCCGTGTATACTGGCCCCTGCCAGCGTCTCTGGTCTCATCATGGATCTCTTTGCTTTGCTCACTGAAAAGCAGCTTCCCTAGTCTCCTTTCGGTTCCTGGAATACAGCATGCTCCCCCTCAACACAGGGCCTTGACCTAGACCGTCATAGTTCCCCAAACACCCTTTCCCCTATCCTGCATTACATAGTTAGTTCCACCTCTTCAAAAAGTCTGATTCCATCATTAGTTCCCCAGACAACCTCTTCCCCAGCTTCCCTGACTGCATCACTTTGCTCTAGTATATAATCTCAGGCAGGATAATTCATTGAATGTTTGTAGTACATATACAGATGTGATTTTTTTCCTTTCTTTCTCACATTTCAAGCCTATGGCATGGCCTTTTTATTCTTCCTTGCATTACCAAGTTTTACAGAGCAAAGAGCAAAAGCGTCCTGTGTTTGCCAGCAGTTTAAGCCTATCGAAGAGATAATGCCAGGCGTCCAGAGAGATGATGTAGAGCATGAGACAGTGACAAATCCTATAAGCAGTAGAGACCTTCTCTCTGCTCCCAGACAGCCCCCCTGAAGAGATGGCAAGACCTTCAATGGATGGCCGCATGGCATCCCTAGAGAACTTCTTATGGGTCCAACAGCAGCATGCCTCTGCCCTTCAAGGACATTTCCACACTAGTCAGAAAAAGATACCAAGCAATGACCATAACAGCTACGGGAGCTTGGAAACTAGAGGCCCTTTTACTGCACTGTCCACGTACCACCAGAACCCCCTAGGCTGCAGTGACCAGGAAGGGGGAGGCAGCCCCAAGGGAGACAGAACTTCCCACCTACCCAGATGGGGGAGAACAAAGATGAGTTAAAAGGAAAGAATGTCCTACCTCTTGCACATCGGAGTTTAGGGACTGCTGTTCATACCTGTTTTACACTCATCTTCCTTCTCAAACATTTCACTCATCTATATTTTTCAAATGTTCAATTGTGTGTTCTTCACTGAGATCTTTCTCCTTCTCTACTTACTAAGATCCCTAAGGGCAGGGACTAGGTCTGTGTTGCTCACTAGGCTATTCCCAGGGTCTAGCACAGTGGATGTCTACACTTTCCTTTCTTAGATTGAACTGCATACAGTAAGATGCACAAATCCTGAGTGGACATGTCAGCAAATTCTGGCAAGCGTATATAGCAAGTCAAAGTACAGAGCATTCCCATCATCCTTGTGTCCCTTTCCACTTTTACCCCTCTTCTGACCAGAGGCAACCACTATTTTGATTTCTATCCTCACAGATCCGTTCTCTCCGTCCTTCAACTTCATATAAATGGTAACATACAGTATGAACTAGTTTGTGTCTTGAGTGAATCAATCATCATATTTCTGCGATTTACCCATGTGTTATCTAGATGAGTAATTTTGTTCCATTTTTGCCGCACGCCATGCCATTGCGTGAATTTACCACAATTTATTTATCCATTTTCCTGTTAATGGGCAACAAGAAAATTTAAACATGTTGCTTTGGATTTTTTACTATGATGAATAAAGCTGCAAAGAACATTTTTTTACACAAGTCATTTTGCAGAACTATGCTTCCATCTTTCTCGGGTAAATAAGTGGAAGTTGAATTGCTGGATCATAGGATAGGTGTCCATTTAATTTTACAAGAAACTGCCAGTTTTCCAAAGTACTTACGTAATTTTACACCTCCACCAACAATACATGAGCAGTCCAGTCACTCTGAATCCTTTGTATTAGTTTTTTTTTATTAGTCTTTTTAAATGTTATACATTTTAGGGGCGCCTGGGTGGCGCAGTCGGTTAAGCGTCCGACTTCAGCCAGGTCAAGATCTCGCGTTCCGTGAGTTCGAGCCCCGCGTTGGGCTCTGGGCTGATGGCTCAGAGCCTGGAGCCTGTTTCCGATTCTGTGTCTCCCTCTCTCTCTGCCCCTCCCCCGTTCATGCTCTGTCTCTCTCTGTCTCAAAAATAAATAAACGTTGAAAAAAAAATTAAAAAAAAAATGTTATACATTTTAGGGAATATATAGTAATTTCCTATTATGGTTTTAATTTGCATTCCCCGGCAGGCTTATGATGTCAAGCATCTTTTCGTGTACTTAGCGGTCTTTCATATATCCTTTTTTGTGAATTGTCTAAATCCTTTGAACATTTTGTACTGGGTTCTCTTTTTGTTATTTATTTGTAAAAGTTCTTTAAATATCATGGATACAAGTGATGAGGGATGTCAAAAAGACATGACCACCGGTTGACCTGTGACCCCAAGCACTCAGAGACTCCCCACCCCTTTTCCTGTCCTTGGACTGTGGGTTCAACTCGCCTTTCCTGATTCCAGAGGCTGCTCAAAGGACATAGCCTTTGACACAGGGATGTGGTGTTGAAAACACCTGCATGTATACAGGACTGGACCCAGTTAAGGCCTCTTCGTGAATTTTTAAGACTTGATGGGCCAGTACAGGGATGCATTCATCTTGGTGCCGCCCAAGACAAGCTTTGTATGTAAGTTCCCTTTACTTACTAAAACTGCCACCTACCAACCGGGAGTGGCCTCTTTTTTCTCTCTCTCTCTGCCCTCTTGAGTACAAGAGGGACCAGTTTCAGATTACACTCACGAAGCTCCCGAGAGGGTTGCAAACCAACAAGCAGTTCTTATGGATTTATGTGGAACACTTTATGGAAAATGTTTTGAATGTTTTCCCCATTCTGTGCCTTGCATTTTCATTTCTGAAATTGTGACTCTTAAGGAACAGGAGTTAATTTTAATGAAATGAAGTTTATCCTTTTTTTTTTTTTTGTAATTTTTGCATTTTGCCTTGTGTCCAAAAAATCTTTGCATATGCCCGGGTCACAAAGATATTTGCCTATTTTATTCATCTCAGAGCTTCATAGTTTCAGCTTTTACATTTCGAGCTGTAATCTACTTCTAGTTAATTCTGTATACGGTGTGAGGTATGACTTGCAGTTCATTTTTTCCCCACGGTCATCCAGTATCATTTGTTGAAAAGACTTTCCTCCTCCCATTGAACTGCATTGGTGTTTTCTTGAAAAAACAATTGACCACAAATATGTGTGGATTTATTTCTGGACTTTCTGCAAACTCCATGAGCAGAGTAAAACCATATTTAGTAAGGTCTCTACTTTTTCCTCAACAGTATTTCATGGACTTCAGTGTAGAGGTCTTTTACATCTTTTGTTAAATTTATTTCTAGACAATGGTAGGTTTTATGCTATTATGGATGGTATTTTTAAAATTCTATTTTCGGATTACTGCTAACATATAGAGGTAAAATTTATTTTTTTACACTGACTTTTGATACTGAGATGTACTTTTTTTGATACTGAGATGACTTTTGATATAGATACTGTGATGCTGAATGCACATCCCAGATCAATTAATATTTTAAGATTCCTTTATATATGCAATCGTGTCACTGTGACTGGTTTTGCTTCATCATTATCAATGTTTCGATACGTTGAACTCCACCACAATGTTGAGGAGAAATGGTTTAGAGTACAAATATTTGCCTGTTCTCAATGTTAGTGTGAATGTTTTCAATATTTCACCACTATGAGTGCTGTCAGCAAATGATGCTATTTTACCATTCAGAATGGTGACATCTTTTTCAGAGATGCCCTATACCAAATTGAAGAAATTCTTTTCTATTCCTAAGTTTCTCACAGGTTCCTCTTCCTCTTTTGTAATCATAAACGTGTACTGGGTTTTGTCCAAATGCTTTTTGTATACCTTCTGAGATCATCATACGAGTTTTCTTTTTACTCTGTCACGTGATGAATTACATTGGTTTTTTGAATGTTAAAACAAACTTACATTCCTGGAATTAAACCCACTTGGTATTGATATATTATATTTTTAATATATTGCTGTATTTATTGCTAATAATACGGTAAGGTTTTTTTGAGTCTATTTAATGAGTTACTATGATCTGCAGTTTTCTTTTCTTGCAACGCCATTCTCAGGTTTTGTTGTGCTGGCTTTATGAAATGAATTAGAAAATCCCTCCTCATTTTTTTTTTAATAAGTGTGTATAAGATTTGAATTATTTCTTCCTTAAACATTTAATAGAATTCACCAGCGAAGTTCTGGAGACAGAAGTTTCTTTGTGAAAAGGATTTTAATTACGAGTTTAATTTTTAATGAATATTTAGAGTTATTCAGGTCATCTGTCTCTTTTAATTAGTTTTGATAAGCTGTGTTTTTATGAAAGTTGTAAAATTTGGTGGCATAGAGGATCAATAACCTCTTTCATCTTTAATATTGGTTTTGTGTTTTCTCTTTCTTGATCAGTGTTGTTAGTAGTTTATCAGTGTTATCACTATTTGTTAAATGATAATCAACTTTGGAACTTGATATTTATCTACTGTTTTCCATTCCTTATTTATTAATTTATTTTAGACCTTTCTTCCTTGCTAATATGAGCATTTAAAGATACGATTTTCTCTCTCAGCATCACTTTAGTTGTACTCTACAAATTTTGATACTTGTGTTTTAATTATCATTTATTTCGAAATATTTTCTAATTTCCTTTATAAATTCTTTGAAGCATGGGTTGTTTGATTTAAAAATATTTGGGGGAATTTGTAGATATATTTTTATTACTGACTTCTTATTTAATTTTCCCTTGGTCAGAGAACATAGTTTATATTCTTTCAATCTTTAAAATTCTGGGGGGCTTGTTTTATAGTCCAGAATATGGTCCATTTGGTTAATCTTTAATGTGTCCTTATAAGAATGTATATTCTGCATCTGTTGACTATAAGAATTCCATAATGTCTATTACATTATGTTGGTTGACAGTGTTGTTCAGATAATAAGTTGTTCAGACAGTGTTGTTCAGTGTTGTTTCAGATAAAAAAAGAATGTCAAGGTCTCCAATTCTGACGCGGATTGATCTATTTCTGTCTTTAGTTTTGTCAGTTTTCGCTGCATGTAGTTTGATTCGCTATTAGATGCACATATATTTAGAATTATGTCTTCTTGATGAATTGGCTCTATGATTCTAAAATGTCTCTCTCTTATGTCTGGTTTGAGGTCTTCTTTGTCTGATTAACAAACGCATACCAGTTTCTTATGAGTAGTGTTTGCATGGTACATCTTTTTCCTCTTTTGACTTCCCATTTACCTGCATTTTTATATTTAAGGTACATCAGCTGTAGACAGAATTTAGTTGTGTAGCCATTCAGATGACCTTGGCTTTATTTTTCTTTTTCTTTTTCAAATTTTTATTTTAATTCTAGTTAGTTAGTATATAGAGTAACTGATAATCTTGGCTTTGGATCCAGAGTATTTATTCCATTTAAATGTAATAGAAGTATGGATAAAAACCGGGTTTAAATCTACCGTTTTGTGATTTTTGTTATTCTTCTTCTATTCTCTAATCCTTGATCCTCTTTTCCTGCCTTCTTTTGTATTCACTGAGTACTTTTTCGGATTTCATTTTCTCTTCTCTATGGATTTTTAATCCGTGTGTGTGCTTTCTATGGCTGTTCAAGAGAATCACAATACATATTCATTAAGCGAGTAAATGGTTGGAGCAAGAGACACCCATTTACAATCCTATCAGTCCTGCATCAAGCCTAGAACACGATGAGCCATAACACGGCCAACACTGATAACGTGCTCTTAGATGCACATATATTTAGGATTATGTCTTCTTGATGAATTGGCTCTATGATTCTAAAACGTGTCTCTCTTATGTCTGGCTTGAGGTCTTCTCCACATGCCAGTGGAGGCGAAACACTTTAAATTCAGGCTCACCTTGTGATGGCAAGGAATTCTTGTCTCAGCTTTAATACAACTGTTTCTTGGTCTAGTTGCACTTTTAGTCCTTCCTTCGTTCAATTCTCTCTCCATCTAACAAACATACATTTCCTTCTTTGGATATCTGTCAAAATCGCCTTTGAAGATTTAAAAACCACAGGTGCTGAGACCAAGACCTATTGAGCCAAAATCTTCAGAGAGCTTCCAATACACAGATAAGTTGAGAGCCACTACATTAGTGAATGCCCACTGAATTCTGGTCACTGGCTGTAAGCACTAATCCTTTAATGTCCCCCACCGACGTGCCGCAGAGCAGGCTCCCTAACAGCAATGTACACAAATTCCTTCTCTCTTCTCCAAATTATGCACAATGCCAGGGGAAAAAAAAAAAAAAAGTAAGAAACTAAAGAGGCTCATTAGGTTTCTAATAGGCTTTTTCTCCCCCCCTTTCTCTTCTTTTTGGAGACTGACCCCCTCGAGGCACAACGAAACTCAACTCCCACAGGGGAAGTGTGGAGAGGCACGTTGAAACTGCAATGGCAAAACCTAATGGCAGCAAAAGAAAACTAAGAGAAGCCAGAACAAAAAAAGAAGCAAAAAGAAAAGCAAAGAGGAAAGTCTTATCGATAATGTACTAGAAAAGATCTCTTTAAAAGAGAAGCCTTGGGGCACCTGGGTGGCACAGTCGGTTAAGCGTCCGACTTCAGCCAGGTCACGATCTCGCGGTCCGGGAGTTCGAGCCCCACGTCGGGCTCTGGGCTGATGGCTCAGAGCCTGGAGCCTGTTTCCGATTCTGTGTCTCCCTCTCTCTCTCTGCCCCTCCCCCGTTCATGCTCTGTCTCTCTCTGTCCCAAAAATAAATAAACGTTGAAAAAAAAAATTTTAAAAGAGAAGCCTTACCTTGTCACATTTCGTCTCTGTGCGCTCTGTAGACAAACAGAGACTATGGCTTGTGCGTCCTTGGAATGCCTGAATTAGGTATAAACCATTGGCCCCAACTCTACTCAGTGTGTGCTTTGTTTGGCCTATCATGGCCAGCTAGCAAAAGCCAGCGGATGCTCACTGCCGCAAGCAGAGTCTTGGGGCCCCACAAGCTGTGAAACACATCTATGACCAGAATCAGACCCTTCAGTCCAGGGAACTCCTTCCTCTTTTCCACGGCACAGAGCATACTTCAGAGTTCACCACTCACCCTGAAAGCCGGGTTTGATTGTGTTTCTCATAGGCCCAGCAGGGAGAATGGAAGCCTGCTGTTCTGGTAGGGAAACCCAAAATACCTTTCCACTGATTTTTGTTGCCTTGGAACAAGGAAGGAAAGAAGGAAACTCTTCTCTCTTTCCAAGAGAAGGAAAGAAAACCAGGAAATTTCAGCAAGGAGTGGCTCAGGAAATAGCCTCTATGTAAAACGATGCTAGAGAAATATATTAGAGCCTCTAATGATAGCTTAGACACTTGCTCCCTTCCAAATTACTAGTGTTAATGTGTGCAGTGTAGTGAGTGTTCATAATGTGTAATTTTACCCTGCTTTTGTTTTTATTCCTTCCTTTGGGTGGACAAGAATCATGCTATTATATTTTGCATGGCTGCCTGTAAAATCAGGCAATGCTGTAGTTCATGACAACAGACACCATGTAAATAGCACCTGTTTAGAAGTGCCCAGCAGCCAGCATTTAAAATGCCCACTCACACCTCCCTCACCCTGTGTGTCTGGACACCAGCCATAGGGGACCTGGGGCTTCCATTACAGGTGAGAGGGCTGATCCCACTGAACCGAGTGTGCTTTGTAAGCTGTTCACACTAGCTTACGGAAAGACTTGCTGGAACAGAGAACGCAAGTTTCTCCCAAACCAGAGGCTTCAAACTGGAGACCTGCAGGCTGGATATAACCTAATTAGGACTTCTGCAGCCCTATGTACACCTGTGTATGAATCAGAAAAGGCATTCCTACATGTGGTTGGACCTATCCAGGACCCTCGGCTAAAGCGCAAACTACCCAGTTGTACGTACGTGGTAACCTTGGCTGCCAAACATGCTTTTTCTGTTTTTAAAATAGCAGAATATTTTTTTTAAACACAGACTTACAATTTCCCTTGAAAAACTGGGATTCTGGCACACTGAATTCACATTCCCCCATGGCAGCTATCAGTGGAGATGAATAACGGGTGCCCACATGAGATGGGCCACAAGCTCTCCAGTTCACTCCAGCTCACTCCACTCCCTATTGTCCTTCACGTGGCTCCCCCACTCACTGATTTCACCTGCCGGGCACTAAGGGTTTCACCGCCTTGCAACCACTCTCGGGGTCTTTAAAGCTTTCTTACACACATACAGTCGGGGTGAAGTTTCCTTCTTGCCTCCCCGAAATGGTGAAAAGAGATTCCACGGGGCCTGCACTGCCCTTACGCAGAGGTTACAACGGTGGGATCTGGAGTAAGAGAGCTCTGGGCTTACAAACCTCTTCTGCCACTTCCCGGCAGGTGACATCCCCCTAAAATTCCATTCCCACTCTCTCTGCCTTTCCTTTACGGCTCAGCCTGAAGGACCCCTTCTCCAAGACGTGCTCTCAGGCTGCCTCCACCTTCGGAGCCCCACCTGAACCTTAATGCCACACATTCTCCTCCTGAGCACTGAACTCACATTGCCACATGGCGGCTGTCAGTGAGGATGAACAGCAGCTACCCACAAGAGATGGGCCGTGTGGTCTAGATAGGCTTCAGGAAAACCATCTGGAGCTAGAGTTGAACAAACGGGTAAATGAATTGCGGTGCTGAATTAGAGTCAGAGACAAAAACATAAACTCATCTGCATTTAATTTATGTCTTGGTAGATACAGAAATAATGATAGATGTGTGTATACGCTGCTTAGTATATATACGTGTATTTCATAGTTCTGTCCATTGAAAGGGCCTAGAAGCAGGGACATACCAGTGGGCAATGAGCACACCCAGTGCCCATATCTTGGTTTCTAAATACCATTCTTCATTAGAAAGAATCTGGGCTCCTCAGAGAAATGTTTTGTTCAAGGAATGAAGCACAGAGAATACAAAATGAGTTTGATCATCTTATAGTGCCAGACAGTAAGAAAGTACTTAAAAAACAAAACAAAACAAAAACAATAAAGGATGAGGGCATGACAAAAGGACACAGGAGCCAACCTGGAAGATCTCTCAGTGACCCAAACTGGAGAAATCTTAACAACAAAATAAATAATGTGACATTAGATTACAATGCAAAGTATAAAGTTAGTAAACATTAATCCATACAGATATAAATAAATGCTGGAATAAATAACTAAATGGGGAATAGGAAGAAATCTTCCACCCCCAGGAGGTAAAGCTTAATTTCCCTTCCTTCATATGTGAACTGCATTTAGTGACTTGCTACCAAAGAATAGACTATGAAGAGGGAAAGACAGTGACTGCCTTCACCAAGTGGCCAATGCTAATACCACCAGTTTTAAATCATGTTGACATTATACACGCTATGATACAGTATGCGACCGATGATATAAGAAGAGACTTGGGTTTGAATCCCCAGCTCCACCATTTAGTACCTTTAGGACTCAATATCTCTAGGCCTCAGTTTCTTCCTCTGTAAAATGAGGGAAATAATAAACCTCTTTCCCATGGGATTACTGTGAATAAATGTGATAAGTGGGGACCTTAGAATCAGGCACAAAGTGCTTAATACCTACTGGATATTATTATATTTCTTTATTTTTCTCAGCTCCCTGTGTAGAGAAGACCCTGAATACATTTCTTGGTCCTGACGGCTACGATCAACTCTTCAGTAAATCATTCCAGGGGTTAAGGATTACATTTGGTGGCTCGCAATGCAGGATTTCTGAGGCATCTAATCCCCTACTGGAGTACTGATTCTGCCGTCTAAACATGACAGTCAGCCTTTAGGACACAAAGAAAGGTGGTTCTAGGGTGGTTAGAAGCACTCGTTCTGGAGTTGAAATGCCAACTCAACACCCAGTAGCTGAATGATCAATTTTTTCACCACTTTGAGTTTCCTCATCTGCAAAATGGGTATAATACCAACATATATCTCAAAGATAATTGAATAATCCATCTCTTACCAAAACGCCTGGGCTCAATAAATATTTGTTATTATTATACAATATAATAAAAAAAAATCTAGCTGCTGGTATGAGCATACACTTTAGGATGAGAGGAGTACATTAAAAAAAATCTCTCATCCTAGTTGTGACCCGATCTGGGGGCCCTTATAAGTCCTAGAGATAGCAAAAGAGACAAAGGTTCCTTCTTCCTCAACCCTGCTGTCTGGGAAGGGGGTGGGGAATTGGGGCCTAAGGTCCCAACCTTGGCATCTGGGTCCACTGCCTCTCAGGAACAGCTGCTCCTCTCTCCCCCCACCACTCACAGGCCGGAAGGGTTAGGGGAAGCGGATCTGAACAGATAACCCCATGGACTCACAGGTCAAACACAGGCTGGGAAGGGGAGGGCCCCAAGGAGTGGCAGCTGCAGTTTGCTGGGCTGGGTCCCCTGGGGATTATTTGTTTAAGTTTCAATGAAATGATTTCAATTTAGTGGTTCTATGTTATATGTTTAGCTTTCTCAAGAAAAGATTTTCAATCTAGCCCCAGACCTCCCTAGAGGTTGTTGATAGTAATTTAAGTACTCAATTATTTGGTCTGATATGAGAACAATTGTTAGAGGTCACGGGCCTGACCAGCAGATCCCTATGTCAACCACCAAGACATATCTTTCTGCTTTTGTTGCTGTTTTATTCTCTTCAACAAATAATATACTTACGTGATTCAAAGTTCTAAAGGCACTAAATAATTATTTCCTATTCGTCACCTATTCATTCCTTAAAGACAATAAGTTTACCAGTTTCCAGGGTTGCTTTTAGGGTCCTTCCAAAGAATTTGGGTTTTTTTGTTGTTGTTTTTTGGGTTGTTTTTTGTTTTTTGGTTTTTTTTTTTTTTGCCAAAGCAGGCAAATATATGAATATACACACTTTTTGCTTGGTTTCGTTTTCTGTATTTCTTTTGCACAGGCAATATTTCTCAGATTCCCACGATAGCTGCTATATTTTTGTTTCCAAGTACTTAGATAGCAAATTTAGTATCATTTTAAATGAATTAGTGCTTTATTAATAGTATCTGCATCCGTTTAAAAAATTGTTTTTATAGGAGACTAAAAACACCTAAACTACGCTGTATCACACAGCAGCTAAAAGGAATGAAGTAGCTCTATCTGTATTAGCACTAAAAGAGCTCGTAAAAAAAGGTGTTTGGCAATAATTATACACCATTTATATAAAAACTATCCCCAAGATACTCCATATTCACTGAGTGCTCACACAAAAGAACGTTAACACTCTCTGGGAAGCCACATGCCAAACCAAGAACAATGGGAAAGGGACCAAATGGATGAGAGTCAGGGTTGGGTGGTCAAAGGGGTCGTGAGCAGAAAGCACACTGTGCTGGGACAGACTTTTGGGCGGCACTTCTGGCTTATAACTGGCATCAACCTGACTGGTCAGTGCCCACACCGAACTGTTGTTAGGTATTCTGAATACCACCCCTGGTCATTAGCCTCATCTTTACCGTCAAATATTTTTATCAGATGAATTCATGGATTTCTTTTGAAATTAAAAATACATATATAAGAAAAGACCCTATGCACAAGGTTCATGTATTTGGTACACAAAGAGAGCTTGGTGAATACTGGCCATGGCGTCTGCAGACTTTGATCCACTGATTCATAACACACACTGGCCAAGAGCAAAAGGATGTTTCCTCAACACTTTCAGCTGGACTCAAAACACACCAGGGAACCCCCACCTCCAGCCTGGGAATGGCCTCACAGTGCACAAAGGTGGACTAACTCTCTTTTGTTCAAATCCCAAACCCAACCTTCCTCTTCAGCCTGAGCCACCTGGATAGTGAGAAATAGGGCAGAAGAATCCCTCTAGGGTCATCCCCACCTATCAGGCTGCAAAGGCAACGATTGCTCAGCAGAACTCAACTCTGACAACTTGCTGAGGTCCGCACACTGTTTCATAAAGGACCAGATAGTAAGTATTTTTGGCTTTTGCAGGCCAGATGGTCTCTATGGAAATCTGTGGACTCTGCCATTGTAGTGCAATACAGTGAACGGGCATGGCTATGTTCCGATAAAACATCCTTTACAAAAGGAGGCCTGTGGCAAGCCATGGTTCACAAACCTCAAAGGATGACAGGAAGTATTGCCAATACTTTGTCTGTCTCTGGCTGATCACTGGTCTTTGGTATCACATTCTGAGCCCTAGATGAGACCTTATAGATTAGGAGTTCTGTACGGAGTAAAAGGCCCCAAAGCAATTCCACCCCAGCACTGCCCAGTGACTCAAAGATAAAGGACACTCTCAGGGAGTGTGAAGTTCAACTCCCCATACTCAAGGAAACTCAGGTACTCAGAGGGAACAAGTTCACTCCAGGCCCGTAACTGAGGAAACGCACAGAAGTCAGATGGAAAAGGCAAGTTTCAATTTTGGTTCTCAAATGTGTATTTCCCTCTCTCTGCACTGAACGCTTGTCTCCTTAATTTAAGTGGAAGTATAGAGAAGTGAAACGTAGAAGTGAGTCACAAATCCTACCTGGGTTAGGCAGACTTTCCCTGATAAGACCCTATCTATGGTAAAGCTCCCACATCACACAAGAAATCTATCTTTATCTTAAGTAATAAGCATTATGCCAGTCAATCTTCCCGTGGCAGGTTGACACATCATTAAACCAAGGCATGAGGATTCAAAAAAAAAAAAAAAAAAAAAAAGGACCCCATCAAACCATCACAACTCCCATTTCTTTCGTATGTAACAACACAACAACAGCAACTCTTCAAATGACAGGATTCCCTACAGCCTGACCAGCTCAAGTTTTTCCAGGTTTTCTCCAACGATGTCCCATGAACTGGAGTGCTGATCTCAAAGATGGTCCTGAGTGGCCCAAGGAACAGAGGAAACAAAATAACAGAAATAATCGCATTCAAGTTTTGTAGAAAACTGTTGAAAGTTTTTTTTTTTTTTTTTTTTTTTTTTTTTGGTTTTTGGGTTTGGGGTTTTTTGGTACCCAATTAGAGATGAGGGGGAGTGGGGGAAGATCTCAAAACTGTGATTAGAGTATTGGTTTTTTTTTTTTCCCCTCTTGCTCCCAATTAAAGAGGGGTTTCTTCTTTCACTAGAGATGCACAGTTATTAAATCATTATGTCTTTCTTTAAAAGGCCAATTTATAACACAGGGCTCCATACTGCTGCCACTTCTGCAAGGTTGCTTATAATGGCTCCATGCAATGCTTTGACTAATTAAATCACACAAGAGATTGTTTCTTAGTAACACACCTGGTCCATGCTTTGTTGTTGGCTTTCATTAAAGCGCTGCGTCTCATGCTGCCTTGTAGCATGAAAGGATATTAATCAGGTAAATGGCCATTAAAAGTCATATCAATGTTTGCTGTTCAGTGATTATTTTCTTAAATCTTGAACAAAGGAGGTTTCTTTGAAATCTCACGGCTGGCCTCCAACCACAGGAGAGAATAGCCACATTGAAATGCTTTGTTTTTCAACCTTCCCAAGAAGGAGAAAAAAGGAGCAAAATTCAAGGTGTGGCAAGATAGAAGATTATATGCTCTTTGTTCCACTGGGCTATTTGGGGCAAGGAGGGACAAGTTGAACAAACTGAAATCAGTGTACAGCAAGTGAGGGCAAGAGACAAGAAGCGCTCTCTAAAGCCCCCCCCCCCCCCCCCAATTCCCTGGGAGAGGAAAACTCCACTTTCCAGGCAATGCTGCTAATTAGGTTGCATTTCAGAGCTCTTGTTAGAAATAAAAATGCCCAGGGAATCAAATGCTACTTTCACATTAAAAGGAAAAGAAAAAATGTTGCTAACTGTTTCCTTCTGTCAACAAAGCACCATTTATGGTCTCACTGATCAGATTCTGTATCTGGACTGGGAACGCGGTCTCGCCAATCTGATACTCTGCCCCTCAACCTTGGGGCAGCCCTTCCAAAGGAATATATATTTATATAACCATGACCACTTCCAACAGAGCAAACGCTCCATTCAAGGGAAGAAGGAGGGAGGCTGCACACACATATATCAGGGAAATATTACGACTTTGCCAAAGGCACCTACCTTGGATCCTGCAACCTTTTTTTCTTCTTTTCTGCCATAAATGACCATGGCTCTAGATTGCTGAGTCTGGGGATTAAGCACTCTGCTTAAGAACCCAGGCTCCGGAATACCAATTCTGAGGTTGGAATCTCAAGTCCGCACCTTCGTGGCCGTGTGCCTGGGAGCAAATTACTTAAACCCTCTGTGCCTTGGTTTTCTCATACAGAAAATGCACACAGTCCCAGAAACAAAGTGCTCTGGCTGTTAGGAGCATAAAATGAACGTTTTATATATAATGTGCACAGTGTCTCACATAGAGTATTATGTATGATATGCATCACATATATTATTATCTGATACACAGAAAGTCCTCAGTAAACATTAGCTAGAACACGTCTGATAGCTACCAAAGCCTTACCTGGTATATGCTTTCCTTCAAAACTGAGGGCAAAATGGAAGACGAGGGACTAAACGCTCTTGGGCCCCTCTCCCCTCGTGACACTGTACCGTGAAGACAGGGGTGTGAGCTCGAACCGGTTCTCACTGAATCTAGGGGAAAGGAAATCAAAGCACTTACCGATGGTCCCAGCAGGGTCCCCAGCGAGAGGCTTCTGCCCAAGGCGCGTGCACCAGGCCTAGGCTGTCCTCAAGGCCATCGTCCATGCTGTCCCCCGCACGAGGGCCCCCGGAGCAGCGCAGGGGCTGAAATCGAGTCTGCGCACCACGCGTGCGACCGTGTCAGCCCAGAGAGGGCGCCGTTTTCTGTCCTCACGAGGGGGCGGGGGTGGCCGTGCCCCACAGGGTCCTCCGATGGAGGAGGCCTCTGGCCATCTGTCCGCTTCCGCCAGCCAGAGGACAACGGGCCAGTCAGCCAGGACCCGAGCTGCAAGGGACGGAGAGGCCAACGCAGATGGGTTCAGCAAGAAAGGAAGCCAAGGGCCGGGAAGTCCAGGGGTGGACCCAACTTTGAACCTGGACTGAACACACTTCCAGGTTTCCTTCTCTCCCCGGGGCAGACCCGCGTTTCTCAGCGCCGAGCTCCTTTTCGGGCGGAGCGCCCTATGCTGACAGGAGAGCCCGAAACGCCTCCCACACGGACGAGAACCAGCGTGCTTCTGTCGGAGTCTGGGAGAACTTGCCAGTCTTTCGCCGGGACCAGTCACGTGCCCACCTCTTACGCAACAGTTCTGCCGTGAGGGGAGTTTGAATTCTGATTGGCCAGGTCAGGGTCACGGGGTCCTTGGGGCGTCCTGGGTGGGGCCAGAACCACGTGACCTTCGCGGCTGCGGGTCGGAGGCCAGGGGGTGGTTGCCCGAGATGCTGCTGTTACTGGAAGGAGCGTGGATAAGCGGTGGCCCAGTAAAAAGGCAGGTGTGCGCTGGAGTGCAGAGGGGAGGCCGTGGAGGACTGGGATGGGGGCAGGAGGAGAAAGAGGGAGGGTGATTGGTCCTCAGATGTGTGTTTACTGGTCTACTAGCCTGCCTCAAGTGGTTGCTGACCGCTGAGCTGACATGGGCACGTCTGAAAGACCTTGCAATGGCTGCAGAAATTGCCCTACATCTCCAAGGCTGCGCTTCTCATATACACTGCCGGTTAAGAATCCCCTGAGTAGCTTTTGAAACATCTCAGGGCCTGGACACCTCCTCCAGAGGGTCTGTTTTAATTGATGGTGGTGGAGGGGAGGTATGGGTTTGTTTGTTTTTTAAGCTCCTCCAAGTGATTGTGTTGGACAGCCAAGTTTGACCACTGTCCTGAGGCACCTGCCTTCCATTCTTTAGTAAACATGACCACAAAAGGCTGGGGACGGGGAGTGGAGTTCATCCAGCTCCCAAGAACTCTCATCCTTGCTAACCAAACCAGTTTTCCCCACTCAGGTCCAAATTCTTGGAAGAATTAAAAGCCAGGGGGGTGGTGCTTGAGAAGAGACTAGGGTCGGTTCTGTTGGATGTTGAGCGAGTAAGTATACTAAAGAGTACCACATTTTATCTTGTCAGTGTTCTGCTTTCGTGCTGTTCCCCCTAATGTCTTTTTATCCTAGTCTCAACGCCATGATGTCATCATATTAGCTAGTAATACAAATTGACAAAAAGGTGAAACTGCTGGAAAATGTGCTCAGAGGAAGAAATTATTCTCCTGTCCTTACTCTCCCTGCCACCAGCTTCAGTTCTGTTCCTTTTCAGGGAAAGGAGGGAATTCCTTGTTCGTTGCAAGAAGACCCCATGAGATGTTTATATGAATGCTACATTTATTAATTACAGGAAGAGATTTACTATTTAATAGGCCAAATTTCTGAGGAGGAAGTGAAAATAACCAGCAACGATACTAACTATAAACTATCTCCACTTGCTGGATTAAGAAAAGATACATCCACTGCTGAGTTTCTAATCTACTTTGGTTCACTATACTGCTTGAGCCTACGAGCTCTCCTGTTTGTTTTTTCATCTGTGATTTTCTGGAACCATTTAACAGGCTAAAGGAAGGCTTTAATTCATGAACATTGCGTCCACAATAGATTCGTAAGCAGAGAGTTACGGTAAGTGTCTTGGGGTCATCACACGTCAGTGTAGGCATATTATATTCACCCACAATTGCCATCCCTTGATGCAGAAAGTAGAACTATCAGGATGCCCTCTCTGGTCTACCCAATACAAAAATTTTATATTGTTAAGATTTAGAGGACTTCCTCCAATGCCACTCTCTTTCCCTGCTTTCACATTGTCACATTTATTCTGTCATTGTGACAGTTTCAGTGCATTTTTTGTTTTGTTCTTTATATCCTCTCTTGTACTTGTAAATCACATCCGTTGCATTGAACGCTTCAATATTTGTTATCCTATTTTGATCCTCTCTGTCACCCTGGGATAGTGAAGTATGTTAAGGACATAAATGCTGCTAATGATTCCATTCTTTAAGGCTATTTCTGAATCAATGAGTGTACAATTCCATAGCAGATATTTGAAATGCTTCTCAAGTATCACTACATGTTAATGACCTCTTCTGATGGGTCCATAGACTTTTGATATAACCTAAAAGCACAGATTTTTTTTTTACCCAGGATTGTGTGCTACCGACACCTTCAGCTAGTCCTTAACCCCACCATCCCACTAAATAGGGCTCGAGTTCAGATCCACACAGGGACCAGGAAGGGGAAGCAGTTGCATGAGAAGGGATTGGTGGGGACTATGGCAAACCAGAAAGCATGATCCGCTTATCGCCATGGAAAAAACAAGGGCCAGGTGTTGTTGGGTCTTCCACTGTCTCAAGAGAAATTGTTAATCCAGATCTTTGTGTAATCTCCCTACTTTGGAATTACTGCTAACTAATCTTTTTTACTCTCTCTTTTTAACTCTAGAGGCCAAATAGGCCATTTTTTTCTGGCTGGATGTAACCCTTGAGCTGTCACCTGTGGTTCCAAATGGCCGCGTCAAATTATCTTTCCTCATCCCTGAAAACCCCCTGCACCAAACAGCTTTGATTACCGTCTCCATCTATTTCTCTTGTCCTGAAAGGAACAAATGTGGCGAATTAAAGAAGTGGGTAAACACTAGTATGATGCTGCAGGCAAGTACGCATGTGCGTGTACATGCACGTACATGCAAACGCACACACACACAGACACCTGAGCAGTGTCATCACTACAATCAAATCCTATGGTTGGCCCACCAGGGAAGGTAACCCTAAGGTTCTTCTGAATTAAAAAGAATAACAGCTGTGATTCTGGGAACAGAAGAGGTAGACAATGAGCTGGAACAGGATGCTGCCCCAGGTGCTTAAACATTTAGGTTGGACTCTTGAACCACATTCCCTCCTACTTCTTCTGAGCTTCTGTGATCAAACCCTGAGCTATCAGGTTGCCCTGGAGCCCAGATCTCCCTTCTGTGTTTCCAGGTTGCTTCTCCTGCCCCTTCTTATATCCTGTTCATCCTTCACAGAAGCTCAAGACACATCTTCTTCCAGAAATTTCCCTGGCTGCTTTAGCCCCAGAGAAATTTCTTCCTCCTCAGATTTTGGTCATGCTTATAATCTAGCCATTCCGCTTTGCCACTTTTGTTACATCCAGCTTTTCTACTTGAATGCATAGTTGCATCCCTAAGAGATTATCATTGTGGAAAATGTTGTTTAAAAAGCAATTGTTTTGATGGGGAAAATAGAAATTAGAGGGCAGAGAGCTTCCGAATCACAAGAACTGATTATATTTTCTGTACTCATTTAAGAATAATAGATGATTGTATATAGCTATGAAATATAAATATCACTGAACAAATCCAGTATCGGAATAAGTTTAACCTCTGCTCAAGCCAAGTCCTTTGTCTTTTTATACACGTTCTTAACACTTTTTTTCATTCATTCAATAACTCATTTGTTCAGCAAATATTTCTTGAGCTCCTACTATGTGTCAGACACTGATCTAGATGCAAGTGTACAACAGTAAGCAAAAGAGAAGATTCCTCCTGCCACTGAATAGACATTATACTAGGGCAAGTAAACAATTTCAGACAGCAATTAGTACCATGAAGAGAAATAGGCTGACAGACTAGAGAATGCCTGGGCATGTGAGTAAGGGAGCAAGCTTAGCGAGCCGATGGAATATACAAAAGGTAACATGCAAAGCCACTCAGACAAAAAGATTCCATCCCATGTACAACAGGGTTTTGTTTTGCTATATAAATTGAAATTGCTACTCTTGAGACTCTGCTAGCTACCTAGCTTCATTTTTAACACTGAAACTGAAGTATGACTTCATGCAGCCAAGTGCAGGATCAGTGTGCAGCTCAGTAAATTTTCTCCAAGTGAACATACCCATGTGTCTACCTTCATCAAGAAGTTGAACATCATTGTCCCCCATCCCCTAGAAGACCCCCTTTGTGCCCCTTTTCAATGACTAACACCCTTCTGTTTATTAGCTTAGCCTGATTTTTATATCGGTATAAATGAAATCCTAAAGTATTATTTGATACTCTTTTACTGACTACAAGTTATTTCTCTACTATGCATTTGACTGTGAGCATTCAATTATTTCCAGTTTGGGACAATTAAAAATAGTGCCATCATGAACATTCTAGTTCCAGTCTCTTGGTCCATATATGTATATATTTCTGTTTATTATGTAAGGGGTTTTACGTCCAGCTTTAGTAGATACTGCCAAAGTAGCTGCACTAACTTATGGTACAACTGTGGATGTTTCCTCACTCCCTTAAAGTTGATCTACAAAACTTCATAGTGTTATATAAGAAAACGTACCAGTTTTTTTCCCCTTAAAGATAGTGTTTTATATGGCCTTTAAAGAAATCCTTGTCTACAGAAATCCTTGTCTAAAGAAATCAGCTGCGAGTGGCAGGGGCTACAAATTACCCCACTGACGTTTCTCTTGGGAAAGAGGTTCATGAGAATCCTCAAGGTATTTCTTCCAGAAGTTATATGAAGTGAATCTTAGTGGTACATGGGGTGGACTGTAGAGGACATTGCCATTGGCCAGGCCTTGTGTTGGGACATATATCTGGCCTTGTAACATATATCTACACCTAGTTCTCTGAGCCTTTATCCCTTTCTTCCATTATCTATGTAGTGATTCCTCACTGTGGCATTTCTGTCTTCATTGACTTTTCTACTTCATTTAATGTAGGCTATTACTACTTCCATGCCTGTAGAAGCCACTCTAACAGTGTGTTTGCATATCTTGTAGGGACTTTGCCAGGATGTTACACTCTATATCTTGACAGAATCTTCACAAATCAATAAACTCTGTTTTATGGAATCTTATGTTTTGACTGTAGCTCCAGCACCCTCAGACTATAGTCCCATGCATATGGGAGCATTTCTGGCTCCTGTTGGTACATGTTGGCTATATCCTGCTTCTGCTTTCAAGTCTAGCCCTTTTTCCTCTCTCATGAGGCCCGGTATAGCCCTGCCAGATCATCTTGGACTTGACCCTTGTTATTTACTGGCTTATTGGCTGAAAGGAAACTAGGGGCAGATCCTGGGCAGGGGAAAAATATCTGCAATCTTCAAATAAGGGGAAGCAGTCCATTAAGGGACGTGCACACCATTTCTAGAGGTTCAGCAGTTCAGAGGAATCTTAAGATTCAAGATTTTAGTCTGCTTTAATTCTCTTCTTTCCTGATCAGGGCCAACACATCACAAACGTGCTGTCTTAGTCTGTTTGGGCTGCTGTAACAAAATACCACAGATGAGTGGTACTTTTACTTCTCATAGTTCTAGAAACTGGAAAATCCAAAATCATAGTGCCAACAAATGTGGTGTCTGGTGGGAACCTGCTTCCTCTTACAGGGTGCCTTCAGGCTGTGTCCTCACGTGGCAGAAGGGAACTTGAAAGCTCTGTGGGGCATGTTCTATAGGAGCACTATTCCTGGTCATGGTGGTTCCACTCTCATGGCCTAGCCATCTCCCAAAGGCCCCACCTCCAAATACTTTCACTTTAGGGTTTAGTTTCAACAAAGGAATTTGGGGGTGGCAGGAAGACACATTTGGACCATAATTCATGGCTATGTTTACAGTTTAACTTTTGGAGCTCCCTCACTCATGAGAGTCCTGGGCTGTAGAAGATGCAGACCTCTTTATAGGCTACCAAGAAAGCCCCCTGGATCTCCTTCTTAACTTTTAATTGCCAATTTATCACTCTCAGCCTCTTGTTCTCTTTCTCCAAAGCATCAGTGAAGCTTAGCGACAGCTAGCCAAACCCACTGTTCTTTGTGTTATGGTTGCCACACATCTCCCAAATGCCTGTTGTTGTACCAGCTTGTGAATTCCTTTCTGCCAGAATGCTATCCCAGTTTGCTACCAGTAACAACACTGATTACACTGCTACCTCATGCCAGGGGCTGTGTTCTACTTACCACCAACAATGAGTCCTTCTTGCCATTCAGGCAACTGGCAGTTTGGCTCCATGTTCACATCTGCTTTCTCCACCCACTTCTCATACCAACTGTTATGGGTCTGGTTGCCCAAAAGCAGAATCTGAGATGAAGACCAGAATGTGGAAGGCTTCTTAGTGCAGCTTTTGGGATCAACACCCATGGAAGGGATATGAGTGAAGGAGGACTGAACAGAGGGAGAAGCTAGATTCTTCCAGACAAGGGGGTGTGGCCTTGAGCAAGAGTACCCTTTTTACCTGAGAAATACTGGAGAGCTTCCTGCAGAGAGCCCTCAGTGGTACCTCACTTTAGAATGTAATATAATTTACCATGTGAACTGAATACAGAGTTCACATGATAATCCCAGGGGTTTTTTTTTTAAAGAATTTGTCTGGAAACAGGTGTTGAGTTTAAGCAAATGCATCTTTTCTACCTATTAAAATAATCATATAATCTATTGAGATAATTTTCCTGTATTCCATTCACATGACAAATTACAGTGACTTCAAAATGTGAAACCCAGCTTAGATTTCTTTTTACACACCTGTTGATTTCATTTGCTAGATTTGTGGCATTTGACTTTTATGTCTATAAAATTTTTTGAGAGATCAGTCTACATATTACCATTTTGTAATGCTTTATCATAGTTGGCTACAAAGGTTATGCTACTTTCATAAAATGAATCAGAAAGTATTCTCTCCATTTGCATAAGACCGGTAATATTTTTTCTTTAACCATTTGAATGAATTCCTTGGTTAATCCATCTAAAACCAGAGTTTCTTTGGGAGGATTCCTTTTCTTGATTAGATATAGGACTATTCAGATTTTTTCTTTCTTCTTACGTCAGTTTTGGTAAGCTGTGTTCTTATGAATTTACTTATTGCATCTAAACTGTCAAAAGTTTCTATTCAGATTCTCATCCTTTTGGAAGCCTTCTTCTAAACTTTCTACTTGGTTTTTTCTACTCTTTGCCTTGAACTACTTTTGAATTGGAAATTGCTTTAAGTGGAAAAATGAGTACACTATTAGACTTCCTTCTCTGTACTTTCTTTCCCTCCAAGATCTTGACCTCTCCAATCTCCTTACCTTAGTATCTCTCTAACACTTTCAAAACCATATCTTTCTAAACTTTGCTCAGTGTTTCTAGTTGTTCTTAGCAGGAGGGTTGGTCTGCTCCTCCATGATACATGGAAATGGAAGAACTTCCCATATGATTATAATAAATATCTGACTGGTAAGTGCAAATGGATTCTCTAATTAACCTATCTCATATTCAAATATTATTAGGAATATTTGTGCTAGATAAGAACACCTGTTTATTCTTGTATTGACTCTATTTGTCTCTCATATAGCAATCTTCTTAAATAGAGTGGCAATGTATCTGTCAATGGAGAAGCAGATTGGGATCTAAGTACTGAAAGCTTATTCATGCAGTTTGAAAATCACTAACATTATCATCACTTTAAGCATATTAAATGTTCTCAATTAATATAGTCTGTTACTATCACTATTATTGTAAGTGCCTTGTTATGTTTCTATAAGATAGCTCTCAGCAAAACAATGAAGAAAATTGTCACAGTAATATAATTGGCTGAGAATGACTTAGTTACTTACCAAATTCAGCAAACGTTGTCTAATGGACCAGCAATCATTATGTAGAACTAAATGCTTGATTCTTTCTTACCTAAGAAAATAAAAATAAAAATAAATAAATTTTAAAAAAGAAAACTTAGGTTATGATCACATCACTACTTATCTTAATCTCCTTGTTAAAATCAGAACTCATCTAGTTTCAGACCAGACACCCATATAAAACAGTGTGACACAATCATAAAATACATATTCTAGCAAAGAAAGGTTTATGTAGCTAAAGCCAAGAGGTGAAAAACTAATAAATTCAAAATTCAGTGAAACTGTCTATCTTCTGTACTTAAATACTTGAGAGAAAGGTAAAATTTGAAGGATATAAACTCTTCCCGTTTGTCCAAATAGAAGCCAACATCATTAGATGGTTTCCTGCATTTCTGTTTTGCCTTAGGAAGCTGCAATGTCACACAATTCCAAAGAGATATTATTAGCCAAATGGCCAATGATTTTAAGAACCAAGCATTTTTTCTCAACTTTTTTTTTTTTTTTTTTTTTTTTTATTTATTTTTGGGACAGAGAGAGACAGAGCATGAACGGGGGAGGGGCAGAGAGAGAGGGAGACACAGAATCGGAAACAAGCTCCAGGCTCCAAGCCGTCAGCCCAGAGCCCGACGCGGGGCTCGAACTCACGGACCGCGAGATCGTGACCCGGCTGAAGTCGGACGCTTAACCGACTGCGCCACCCAGGCGCCCCGAGAACCAAGCATTTTAAGAACAACCATACTTTGAGGAATTATGATAGATTCTGGCTGCAGGTGGAAACGATAGTGGTAGGAAAATTTCAACTGCTGGTTGCTTGGTTATACTCTTCTCTAAAATGTCTCTCGTTAACCTGATCTCTCTCTTTAGAACTTTGTGTTTAAAACAAAGGCACACATTCAAAGCAGGCTATAATTGCAATCCTTCAGCAAAAAATCATTTACCAAAACATGCCTTTCAGAATGTGGTACAATTTATCACCCCCACGGTGCATGACACACAATTACATTTGTCACTGCTTTAATTGGATATTACATGTCAGTAATGACTCATCAGTTCCAGAAGTTATGAAAGATAAATTCCTTACTACCGAACCTCAGAATCTGCTCCAAAAATAAAGCTAAAAAATCATTTATTTCTCAGTAAGGGTGGAAGCTACATTTGGAAGAAACACTAATCCCTGTTTCAGAAAAATAACAATGTATTTCATTTATTGACAGCAAGATGATTGCCCACAGTGTTTCTCATTACCCCTAGATCACAAATGAGTAAATCACTGTCAGACAAACCAAGGTTAAAACCAAGTGTGTACATTTTAACAAGGTGCAGCAAGTGAATGAATGAACGAATAATAAATAAGTAAATAAATAAATAAATAATACTTAAGGGCTCCATCACTAGGAGAGAATTACTAACCCAGAGAATTTTTCAGATCCTGTGATCTGATAAGCTCTGCAACCCAGTCAATGCTGGAATTAAATTAGGCTTCAGAAAATGAATATTTCATTTTTAAGATTCTGTTGCTTGGAGACCTGAAAAGAGAAGGCTGGTTTAGCCCAAGACAAGAGAGATGTTATGAGGGCCAGCATTTTCGACTCCTGGAAACTGCCAGAGAATGCCTAGGAAAAATTACACAAGAGAGGTGAGACAATGATGATGGTACAGATGAATGCGTTATAAATGCCACAATGCGTGTCATGTTCTTCCAAGCTAAAGAAGTCTCTGTCTACCTTTCACTCGCATTACTAAGACTTAAATTGCACGCAATATCATGATACCGTAGACCCCAACTACCTTCTGTTTCAACAGACACAATTTTTGAAAAGCAAACCAAATATAGCCTCAGTGGCAAAACAAAGGGATACTTCTCTTACTAAGGAGGTTCAACAAGAGATAGAAATATGTAAAGTCACATTTCCATGTTGGATGTACCTACACTTATCTGGCTACATTTTAGTCAGGACTATACATAATGAATACGCTTTCCTTCATCACCCCTTACATGAAGCTGGAGCACCTATAGGAGATCCTCCACTTTGGGGGGACAGTAGATGCTAATTATTTCCCAGTTTCTGTAATAACAGAATCACCTGAGCTTCGCATAGGCACATGACCACCCATCTAAAGATTACTTTTCCCAGCCTTCCTGGTAGGGAGGTGTGGCCATGTGAATGAATATGTTTTGAACAATGAGATTCAGGCAGAAACTGTGTGTAACCTACAGATTATGATTTTTTGTAAAGAGGCTCTTACCTTCTACTTCCTGTTTTCCCTTCAGGTGGGCTATTGTGAAAGGTAATGGAGTGAGCCAGATTTAACCATGCAGAGCTCTAATTAGGGCATGACAGAGCAGCAAGATAGAAGTAAGCCAGATCCTTGGATGACCTTATGGAAAAAAGTACCTTAACAAACCTGTACCTTCTGCCCAATTTTGGAGTGTAGCAGAAGAGAGAAATTAATGTCTGTCGTCAATCTGCATGTGGGGGCCTCTTTTTTACTGCAATGTAGCCTTTCCTTAATGAACACATTAGATTTGGGTAGCCATGGTCTCAAGAGACAATTTTGCCTCCTATCATTTGTTCAATTTTATCACTATTATAACCTCTTCTTGATTCTCATCTTCCTTCCTCAGTTCTTTATGTTACATACAAATTGGGCTGACTATGGCCCTCCAAGGCCTTGTTTGAGCCACCTCTTTCTTTCTGGTTACTGTTAGCCTCCGCCTAATCTCCATTCAGAATTTGAGCAAGCGTTCCAAACGTGATATGTGTTTCCTTCCATAGATGACTTTGCCTCCTTGACCGCAGTGACTGCCCAGGAAATAGGCATGTGACAGGAGCTGGGAAAGTCAGAGTTCTTTCCTGGAATCTTCCTGAAGAGTAGGCACTTTTTCTCTTGTGAAACAGGAATTTCTTGGCTTGTGAAGCTCTTTTGCAATTATCACGAATGAGGTCAATGTACAGAAAGGAAGAAGATAGAGCCCTTCGTTGTTTCCAGTTACCCTAAGCCAAACACCTAAACTTCAGAGGCCATATGAACACCTCCCCCGCCCCCCCCCCCCGCCACCGCCCCCAAAAAAGTTACTTTGGCCCTGGCTGGTTTGAACTGAGTTCTTCAGGTAACAAATAAAAGATTCCTAATGAGTGATTTCTGCAGTTTAATCTTATTGCAACTCTATCCTTATATGCTTAAAATGGGCCTTTGTTTTTTTTTTCCCTAGATGCATCAAAAGTCAAACAGTAAAAGATTAAGAAACCCCAGTGCCATATGGTTATAGATCCACATCTTATATGTCATCAAACTTCACTCTTCAAATCATGATTTTATTCTGTGAGGCTACGCATAAGTTACTGGAATCCATAAATGTTGTCCTAATTTTGTGACTGCCATTCTACACCAAAGGGTCAGTTCAAAGCAGCAGCAAAATCATACAAGAAAAGTGTTTTTTTCTGTGATGATTTCTGCTCAGCACGCAACATGGAGGTTAACCACCTGGAAAAAAGAAAAATAAACTGTAATGCTAAGCCTGAAAAGCGTATATATAACACTGTAAGAATGACTGCTCTTTTCTGTACATGTGAATAATGGAAAATGAAAAGGTTGATATGCTATCTGTTTATAAAGTGAGGGCCATCTTGCAGGCCAGGTTTGATTAAAGAATCAATCTCAATGGTCTAACTACATCATTTTAAAAAGAAATCGAAGGGCGAGAGGCAGTCACTTCTAACTTTAGAGTGGGGCACTCTGGGAATCCGCAGAGATGAATGGGATGGCTACATTAATAGCGGGCTGCTTCCCTATTGCCAAGACACCAATCTGATTGTTCAAGATAAGGAACTCTCTTTGAATGACTGATGAAGAGCAATTCTTCGTGACAGACGGAGACTTAATTTTAACCGAATAAAACTACTTGCTGAAGAGTGCAGGAGCCATTTCTGAGGTGTGAGACCGCATGGGCAATACACATTTAAGGAAGAATTTCTTTCATGTTCTTTGGCACCAAAACGACTCCCAAGAAGCCAAGTGGAGAATAATCCCTATGACAAATAGGGACTGACAAGGGCCACCACATCAAAATTCTCCTCTCTTCAACTGCCACTCATGATTGATTGACAGAGTAGAGCGTCCCTTTTGGTAGAGCCTCAAAGATAAACTTATTTTCAGTCTAACAGCCAGTAGGATTGTGTTCTAGCCTTTCTCATGATTGCTGGGCTCATACTAATATTCCGTGTCCAGCAAGGACTAAGAGAAGCCTGTAAGGAAGAAGAGTAGCAGTAGGTAAGCTGTGTTTTTCATTTTTATTATAATTCTTAACTAGGTATTAATTACTGTATGTTCTTAATTATGTATATATTCTTAACTGTGTGTATATTCTTAATTACATGTACATTCTTCATTGTTCCCAACGTGCCTATTTTTCTTTGGGTTGTGGCTGGGCCAATAAATAAGTTGCTCTCTTCTCCAATCACATAATAAGTGGTTATTGTGTTGTAGAACTGCTAGACAGGATGAAAAGTCAAAAGACAGTACCGGACTGTCTTGAGGTCTTTGAGGCAGGGGGAGGGGAAGGACTCAGAGTAGAAGGCAATGTGAAAACCTCAACAACCCCAGCCTACTTAAACATGCTTCCGCTTAAGTGGAAGAGACTGATAATTCCTAAATTTCAGTCACGTGCATGCTAATCTGATGCGGTTTTCTTTTGCCATTTTCGCATGCCACTAGAGGTGCTATTATTTACACAATGTTTTTATGTAAAGGAAAGCAGTTACTTTTTTCCTTAAATAACCCCATAGTCAAAGGAAACTTAAAGGTCTTTACCATAAATGGTAACCTCATTTCCCATAAGTCAGTAAGTATAAAAGGAAATACACTAAAAATAAAACGATGTTATAAAATTTCAGCTACATATTTTTGCCTGCTGAAAGCTGAGACCTGCTATGTATGTGTATCGTCTCAAATCATTTTTCCTTCACCCGAAGTCATCAAAGCACTGCAAATAGTATGCACCCTATAGTTAGGGAGCTACTAGTTGGAAAATAACGGCGGAAGGCATTCACAAAAGGGACTGATCTCTGGGCCAGGTCACCTGCCGAGGCTTCATGAAGGGTGTAGCATCTGAGTGGAACTTGAGTAGATAGGATTGTCCTACTATTAGACCCAGGGATGGAAATGATTTTGGCATTTACAGAGAAGAGTTGAGATACAGGAACAGTATAAGTGGTGCTAACTTTGCTTTATTTTACTTTCAATGATTTCTTTTTTTTTCTTTTTTCTTTTAATATGAAATTTATTGTCCAATTGGTTTCCATACAACACCCAGTGCCCCTCCAACAGGTGCCCTCCTCGATGCGCATCACGCACCATCCCCTCCCTCCCACCCCCCATCAACCCTCAGTTTATTCTCAGTTTTTAAGAGTCTCTTATGGTTTGCCTCCCTCCCTCTCTAACTTTTTTTTTCCTTGCCCTCCCCCATGGTCTTCTGTTAAGTTTCTCAGGATCCACATAAGAGTGAAAACATGTGGTATCGGTCTTTCTCTGACTGACTTATTTCACTTAGCATCACACTCTCCAGTTCCATCCACGTTGCTACAAAGGGCCAGATTTCATTCTTTCTCATTGCCAAGTAGTATTCCATTGTGTATATAAACCACAATTTCTTTATCCATTCATCAGTTGATGGACATTTAGGCTCTTTCCATAATTTGGCTATTGTTGAAAGTGCTGCTATAAACATCGTTTATATGTTTATAACATAACTCCTGTACCCAAAGCCCATGTTTTCTACTGCACACTATGTTTCCAGTGAAAGCATGAAATGAAAGCCATGGGCCGTCTTGGGAAATTCCCCTAAAAGGACTCTGTAATGGGAGTTAGGAACACAGAAGAGGTGAATGGAGCCTCTCCTTTGCTAAGACTCTGAGCAACAGAGGCTAATAAGACCCGGGTAGATGTGCAGGTGCCCCAGCATTTCCTTCCCTTCTGGAATATTGTAGTTTGTCCTTCAGTAATGGAAACAACAGTTTCACGGTGGGCCTCCCACCTCTGAAACTGGAAAATATCAACTGTGCGTATCAGCAGCATCAGTGACCAAAAGTTGACCTTGCTGAGTTAATCAGTAGAGAAACTAATCAGTTGGAAAAATGCAAATTTGTTTTCTGCACAGAGTTGGAAACTCATTACACTGAACCACTCCTTAAATTAAGTTCAGAGTAGTGACTCAAAATCTGGGTCAGATAAGGAACAATGTAAGGCTGCAATAATCAGACTCGAGAGCGGTAGCACTCTCTAAATCCTGTCATTTAAGGTATTTATATTAATTTCTCATTAGGCTCCTTAACTGCATCTGCAGCACAGAAAATGGCCAACTCGGTTCGGATTAGATTGTTTTTTCTAGCTATTACATATTTATATGAACGGACATTTTCTGTAATGCATTTTGGTTCGGAGTTTGAACGGTGCACCTGCCCCTTTAGTCCAACTGTCAACCTTAAGCAACTTCATCTTTCTAAATAAACAGTGGGTTGCCATAGCAATACAGTACCTGGGCCTCAAGATTCCAGAGGTGGACATCTCATGGGCTAACCTCATCGCTTGTTCCTTGGAACCTCAGGGGAACCACGTCTGAGAAACCTGAACTGTGTTGTTGCTGTTGTTTTCCAAAAAGTCAGTTATGATTTAAAAGCAATGGTTATCACGGAGTACCCCAGTGGGACAAATTGGTAATGGCACTCCAGTTCCTTTACTTACCATCCCCCAAACGGTCAAGCGACTTCAGGAAAAATGACACTGTCCCTCTGCACTTTTGCTAACTTCCCTTCCAGGTTGCCTTGGAAAACTCTGTGCCCATCAACTCAGAAGACACCTGCTACAAAGTGTCCCTGATGGAGAGAGCACTTCACAAAATCCGGAGTATGTGCAGGAAGAGATCCTCTAATTCAGCCCTCTGTCTCGTGGTTTAATAATCACCAACAGGATAGAAGTGTCTAGAATGTAAATCCAAAATGCCTTAGGATTCAAAATGAAGATTATTTTGACTAACACATTTCATTTCTTTACGCCCCTACTATGTTCCTGGCATAAGGTCAAATTGTTGGCAGTTGAAAACTTAATTGGACACAATACATCAAAAAGCTACCGATGTAGCAGGCAAGGCAGATACATTGTTACCTAATAGAGACATGAGTGCTATTATAGAAGTATCTACAAAGGAGGGGCAAGAGTAGTAAGGTTTTGTCTCTCTCCCCTAAAAGTCTTAAAACTAACAAAACTTAGGTAAGTCTGTTTAACCTGAAGAAACGATAATGGGGGAGGGAGGCTGTGGATATCATTTGCTATCTTCGGATAGCTGAGGAGCTACCCCAGAGAAGGTGGAATAGTATTTCTTTGAGTAGCTTAAGAAAGCATATCTGGTTAAATATTTATAAGACCCATTTTAATTGGACAACAGAAAGAGAGTTCTGCCAGGTACGTTGTTCCCATAAGAGGCTAGCTTCATCGTGAGCCACTGAGTTAGTCTATCTCTGTGCTACCAATAGCCACTCAGACATTTTTTCACCTTACTGGCCATGTTTTCTTGTCTTTGCTACAAGCTCACTTCCCTGGCAATGTCCTTTATCCTTATGTCCTGTGAAGAGACAGTCCCACTCAGCCATGTAATATCACATCACCGCACCCCACCCCAGCTTTGAGAATTCGTTCTGGATGAGACACATGACATGAGGCCAGGCAATCTTGTGCTGGCTAGCAACCAGCTGGGGGCGGTCTTTCCTGCAAATCTGAATTATGAGCCACAGAGACTGTGGTTGTTTGGGCCTGGACATGTCCAGTTCTTAGACTCACGAATTGTGGCCCTATTGGGCTGTGTAGACCTAGACATCAGCAGCTCAAAGAGAAGGCACCAAGAAAAAAAGGTGTGACAAACCACACGGGCACTGAGGGTGAGAGACAGGACCTAGCAGCCCCTAAAACTGAGGGCAGGGCTTTGATTTGCACTGGCTTCTAATTTCTATTTCCCACGGAGCTGGCTGGACTCTCAGTTTTCTTGTCAAATCCTTAATGTAAGCCTCCTTTTTTGAATTAGCTTCAGTATGTTTCTGTTCTGTGCGAACAATGATCCCTATTAGAACATTAACAAATATAAACAAGCTTATATTTCTCTATCAAGAATGAAGCCAGCAACCTGAACCAAAACGATACTTTAATTAAATGTTGACACCTGGATTTTGTTGTTATTAACATTATTCTATTATCTTCTTTTTTCTTTGTTCTTACACATGGAGAATAGTTTGAGAGGACCCAAGAATGCTGGGATCAAAATCAATTCCCCCTAGAATTGTGGAATTATTTGTCTATTACTGTTAGAATTTTCATACTATAGATGAGACATTTGGTGCCAGAGTGATTCTCCTTCCTTTATGGTCACCATACTGTTTCTGTATGACTCAAGAATTTCTTGGGGCGCCTGGGTGGCTCAGTCGGTTGGGCGTCTGACTTCAGCTCAGGTCATGATCTCACACTTCCGTGAGTTCAAGTCCCGCATCTGACTCTGTGCTGACAGCTCAGAGCCTGGAGCCTGCTTCAAATTCTGTGTCTTCCTCTCTCTCTGCCCCTCCCCTGTTCTCTCTCTCTCTCTCAAAAATAATGAATAAAGATTAAAATAAATTAAAAAAAAAAGAATTTCTGGGGCACCTGGGTGGCTCAGTCGGTTGAGTGTCCAACTTCGGCTCAGGTGATGATCTCACAGTTCATGGGTTCGAGCCCCACATCAGGCTCTATGCTGCCACGTGCTCAGAGCTTGGAGCCTGTTTCAGATTCTGTGTCTCCCTCTCTCTCTGTCCCTCCCCCGCTCATGCTTTGTCTCACTCTGTTTCTCACAAATAAATAAATGTAAAAAAAAAATTGTTTAAAAAATAATAAAAAAAGAATTTCTTCCTCTGATGTATTATCACTTAAAAAAAAAATGTCATCCTCCTCTTGTTTTCTCTTCTGTAATGTCCATTAGACATCCCATCTCTTAGATTTATCCTGTGTTTCCTCTCTTTCATCCAGAATTTTAATGTTTGTCTTTGACTCTGCACTTCGAACGAATGTCTTGTGCTAGCGTATCAGTCTGCTATTTCACTGTTCAGCTACTTAGTGTCTGTGATCTATTATTAATTTTGGTCAACATTTACTTTCTATGAATTCTTTCTTGCCCACCCAAGACTCCTTTTCTTTTTAAGCACATGATGCTCTTACTTTTCAAAGTTATTATGCAATCATAAAAAGATTCATAGTTTAGGGGCACCGGGGTGGCTCAGTCAGTTAAGCGTCCGATTCTGCTAGGATCATGATCTCACGGTTTGAGAGTTCGAGCCCTGCGTGGGGCTCTGTGCTGACAGCTCGGAGCCTGGAGCCAGACTTGGATTCTGTGTCTCCCTCTCTCTGTCCCTCCCCCACTCATGCTCTGTCTCTCTCTCTCTCTCTTTCTCTCAAAATTAATAAACATAAAAAAAAGATTTTTAAAAAATAAAATAAAAAAGAAGATTTGTAGTTTACAAGTTAACTTTTACCCCCGTTTCCTCCATCAGGCCCATTTAGTAGGGGACCAGGTGTGGTGTATATTCAGATCCATGAAAACCCACTTGACTCTTCTGCCCATACAGAGTGTGAAAATAAGTAAGTAAGTAAGTAAATAAATAAACAAATAAAAGAAACAAAAATGAGATTAGCCCCTCCTTGGCAGAAATGGGAGACAATGCAGAGCACTGAATGAGGTGATGTGAAGAGAGTCTCATTCTAAGATTTTGGCTCCCACTGAGTATCGGAGCCTAAATGTAACCCATGTAAAGTGACAGAGCAGAGCAAAGCAGTAGAAGACACCAGAAGGGAGTGGAGTATATCCGTTCAGTTGAAAGGGTAAAAACTAAGCAATGTATAAACAATTCCTGCCAACCTAGAATGTTATATCTTGCTAACTTTTCACTCAAACAGGAAGCCAAAATAAGTGTATTTTGAGATACACAAAGAGAATTTGTAAGGAGATGTTCTTTATAAAATAATTATTAGCAGACATGCTACAAGGGGGCTTTAAAGCCTCAGTCCCCAAAACAGTATGCCTACTAATTATGGCTTTAGTGAGTATGATCTCTAGCCAGTTATATATACATACATATTACATAAAGCTATAAATCCATATGTATATATATGTCCACATGTATGTATATGTGCATATGTGTGCATAGACTTATGCGTGTCTATTCATGTGCATGCATGTGTGTGCACGCGCGTGTGTATGCAATTGTGTTGTTTATATAAGAAACAAGGGAGAGCTGAAGAAAATAAGGCAAAATGTTCACATTGGTTAGATGGTATCAGGTATGGTGTTCCCTCTTTTCTCTGTTTGAAATATTCCATATTAGGGGCAACTCAGTCGGTTAAGCATCTGACTTCAGCTCAAGTCATGATCTCACAGTTCGTGGGTTCGAGCCCCACATCAAGCTCTGTGCTGACAGCCCAGAGCCTGGAACTTGTTTCAGATTCCGTGTCTCCCTCTCTCTCTACCCCTTCCCTGCTCATACTCTGTCTCTCTCTGACTCTCAACAATAAATAAATGTTAAAAAAAAAAAAGAAATGTCCCATATTAAATATATTTTTTAATAATTTTGAAACAGAAGGTCAATGAACTGGACTTGTACATGAGCGTAGACTTCAGGCATCTGAAAATACCAGCAGCTCTTCTCTCCTGAGCTCATCAGCCCATTGGCGTCAGAGCTGTGTTTTATGCACATCATGTTAATGCTGTCTACTGTGGACTGTTAAAAAAAAAAAAAGACATTTTTATAATCAGCCATGGGTCTTTGAAAAATATTTTCCCTCCAAGGGGCACCTGGGTGGCTCAGTTCAGTTGAGGGTCTGACTCTTGATTTCAGCTCAGGTCGTAATCCCGAGTCCCGCATCAGGCTGCATGCTGAGCGTTGGGCCTGCTTAAGATTCTCTCTCCCTCTCCCTCTCCCTCTCTCTCTCTCTCTCTCTCTCTCTCTGTCCCTCCCCCACTCATGCTAGCTCCCTCCCTCTCTCTCTCTCTCAAATATATATGTATGTATACATATACATACATATGTGTGCATATATATATATACATATATACATATATGTGTGTGTATATATATGTGTCTATATATGTGTGTGTGTATATATATGTGTATATATATGTGTGTATATATATACGTTTTCCCTCTGTTTGAATTTAGCTTTGTTCGATTGCCTTTTCATTTTGGGGAAAAGACTGTGTTTGGCAGGATTGTCACAGGAGGGTGGTGAGAGAAAGGTATGTGATGTGCTGTCTCCCCTGGTGAAGGGGGACTATCTGTAGCAGTCTCTTTCCTTGGATTCATAAATGGATTTCTGCCTCATCTTGCAGTAAATCTGAGACCAAAAGAATTCATAGGGCCTCCTAATGCACATAATGTGGCATGACTGATGAAATGTGGCAGGGCACAACCCAATACCTAGTTTTCTGAAAACCACGCTGAAATGAACCATCCTGGCCAGAAAGTTAAAACAATACACAGACTTGAACAACCACCAAAGTTATTTTCCTTGATTCAGTCATTTTCTCGGGCACTTTGCAATTTGGATTACAAAGCACTATCTGTGTATTTTCTGATGGCGGGTGACAGCTACTGTTTATTCCCAGAAACTCAAATTAATGGTTTTGTTAAATCGACTTTCACCACGGCACATATAAGTCATCCCCTGGGGATCTGTCTAACGGTCTAAGCTGGTTTCATGTACTTTGAAATGAGTGCTCTTAAGCAAACAGCAAGAAAATTGGTTACCTGAATCTTGAAAGTCAATTGAGGCTCTGTCTGCAAGGACATAGGAGGGTCAGAAGAAATAGGTATAAAATAAGAACCAACTTCATTGGCCCTTCCCTAGTATAACAATCATGTCAGTAAAATGGACCAGTGACTCTAAGACAAGGGAAAGCCTGGAATTACGAAGGCTCTGGTGCCAGTTTGGTTCTTTCCCTTGGTCTCTCTCGGCCTCAGTTGTCCCGTCTGTAACCCTTGAGTCCAGCTTCCTGCTTCGTGATTCCACAGGCGAGGATGAAATGAAATTGCAGGCGTGAAAATGTTTTGTAGATGGTAAAACACCGTCTCTGTATAAGGGATCAGACTGACTTCCAGATAGTTGCATTTCTTGTTTTTCAAGCTGGTGGTTTGGGCTCAGCGAAGACAACAGACTGAATCACATCTGACTTCTCAGGGTCTGAGAGTGTCCTGTCAGATGAGCATAACCATCCTAAATCGAGCACCTTCTAAAGCTGTTCTGAGAAGCACGTGAGAACATAGATGCAAGATCACATTGCAAACTTAAAGAGATGGGATAAATAGCAAACGCGGTTATTTTTGCTGAGCATTCTCACTGCCTTTCTAAACAAGCAACCTTCTGTAAATGGTGAAAGAGGCAAAGAAATGCCAGCTCTGAGCAGCAATGCCCCAGGAACCGATGGGGAGGGCTCATCATGTAGGTCAGATTTGCCTCCATTATTTGGATACTTCAAGTAGAAATCATGTCGTTGTTGTTTTCTTGCCTTGATTCTATCTGAATCACTTGGAAAATTGCCTCTGTTCTTCATTTCCTTTTCTCTTGGGCATTCTGAAATGGAGCTGTTAAACCACATAGGCCATGACTTGGGGATTCTAAAGCGTACAGGTAAAGGAAACTGTAGAAGCTCAATTAGGTAATGACAAATGTCTTATTTAGGGAGAAAGTGATGTGTTCTCTTAGGCTATAGAAGGTCCCCCAATACTGGCCTGCCTAAAACATCTAAAATCAATCTCATATGCTCAAAGATCATAAGAAGGAACACAAGGGCGTTATATCAAAACCATAGGCCTGCTTTAAGTGCTTGAAAACTAAAAAAGAAAAGCCCAGTTTGACAAGGATTGGATTCGGATTCAAATAAAGACTTGTGAGAGCAATGGAGCGGCAGGAGTACAAGGTTAGCCATCACTGGCCTGGGGGGAGACACCTAACTTTCACATTTGTTTATTCTCCAGTGACATGGAGATACTACTCCAGGACCTTGTCCTTTGCTGAACAAAACTATAGATGGGAACATGGCCTGAAAAGTACAGAGCCCGGTGGAAATGCAAGCTATCTTGGTTATACTGGAATACAACCCAAGCTGGTTCTCCTCTTCTACTCCGTGCTGGCCGTCGAGGTAATAAAATCTTCACATGCAAAAGCAAAATTTCATGCCCTTCCCCTACCCCCCTCCCAATGTATTGGCAATATTTTGTGTGCTCTAACATAGGGCCTTCAACCCAGTGTCCACAGTCCCAGGGGAGGTCTGGGATTCACTTCAAGAAGATCTCTGCTTCCTCTAAGATTGTATCATATATGCGCGTTTATTTATATGTATACGTAGTCAGTGTGCGTGTGCGCGTTTGCACGTGCAAGCACGGGTGGGTGTGAGTACACAAAGAGTACATATATTTCATCAAAATGCCAAAGAGATCCATGACCCAATCACTTCCTCTTCGTGAGAGGCATTATCTCCGCTCCGTTGTTACACATCACCTGCATAATCTGTATCTCATTGTCAGTGTTCCCATTTTCAAACGGAAGGGAGACCCGCAATATATTTAAACCCAACAGTCTTATCTCGGACAGCATCTCCCCTAAAGGCATCTATTCCTGCAAAGCTTGCCATTGAAGTTTCTATTTTGTTTGCTCTCCTCCTGGGGCAGGCATTGAAATATTGATATTTGGATTAAGGTTGGGAGCGTGACTCTGAAGACCAAGGTCCAAAGATGGCAACAAGAAGGTTTGCCGTTTTGATAAATCCTGATACATTCTTTGATGGAAAAACAATGGTAACATGTTCAGCAGGAAAAGTAGCACACTACAAGTTTGATGGCCAAAGCCGCCTTGCGGCAGACGGGGCAGTAGACAATTCCTTTCTCTCCACTGACTTATTGCCTAGTTGGTTGAGAGCTTCCTGATAAAACTCAGAACGTTACGGTATTGCCAGTGACAGCAACGCGCCCTCCACCGTGCTATTGCTGCGGGATCATCAGGAGGACGGATGCTCTATCACAAGCAAACCCAAACCAAATCTGAGAAAGCACTGCATTTGGTTCATGAGTTCTCAGCTCAATTTTAATGAAGTTCATATTCTCCCAGTGTCACATCAATGATAGCTAAGTTTCCTTTACTTCTTAAATTCTGGGATCGCCATGCTTCTTACAAAGAGGTAGATGTTTGTTCCTGTTAGCCACTTGGTACATAATTCATTTTTGTAAACCCAGGCTGATTGCCATGGAAGCAGCTGAGCCCAAACCAACAGACCCAGGGCTTGAAACATAATGATATTGAAGATCTAACCGACAGCTAAGTGAGTATTTCTTGTTCTTGATCACAATAATCAAAGTAGACCTTGCCAACGTTCTGTGAGGTAAAAAGGGCTGGAGAAAATATCACCGCCTGGTCTTTTTTTCCTTTTGCGGGGAGGAAGGTTCAAAAGCAAACCCCTTAACTCTTCCTAAGCAGTGTGTAAATGCCCTAAAAACTTTATCCCTTAGTGCAATGGAATTTTTCAACGATTTTACAGCATTTTTGCGCATTCAGTATTATTTGCAATTGGTATACTTTACATTTCACAAAAAGTAGTAAGCTTTTTTTTTTCCTTTTAAATCTTCCACAGAACTCTTTTCGTCACCAACTCACATGTAGGATTATTTTTAAAAAGAAATGGGAGGGTGGTGGTGAATAATTTGCATTAAAACTTAATATATCAACCTTCCATCCAGTATCTCTAAACAGATGACTAACACAACTTTTAAAACAGCAAACAAGTCCCCTAGAAACAGAATTTGTACATATACCTGGCAATCAATAAAGAGGAAACAATATAAAAGTGTGCCCAGTCATTTATTTCTTAAGTTCCTTCATGTGTGTTGGTGTTTGGTGTGTAAATAGGGCGGTTTGTTGTGGAAATAGGACCAATGTGGATTGAATTCACAGCCCAAATAGCAAACAAATGGTCATTTTCACATGTAATGCTTAATCCTGGTATTTCTTTTCTTTACATGAAAATGTATATGCATGTGTCTACACACATAAATTTACTTATGTATTCACAGACACATAGATAGGATATTTTAATCTGGAATCTCCTTCTGCTTTCATTTACAACCAAAAAAGTTGAGGTAACGACTCAAGTTTAAATATCAGATTTCCACAGCCAAAATGCAAACAGCAAGTGGGTTAAAGATTGCTTCCTGCATGCATTTGCCTCCAAAGCATTTTATCTAGAGCTGACCCCATTGGCCGAAATCGTCTTCTCTTGTTCATTGGACTTGATTTGGTGTGCCACCTGTCTCTTGTTTGTCTATAGATTAGCACAAAAATGTCATTGCAAACTAAGTGAATAGGGCGCAGCCTCAGCACCTGCCACTTTTAAAACTCTTTAGAAGATTCCCTTGTTTATTTTGTAAGCACCCAGGGGGGCACTTAAATAACTGCATTGAAACAAACAATGCTGGTGATGATTAAGGAGGCTTTTCACATGAAAATTCACTTCAGAAAAATGTTTTGCAGATGTACTGAAGAAAACTGTATCACTAAGAACCACTCAAAATACTTTGGTGGACCAAAACACCTTTATATTTCTCCTGGCAGCCTGCCAAGTTCACTGCCAGCTTGAAAAGAATTCTATAGCTGGAGGCTAGAGCAGAAACTGCAATGATTTAAAAGAGAATTGGCTACAGTAAGAACGATAATGCCCTATATCGTTAAAATGCAACTGGCATCTTAGCCTCCCTACAGCTCTTTGAAAATGTGCTTACTCTTCAACTATTTACAAGGAAAAATGCGGAGACAATTGAAATCACAGGAAATAAAAATTATTTTAAAGGACTGAGAAGTATTTGCCAAATGATTTATCAGTGGTGCTTATAAAATAATAACGTGTTCTCAACTGTTAAATGAGTAAGAAACCCATGCAGAAATTCTGCTCATTATGAAACTCACCCATCAGGCATAAACCATTTTCATGATGTCCTAAATTAATTAATGCAGACTGTAAACACAAAATCAGTTGGCTTAAAATGAAGATGTAAACACAAACAGACAATGTCTTGATGTCATTGGTTTATCTTAGCATGTAACAGAAATAATGATATCTTTGGTAACTTTTCTTCTCCGGGTGATTTTGGAGAACTATGATTCGGTCTGGCAAGCTAAGAGAAATCATAGGAAGTCCACGAACCAGAGTGAAAGGGATCTCCTGGGTGTTGGAACAGAAAACCAAGAGAAGTATCTATCTAGTGGCTCAGATTTATTTTTTATTTTTTTATTTTTTTATTTATTTTTTTATTAATTTTTTTTAACGTTTATTTATTTTTGAGACAGAGAGAGACGGAGCATGAACGGGGGAGGGGCAGAGAGAGAGGGAGACACAGAATCTGAAACAGGCTCCAGGCTCTGAGCCATCAGCCCAGAGCCCGACGCGGGGCTCGAACTCCCGGACCGCGAGATCATGACCTGGCTGAAGTCGGACGCTTAACTGACTGAGCCACCCAGGCGCCCCTTTTTTTTAAAATATTTTTTTTTAATTTTTTTTTTTAACGTTTATTTATTTTTGAGACAGAGAGAGACAGAGCATTCTAGTGGCTCAGATTTATAGGAAGCAGCAAGGACATGCCTTTAAACTTAGGGCTCAACCCACTGTACGACACCACTTATTTCTTCCTTACGTGAGAATGAGTAGAATTCTCCTTTCAGTTGGGTCCATACGCATCCCCATCAAATTTGCGCTCATGAATACACGCAGGTCAATGGGAAAGTCTGGAGTAATTTGCTAAAAACTCAACATAGGAAGTGGGGGGAGGAAGCGCTCAGGTTAGCACACCAATCCCTCACTGTGTGCCAAAATTTAAATAAGTTACACATGGTACCTGGCCTCAGGGGGCTTAATGCACCAGGGGAAACAGGTGCATAAATGCGTATTAGCAGCCAATGTGAAAAAGTACTCTCATGGAAGTATGTATCAAGTGCAGTGGGAATATCAGAGAGGGTATATTTTCTAAAAATCTAAGTGTATAATCAGCCAAACCTGTAAGAGTGAGGGCTTTTGGTAATTTCAACCCAAACGCCAACAGCCAAGCTCTTCCCCACTGTCAAAAGAAAATGAATGGCCAGTTATACCTTCTTTCCCCACTGTGGAAAGAAAGACTCACCTGTCTTTCTTGAAAGACATGAAAAGTAATGACTGAAATAACTAACCCCAGGGAATTTAATTCAACTATTTGAACTAAATAGTTTACTATTCCATTTTCTCCTGATGATTCCATGCCCCATCAATGTGCTGAATCTGTATTATGGGCTGGATTCACCTCCTGAGTTCCAGATCCTTAAGTTTGACTTCCTTCCTAATCTTTCTAGATGCCTCTCTGGCAGCTCCAACTCAACATGTTCCCAGATGAACTCATCATCTCTCATAACTTCCCTAAACCTGAACCCATCTTCCGTTAAGTATCCACACAGTTGTCCAAGTCCAAACCTGGCGCATCATTCCTGTCTTCCCTTTCTCTGTGATTCCCACTCATGTCCAATCAATCTGTTGAATCCAGTCTGTTGATTCTAGTCTCTTAGCTACAGATTCTAGATTATATGGAATGTATGGATTATAGCTATAATCCAGTCTGTTGGCTACAACTTATACATTGAATGTGTGTTGAGATCCTAACCTCCAATGTGATAGTATTAGGCAGTAGAGCCTTTGGGAAGTAATTAGGTCATGAGGGTGGAGCGCTCGCTCACCAATGGGAATAGTGTCCTTATAAGAAGAAACATTGAGAGTGATGATGTCTCTCTCAACCATGGGAAGATGCAATAGGCAAACCAGAAAGTAGGCCCTCACCAGACATTGGATCTGCCAGCACCTTGATCTTGGACTTCCCAGACTCCAGAATTGTGAGGAATAACTATTGGTTGTTTAATTCATGTGGTCTACGGTATTCTGTTGTAGCAGCTCTAACTGCCTAAGATACCATGCCTTTCAAACACATTCACTTGCCTCCATTCCCTCTCCGACACCCTACGTCAGAGCACCATTGTCTTTCACTAGATTGCCCCAGTGGTCTTCCAACTTAATTCTCAACTGCTACCTTGTCCACCCATAAATAAATCTACGGTAGCCAAAATGGTCTTTCTGCATTGAAATTTTGGTTTCTGCCCTGCCCTGCTTGAAACTTTACAAAGGCTGCCTGCTGGCCACATGACAAAGCCTAACCTCCTTATTGGGACTGAAAACAGGTACATCATAATCTGGCTCCTAAATATCTCCTCCAGGTTCGTCTCTCCCCGGCATCAACGCACACTCCAGAATAATCAAGTCTTGTAATTTCGCCAGAGCATCACTGCCAGAAAAGTCCTTCTCCCCTCTCGCTGCCTAACTCCTGGTCCTTCAGATCCAGTAAAGCTTGTACCTCTTTCAGGAACTCTGCTGCTACCCCAATAGATGCCCCAGGTCATAGCTGACCAATTGCCATAGGCCAGCGCATACCAAGATCTCTTACATATGTCACTTCTTTTAAATGACACACTTAAGGACTGTTAGCAGCAAGTCCTATACCCTGGACTTGGTTCTTGAATTCAGCCAAGAAAGAATCCAGAGCTAAACTCTTAAGCAAGCAAGCGTTTAATAGCAGTCAGAGCAAAAGCACAATCTCAAAGAGGAAGAGAGGAAGGCCTCAAAGGTGGTAACTGTGCTCAGGGTCCGGGTTATCTTTTTTTCTTTTCTTGTTTTTTTTTTTTTTTATAAATGTTTATTTACTTATTTTGAAACACAGAACACACAGATACAAGTGGGGGGGGGGGGCAGGCAGAAAGAGAGGAGAGAGAGAGAATCCCAAGCAGTTTCTGCACTGTCAGCACACAGCTAGACATGGGGTTCAATCTCATGAACTGTGACGTCATGACCTGAGCTGAAGTCAAGAGTCAGACGCTTAACCGACTGAGCCACCCAGGTGCCCCATGGTTGTCTTGTTTTTTATACCTGCATTGGTTATGAGTCATAGCTAGGGTGGTCTCTGATTGAGGTTACGTCCAGTCACCAAAGGGATTCTTCCTATGGGTGTGGAGGGGGAGTTTTTGGCCCTATGTGGTCCTTGTTCGAATTGTCATGGCAGCCTTCCCCCTGTGAATGGAAGGCGGAGAGGTCAAAACCACAATGTAAATGCATTATAATGAAGCAATAGGCTACTTTAGGGCAGCAGTTATAGGGAAGGGTGAATGTATGTTCCCCAGAGTTTTCCCCAGCTATTTGTGTTTAGGAGGTCATTGACAGTTTCCACGTTTTTCAACTGTGGGACAGTCCAGTTCCCTGCTCATACCTAGCTGACTGCATACTCTATCCAGACTACAGTCCCTACCACATTATTACTGCCTCCAAATCAAGTCAGGGACTATGTCTTATTTTCACTTGTATCTCTAGTTCCTAGCAGAGTTATGAGCACCTAGTAGGTGGTGATGAGGTTTATTCTGGTGTTGAACAAACACATGCAACACATTGTGGGGCCTACAAAGATCTTCTTATGCAGTGTTTCATCCCACTCAGATTTTCCCCTCATTGGTTAAAATGATAGCTCGAAACATAAATATATGCATCACTGTGATAGATATAGATTAGATAGATAGATAGAGAGATAGATAGATAGATAGATACATGGATACATAGATAGATCTATATACATCACATTTACGTAAAAACTCTAGGGGCGCCTGGGTGGTTCAGTCGGTTAAGCGTCTGACTCTTGATTTTTGCTCAGATCATCATCTCACAGTTCGTGAGATCAAGCCTCGAGTCGGGCTCTGCACTGAGATTGTGGCACCTGCTCGGGATTCTCTCTCTCCTTTCTCTGCCCTTCCCCTGCTCATGCTCACTCTCTCTCCCTCTCAAAAATAAATAAACCTTAAAGAAAAAACTCTAGGCAAATGATAACATGGAACAGAAATGGCAAGGATGATGAGCCTTAAAACAACAAAGGACCTCAGGAACACAGAAAGAATCAATAATTCCAACATTTGACAAGAGTGGTCAAATACAAAGAGTCTTAAAGTATTACTTTGACTGGTGACCTTGGACCTTAAGAGTCCACCACTGGAGATTGATGCTTTCAGGCTGAACATGACTCACCTAAGAATTCTTTATAAAATGTAAATACTCATAGGAGACAAGCTACATTAAGTCTCCAGACACCTAAGTGCCAATTAGCCTATGGAATAATGTTCTGTCACAGAAACCCCAGGGATGGGGATTGAGTCTAGAGAGGACAAAGGAAACTTCACCTCCTTCGTTATTGTATTCAGAAACGTTGCTAGTGAGGCCTTAAGCTTCCACACATTGGTTTTCCACAGATAGTTAGCTTATATGTATGCATATATTTATGTATGTATGTTTACAATATTATTAACTCTAGTGCCTATGCTATACTTCTCTTCGTCTCTCTGCTCCACAGATAGTCTGAATTACAAAGATATGTAAAAATAAAAATTGGAGACCAACAAAAAATAAAAATTGTCTCCGTTTCATTGAGGTATAACTAAAGTACACTAAATTGTGCATATTTAAAATGTACCATTTAATCGGTTTTGAAAGGTGTGCACACCTGAGAACCCATCACCCCAATCTAGAGAAGAAATATTTTTATCACCCGCAAAAGTTGCCTCGCGTCCTTTTATAATCCATCCCTCTCTCCGCCCCACCCCTCTTAACCACTTGTCTGATTTCTGTCACAATAGATTGATTAGTTTGCAGTCTCTGGAGTTTTATGTAAATGGACTCCTACAGCATGCACTCTGTTTTTGCAAGGCTTATTTCACTCAGCATAAGGATTTTGAGACTCATCCATATTGTTGCATGTATTAACAAACTTTTTACGTTACCAAGTGATGACATCTTTCAAACCATTCCTTCTACCATCATAATCATTTCATGAAAGAAAAGGCATTTTAACCATCAAAAAAGGAGGAAAAATATGTATCTGCAGAAGGACGGTTGCTCTTCAGAATGAAAAATTGGCAACCCCCTGCTGACAAAGAGTGGGGTCCTGAGGCAAAATCGCATAAGCCCTGTTGCCCAGAGCCGGTCCTTCTCCTGGCCACGAAGGGGGAAGCGTTGCCCCCTCACAAAGCCCCCTCTTCATTCAAGGAGGGAGAGAAAAGCAGATCCCTCTTGAGGCCTGTTTCCATGGTAACCGGCCAGCAATTGACAATGTGGCGGCAGTTGGGCCTCCTGAAGGGGAAAATCTTCAACAGAGACCAGGCCACTGAGAGGCCCAAGAAGGGACAGCTCATTCCCATGCCTCTTGAGGAGGCCCCAGGAATCACCGGGCTGTCCCTTTACTGGGAAAAGCCCTCGTGGGTTTCCAAAGAAATGGAGGGAGAAGGGGAAGAGAGGACCTTCTGAATCAGGCTGGCCCATGACCTGGCAGCTGTCAGGGCAGTGATGATTGCAGAAAGAGCACAGGTCCTGGACAGATGTCACCTTCGAATCAGTGCAACTTGGAACAAGTTCATTCAACTCCGTGAGGTTCGGTTGCCTCTGGAAAATTAGGCAAGATGGGGGCTTCTGCATGGAACAAGTCCTGAGGGCATCACTGAGGTCAGAGTCTGTTTGCCTGCCTTCATTCCAGTGAGCATATGCTTGCCTTCTACAATGCCCTGGGGGCCAAAAGGGCAGAGGCCGGTGTCTGTGTGTGGTGTTTTTAGTCCTGGGAGGGGTGGAGGGCAATGATATTGGGTAAATATTCCAGGTGAGTAAGGGGCTTAAATCCAGATGCTCCCTGCCCCCTATTTCTCTCCAAGACAGCTGTCAGGAAGGCCCCATGTTCCCAGCATCTGTGGCTGTATGTGAGAGCAAGAGTGTCCGTCAACTAATTTCACGCACTCTTCCCCATCCACTCCCCAGATGGTCTATCAGATCTCTGCTTGTTGATGGTCCCAGCCAATGACAGCGTCATAGCCAAGGTTAAGAACTCGGTTCTGGTGGCAGGCACACCCAGGTTCAAATCCCAGCTTTGCCTTGATAACTGGGTAGCCTTGTGGATTATTTAATGTTATTAAGCCTCTTGCTTTATAATAATAATTTACTTCATAGAGGTGCTGCAAGAATTGTCAAAATATGTAAAGTGTTTAGAAAACTGAGACTTTTTTTTGGTCTGGGCAAGGTAGAAACTTTCTTGGGGTCTTTCTCACATTCAGTCCTGTCCTAGACATCCCCTCTGCTGCAACAGAGGCTGTGAGTAACCCAGCGTAGGCCTGGTGCTCTGCTTAATGGTACACACAGTGCAAGGCCAGCCATTGCACAGCTTTGAAAAGTAGAAGATCTGCATCATTCTCAACACTAACAACCCTCAGAGCTACCTGTGAAAGCCTACAAAACGCATACAACCTGTCGGAGAGTAGGTTCGCTTAGAGCAGTTATCTACTGGTTCATTTGTGATGTTCTGTTCTCAGAGATTCCCCAGGTGGCCCCAGTGTGTGACCAAGATTGAATACTATTGGTCTAGAGCAGGGGTTGACAAACAGTTCCTGTGAAGGGCCAGATGATAAATATTTTAGGCTTTGTGGGCCACAAGCTACCTTCTCCATCCCAAATTCTATCATTTTTTTTATAACCCTTTAGAAACGCAAAAACCATTCTCGGGTGTGGGCTCTACCAAAACAGGTGGTGGCCAAATTTGGTCCACAGGCCATTGCTTGTTGAGTCCTGGTCGGAAGACCTTAACCCTGGAGTTCCTGTGACCTAATGCATTTTTTGGTTTGACCCAGAATTCGATGGCCAAGTTGACCCCGCAGTCCCTTTGGCCGGCATGGCGATCCTCTGCCCTTTATTTGCCCCCTCACTCTACACCTCCAGGAAGCCACCACAGGGCTTCACTGCAGCTGAGAGCAAGGCTCCCAGAAGGCTGCAGACTGAGAAGCGTTGGCAGAGCAGTTGTGTTCCCCTCGGAAGAACAGAGTCAGCACCACGCTGAGCTCAAGCATGGAGAGAGGGAGGCTGCTGCTGCCAGAGCTTCGTCATTTATAAGCATATATTGAGTACCCTTCATCTAATTCATCCTGCAGAAAGCAGAAAATTGCTACGTTTGCACGCAATAAACTTCTGGCAATAAAAATTGGGACTCTACACCATTCCTTTCTGATGGGTGAGGAGCGGGCATCCGTTACTGAATCTGTTTTGTTACAGCCTACGCCACAGGGCCACTGCTGGAGACCCACTGTATAAACCATTCGTGGCAAACTTGGGACTTCCTGCCCAAGGCGCAGGTGGGATGGACAGAGGCGTCCCTGTCAAAGCTAAGGCACTTGCTTCGGGATGAAAACTAAGCTCTCTCAAAGCCTGTACATGGCTCTTTAGATTTTGTGCTGCAGGACTCCTGAGGTCTCTCAGGTGTGAGAGGTTCTCTGCTAAAGCGGAACATGAAGGCACAGCTATTGAGAAGCTTCCTTTTGAAGTTAGGAGGCCGAAGATGAGTTCCATTTTTTTTTTTTTTTTTTTTTTTTTTTTTGGTGTTTTGGTGTTCCACTTGGTCTTCAAGTTCACCCCATTCCTAGAGTATTGTCCTTTGAAGAAGTGGAGTTTCAAATGACAACTCCTCTTGAAGCTCATATTAAATACAGTAGGCCCATTTTCTGGGTCATAAGAGAGAGACATTTTGATTTTACCAGAACTCTTGGGATGGAGGCTGTTTGGAAAGGTGCTTTGGGTTGAAGGAGCATGAATATGGGTGGGGGGATTTGGTGGGCGACAGGGTGAAGAATTAAGTCACCTCCTCACTCAGGGAGGGAGGAAGAGAAAGAGAAGGAGATGGGGGTAGCCAGAAAGGTTGTGCAGCATATGCCCTCCACAGGGCTTGTCTCTATAATAGTGTTAGGAAGGTCTATAATAGTGTTAGGAAGTTCATAAAATGCTTGTGTTTTAATAAATTTTTGGTGGAAACAGTGAAGATACCGAGCTTCGTGCTGAGATTGATAAAGGGAGGGACAGAGCTGAAGCAGCATGGGTGAATTAAAAAAAAATGGGGGAAATACAGAAAACACGGCATTAAACGCTCAAACCTTCCCCAAACAATGGACAGTGCTGGAGACTTTCTCTAGATAGTGCAAATAGCTATTCTTCAAAGGTAACTAAACCCCCATGTGATGTTATTCTGTTATTTATGTTATTATTAATTTCATAGGGGTTCTATCTGACTTCTGAGTCACATCTGGTTGTCTTAGCACACATTTTAGTGCAAGAGTAAGTACGAAGTAGATTTATTTCTCTCTCTTTTTCAAAAAAAAATCAATAACCAGTTTGCAATGCCTTTGATAGAAATTCAATGACTAACATAAGGTTTTACTTTATCAAGAAGCTGGGATATTGTCAACAGCCTTCCAAGAGAGTAACTGATTCAAAATCCAATTGTCAAAACCTTCACTGGGTGCTTGTTGCATGCCAAAACAGTGTGCAGGTTCCTGGGAAGATTCAGAGATGCTTTCTCCCTTCTCAGAAGAAGTGTCACCAAATAGCATAAGCATGGGACCAGAGGAACAATTCCAATATGCATTATACAGAGACAAACATAGCAAAGACTATGTGACTTACTCAGCAGGTTGAAACTAAAGCAGGGCTACCTGGGGTTATTTAACCTACACGGTTGACACTGGAGACCCCAAAATCACAGCTGTCAAACACACGCCACTTTGGGGCTAAGTGGAAACTTCCATCCCTTCCACGGACATTCCAAAGACTTTCAGCCTGAAATTAGCTAGGACTATGGGCAGAATGATCAGGAGGTGTTTGTGAGGGATTTACCTCACGCCCAAGCTCCAAATTGCTTCTTGAGGAGTCAATCTCGAGGACTCAACAGTTATCTTTTGAAACAGCTTTTAGGAAAAAATCAAAAGATCTGTTTTGCAAGAGCCTGATATCCTAGTGGCCTGATCAGGCATCCTGGGAATTGCCTTAGGAGGGAATAGCTGGAGACTAGCCATGGGCGAAGCGTAGGAATGTGGGGCGGTGAGTTAAGCATGTGGAACATGCAGAGGGATGGAATAGCACCAAGGTGAGAATAAGAAAGTGGTTGCCCGAAATCAAATTTAATTCTCCCCAGCTTCTGCTGGAAGTACTCAACTGATGCAACATCCACTGGCAGATAGTAGATATTTGGTAAATATTTGTTAGAAGAAGATACAAATATTGGGGCACCTGGGTGGCTCAGTCGGGTAAGCATCCGATTCTTGACTTCTGCTCAGGTCATGATCTCATGGTTTGTGGTTTCAAACCCTGAGTCAGGCTCTGCATTGACAGTGCAGAGATTCTTGGGATTCTCTCTCTCTCTCTCTCTCTCTCTCTCTCTCTCTCTCTCCATCTGCCCCTCCCTCGAAACAAATAAACTTAAAAAAAATACTATACAAATATGGATAGAAGGTATAAAAGCATCACTTGAGAAGCACAGGATGCTATTCACTTTTCAGAGCCATATTGTATTTACCATGGCACTTTAAGAATGGGTGACGATAATGCCACTGAGATCATTTCCACTAAGAGAGAAGTTCTGAGGACTCTGAAAACTTGTAGGACGAGGCAGGCAAGCCTAGAGATTGTGATAAGTAAAGTGATTAACTGAAGAGCTGTGTGGGGGGAAGAAAAGAGACTCAACTTAGCCAAGGTTCAGAGATAACAGAAACTTTTCACCAAATGAAAGGTGGCTGTGAGCAGACAGTCTGTCATTGATTTCGGGGAAAGCTCTCGGACAGAACCAGTGGACTCAGATAGCACTTTCAGGTGAAGACCTCTAGGGAATCCAGCTTGTTTAAGCAGCCCCCAACTCCCGTGGGAATCTGGCTTATTTCTGGGAAACCTGAAAGAGAAAGAATTCAGAGCTCTCAAAGCTATGCAGAGCGAAGTGGACCAGTAAACACGGGAAAAATGAAAATTTCCTGGGAATGTCAACTACCAACAGAGGCATTTTTTTGGTGTGCTGCAGAATTCAGGTTCGTGAAAGTGCGTCACGAAATGAAAATATTGTCATTGTTGTTGGTGGTGCTGACGGGGGTGGTGGTGGGGGGGGGGAAGGGGAAAAGGGAATAAGAATTGCAACTCTCTTTTTTTTACATCTGAGAAAACCACAACCCAGAAAGATGAAAGCAGCTTTCTCCAGGTCCCCCACACAGCAGAAAGCCTTCCTTTAAAGCTATGTATATCACCAGGTGATGTATTAAGTATTTTTCTACTGGAATATCATTTCCATTAAAATGGGAATTCTGTTTGTTTACTGATGTATCTGCGGCACCTAGAACAGTGCTTGGCACAAAGTAGGTGCCCGGTAAAAATGTGTTAAAGGAGAGAATGACTGAAATGTCCAAACTCTTGTCACAATGACCTTTAGATGACATCATACTGTTTCCTAAACCTAGGGCCCCTTGGACCGCTCGGATCAGCAAGTATTTACCATGCACACATCACACGCCTGGCACTGTGCTAGTTTGCTTGGCGGGGAGTGCGTGTGTTAGCGAGGACTCTTTCAGCAGCAAAATGCAAAAACACAACCGAGTCTAGCTTAAACATAAAAAGGGGTGTGGGTGGTAGAGATTGGCTGGTTCATATAAGTGGAAAGTTCAGGATAATGCCTGCAAGAATAGCTGGAACTCACAGCACAAAAAAAAAAAAAAAAAAAAAAAAAAAAAAAAAAATTCTGGACTTTGTTGCTCTCTCCGTTACTCAAGGCTCTGTTTTTTCTCTGCATTGGCTTCACTCTTAGTCAGGATTTCTTTAGACTATAGTCCTGGTAGTTCCAGGCTAACATTTTCCTTGCTTAGCTGTGGGAAGATTCCTTTACTCTAACAGTTCAAACGAAACTAGTGTTCCTATTGATTCAGTCTGGATCAGGTGCCCGTTTACAATGAGTTACTAACCAATGGGAGGCAGTAATTCACTTCCATAGGTGTGGGTTAGGCGAGCACACATGGAGTCTGGGATGGGGTCAGCCCCATCCAAACTACATGGGCGGACTAAGAGTGATTTCCTAAAAGAATATCAGGGGCGCCCCATCCAAAATAAGAAATGCTGTGAAGGTAAAGGGTGCATCCCAGATAGGTATTGGTAGTAAAAGCAATAAGAAAAGTCCCTGAAGTTGAGGAGCTTAATTTTTGTTGGAGGAAAATCACAAATTGATTCATAAATAACCAAACAGCACTTGATTCATATCAAGTCTGAATTTGAACTTACGACAGGAGCATCTTATATCGCTAACTTCCGAAATTTCAGTTTCCTTTTAGTATTCAATTTTGTGCTGCTCCCACTGACGCCCCTTCACCACGTGTGCCCCGAATTGGTATATCCCCTTCCCCAAGCTCCCCCTGGAGCCTCCGGTTGCTGCACTGCCAGTCAACCCTCCAGGTGTGGCCCTGTTTCTAACTTCAAAGCAGGTTGTTCAAACAATTAGCAGCAATTTTATTGTTGCACTTTACCTCTTAAAAACAAAAATGAATAGGGGCGCCTGGGTAGCTCAGTTGGTTAAGCATCCACCTCTTGATTTTGGCTCAGGTCATGATCTCACGTTTCATGAGTTCGAGCCCCACGTCAACTCTCTGACAGTGTGGAGCCTGCTTGGGATTCTCCCTCTCTCTCCTCTTTCTGCTCCTCCCCCACTTATGCACTCTCTCTCCCTCTCTCTCAAAATAAATAAATAAAAATTAACAAAAATTAAAATAAAATAAAGGAAGATCTGTATCACAGACATAAATGGAACACCAGTATCCCCTGCCATAAGTTGAAAGTATCTGAAAAATCAAACAATGTTATTCAATTCTATCTAGACACTGCCAAGGTTTTAAGCCCAAGGTGGGCTCTCTCTTTACTAAAAAAAAAACCAGAAAACAAAGTGACCAGCAAATATCAGAGAACTGTTAAAGGCATATCAGCGCCAAACTTTCACTTTTTCCCTTGATTTCAATATAAGGATTGAAGGAGAATTGAAAAGGCAATAACTTCCTCCCTATGGGATATTATTTAAAGCCTTGCCCATGCACTACCTAGAATGATCGCATTTCATCCCTGACAGATGACCAGGGAAGCAGCAAATCAGAGGAATTAAGGAGAGAGGTGAACCAGGTAAGTGACACTGGGAAAGGCAGTAATGCTTGAGGTTGGCCTCACAGGGCCGGCATGGCTTTGACCTACATCTGCTGTAGCAAATGCCCTGTGGTAAGGCTGCAGACACAAGAAAGACTCACAGCTGGGTCTCCCAGAAGGCCCAATGACCAGTCCTTTCTGAGTGTCCTCAAGGCCAGAGTATTTATGTAGGGAGCAGGGAATCTCTTTTCCATTCCCTCTCCAATCATTTGTGCTTTTTATTTTATTTTATTTTAAAATGTTTATTTATTTATTTATTTTGACAAAGAGAGAAAAGAGGCAGAGAGATAGGGAGAAAGAGAATCCCAAGCAGGCTCTGCACTGTCAGCGGAGAGCCCAGCATGGGACTGGATCCCACAAACCTCCAGATCATGACCCGAGCTGAAACCAAGAGTCTGACACTTAACCGACTGAGCCACCCAGGTGCCTCTTTTTTATTTTATTTTAATTTACTTTATTTTATTTTATCTTGTTTTATTGTCACTTGCTTTTCACTCCAATTACGTTCATTTCATAGAATTATTTTTGCTTAGCACAAACGGTTGTCACTAATGGTGCTGTCGTCACCGAGGACCCCGTATGTCCCACCCTCAACCCCTACAACAAAGCCAGCGAATGAGAAGCTCGGCTATGAAGCAGAGGCCGGAATTGCAGCGGGGTCTCCCAGCAGGGACTCCCCACCAGAGTGGACAGTGCACATGGGAAGATCTCTGACCAGACAGAAAGCATCCTAAATGCCCGCAGAGAATGGCCCGTGGTCCGTCTCACGGTATCTCACCCCAGTCCCCCCTGATGGGCCCCCAATCTCTTTTCACCAGTAATAAAGAAAACACACGTTACGAAAAGGCAGTTCATCTGTGAACATATTGGCTAGGATAACACATCTTAGAGCTAAATGTGTCATTGTAAATGGACTCGTTTTATGTCTCCACATACTGTAGATGTTTAAAAAAAGGCATATGCACAGAAACTATGGGAACCGAACCACAGCAGGAGCCCATGAGCTGAGACTCTAGTATAATCTGACTTTTGTGTGGCTCATTTTCTTTCTTTAATATTTTCTTAATGGGTGGAGGAGGAAGCAAAAGGAGACAGAGGCTAACACAGAGCACTGTGTAAATAGAAATACATTCAGTGTATCTTATTTGTCATCATAAATAGAAATACATTCAATGTGTCTTAAATTACTTGTCATCACCAGGATATAGTGTGATCTAAAAATATTTTGTATGGTGATATACACTTGCATATTATATAGGAGTCACATATAATTTTTTTAAGTCTTATCTTCCAATATTTAATCAATCACCAGGTCCTCTTTCTTCTACCACCAAATTATACCTGGAATTTTAAATTATGGGAATAAATAAAAAGAAGTTTCTTTTAAGTTTATTTGTTTTCAAAGGAAGAGAGTGCATGAGTGGGGAGGGGCAGAGAGAGAGGGAGAGAGGGGGTGGGGCGAGAATTCCAAGCAGGTTCTGTGCTGTCAGAGCAGAGCCCAATGGGGGGCTCAAACGCATGAACCGTGAGATGATGACCTAGGCGGAAATCAAGAGTCAGACACTTAACTGACCGAGCCACCCAGATGCCCTTGAAAAAAATAAGTTGTGTGTGTGTGTGTGTGTGTGTGTGTGTGTGTGTGTGTGTGTGTGAATCCCCATCTGTGTTGCTAATGTCCTCTCTCATTGGACAAATGAGAAAGCCTCTATCCTGGTCTCCCTCTTTGCACTATTGTCCTCAACAGGCAGCAAGGGGACTCCTCTAATCCTGTCCCTCCCATTGTTAAATCCCTCAGAGCTTCCTCACTGATCTCAAGATGGAGACCCACTTCCTTCCAGAAGCCTCCAAGGCCCCCTGCATTTTTTTTTTATTTTTATTTTTTGCATCTTCCTCTCTCTACAGCTTCATCTCTCACCACCTGCTTTCTCTCATACCTTGTGGATCCTCAGCTGTGGCCTGGAGACGTGCATTCCAGTGTGGTGGTTAGAGGCAAGAACTGTAACCAGACTCCCGAGGGCCAAATCCTGCCTCCCCAACTGATTAGCTAGCTGCGTGATCTTGAACTACTTACTTAACCTCCCCACTTGCTTCATCAGTAAGACAAGGGCTATGATGGGCCTCATTGTTCAGGTTGTCATCAAGATTATGTGAGTTGAGATAGCTTTTAGGGCAGTTATAGAATGAATAAGTCACTGGGATGAAAGGTACCACAGAGGGAATACAGTCAATGATATTGTAATAATACTGTATGGGGACAGACGGTAGATACAGTTGTGGTGAGCACAGTGTAACATACAGACTATAGACTCCTGGAATCACTATGTCGTACACCAGGAACTAATGTAACATTGCGTGCCAATTATATTTCATTTACCAAAAAATTGACTTAGAGCAGAATTAAACTAGCCAGAAGGCCTTAGGGTCTTTTAAGATTTCATTCTCTCTGTGAAATGCACCTTCCCTCCCTACCTCCTTCCCACTTGGAAAATCCTACTTATTCATCAAATTCTATCTGTTATGGGCTGAACTGTGCCCCCCTCTCCCCCAAAATTCATATGTTGAGGCTGTAGTCCCCAGTACCTCAAAATGTGACTGTATTTCGAGGTAGGGTCTTTAAAGAGGTGATTACGTTAAAAGGAGGCCATTAATTGGGCCCTAGTCCAATCTGACTGGTGTTCTTAGAAGAGGACATTTGGACACAGATCAACAGAGAGAAGACCATGTGAGGACACAGCATGAGAGTGGCCATCTGCAAGCCAAGGAGAGACCGCAGAACAAACCAAAGCTGCCAACACCTTGACCTCAGACTTTCTAGCCTCCAGAACTGTGAGGAAATAACTTTCTGTTGTTTGAGCTACCTAGTCTGTTGTATTTTATTATGGCAACCCCAGGAACCTATCACAGATTTGCAGATTTTGGACTCAGCAAGCCTCCACAATCATGTGAGTCAATTTTTTAAATTTTTTCTCTCTCTGTCTCTCAATAAATGGATGGATGGATGGGTAGATAGCTAGATAGACAGACAGATAGATCTAGATGGATAGAGATAGATAGATAGAGAGAGAGAGAGATAGAAAGAGAGATAGAGACATAGAGAGAGAGAGATCGATAGATCTAGATGGATAGAAATAGGTAGAGAGAGAGAGAGAGAGAGAGAGAGAGATCTTTTTTATAGCTATATCTACATATACTTATGTCTATCTCTATCTCTCTATCTCCCTATTTCTATCTCTATAAAACCCCCTTGCTGTAGGTTCTTCCTTCCAGCACATAGCACCTGGAATAGAATGTCATACCTATGGTCTTGTGGTCACTGTCCATCTTGCCTCTCAGACGGTGACATCCTGATGTAAAGAGTCAGTTCTGTTGTCCATTGCTACTCCCCAAGAACCTATCATGGTAAATCAATATGGGATGGATACACATGGAAAACCCACAGTGGAGACATAAGTTTTTACCATGTCTTTGCTCTTATAACTCCCAAGAAAGTTAAAGGAACAAATCTTTTCATGGAGATGATCAATATATTCACCAATATGATGAATATGTTTGTATATCTGTGGTTTTAAATCAATATTTTGCTGAGTTTATATGTTTGATGGGAGAAAATTTTTACTATAAATCCCCTACTATTATGGCTTCTTATACCTTAAAGTCATATAGACACATTGGATATAAATGCAAGTGGGTGAGAAACAGAACCGCATGACTGACAACAGTGACAGTAGATTTGGGAGCAAGTATCAAGACAGGAAAGGGGAAATTTGCTGACTGTATTCTATAATTTTGTGTGTAATATTTCTAGGCAAACCAATTCTGTCACTTCTGTGAGACTTAGCTTTCGCTAAGTGTTATGTTAGCCATGATTTTTTTTTTTTTCAGTATCTTTGCATCTTGGATGGCAAGCTTCTGGCTCTTCAATAAAAATAATGCCACACTTCTTATTCGTGAAGCCACTGTGTGACACAGGGGAAAATGTACCAATGTAGCAATCAATCAATGACGAGTAAGTAGTCCAACTGTCACTAAATTGTGTGCTTTTTGGCGGGGGGGATCCCTTCCTTCTTATTACCCTGTTTTCTCAACTCTAAAACGTCTGCTATAATGAGGGGATGACTTAGGTGTCTCTAAAGACCCATCCAACAATGGTAGCTATGACCAAATAATCAACTCACCCGGCAGGTAAGGTGTACAGGAAGACCCGTGTCTTCCATGCAACATCTTCCAGGATTTTTCAGAAAGTAACCCCCATAACTCTTTCTCTCACTTAAGTATTTCTGGGGAACCCCCCCTCCCCCAATTATTAAGAAATGACTAGGCCCCTGGTACTATGATAGATGCAGGGGACAATGATGATGAGCAAGAGGGCTCTGTCCTCCTGGAGACCAGAGATTCAATGGGTACTTACATTGCTGTGTGATAATCTCTCTGATAACAGAAGCCCTGGGTATCACTGAATTCACATCCAGGAGTTCCTCACATAATCCTGTGTGGCAAGGAATCCAAGAAAGCTTATTGGAGGGAGTGAGGCCTACTGAGACATAAGAGATAAGTGAGAGTTGTCTAGGTAAAAGCATAGAGGGGTGGGGTTGTTGGGTGTGAAGGACATATTCCAGGCCAAAGTTTGCAGCCACACTGAGCTCCTCACTCCTCCTTCCCTGATCTCGGTATCTTTCATCACTGCCTCCACCTGGAGCTCTACTCAGACAAGCTCTCTTCATCCACATCCCCTGCCCCCCATCCTTTAAGACTTGAGTAAAATACTATCCCTTCTGAGAAGCCTTCTCTGATCCCCTAGATAAGAAGCCAGCATTCTCTGTAATCACGTGAACATCCAGAGACAGCCTGAAAGACCATTCCTCCATTACAACTTCAGTGATGGGTCACCTTACACAAACCACATAAAACTGGGCCTCGTGCGGCATAAACATGCATTCAGTAAAATAAGGGTACTAGAAAAGGACACTGAAAACAATTTGCATCATCAGGACACACTCTTAAGAAAGTACAAAATAGGGGCGCCTGGGTGGCTCAGTCGGTTGAGCGTCCGACTTCGGCTCAGGTCATGATCTCACGCTTCGTGGGTTCGAGCCCCTCATCGGGCTCTGCGCTGACAGCTCGGAGCCTGGAGCCTGCTTCGGATTCTGTGTCTTCCTCTCTCTCTCTGCCCCTCCTCTGCTCACACTCTGTCGATCTCTCTCTCGAAAGCTAAATAAACATTTTTTTAAAAAGTACAAAATGAAGGAAACCACACAGACGGCAGCAATTCCTTTATTTATTATTCTTAAAATGCTCTTTTCTGAGATTTCTCACGTTCAGTGCTTCCCGCACCAACCATTCTACCGAAAACACATTGAACTTGGCTCTTCATCTTCTCTGTTCACTTTTCTCTGCTTTGGTAAAGTCATTCTCTCTCCTTTTCGGCATAATAATGGGGGGATGAGGGAAAAGAGATGATGATATACATGCATTGTCCCCATCACACTAATATGAGAATTTGTGCTATTAATATCTTATCTTCCTTACCAGGCCTATGATTAATGTTTAAGCCGAGAGTTTCCCAGTCTGATTTTTAAAACTCCTACCAACAAAGATTCCCCCCCTCCGCAAAACATGAAAATGTTCTTTCCCTGTGAGGAGCATATCCTTTTCTAACCTCTAATTCTCCACATTATTATTCAATCAATTATTTAGCATTTATCGAATATGTACTTTGATAAACTACGGTACCTTCTTACTGAATGAAGTTCAGGGGACCTATGGTTTTCTCCATGTGATACTGTAATTTATAACAAGAAATAGATATTTGGTCTTTGACCTGCTCCTGGCATAGAGCTCCTAAAACCATTTGAAATGTCCTAAGTGATGAGAGCCTTAAACTTGTCTTTTTTTTTTTTTTTTTTTTTTTTAATTTTTTTTTTCAACGTTTATTTATTTTTTGGGACAGAGAGAGACAGAGCATGAATGGGGGAGGGGCAGAGAGAGAGGGAGACACAGAATCGGAAACAGGCTCCAGGCTCTGAGCCATCAGCCCAGAGCCTGACGCGGGGCTCGAACTCACGGACCGCGAGATCGTGACCTGGCTGAAGTCGGATGCTTAACCGACTGCGCCACCCAGGTGCCCCAAACTTGTCTTTTCTTGCGTTAACAAGTGACTTTTGGAAGTCTGCTAACTCCCCAAAGTTTGGGGCTGGTTGCCAGTGGAGTCAGCCACGTGATTAAGGGTTTGAAACTTTCAGTCTCAAGCCCTCCACAACCCCCCATCTTAGGGGAAGGGGAAAGGGGCTGGAAATTGAGTTCAATTCTCAGCAAGCAATGATTTAATCAATCCTGCCTGTGTAATGAAGCCTTGATCGAAAGGACAGAATTTGGAGAGCTTCCAGGTTGGTCACCATGTTGAAATTTGGGGAGAATGGCGCACTTGGAAAAAACACGGAAGATGCTTTCGCCATACTTTGCCTTATGCATTCCTCCCATCTGGTCATTCCTGAGTTATATCCTTTTATAATAAACCAGTCACCTAGTAAGTAACATGTTTCTCTGTGTTCTCTGAGCCACTCTAGCAAATTTATCAAACTCAAGATGGAGGTTGTTGGATCCTCTCATCTAGAGCCAACCTGGTCTCACAACTAACATCTGCAGTGGAGGTGGAAGGCAATCTTGTAGGACTAAGGCCTTCCTCTGTGGGATCTGATGCAATCTCCTGGTGGATACTGTCAGAATTGAGTTGAATTGTAGGACACCCAGCTTGGTGGTGTGGGGAAATCCTTCACACATTGGTGACCAGAATCAGAATCATTAGTCTCCAAATTTAAAATCAAATTTTCAGAGGAGTTTACCTTAGGGAAAGCCTTCATCCGTGCTTCTTCACCTGTTAGTATACTACAGAATTACTTAGAAAGAGGAGCTAATGAGGTCAAAGTCTATATAAAGTCTAGTTAGGTTTGTACAAGAGCAAAGTCTTTTCTTCAACATTGGTCCATGTCTTTGGATATTGCTTAATGTTTTACAAATTCAGGCCACTGATCATAAGAAAATTCAGAAAACAATTAGCAAATGCCTTAGAAGCCAAAAAAAGTCCCTACCTCTGGAAAAATAGCCCAGCAGGATGCTTCATTGTGGTCAGTTCAACAGATGATCACTGATACACAAAGCAGAGCACTTTTCTGATTTGGGATCTCAGAACTTCCCAGAAGGGGCCAAATATCAGGACCCTGAATAAAGCTATGACACAAACACAGGAAAAAATTGTTGACCCATACTTTAAGAAGGAGTTAAAGGTATTTCCTTGAGAATTAAGCAAGCAATAAATCTTCTCATTCACAAGAGTGACCCATGTTCTCTCACCCTTGCCTTTTATGCAATTTTTCTCAACCAGCATAAAAAGAATTATCAAAACTTATGCCAGAAATATTATTAAGAGCTGGCCTGCCTATTTCAAAATTGCTCCCATGAGGAATCTACACAGCAATTCAGGATAGGCTATGAATGTGATTGGATTAATTAGAACACATCAGAAAAATTTCAAGTGGGGGAAATAAAACCCTGATGGAAATTATTCCCAGGAATGCTCTTAATATATCAGAATTACTATATGAGTATTGAGATAGTGTGATAATTCACTAAATGGCCTGAAAGTATCGCAGTAAATTGGTACCTAGCTATAAACATATATAATCTATTCATTATTTAATTCTCAAATACCTAGTTAGGGTCTAATATGAGTTGACAGAGTTTAGGTGCAAGGAACACGGTGTTGGGCAAGCAGACAAAATTCTGTCCTCATGGGCATGCATTCGAGACAGAGATGGGAAATACTTTTCATACTGTCAAGACAGTAATAAGAGGTGTGAAGAAAACCTAAGCAGGATACAAAGATGGGTGAAGTGAGCTAGAGCAAATGATTATTTTCGATAGGTACTCCAAAAGGGTTCTCCAAGGAAGTTTCCTTTTAACAAAGACCTGAATCACAGGGGACACACCACGAGAGGTCTGAAGAAAATATCCCAAATACACGCCAAAGTGGCAACAAGCTTGGGGATGTAGGGTGGCATCATGGAAAAGGATGACTAAAACAGGTAGTATGGAGAAGAAAGACCTTTTGAGGGAAGGGAGGCAAGAGTGTGAGATACCAATAGGTTGGATGGGTCATCAAGGTAGATGTTGCATTCCCCCCAAATGATAAAGACACAACTATGGGAGAGACCTATTGAGCTGTTTAAACTGTCAATGAATGGGATGTGGAGGGGCTCGGACATTAATAGATGACTATATCAAAAGGGATAGTCGTAAATTGTCTGACAGCCTGCATCTCAGAGCCACTGGTGTTTAGGAAGAGGAGACATGAAATGATTTAGAAAGAGCAATGAGGAAAAGAAGGGCATGAACTACCTCCAGGTTTCTGATCCAAAACCAGGTTCTGATTTTGTTGATGATCATGAGTCTCATATGCCACAGTTTTGAGGGTTGAAGAAGCAGTGGAAATCAAAACAAATTTGGGGCTTTAGTGAGTCACGAATCACTTGGAGGCATTAAGAGCTACCGATGTGTCAGAATCCCATAACTTTCTATCCCATGGTAATGGAAAATTAGAACGGATCATAATAAGGAGCCACTGAGACAGTATGCTAAAAAGATGAAGCATTCCAATTTTCTACATTTCCCTCCTTACCCCAAAGCACAGCATTTGATTGATAGCCAGCTTTATTAGCTACTCTAGTATAAATTTTAGAGGTTGACGTGTTATCTAAATGGACACTGAGATTTCAGATAGCAGCTGCACTTCCAATTGATAGAAATTTTGGGAGCTGAAAGATAAAACTGACTTCCCACATCCCAATAGCACACGTCAACTCGGCCAAGAGAACTTCTCCAAGAGATGCCTTACACCGCAATGCCAAGGGTGCGTTACCCATATGCACTGACTTTTCTATTTTGGTGAACAGAAGGGGGAAATGGCACTATCAGATAAGATAACATGATGAATGTTCTCAGATTGTACTTGTACTCTGTGAATTCTGGAGCTCTAAAAGTTCCTTGACTTAGCTAAAGCCTGAGAAATCAGTTGGAACTCAAGCTGGGTATATAATGCGAAGTGGGTCAAGCCTCCCCCTCTCCCACTGCCTCCAATAGATGGGTCGAACTGCTCCGCTTGAATTACAAAGTGAGTTGGCTCCTCCAAGCTGACAAGGTTCATGCTTCTCCTTTAAACTTCAAAGATAGTTATTGACAGTGTGTGAGGAGCCCAGCTCCTTATCGCCAATTGTTTCATTAAGGGACTCCATCCCTCACAGGGGAGTGGGTTGAGTTTCTGCTGCAGTTAGGAAAATAAGGACAGAAAGTGGAGCAAACAGAAGGAAAAGAAAATAGAAATTAAACAAAAAAAATACGAATCAATACACTGGCAAAGCTACGAGGAGAGAGGGGAGGAAAGCATAATGAGAGAGTACGAGGGGTAGTTTTGCAGAAACAGTCAGAGCCTTTCTCACAAGTAATGATTCACTCCGTGTTGCAGCTCATTGCGCTTAGATTGAATTATGAGGCTTAGTTCTGAGCACCGCTAGAAAGGATCCGTTAGCAAAGAACTTCATGTGCACGTGAACCAGAGAGGAGGCCTATTCAGCTTTTTCCTTATGCTCATTGAAGTCTGCTAATTCCATATCAGGAAGAATAACCAAAGTGATTTCGTAGATAATATAAGGATGGTGTTTTGGTTAACTATACCTATTTTTTATACAGATTTGTGCCACGATATCCTCATTTCTGGCTCTCCTGAAACAGTATAGAGGCACGTAGTTAGAATTTGTAGATGACAAATGACATGTTCTCCTTGTTCTCCCCACCATTCCCTCTGCCCATTGAAGTGTGCTTGCCACCAGGTTTTGCGGAGGTTTCTGGAAAGGACCATGGCATGGAGACAATGAGCTTCTCAATAATAATGGGTATGGAGAGAAATCTCAAGGAGGCCTCATGATGACTTAGTACCTCACAAGACATTGTCATGACCCTTGGGAGCTACGGGACCTTAGTTTGAGCTTGAATTCCCTGGCAACTTGGAAACACACAAGTTGAGAGTCAAATTACATTGATTTATTGAAAGTAAAGAAATCTCTCTCTTTTTTTTTAATTGATGTATTTATTTTGAGAGAGAGAGGGGGAAAGCACAAGTGGGGGAGAAACAGAGAGAGAGGGAGAGAGAGAGAGAATCCCAAGCAGGCTCTGCCCTGTCGGCACAGAGCCCAACATGGGGCTCGAACCCATGAAATGTGGGATCATGACTTGAGCTCAAATCAAGAGAAGGATACTTAACTGACTGAGCCACCCAGGCGCCCCAGTAAAAGAATATATCTTTTGAGTGTGTGTCCTGAGATCCATACCTAACATACATATCAATCTCTCTGCAAATGTATATAAATGCACACACACACACACACACACACACACACACACATTTGTATTATATCATAGAAGAGTGTCCTGAGACTATAGACACCAACCTGTTAACAAGCTGATTTTGAGGATTGAGGTAAATACGCAAGGGCAAGAAAAGGAAAAGGTATGATAGCTTTCAAAGAGAGAAAAAAGACCCAGGAATGTGTCAGATACTCATGTCCAATGGCTGCTGTAACTAGCATTAACTTGCTGGCAGTTCCTACGACAAGGTGTTGAACTTCAATGGAAGCAAGCGTGGTCCTGGACCAACAATATGAACAAGGAAATAGTCGCTCTCCACTCAACAACTTGGAGAAAGGGAGGCCTCTGTTTCTTTCTTCCTAATCTCACTTTTTCCGTCCCCCATCTCTTCCTGCTGCCAATATTTTCCACTCTTCTGTGTTCCAGCTGTACGGAGGAATAACTCATAGACAAAGAACTGTACATATCCAATGTGTCCAATTTGATGATTTTGAACCCATGATACCATCACCACAATCAAGATAATAGGACATTTCCAACACCTCTCAGAGTTCCTTTGTGTCCCTTTGGTTTTCTTGCTGTCATTGCTGTTGTTGTTTTGTGGTAAGAACTCTGCACAGGAGGTCTAGCCTGTTAGCAAATTTTGAGTGCGTAATACATGTATTGTTAAATGCAGGCCTCGCGTTGAACTGCGGACCTCTAGTCTTACTCATCAAGCATGGCTGAAACTTTCCTTAAAATAATTCAGTGCATCTCCAGTAACCACTCCAGTTAGCTGACCAATATTTCAAAAACATAAGCATCGACAAAGGAAACAACCAATCCACTCACTTAAATAGTGAATGAGGGCCAACACAGGCTGGACAGTATGAAAGGCACTGGCACACGGAGGCCAACAGGCTGACTCGGTGAAATGTCCCAGTTCTGAGGGAGGTCAGAGAATACTATCAAATCTGGAGTAAAATTCCGACTTTGAAATAAGCCACTTTAACCCCAAAAGATGTGCTTATCATAATTTGAAGAATTTTGCTTCCATGAGGGAAAAAAGTAGGCTTAGGAGGTCAGCATTGGGCACATCAATTTATTTGCCGCCAGAGCAAATTTTGTCTTTCATGCCCCAGTCAACATACCTATGGCCTCTGTTCATGCCCTGTGTGGTTACAAAGGTGGCTACAGACTGGAATGGGGTTGGTTGGTGGCCTAAGTAGCCTGACTGAAAGAAATGTGTAGTTGTGGGGGGTGGGGGGTGGGGGGGACCTGGGTGGCTTAGCTGGTTAAGCTAAGCTTGGTTTCAGCTCAGTTCATGATATCATGGTTTGTGAGATCGAGCCCCATGTCTGGCCCTGTGCTGACACCACCAAATCTGCTTGGGATTCTCTCTCTCTCTCTCTCTCTCTCTCTCTCTCTCCCTGCACCTCTCCTGCTCGCACACTCTCTCTCTCTGAAAATAATTAATTAAAAAAGAAAAGAAAAGTGTGGTGGACATTCAGATTTCTTTCATTAAACTAAAAAAAAAATACAAAAAACAAAAAACAAATAAACAAACAAAAAAGCAACAAAAAAACCCCCCATGTTACCAGAAAGTAACAGAAGAGAGAAAAGCAATCCTCGGAGTGGGGCTGAACCGCACTTAGAACAGAGCACTGGAGTGAGAAGCCTTCCATCGCACAGTTAACAACCCCGGCTCTGGTGCCGGGCAACATTGCTTGAAAATGCGGAGTCCACGTTGCCTTGGTCAGAAGATTCTCTAAACTCCATCTGTTCCTCTGTAGCCAGAAACACAAACTGAGAGGGAACCAAAAAGAAAGCAAGGTGTGCATTTTGCATTTGCACACAGAGCAGGCTGGACATCAGGCAATTCTCATCTCCATTGATCAGAATCCAGGAAAACGTGTATGTCTTTGGGGGTAAATACGCTGGTGGCGATGTAGCTGGTTCATCGTTTTCCCTTTAAAGTTGAAGGAAGCAGTAGACATAGGACCTAACAAAAGAGTCCAATTCAGTTTATACACTATTTACAAGAACTTGAATTTAGAAGACAGTTGTTCCTTTTGTTTTATTCGGAAAGCATTTACAAAGCACCTGCTAGTGTCAGGCACTCACCGTGTGCCTTACTTAACTCTTACACCTATACCGTTTAATAGACATAATTATTTTCTCCGTTTTATAGATGAGACTGCAAAGGCACAGAGAGGTGACAAAAATCGCCTAAGGTCCCAAAGCTAATAAATGCCAAAGCTGGGATTCCAGCCTGGGTCTGGAACCAAACTTATAACTGCTATACTAAGCAGCCCCTTTGCCATATGAGGGACGGGGTCAACTGTCTGAATGTGTTCTAAGGGTGAAGATAAATAGCATCAACAGCAGTCTGGAGTCTGTCTTTTGGGGAAAGTGAGGCACTAAACAGCTCTTGCAAGTTAGAGAATCTGTTCGTTGTGGGGATCTTCTGGGATCACCACAGCGTATTATTCTCTGGGCAGGATGCTAGCTAGGCGTCCCTCTCAGAATAGACAAGATGATATCCCAGGATCCACCTCTGCTCCCAGAGTCTGCTTTTCTATTCATATTCCAAAGCCGGCATTAGCAGATTCAGGAAGGGGTCCGTTGTTCAGTTTCTAAAAAGATTTCAAACTTGTACTTAAATCTTCCAGCTTTAAATCATTTTTCTTTTATTCATTCTTCTGAGGTTTCTGAGGGATTGCCAATACTTGACTCTGCTTTGACAAAGCTATCCTTGGCTATCAGATTAGATAAGATGATGAATTGTACTTAAGACTCCACATAAGTTAAAAGCCCAGGAGTTTTAGTGGAAAACTTTCTCAAACACAGTTAAATCTCAGAGCTTGCAAAGAATGGAGGGGGTTGGGTTTACTGATAAAATAATCCAGTTCATTGATGTTGCTGCTGGGATTACTGAAACCCGGCGACAGGGAGATTTTCTACATTTTCCCCCCCAAATAAGCCTATACAGCCAGCGGAAATCCCCTAGGTAATGGGAGGAAAACATTTTATTCTAAATGGAAAACAATATATAGATTATGGCCAAGGACAAAATTTTCATACTTCATAGACTCGAAATGTGTGTTTTTCACATTTCTGAAATTGGGTGCATAGTATAATCACCCAGATGGCATTCATGATGTAGTTGTCATTGTCTGTTCATCAGCATCCACATGTGCAGACCGTGTAGCACTGGCTTGCAAGAAAATCCTAAAGACCACAGTAGATTTTCTTTCTTTCTTTCTTTTTAATATTTATTTTGGAGAGCGCACGAATCAGCGAGGGGGAGAGAAAGGAAGACAGAAGATCCGAATCGGGCTGGGCACTGACGGGCCAACGGCAGCAAGCCTGATGTGGGGCTTGAACTCATAAACCGCGAGATCGTGACCTGAGCCAAAGCTGGTCGCTCAACCGACTGAACCACCTACATGCTCCAAAAGTAGATTGTCTTAAGCAGAATGTTTATCACCAATAGTCTCAGCGGTATCGAAAACCCAGACGAAACATGACTCCGAAGTGAAGATGTTTTAGGAATATTGTAATAAAGTGATTTCACTTAGATTTTCTTTTCTTAGGCTAATAAAGGAGTGTCAAAGAAATCTTTCAACAGGTAGAAAGTGAAAGTTCTGAGCGCCATTTAATCGGCACTGGATTTCTTCAGTGTCTCAATTACACAAAAAATAACAATCTGGCTTCAGTCAATGGTGTCTTAGATTCGATGAAGTGCGATAATGATCAACTAGTAAAACACAATACTTATAACACAAAACCACGACTCTAGTTTCGACGTCAGGTAACCTGAGTACAAAAATCGAGCTGGGTGATACATCGCTTTGGTTGATTTTCTCAAACTACTATATTCTCAACACTTCTGGAGCTCCTCTAGAAAACGCAGGGGCCCATTACAGCCTAGTGATGACTGAACGATAGAATGTGTGTGAGAAATTTAGCAGAGAGCCCGCAAGCATTTAATCTGTGAACGGCTCTTGATTTTATCTGCGTTGGCAGAGGCCTCACAACATCCCATCTTTTTGCCTTTTCCCTTGGGAGCAGGAGGCTCTAGGGAAGTGGTTGGCTTCCTTGCTAGTTCTGCAAAACTATTTTAGTGGCCAGAGAAAAGAAAAAGTCACTGTTAAGAACTTACCACCAAGTCGAGTATAAACGAGCAGTACAACCTTTCGTTGTTAAGCTGATGTACATGTCTGCAGCCACAGCGGGCCAGAGGAGGGTGCTTGGGTAGAAGGGTAGTCTGCTTGGCATAAGATGAATATTGACCGATGGGAAGTAAGAGACAGGGGGGAGTTAGACAATTTCCCCCTCTTTTCCCCATTCTGTGGTTCCTCCATGAAGCCCTTCTGGAAAAGTCCAGTGTGCCAAGCAAATTTAGCCACCAAGGGACCTGCCGTGTTACCTGCTGGCTCAGTGGGAAGTGTGGCCAATCCAGAATCACACCCTGTCCAATGGTTTGCATTATTTCCTTTCTCCTCACCTTCACCACTGTGGGCTTGCACCACATAAATCAAATATTGGATCCTTAATATTTAATAAAATATCCACTCCTTGCCTCGCCTCTGCTTGCCCCAGGACTCGGCACATCCTTGTGCCCCACGTGTTGGTTGACACAGAGTTCCTGGGGAGCCCCGGAAACGTTGGTCTGACGTGTTTCTAGAATCAGACGACGTGGGTTAGTCGAACGCTGATGCTGCTGTGGAGCCAGGCGTCCTAGCCTCAGCCTTGGCTCCAGTTCTCATTAACTGTGTGACCTCACTCAGAGGTCTGATGGCAATCATATGACCTGCCTTCCTTATCTTGAACCGCCATCATCAGGATCAGGAGAGATAAGGTTGGAGAAAGTAATGTGTGAGCCACCAGGTAGCCCATAAATAATGATTGCTACCAAACATGAATTTGGTGCAGTGAATTCTGTTGCCCTTTTTAGTCAATACAAGATCAGTGTTAAAACTTTTATAAAAATGGGGGTGGGGAGGGGGGAGCGCCTGGGTAGCTCAGTGGATTAAGTGTCCAACTCTTGATTTTGGTTCAGGTCATGATCTAATGGTTCCAGGGATTGAGCCCCGCATCAGGCTCTGTGCTGACAGTATGGAGCCTCTCTCTCTCTCCCTCTCTTTCTGCCTCTCCCCCACTCATGTTCTCTGTTTCTCTCTCAATAAATAAATAAATATTTTTCAAAAAATTTTATAAAATTGTAAAACTTCAGGTAGTTCATTATGTTAGTTTCTGGGACTGCTGTAATAAAACACCACAAACTGAGTGGTTTAAAACAACAGAAATTTATTCTAAGACCGTTCTGTAGGCTAGAAGTCCAAAATCAAGGTGCCAGCCAGACCATGGCCTCTCCAAAGGCTACAATCCTTCCTTGCCTCTTCCAGCTTTTGATCACCCCAGGAGTTGCATGGCTGTGGCACTGTAACTCCCAATATCTGCCTCCACCTTTGCATGCCCTCTCCTCTCTGTGTGTCCCTGTATCTCCAGATCTCTCTCCTTTTAAGGAAACCCATCATTGGATTTAGGCTCCACCCTAATCCTACATGTCCTCATCATAACATGAATTACATCTGCAAAGATTCTGTTTCTAATCTACCTGTGATACACGTTCACAGGTATCTGGGGTTAGAACTTCAATGTATCTTTTTTGTGATATAATTTGACCTAAAACAGTCATGTGAGCTCTTGAAATATATATACATGTAAATATATATATAAAATACATATATATAAAATATATATATACATATATACACAGTATTGTGATCAGTGAAGTTAGAAACATGAAGAGAAGTACAATTCTTATTAATAAGCAAAATAAATAGCTCTTAAAAATCTCTTCCCAAGGGGTGCCTGGGTGACTCAGTTGGTTGAGCATCTGACTCTTGATTTCAGCTCAGGTTCTGATCCCAGGGTAGTGGGTCGAGCCCTGTGTCGGGCTCCACACTGAGCCTGAAACCTGCTTAAGATTCTCTCTCTCTCTCTTTCCCTCTTCCCCTGTCCTGCTTGTGAGCTCTCTATCTTTAAAATAAAAAAATTTTAAAAAAGGAAATCTCTCTCCAAAATCCATGTTCAAATTGCCACTTTTTAAATTCAAATTTCCCTGTCCCACATATATCATAGCTTAGCCATATAGCAGTCATTTAAATCTGTGCCATGAAACCATCCTTTAAAGAAGACTTTCAGAATTCCAATAACTGAATTATCTTGGCTAAGGAAAAGAAGAAAAAATGGAGAAAGAAACTCACATCTATTGAATACTTATCATTACTCAAGGTCACAATAATTCTTTCATTCTGTCATCATAACCAACCTGCAAAGGAAACGTTGTGGTTTTTGTTTGTTTTATAGCTAAACAAGTTGAAGCCCCAGAGAATAAAGCATTATGTCTAAAGACTCACAGTAAATGGGGGAACGTAAAACTCTAACTTCGTTGTGCTGAATCAAAAGCTCAAGATAAGTTTTCTTATTGTCAGTTTAATTCTAGAGTAAATTTTGTGTGGAATAATTGTCCCATTTCTTCAGCAACTAAACAACATCAAAGATACAATCTGACCAGTGACGGATGGTCCCCCAATCTCTCTACACTTCAGTGCCCCAGTTTTATGGTTGAGGAATCTCTCCCTTAGGACTCTCCTCCTATATACTGAATCTAAATGGCCTATCATACCTACCGCCCGCTTCATTACTTGATTGTGTATTCATTCATTTATTCGCTCAATGAATATTATTGGACATCTACTATATTCTAAGTGTGAGGTCCCAATGGTGACTAAAACAAGCCCTTACAGAACTTATAGTTTCCTGGTAGCTAAAACATTGGCCCCAGAGATCAAACCAGTGTTTCACTTTGGGTACCAAGAGTGAACATGATTTTGGTCATGTCAACCTAAAACTCAAACAAAGGGAAGCAGAAAAAAGTAACATGTACATTTCCATGTCCAGAGAATGCTCCTTGACTCACAGCCAAGCAAATGGTGTTAAGAGAGACAGACAGACAGAGAGACAGAGGGAGAAAGAGGGTGCTGGAGAAGGAAAAAAAATTGGGGGGGGGAAGGGGAGGGAAGAAGGAAGAAAGAGAGAGTGAGGGAGAGGGAGAAAGGGAGGGAGAGAGAGAAAAGCTAAGGAACAGAGAAACTGAAAAACAAACAAACAAACAAACAAACCCAGAACCATAGAGGGGATGAAAAGATTAACTATGCAGGTAACTGGTGGTTGAAAACTTCCTTTTTCACACTGTAGGGATGGTTGAAAACAAAGAATCTTGCTTCTAAATGCACAAATACTGACGTGTGTTAATAATTCAGATCAGAGTACAGGTTCACAGAGCTTCCAGGATTCTGCATAGAATCAAAGATACCAGGGTCAGGAAGAGGTGCTGTCTAATTAAAGGAGTAGAAGTCAGCCAGCGTGGGTGGAGGAGGGGTAAGGTGGGGTCAACCTCTGAAGCACCAGGGAGAGAGCCCTGACAGGTGTCAGAGAACAACTGAGGACAGGTGAGAAGTAGAACACTGACTCGAGGCACCTCAGATCAGTGTTTTTTCTTCTATAGATTCCCAAGTTAGCAGAGCCTTTGAGACCCTCTTTTCCCCTTTGTCTTCTGAAACTCATGAAAGTTTGCCGTGTAATTCATTTGTCATCAAGGCTGATAAAGTGTATCTGTAGTCAGCCAAGAATAACGGAGCAACGGCCCAATTGTGTCTGGGTCTGGATCTTACTGGCTCTCTGCGGTTCTCAACCCTGGTCAAGGTCAGAATAAGTCCCCATCACCAGGCTTTACAAAGTAGTCATGGGTCTGGAGGAAAGCAAATCATACCTGTTCACTACATCGTTGTTTGTAGCAGTATAAACTGGGAGCAGCCCAAATATTCATCAAAGGGGAATTAATACATACACTGTGGCATATCCAGATAGGGGAGCACCACATAGGAGTTCAGGCAAGATAACCAGAGCTGTATGTAGTAACGTGGCTAGATCTCAGAGACTTGTTTTTCATAAACACTTTTGCCTTTTCACCCCAAATGTTAATTATTTGTGTGTATTTATTTGCAAATTACATACATGTTCAATCATGCTGATCATTTTGTACTTTCTAAAACACATACTAAAATGGGAATGGAAAAAAAATGAGATTAAAAAAATCACAATGATAATATTGCCCTCTGGACCCCGGGGGTGATCATCCTGCAGATACATGCAAATTGAAGACCACAGCTCTGACATCCAGCGCGAGCTGAAAAGGACGAGGCACCTAGCATTTCCTCCAGTGCAGGCATCAGCAAATTTTTCTATAAGGGGCCAAATACTAAATATTTTAGGCTTCGCAGGCCATGTTACAGTCTATGTTACAACTGCAGATACTCAATTCTGCCTCTGTGGTGTAAAGTCAACTTCAGAGATGTGACAGGCTGGGCACGCCTGAGTTCCAGCGAAACTTTATTTACAAAAATAAAGACTTCCCTCAGAATTTGGTCTTTGGGTCATAGATTAATGACCCCTGCTCCAGTAGGATATTATTTCTCTAAAAACAAAATAACACACATAACCTACTGGAGGTTTTCACAATTACAGAAGTAATTCTTAACATTGGTATTTTGACAGGAAAAAAAAAAAGCAACAGAGTCCATTGGATCAAATTCTTGTTTCATAGCAATCATTATTTATGTGCTACCTGGTGGCTCACACATTACTTTCTCCAACCTTATCTCTCCTGATCCTGATGATGGCGGTTCAAGATAAGGAAGGCAGGTCATATGATTGCCATCAGACCTCTGAGTGAGGTCACACAGTTAATGAGAACTGGAGCCAAGGCTGAGGCTAGGACGCCTGGCTCCACAGCAGCATCAGCGTTGACTAATCCACGTCGTCTGATTCTAGAAACACGTCAGACCAACGTTTCCGGGGCTCCCCAGGAACTCTGTGCCAACCAACACGTGGGGCACGAGGATGTGCCGAGTCCTGGGGCAAGCAGAGGCGAGGCAAGGAGTGGATATTTTATTAAGTATCAAGGATCCGATACCTGATTTGTGTGGTGCAAGCCCACAGTGGTGACGGGGTTTTGGAATGGTGGGGGTTCAGAGCCGACGGCCAAGAAAGAAGTCTTGAGATGTCTTTGGTGCAAAAAGGGGTGATTTTTATTAAAGCATGGAGACAGGACCTGCGGGCAGAAAGAGCTGCACTGGAGTTGTGAAGAGTGACTGGTTATATAGGATGGAGTTGGGGGAAATAAAGGCAAAAGGAAGGCCTCCAGAAGGACTTTGATATGCTAAAGAAGACTCATAAGATACCCACGGCCTAGCTATTGTCAAGATAAGGTTGTTTTCCCTCTAGTAAAGCATTAACATTAGGACCGTAGGGGGTTCCTGAGGAAATGTTACACTCTATATTTGCCTCAAGTATTTCGATGGGCTGCAGGTTATAAAGAAATTTAATTTTACCTGCCATTTCCTTCTTGCCTTTGTTCCCCACATCACTGTGGAGGGAAAGGTGATATTAGGGCTCCCAGAAACTGAGTCAATAGGTTTCTGGGGATTAGGCTATTGATAAGAAGACTCTCTCTTTCTTATAATTTACTAAGATATGCGTAAACTGATGGAGACTCCTGTCCTGCATGACTGTGATCTCTATCAGTTAACCATTTGTCTTTTCCTTTCTTTTGTTCTCGGGCAGCCCGGAGTGCCTGAGGAATATCACACATATCCCACCTGGGTGGGGGGGGTGCGCTAGCTTGTACTTTGCCCTTGGCTTGCCTTATGCTCCCTCATCAGTGGTGAAGATGAGGAAAAAGGAAATAATGCAAAGCACTGGAAAGAATATGTTCCTGGCCTGGCCACAAGGTAACACAGAAGGCCCCTCGGTGAGCAAATTTGCTTGGCACACTGGACTTTTCCAGAAGGGCTCCAAGGAAGAGCCACAACATGGAGAAAAGAAGGGGAAGTTGACTCCCCCCTGTCTCTTGCTTCCCATTGGTCTTCTGGTGTAAAACAAGCTAGACACTTAGGGCTATTAATCCTGAGATGATTGTCACAGGGGCTTCTTTTGTGATCTTGGGGACAGTTTCTCCAAGAGTATGTCTGCGGGAAACAAAATAATGCATATCAAAGGATGAATACGTCAGCCTGCTTTGTATGTGTGTATATTTTATAAATAAATCTGGAGAACAGAAAGATACAGAAAGGATAAGCACAAAGGATAATATAATAACTACCAACGTATTTTCCTTATCTGACATATGTATGTGTATGTGTATATATATATTATATATGTATTTATTTATATATAATATATATGTTTATGTTATATATATATATACATATATATATATATATATATATATATGTTTTTAAGGAAATAAAACATTATAGATAAACATCAGATCACTTATGTTTTCCTCCCCATTCCTTCTTTGGAGACAACCATTCTCATGACTCCTGAGTATATCGAATCCATGGTTCATACTTTTTCTACCATGTATTTGTACTATACATAGTATATATTATATATACACTACACACTTATATAGACATACATACCTTTATACTTTATACTATACCAACATATAGACCTATATACTGTGTGTATATATACATACCTATATATGCAGATGTATAGTATATATATAATAATAGATGTATAGTACATGTATAGACAATACATATACTGTATATATAATACCTACATGTGCGCGCGCGTGTGTGCGTGTGTGTATGTGTGTGTGTGTGTGTGTGTGTGTGTATGTGTGAATGTATATATAAAAAGGGAAAGGAAGGGGCACCTGGGTGGTTCAGTCAGTTAAACATGTGGCTTCAGCTCAGGTGATGATCTCACTGCTCATGACTTTGAACCCCGCGTCGGGCTCTGTGCTGACAGCTCAGAGCCCGGATCCTGCTTCGGATTCTGTGTCTCCCTCTCTCTCTGCCCCTTCCCTGTTCATTCTTTGTCTCTCTCTTTCTCAAAAATAAGTAAACATTAAAAAAAAATTTTAAGAAGGGAAAGGAAAAAGCTCAAACAGTCAAATGCTCAACAACAGGGTCCTGGTTAAATAAAAAGCTCAAACAGTCAAATGCTCAACAACAGGGTCCTGGTTAAATAAATTAGGGTCATGGAACAGTATGCAGAAATTTTTTAAAAACTGAGGCGGAACTACACAGTCACTGAAGCATATATGCGACTCACTATCAAAGGAAATAAAGCAAGTTACAGAGCCGCGTATATTGCCTGATGCCATGTGTATGCCCCACTTCTTACACACATGCAATATGTCTGAAACCATTAGCAGTTTGAATTTGGAAAAGCAAACAAGAGGGACATTTTTGTTTTTCTCTTTATAATAACCTTCAGCCCTTAAAAAAAAGTTAAAAGGTCCTACTTTTCTGATTAAAGAATACTAATAAAAAGGCCCCACATCAGGCTCTGTGCTATCAGTGCAGAGCCTACTTGGGATTCTCTCTCTCCCGCCCTTTATCTCTGCCCCTCCCCCCCGTCGTGTGTGTGCTCTGTCTCTCAAAATAAATAAACATTAAAAAACATAGAAACATGAAAAAGAGAAAGCAAGGTCTGCAGCAGAAGATGTCAGTAGGGGCAGCCAAAGAGAGACTCCAGGACTGAGGCAGGAGGACAAGATTTATAGAAATGACACAGGTGGGTGGCACGTGTCTGGGAGTCCAGAGAATGAATTTGAGTCCTGCGTCTGGCACGGAGTGTCAGACGTCCCTGGGCAAAGCAGGCTCCTTTGCAGGGAGAGTCCTCCCTGATTATCTGTTACCTACCTACCTCTCCTGATTTCTCTCCCCACTTCCCACCGTGGCTTACAGACTCCTGCCCATCTCTGCACCATTTCCTCTTTGTGCCTCTGCTCCCACCTGTCCTGCCTGGATGCCTTCCGCCAACTCATTGGCCTGACTCAGCGCGGGCATCATCACCCCAAGGCAGCTGGGGGCCCCCCTCTGTATTCCCGGCACACCTGCTGCATTCCCCCCCCCCCCCCATTCCAGGGGCATCACTTGTGCCTGGTCTGCTCCCTCCCCCACTTGAACTCACAGCTCCTACAGGCCAGTGACTATGGCTGACCAAACTTGGTGCCTGGCCCTGGGTGCTCTTACTTTAGTAAGAGAACTCTTTCACTAAATACTGACACCATGCCTCAGCCACCTTCCCTATAAAATGAGGAAGCTAAATTATACTTAGTTCAATCCAGCACTTATATACCAACACCTACTCCATCCCAGCATGGCTCTAGAAAGGACAGAAAAATGGGTGTGGCCCTCTCGTGGGAAGGATGGTCTAAGGTCTCCCAAAACCCAGTCTTCTGATTCTCACCACCAGAATTTAAAAGATAGGAGTTCAATTTCCAGCTCTGTCCTGACTTGCTGAATGGTCCTGGGAATGTCATCTTTACCTACGTGGGGAAGTTCCTGGCGGAAAACACACTGAATGAGGTACCCTGACCTAGCCAACGTGTGGAGGAGGGGACTGGTATTTTTCCTGATGTACAATATGCTGTGATAGGGTCTCCTGCTCTCTAATCAGTCAATCTACATAATTTATCCTTTTAAAATGAGCCATAATCCCCAGAGAGTGCTTTCCTATTGATATCAAATGTAAGGGGGTATTTTTAAGGACACGGCAGCATCACCACTATACATTAACCTACACAGAATCAATCCATTTCCAAGTTAAGCACGGCCCTAAAAATTCACTAATGGAGCTCAGTGTAGTTTGTTCATGAGATGTGCAGTCAGGAATCATGCATAATGTAATAGTGTAAATGCTAAAAGCAGCTCCCACAAACTAATTTAATCTTGGCTTAATGGACATAGGAGAACTGATCTTCAAAAGAGATTGCCAATGAGATTCTTGGGGGCCTCCCAGCAGCCCGAGAGCAAGCTCCAATATTAGCTTTTGGTTAGTTCCCCCTTTCAACTAGAGCATATTAAAGGCAATCCAATACTGTCATTGAAATTATAAATAACTTGTGTCAACTTTCATGGACTATATAATAGAGATGTCTCCATGCATTTGCATAGATCTCTGGGATTGAAATTTTGCTCTCCATACCTCTTAGTTCACGTGCGTCCACCCCAGCCAAGGGAATCTTTTACACTCTGGAAGATCAGAAAGATAAGAAGTATCTACAGCCCCCGGGCCATGCCAGAGAGATAGTGTCTGAATAAAGATCTAGGATACGAAGCCTGTATGCTATCAAAGGGATCAGAATCACACTACTGTAGCTTGTCTCCCAGGGACTCCCCCAGAAGTCCCTAAAATGCACCTGCCACCCGACACGATTAGAGGAAGAACATTTGCCCATGCAGGAACACGTGCGCGTGTATGCGCATGCGCGCGCGCGCACACGCACACACGCACACACATACACAGAAACACTCCCTTGCTGGTGTGAGTTTGGTTTATATCATATGATCTAACATTAAATCTAGCTAAGTAAATTGTAGAATATCCAAATTTAGGAACTTTAGAGTGAATTTAGTTCAAGCCACACACACACACACACACACACACATATATTTAAAAAACTTTTAATCTTTATTTATTTTTGAGAGAGAGACAGAGTGTGAGCAGGGGTGGAGCAGAGAGACTGAGACACAGAATCCAAAGCAAGCTCCAGGCCCCGAGCTGTCAGCACAGACCCCGACGCGAGACTCCAACAACACACAAACCGTGAGATCATGAGCCAAAGGTGCCCCCACATATTTTATTTTAAATGTTGCTAATTGACTTTGGACTTTTAGAGCCGCCTGAAGGAGACAGCATCGCAAAGGCAGCTTTGGGGAGTAGACGGAATAAATGGTGGGCAGGTAAAAGCGCGGCAGCAGAGAATGGGATTTGGGAATGGGAGGGAGAAATGGAAAGGAGGATTGAGGAGTTGATAATGCAGCTTTACAAGTCAAGTTAAATAATGTTACCTAGAGTTAGAGATGCAACCAATAGAATGGAATAATATAAACTTCAAACACTGGGAGGAGGAAACAAAAGGCCTATGGGGGGTGAACTTACTCCTCATCTTCCACATTGAGAGTGAATAGATATTGACTGAGTGATAAATTAAGAAATGAAGTTATGGAAACGGTCACCAAAAAAAAAAAAAATACAAAAACATAAACAGAGAAAAAACCAGAGACATTAAATAGATGTTGCCTCTATCATATAGAACTGGAGGTGGTGAGGGTATTTTCTTGTGCTTCTGCATTATTTCATTTGTTACAATGCATACACTTGATTTGATTTAAAGTTGGTTGTTTTTTGTTTGTTTGTTTGTTTGTTTGTTTGTTTGTTTGTTTGTTTGTTTTTTCAGTAGGTGCTTCGGGGAAGCTGTGCTGGAGTAGAGAAGGGTAGGATAAGGTAACGCTGCTTTTCCTCTGAAGCAGCCGGGCTATTTGCGTAAAATCACGAGAACGTGTAGGATGACACATTCTTATTTCTAAGTGCGAGTGAGAAACAATTGAAGCTTTGTACAGTAAACTGTTAACAGTGAATACCTCTAGAGCGATAGTGTCCAAAATACTTTCTGTGATGATAGAAATGATCTAGTTCTGCATTGTTGAATATAGTAGCCGCTAACCACACATGACAGTTGAGTACTTCAAATACGGCTAGTGCAACTGAGGAACTGGATTTTCATTCTACTTCGTTTTAATTAAATAAATGTAAATGTCAACATGTAGCTAGTGAATACCAGATTGGGTAGCACAGCAAGAGAATCATATGGAGGTGTGAAAGACTTTCTTTTTATTACTTTCTATGTTTCTGTAATATTTGAAATTCTTGCAATAGGAATATGATACTTTCACGATTTAAAAACCCTCAAAACTTTTAAATTTGAAACAAAAAGGAAAAGCAAACAAAAGGAAATGGCCATAAAGTGATGCACTGGCAAAAAAGAATTCTACAACATGGGATAAACTATTCAGAGAACAACAGCTAAATAGATAAATAAATACATATTATTTGGGACGCCTTCCACCTCTGAGCTTTGACATGAGCCTCCAGAGGAAATATCTTTGTGTCATCTCCTTATACTGTGAGCACTTAGGTTTCAATTCTCTGTACTCTGCTAATTATTACTCTTTGTTCTGCTTTCAGTCTAATTTTTTTTAATGTTTATTTGTTTTTGAGAAAGAGAAAGAGAGAGAGAGAGCAAGCAGGGAATGGCAGAGAGAGAGGGAGACCCAGAATCCAAAGCAGGCTCCAGGCTCTGAGCTGTCAGCCCAGAGCCTAATGCTGGGCACGAACTCACAGACCACAAGATCATGACCTGAGCCAGAGTCAGATGCTTAGCTGACTGAGCCACCCAGGCACCCCTGTTCTGCTTTCAATCTTTCAAAAATGCCTTCACATGGCTCCTCTGTGGCCTCTCCTCTCCCGTTCTTTGTCTCTGTTGGTATAGATCGAGATCCAGATATATAGATATATAGATTTTATTCCTTTACTCTCCTGTGAATGATTGTGTAAATTACATGCATTCTATTTGCCATATTTACTCTGACCCAAGGGGAAGAAATTAACCAAGAATTAGCAGCAATATGATCTAGATCATCTAATCCCTAATCTGATACCTTTCCATTCATCAAGCTGTTCCACCATCTGGAATCTAATCGTCTCTCAATTATCAAACAAAACAATGACTCTGCCACTTTTTTAGCTACAGAACCTCAGTTACTTAAATTCAGTTTCTTCATCTATAAAATTGACATAGTAAGGAACGGACCTCACTGGATTGCAGTGAGGTCGAGGTATGGCACAGTAGGTCCTCAGCACAGACGTGTCAAATAGGAAGCACTCCATAAATGGTGGCTGTTGTTATTTGCTATTTTTTTTTTTAATAAAACAAAACGAAGAGTTCTCCGCCCTGATTGTACAAGGCAAGAGATTTCTAGTCTTCTAGCTCTTAAACTATTAATCCATCTCTTTTCCTTTGTGGGAGGTCAACCAATTAGAGGTACAATTACTTCTCAAGAAATGGTAGGTAATACTAAATAGATAAATACTATGTTGGTACGCAGTGTTTTTCAATGCAAAATGATTTACATGAGCAGGAATGGCCCATTTCATGGTGCAGATCGTCTCCTTTGTGCAAAGAGTAGACACAACCAGGCTGGAAGAAATTGTATCCATTACACATGAAGTGAGGCCATTAGAAGTGCCCCTTATCAATGTCTAAACTTGAAGGCCATTCCCAAAGTTCTCCTTCTCCCTCTCCCCTTCCTCCTCCACCTCCTCCTTCTCCTCCTCCTCCTTCTTCTTCTTCTAGAAATAGCTTTCTTCTTATTAGAAAGGTAACATATACATAGGAAAGAATTCAGAAAATAAGAGTAAAAATAAATGTCATTTATAATCCTACCACCTAAAACCACCCAAGTATAATCTGTTAAAATTTGGATATGTAAAAAATTGGAAAGGATATGCACATATATGTCAATCTAAATCTAATTGAAGTCCAAATAAATATATATATATATAATATAATATGCATGCAAATATAATTAAACATATAATTCTATAAACTATAATTCTAAATTCTAAAACTAGAACATAGAAAAAATAAATCAAAATCAAAATCAATAAAAACAGAACATGGACAATATATAATTTAATAATGATATAAGCAGATCATACAGTTCATAATTATTTAAAATATCCTTGTATTTAACTATATGCTATGGCTCTTTGTCAGTATGTTTATATGTGTTTCATTTTTTTATTAATACAATACATATTGTATATATTTTTTATCCATCTCCTACTGATAGATACTTGGGTTGTTTCTTGCTATGGGTTGTTTTGTTTGCTTTTATTATTTACCACCCTGAATGTGCCCAGTTTCATCTGTTTTTACTATTTAAGGTTTTTTAGTGATAAATATCATAGTTGTGAAATCACTGGGTGTAACACAGGCACGTTTTTAAGGCTTTTGCTATTTAATGCCGAAATCCTCAGGAATGTAGCAGGTTACCTTTCCATAGAGGTCAGTGAGAGTTCCATTTCCCCACTCTCAGACCTACATTTGATATCATTAGTCATCTTAGTTTGGCCAATCTGATGAGCGGAAATACAATATCTGCTGCTTCTTTCAATTTTGATTCACTTTGACTTGATTATTTTTATTATTAGTGGGAGTGAAGACCTTTTCATATGTATACTGGTCATTTCTATTTTTCCTCTTTTTGTGAAAGACCTAGGCACTGTTCTCCATCTTGGGTAGGTGGGGCAAGGCATGTGAGCACACCCCAACACCTACCTGCTTCACTACTGCCTGTCCTTTAAGGTTATGCCAAAGGGACTCCACACCCATGAAGTTTTTCCAGAACGTCTCAGCCATAAGGAATCTCCTCATCTAACTTCTCAGAGGTCCTTTTTTAAAACTATCCTTGTGGCTTTAACATTTTGCCTTGTTCTATGGTTATTTATATCAGCATCTTTCTTCCCCTCACTTTCTTTTCCTGTTCAGTCAAAACTGCTGAAGAAGGCAACACAACAGTCAGAAGACTATATGCCATTTAAATACATAGCTATCATGTATCTGTTTATAGCAAAGTAGATATATATATAATTATAAACTCCAACACTTATTGGTTTATGTATTAGGCCTAGCTCTGCCATGTGCAGTAACAAAATAACATTGAACGTCTGTAGTTAAACCCAACAAAGACATTTTTCTTTTTCATGGGGAGTCCAACGTGGGACCAATGGCCATCTTGTAACTATTCTGTCTGGAACACATGGATTCCAAGGTTGCGCTGGCAAGGAAGGAGAAAGATGGAGGAGGCACAGAGACAGTTGAATACCTTGGCTCAGAAATGACATGCATGCCTTCCGTAACAGTCCATTGGCCAGAACTAGTGACTTGGTCCCCACTCCAATGCAAACGAAGCTGGGAAACCAAGGGGAGCTTAGTGAACATTAACTGTCTCTGCCATAATAGGCTTCAATGTTTCAGGAACTTCATAAGCACAAACTCATGGGTACCTATAGTCCAGGTAATTATAATTACCTCAGTCTTCCGGATGACAACAGGAAGTTCAGACAAATGAAGCAACTTGTCTATGATCACTAGCCAGTAGGTAGTAGAGCTGGGACTTAAACCCCGTTGGTATGATTCTAAACTCTGTATTCTTAATGAGTAGATTATGAAAATTTGATTTAGTAAGTAGCATGAAGGGGCTCCCATCAGGAAAACATGTGTGGGATCTTAGGCCCTACAGGGGTGAGTGATCTCTTCCTGCCAGAAACACAATGCCTAACTTCTCTGCACCTACTCACAGGTAAGTGTGAGTGGTAGGTCCAAACCAGACTTTGCATTAAAAAAATAAATTTGGGCACCTGGGTGGTTTGGTCGGTTAAGCGTCCGACTCTTGATCTCAGCTCAGGTCTTGATCTCAGGGTCCTGAGTTCAAGCCCTGCGCCGGCCTCCACCCTGGCCTCCCCGCTGGGTGTGGAGCCTACTTTAAAAAAAAAAACAAAAATAACTTTTTTTTTTTTTTAAATCATGATTCTGATTCTATTAGGACACTGAGTATTCCTCTCCTGATAGCAACTAAAGCGAAATGGCTGAGAGCAATAAAAATCCATTTTGCTGTTTAGTACAGTTTGTCAGACTAGAGAAATGGGATTGAATTTCAAAGCCACAGGCAAGCTGGCTGCAATCTGTGGTTCCACAGTCGATAGGTTTTTTTCTTCTTTATTTACCACTCTTTTGATAAGCCTTCAGCAAGTTACATAGGTTGTTCTAGTTGTATCTCGTTTGACTGGATTAGAATACTTGATGACAGTTTGGATAAGTCTGAGGCAGATGGTTCTTGACATTTTTCATGGCATCAGTTACAAACCATGCAAGAAACTCTTTCATCCTTTGTTTATCCTTCACTTAGAAGCCACTATAGTAGATTGTTAAATTTTCATTTTTCACAGTGCTGATTAAGGCATACTACGAGGCAGATGTTATTCCGAACCATTTTTAACAATTTACATTTAGCACCAAAGCTGGCTTTGTACTTGTTCCAGTGGATCAATTCACTTTTTTTTTTTCTTCTAAAACTTCAAGGTCAATCTCTGAAATGCTGTGACTCCCTCAACAATCAAATGTTTCGTAAACTTCTCTTGGTTACAGAAGCCCCGCTACTATTCCATTTGTGTGTTTGATAGTCAGCACACACACGGCGATTCATTCTCTTCCTCAACAGAGTAAGAGCATTATTTAAGAGGCAGATCACTAAACAAAGAGGAGAGTCTTAAAAAAAAAAAAAAAAAAAGGAAAGAAAGAAAAAAGAATCAGACTATAACCTATCAGAATATCTTAATTTTTCTAAAGCACGTCGAGAATCAGAAAAAGTTGACGGGCCTGAAACACAAGATGCATTGCACCTCACAGCTGAAACGTAGAACAAAGAGTAAGAAATATTTCTCTTTTCTTTCCCATGGTTTAGTGATTTAGTAAATTACATACTATTTAGTTCAACCTAAGACAAGTATGAGGATACAAGCGTCTTTAGATACAATGCAATATTGACAAATAGGCTTTTTGAACACAAATTGTGACAAAATTTGATTGCACCTTAGGAAGGCATAGCCTTTCACTTTTTCTTTTCTTCTAGAGTAATTTCAAAGTCGATTCTGCTTATAGGCAAAAGATGATACCCTGCTCAGGAAAACACGTGTATGGGGAATCTGGAAGACAGTCTACGTGAAATATGCTCAAATGTATTCCCCACTTATTCAAAAAAAGAACTTGAGACAAGATGATGAGTCTTGCAAGGTGGAGTGCTATTTTTTCGAAAAGGAAACAGAAACACAAACAACTTAATGACAGATAAGTAAACAATAGTCTCCATGACCTTCATTCTACCACTGGCAGAACTAACCCACAAACAACTAAGGGCTAAATAGGACCTTGAAGGACCACTGGGTCTAGGCTTTTCACGAAGATAACAGGAAACCTGAACTCTTTCCCACCTCTTACCACAGGAGCGGAAGGTGAGAAGAAAGTGCACAGCAAATAATGTGATTTGTAAAAGTAATACTTCCAGCACTTTAGCTCAGTCTTTGTGTAAGCAAAGTAACCATCGTGGAACAACCTGTTCTCTAATGAGTCCCGTTTAACGCAGAATCTGGATGTTGTAATAAACAAAGGAGGACATGATGAAGATTTGCATATTAGTAGGCAGGCAAACTACACAGATCAAGCGCACTTACAAAAGTGTCTTTCTTACTGTGTTTTTAGCTGCTATGAGTATTTGCCTTTTCTGGTGTGTAGTTGTTAACACTGACTAATCAGGAGTCAGGAGGGAAACCTCACTAATCAGGAGTCAGGAGGTCTCTGCGGGGGGAGCTCCCCCACCCTACCACATGTAGTCAATTGCAGACCCAGTAGGAAGAGATGGACCTGACCTTACAAGGACTTGACCTTGCATGTAGCTGCTACTCTCCTACTCCAGCCGAGACACTTTCCTCATTCCATCTGCCCACCACCAAAGCCACGGCTCTTTGAGCTCCCAGTTTGCTCCAATGGACTTTTAATTCATAACATCCTTCCCAGTCCACCCTTTATCTCCTTAAAAAGGTGTGCCTCTCCTTTGTCCCCTGGACTTGCCTGCAGTTTTGTCACCTGGATTGTACTTCTCTTTCGTTCTCAAATAAACCCACCTTTTGCTGGTAGATAACCGGCAGTGTCTATTTTTAAGGTTAACAAGTTAAAGTTTTTCATTTATGCAAACCATTCAATAAAGTATTGAAAGGAGGTGGTATAGGGAATGAGGCAAGCAGAAATAAAAGTTATTTTAATATAGGTATTGCGGGGCACCTGGGTGGCTCAGTTGGTTAAGTGACTGACTCTTGGTTTCAGCTCCGATCATAATCTCACGGTTTGTGAGTTTGAGTCCCGCAACAGGCTCTGTGCTGACAGTGCAGAGCCTGCTTGAGATTCTCTGTCTCCCTCTCTCTTTGCCCGCCTCTTTAGCTATGCTGTTTCTGTCTCTCTCGAAATAAATACACTTAAAAGAACATTACAAATAATTTAAATAGGTATTGCTCTTATTCAGGTATGACAAGGCCAACAGATCAGAAGACTATTGCCATTGAGAAACTAATTTTGTTGGGGCACCTGGGTGGCTCAGTTGGTTAAACGACTGACTCTTGATCTCAGCTCAGGTCATGATCCCAACAGTTCGTGGGTCTGGACCTCTCCTCAGGCTCCATGCTGACAGTGCAGAGCCTGCTTGGGATTTTCTCTCTCCCTGTCCCTCTACTCCTCTCCCACTCGCACATGCTTTCTCTCTCTTTCAAAATGAATAAATAATCATTTAAAAAAAAGGGGGCGCCTGGGTGGCTCAGTCGGTTAAGCGTCCGACTTCGGCTCAGGTCATGATCTCACGGTCCATGAGTTCGAGCCCTGTGTCGGGCTCTGTGTTGACAGCTCAGAGCCTGGAGCCTGTTTCAGATTCTGTGTCTCCCTCTCTCTCTGCCCCTCCCCTGTTCACGCTCTGTCTCTCTCTGTCTCAAAAATAAATGTTAAGGGGCGCCTGGGTGGCGCAGTCGGTTAAGCGTCCGACTTCAGCCAGGTCATGATCTCGCGGTCTGTGAGTTCGAGCCCCGCGTCGGGCTCTGGGCTGATGGCTCAGAGCCTGGAGCCTGTTTCCGATTCTGTGTCTCCCTCTCTCTCTGCCCCTCCCCCGTTCATGCTCTGTCTCTCTCTGTCCCAAAAATAAATAAAAAACGTTGAAAAAAAAATTTAAAAAAAAAAAAGGAAAAGCTAATTTTGTTATGCTCACAGATTCCAGGAGGAGGAGGACCCACTACTGGGGAGGAGGGGGTAGCAAGTAGGGAAGCACCAGGGTCACCTGGAGGCAGAGGGAGAAAGAAACTGTGGACTGGAGCCTTTATTGTGGTTTCTGAGGGAAGAAATGGGTGAAGCTGAGTAAAGAGGTTTACGATTGGCTAGTTTGCATCTTTTCTGGGGTGTAGGGGCTGCCCTAGTTGTCTAGTACCTGGCCCTGGGGTGACTGGGGCAGGGAAATAGTGGCCTGGAGTGTGAGGGCCAATAAATGAAATGGTTGGGGATGTGGACTCTGGATGGGTTGGTTTCACTGGCAAAGCAATTAAGAAGGCACTAACCATGGGAAGTCGGTTAGGCAGTCCTTCCAGGGTCAGCAAGGCCCCGGATGTTAAAGCATCAGAATACAGACGATAAAAGACGTGGTGACTACAGGAGGGTAGGCTTTCCTGCCCCCTTTGCTAAGCTAGGCCAAGGACACTGAGCCGAGGGCTTCCAGGTTCCAGGTGATGATCAGTGATGACAGAGGGGCGGTGTGGGCTGAGCCAGGAGCAGGAGGCAGAGCACACAACACCTGCTAGTAACTGCCAGGAGGGTAACTCAGGAGTCGTATTGGTTATCTATCGCTACATAACAAATTACTCCCCGACTTGGTGGCTTCAAACCAACATTTATTTACTCAGAGTTTCTGAGGCTCATGAATCCAGGCGCAGCTTCGTTGGGTGTCTCTGACTCAGAGTCTCTGATGGGGCTGCCATCGGGTGTTACAGGCTGGTGTTGCTGTCATCTATAGGCTGGACCAGGGCAGAATCTTCTAAGCTCACTCAGTGGCTATCGGCCAGGTCCCCCGTGGTTGCTGGCTGTTGCTGGGGACATCAGTTTCTTGCTCCATGGACCTCTCCAGAGGGCTACTCACAACATGGCAGCTTGCTTGCCCCAGAACCAGGGCTCCAGGAGAGAGCACTGGACACTGAGAGAGTGTAAAGTGATCAAGCAAGATGGAAGCCAGAGTCTTCTGGAATCTAACCTCACAAGTGGCATCCTATCACTTCTGCTGTATCCTATTAGTTGGAAGCGGGTCACTAGATCTAACTCACATTCAAGGGCAGATTACACAAGATGTGAATACCAGGAAGTGGGGATCCCTGGGTGTTGGGGGGGGGGGGAAGGAGGTCATTTTATAGGTTGCCTACCACATGAGTGGACAGAAATTTTAAAAGTATACAAAAAACCCAACCCCAAAGCAAGCAAACACATAATCTCCTCTTTTTGATTCCATAATGGGAGAAAATAATCATCATGCTATACTTGGGTTATCATCTTGCTCCCGTTTTATAGTCATGTCTGGAGAGAAGTAGCAACTGATCCCTGGCAGGGCTAAATACCAACTTCTAGGCTACATTAAATATAATTGCTTTAAACACAATAAATGATGTTCATAGTCTGAACATTTTTTTAATTAAAAAACTTTTTAACATTTATTCATTTTGAGAGACAGAGAGAGATGGCATGAGTGGGGGAGGGGCAGAGAGAGAGGGACACCCAGAATCTGAAGCAGGATCCAGGCTCTGAGCTGTCAGCTCAGATCCGCAAGATCATGACCTGAGCCGAAGTTGGACACATAACCGATGAAACCACCCAGGCACCCCCATGTCTGAAAATGTATAAAGTTCTGTGCAAAAGTCTAATTAATGTTCAACAAACTCAGTGTGTGCAAACTCAGTAATAATCTTAAATGCAAAAATAAGAATGAATATTGATGGCGTAGTGTTTTAGCCTTTCAGCTTGGCAAAGAGGAATTAGCTTGATATTACCCAGGGTTTGGGAGCATATGGAGAAAGGACACTCTCCTCCTCCGGTGAATGGAGTAAAATGGGTATGAGATCTTGGCAGGCAATTTGGCAATACCTATCAAAAGTGTAATAACGTGTGCAGAGCCATTCTACTTCTGAGATTCTACTTCTGAGAACTCAACCCAAGGAAATAATCAGATAAGCACACAGAGAGCTATGTGAATAGTCATTGCTATGCTATTGAAAATAGATGACAGGGGCGCCTGGGTGGCGCAGTCGGTTAAGCGTCCGACTTCAGCCAGGTCACGATCTCGCGGTCCGTGAGTTCGAGCCCCGCGTCAGGCTCTGGGCTGATGGCTCAGAGCCTGGAGCCTGTTTCTGATTCTGTGTCTCCCTCTCTCTCTGCCCCTCCCCCGTTCATGCTCTGTCTCTCTCTGTCCCAAAAATAAAAATTAAAAAAAAAAAAAAAAAAAAAGAAAATAGATGACAGATAGCTGGATAGATAGATAGACACAATCACAGTGTCTACAAATGGTGGATAGGTCAGATAAATTATAGGTTGGATACAATATAAGCATTCATTACCCTTGGCAATTTATGTCTGTATTTATTGACAAGCAACAACCTCTGGAAGAAACCAGCAGCAATATGAAAAGGAAGACACAGTGATTCCCTATGTAATTGGAAAGCTTGTTTTCAAATGTCAATTCTGAAAACAATAAAAATAAAACGTTAGTTTTGTTTACTGATAGACTTTCTGATGATTGGAACTTTTTCTTCTTGTCTGTATTTTCTTGCATTCTCTACAATAATTATGCATCAATTTTAAACACAATCTAAACAATGGAAGTCAATTTATTTTCCATGGCTTCTCCTTTAAGAATATAGCCCCTATGCCTGGGTGGCGCAGTCGGTTAAGCGTCCGACTTCAGCCAGGTCATGATCTCGCAGTCCGTGAGTTCGAGCCCCGCGTCAGGCTCTGGGCTGATGGCTCAGAGCCTGGAGCCTGTTTCCGATTCTGTGTCTCCCTCTCTCTCTGCCCCTCCCCTGTTCATGCTCTGTCTCTCTCTGTCCCAAAAATAAATAAACGTTGAAAAAAAAATTAAAAAAAGAATATAGCCCCTAAACAGAGAATAGCAGCTGATTTTAATTTTTGACTTCTAAAGGAAAGGTCAACACAGTCGACATCCATTCCCAGTTTGCTGAACGTCATGGACACAATGTTTGTAATGAACAAAGGGCTTGGAGTGTCAAGAGGGTGAATTTTCTTTTGGGCAACTGTTAGTAGGTCTAAGGACACCTTATGTAGCTCAACTACCATTGAAAAGCTTTTCCCACACAAAACACATGTTTGAATCAATTGGAAGAGCACATTCCCAAACGATAAGTTGTTGCTTAAATATTGTATTAATTGTTTGAAAAATAGTTCATTAAACCTTGTGCACTTGCTTTTTTAGACCTCATGTCTCTGGATCTTTCCTATCCCAGACTCAGCTACAAAACGGGCTTCTTCTTTGACTCTGAACCCAAGCCAAGAAGACATCTGTGCCCTCCACCCTTCCAATATATTCCATCTGCTTATTTCCCCAAGTCCAGAGCAATATGGAATTTACAGCGCTGGCTTTTGTAGATAGCCTTAAGTCATGTTGTGTTTTTTTTTTTTAATGTGACTTTTCTAGAGTTACAATTTTTATAAGGAAATCCCAGTCCTTGAATATTCCCATTTGGACAAGAATAATTGGAAATCAGGTTGGACTATTGCTTTAACTAGCACCGGCATCAAAACTTACCTTCTCTACAAACGTCTGTGAAATGAGCTTGCCATCAGAAGGTACTCCAGTCAAGCAATTTCCTGCTGCAAACTGAAGCCAGCATCATCTTCTACCTAAATAGAATAGAGTGGTGTCTTTGGAATGAAGGAGACATTTGTTTGACGTTCAGCTGGCTGTGTAGGGAAGACATAGGTCAGGCTGTCCTTTTGACAAATCAGCCCTAAGGAACAACTTTTAGAAACAATAAATATATCATATGTGTTCCATAATGGAAGAGAAAAATGACCCTACTCACTGATCTTCTGCCTGCTTTGTAAATAGGAAAAACAAAAAAAACAAAAAGCCCCTCTTATTTATAGGAAAGGAGGAATTTAACTTATTTTCACGATTAGATAACATTCTCTCGTAATTTTTCAAGTTATCATGAGACAATTTGATGTGGATTAATGTATGTCTGGCTTTTATCACCTAGATGAAAAGAATATCAGCGCTAAGATGGGCAGAGGAGACATCCCATGATTTAATTATACTAAACAATCTTGTGCTTTAGTACACAGAAGATAACAGTTAACATACTGCTAAACATTTACTGATATACAAGTCAAGGCAAAGATAAAAGATTTCATTCCAAAGGAAAAATTCACTTAAGGAAAAGCGGCTGTCGTGGGGTTTTGAAACAGAAGTGAAACAAAACTTAATAGCGGAGTTGTGAAGCGCTCATGTAGCAACATGATCGGGGATCCAGTGTGTGTTTCAATATTCCATTCTCTTCCTTCTCTCTACTCACACTCTTCCTCTACAGGATTTGTATAAGCCTATGTTCATATCCCACGCTAACCCTGTGTTTTTTTTTTTTACCTTTGGTCTAGGTCCTATTTCCATTGTCTGATACACCCTCAGAGAACCTGCTGTGCCTAAAAGTGCTTCTTGCTGCAATGAAAACCTCACAATGGCCAAAGCCCATTCTGGTTTCCAGCTCCATTCTCTTTCCCCACACGTGGTGTATCCTGAGTTTGAACAAGCTACACTGAACTCATTCAAATCACTCCAAGATTCATCGTGGTTGGATGAAGTAAGAGACAGAAAAAGAGGTGTCGAGGGTCTCTTGCCTGTCCTAGCTCCCCCCTGCGCATAGCTTTTCCTCCTGACCACAGGCCTGACTGACCGACGGTGACCCTGGCTCACTGCTGGACACAGAGACAACAGCTTTCCAGCAAATGTTATTTTTTTTACCAGATCCCTTTTGTGCCTCTTTTCTGAGAACGGGACATGCCTGGTTTCCTTGGATGTCCTTGCAGGTTATGACTCGTCCCCTGGTGCCCATGACTCAGGAGAGGTAGTTGGCTACTTTTGTTTGATCCTACAACAACTGTTTCTGGACCTTACTTCTCCAGCTCCTTACACATTTTGTAAGATCTAATCCCCCAATGAATTCTCTTTAGCAGTCCATAATACTCGTAATGACTCTGCTCCTTCATTGAGCCCCAATGGGTACCGTCATTACCTGGTTCTGACCATGATTAACCCAACCAAGGAGACCAACTGGGCAAGGGGTATGCAAATCATGTCATTTGCAGGGCTGCTGAGGCCCCAGGGAGTGATAAGCCTGCAGGACTGGTGATTCTGGGGGGATATGAATGCTTGCTCCAGCAGCATTTATGGTTCATTGGCTAATGCATAGCTCCCAACCTCCTTCCTGTTGCCTACACTGCCTTCCCATCTCACCTTGTGTGAGGGCTGGCCATTTCACCCAGTCTGCCCAATGAAAGATAAGCAAAAGTCTGCAGAAGGACTTCAGGGAACATTATTTTCCTTCCTGAGAAAAGGAAAGGGAGTGAGAAGAGACTTCTAGATTCCACTCCTCTCTGTTTCTTCCTGCTTTGAATTCATTCATGATGGCAGGGGCTATGGCAGCCATCTTAGGGCTATAGGGCATAAAGTATGCAAAAAAGCACCAATAATGCAAAGAATAGTATACTGAGCAGAGAGAGCCTGGGGCCTTGGTGAGATCAGTGAGCCACCAGACCTAGCCTAAGGCTGTATATCATTGAGCTTCCTATTAAATAATAAATGTCTTTATGATAAAACCAATGTCACCTGAGTTTTCTGTCACATACTTGTAGCCAAATGCATTTCTTATCTATACATGTGTCCTCAGCCATCAGACATGTAATTAACGAGAAGAGAAAATAGAACAAATAAATTTACTGAGCACCTACTATGGGTTAGGGATGTTGGGCATTTTCACAAACGTTTCCTATTTAACCTTCACAATTACTTGGTGAGGGAGGTGCTATCTGTGTTTTAGAGAGGAGGGAATTGAGACAGAAATTAAAAACGTGCCCAACATCAACTAATTTGTGGGGCCGAAACTTGTATCTTCTGATTCAAAGACCAGTTTGGTCTTATAGGCCATGGATAGATCAGACATCTTCTTTACTCTTTCAGTGAGCACACTTAGGATTACTGGAGAGATGTTAGAAATGTAGATTTTGTCTCCTTGAAAATTATGGGATAAAACTGGCATGAAGAAGTAATGTCTAATAACCAGAGATAACTAAAAATTCGACTGGTTTTTCTTAGAAGGCATCAAGTTTCTTCATCAAGAGAAACATTCAAGGATAAGTAAGACATGGTCATAAAGGGCTGTTTTTTTTATAATTTTTTTAAATGTTTATTTATTTTTGGGAGAGAAAGAAAGAGACAGAGCATGAGTGAGGTAGGGCAGAAAAAGGGAGACACAGAATCCAAAGCAGGCTCCAGGCTCTGAACTGTCAGCACAGAGCCTGATGCAGGGCTCGAACCCATGGACGGTGAGATCATGACCTGAGCCAAAGTCAGACACTTAACCAACTGAGCCGCTCAGGCACCCCAGGTCTGTTTTTTGTTTTGTTGTTGTTGTTTTTAATGTTTTATTTATTTTTGAGAGGGAGAGAGCACAAGTGGGGCAGGGGCAGAGAGAGGGGGACAGAATCTGTGCTGACAGCAGCGAGCCTGATGTGGGGCTCGAACTCACGAGCTGCGCGATCATGGCCTGAGCCGAAGTCAGACGCTCAACTGACTGAGCCACCCAGGTGCTCCCATAAAGGGCTCTTGTAAACAAATTCCAGCATTGGGTAGGGGAGTGATATAATTTCTAAGATCCTATGACTTTCTAGAGATGTCAAGGTATTTTCAATTTATTTTGACCGTCATATGTTTCAGAATTGGAGCTGTTCTTTCTAGCGCCTTGTCTTGAATATGCTATCCTTGAGAGAATGAGAAAGCAAAAACCTTTTCTGGTTTCTGGCTTAGAAAATAAAACACTTCCATGCCTCAAGGCCGATCCCCAGGGAAAAATCAAAATGACTGACAACTCATTAGGTTGGTAAAGTAGCACCAACTCAATTTAGAGACATGGGAAGGTGATGAGAGGCTGGATGTAGTCTATACGTCATATACTACATTAAAGAAAATAATCTCTGATCAACCAAAAGTGTACTTTCTCTTTTCTCGAAACAAACAAACACAAACCACAGTCCCAAGGGAACACAAAAGGAAGAAAGTGCTTCCTATTAAGAGAAATTTAAATGATTTTAAATGAAGTTTGACAAAGTATCAAATCAGATTTGTAGATGCTGATGATCTTTCCTGGTTCAGAGTTAAAGATCTAGCAGAGAAGCAACTCGGAAAAGTAAAACCATTTTAATGTTCAGTTCTAAAGATCATTTTGAAAATAATCTCTGTGTCTTTAGAGACTCTCCAGTGAGGCTATCGGTGAAATTTAAGATGTCTTTGAGATAATACGAAGGGATTTCTTCTTCATTCTTTGGAAGCCACAGAAGCTTGATTCAGTTTGTTGAGTCCCTACCACATGACAGGCAACTGAAAGCCACCCCCCCCCCAAAAAGTTTGAAAAGAATATGAATATACACATGATAAATACAGTGAAAGGATCCTATAGAAGGATTTCAGAAGCAGAATAGATCATATAGATTGTTCCCTTGTGAAAACATCCCTGTACTTCCCCTCTATCATCCTTCAACATGACTCTTATTTTCTTTTTTCTTATTCAGATTTTATTTTTAAGTAATGTCTTCCCCCAGTGTAGGGCTCAAACTCACAACCCCAAGATCAAGAGTTGCACAGTCCACTGACTGAGCCAGCTGGGCACCCCTCATTCTTTTTATTTTTATGTCTTAGAATAAATAACATCTCTGACCCCCCTATTTAATTTGGATATTGTTTCACCATTCTCCATCAAGGCACCATGTTTATTTTCTAGGTAGCATTCATTACAATTTTAAATTTTATATTCTATACTCCTTTGTTTGCTCAATTATATATTTTCTGTGTCTTCTCTTTATAAGGTTATCTTCAAGAGGGCAAGAATGATACCTATAGTACCTGAAGTTTCACACAATGTTTGGCATTCAGTAGGCATTTACTAAATGATGGATGGATGGATGGATGGATGGATGGATGATGAACAAATGGGAAAAAGCTTTACGCAGGTGATTTAATCAAGCCTTAAAGGATGCACAAAATTTGGTAATTGAAGACCGTAAGGACTACAGAAGGATGCAGTCTAGGTATAATGGACAACATGAAAAAATAGCATCTATGAGGAAAACAGGTCAGTGGCATTAGAGAAACAATGATTCCTACATGATGTGATTAGACTTCCTTCTCCAAGCCACTACCACTGTGGTCATTTGGAATGGGCAGGAAATGGAGTCGGAGCAGAACAGGAAACATCAGTCAATTTATCTTTGGTTAATTACATCATTCAAACTATCGTTTGTCAATGATAATTTTTGCAGTTTTTAAAAACTACACAAGTAATGCATGGATACATCTTGGTAGCAAAAAGGATGTAGAAATTTTAGAATGGTATAAAGTTAAAAATGAAACCCCACCACCACCTTTGTTTCACCCTGCCCCATTCTTTCTTCCCTTCCCAGAGTTAAACACTTAACCATCAGGAAAGGATATATTCCCAAACTTCTCCCATGCATTTAACGCACTCACAACTGCACGCATATGTTCGCATACACATGCCTGTACATGTACCTCCATGCATATGTACACATCCATTCACAAACACACACATATATGCACACACATACAAACAAAAAATTAATGACTAATCTGTTACAGATAGAAATAAGCTTACTATTCACGGTTGAGAGTCCGAAGGCTCCCACTCCATTCACCATGGAAACTCATCATGGATTTGGGTTTTATCATTCCCCACTCGGAAAGTAGGGCTTCCCTCATCAACCTCAGAGACCCTCAGCTTTCCTAGACACAGGTGGAAAATGCAATTTAAGAGCAACACACTTGGCAGGAAACGCTCCGAAACTGTATTCAGCACATCTGGACACATGAGGGGCTTTTCTTTCAGGTCCTATAAAAGTTCTCTAATTCCTATTAGTTTTAGGAACTGACTCTTCCAGAACCCCCAATCCTGACCTCATTTAATGCACTCGCCCCAGTCTGAAATTCTATGGACTGCAGCCATTCAGGCAAAAGAATTTCCTAAGCTCCTCTGACTTAGTGCTACGTGAGGCCACTCCTCTCCACATTCCTTTACCGACAGTGACCTCTTCTTTCCCCAGTGCTTTGTACCAACAAGGCGATTACTGGTCGTGGAGGGAGAGTGGAGGGAGAAATGAGAGGGGTCCCTGGAAACGGGCCCCAAATGACGAAAGAAGTTCCTGTGAGTTCTCTAAACATTGCACACACTCCACTGTGCTACATATCGGCTGCCCAGAACAGACACAATTTAGGGCCTTAGAAACAAACCCAAGCTCTACTAATAAAACAAATATTTCACAGTTCATTTAATCCAAGATATTGAAAAGACCTGCAGAGCCTCAGGGTTGCCCTCTCCCCGGGGAGGCGGCTGTGTTTGAGTAATACAGATGCCTGCCCCTTCCCAGCTCAGCAGCTGCTTTGCCAACACCAGCCTTCCTGTTTCTCTGTTTTCTGGAATCATCACTGGATCCAACCCAAAGGAGGCTCAGGTGATGCTCCCTACTTGGGGGTTCCTAGTCATGGACAGTCATAGAAAAGTATGGCTGAAGAATAACTATGGATATCCAAGAAAACATACATGAACTCGACTGTTCTTTTTTAAGTTTATTTATTTATTTTAAGAGAGATAGTCGAAGCACGAGACGGGTAGGGGCAGAGAGAGAGGGAGAATTTTAAGGAGGCAGCACAGACCCCAATGCCGGGCTTGAACTCACAAAATTGTGAGATCGTGACCTGAGCGTAAATCAGGAGTCAGATGCTTAACCGACTGAGTCACTCAGGCACCCCATCACTCACTATTTATTGAGTGCCTATTATGTGCCAGGCACTGTTCCAGGTGCTGGGGATATGGCAGTAAACAAGGCAGACAAAAATCCCTGGTTTTATGGAGCTGATATTGTAGCAAATGAAAGAGACAATAAATTCGTAAGACATAGTATGTCATATAGTAATGAGTTCTATGAATAAAATGACTGGAGAGCCCTGAGAGCTCTGGGGTGGGTGAGAACAATTTTAAGTACAGTGTACAGGGAAAGATTCCCTGAGAAAATGATGTTGCAGCAAAGATCAGAAGGAGGTGAGGGAGGGAGCAATGCAGATTTCTGCGGCAGGACTTTTCCAACCAGGGGTAACAACAAGTTCAAAGACCTTGCTTGGGGATACCAGTGTAGCCAGAGTGGCATAAGTACAGGAAGGACGTCCAGTGATGAACTTGCAGAGAGGTAATAGGGAATTAGATCTAGTAGGCACATTTATCCAAGTTTAAGGACTTTGGTTTTGCATTGCCTCGTTCTAAATCAATTTCAAAAGAAAAGTTCCAAGGCAAATATCAGGTCTGGAGGGACCATCTAAAGAAGTATTCATGTGCACCACACCCCATCTTTCTTCTGGGAACTGTTATCTGTCATCACGGATGGCTACCAGAAGAGACACCGTGTTCTTACCTGACACTGGCCATGTTCCAACCACTCAATAGGAGGCATCAGACCAGGAACAGGCCACTGAGTCTCCTTCCTGGGAATCTATTAGACTTGAGACTCAGAGAACAGAAATCAGACCCTCTCTCATGGCAGAAAACTTAACTTATATTCTCAGGTATAAAACTTAAGAGTTGGGGGTGGCCATGTTTTCTACTTTGCAGAAATGATGGGACGCAAGGCAGAGAACAGCAAAACACAAGAAGCAGATTATTTCAACTTGTATTCTAGTTCCTGGTGAATTCTCTTGATATCCCTATCTACCCACACTTAGCTTATTTAATCTTACCTTGAATGCAGGGAGACACGGAATAGAGCAACCAGAACTTGCGAAAGACAAAGGCCAGGACTCAGGGAAGGAAAGCAGAGCACAGCACAAATTGATAGTAGAATTGGAAATCACTGTAAACCCCACATGGCGTTGCAATTCCGGACCATAAGACACAAAAACATTAGCCTGTCATCACCGTGCCTTATGCCTTTTCCCCGCTGATAAAACCACAGAATCCAACACTAATCATATTGGCCTCAATGTTTTATTGCCCTGAAGAGGGGACCCACAGATGCTGGAGCCAAGGTGAAAGCGGAAATCATGATGGATTGGCTCTAGATAAGTGACCCCCAGACCTGCAGTTCATCTAAACTATATGAGAAACTATCTACAAAAACAAATGCCTGGCCATCACCCCAGACCCATTCAACTGGCATAGCTTGGATGGGGATTCAAGCACCTAGATTTTCCAAATGCTCCCTGGAGTTAATGATAATCCAAAAGGATACAGAACTGTTAGGTCAGATGTCAAGCCTTCTCCACTATGCAGAGAAAATGTGAAAATCAGCAACTATGGAAGAACAGTTCATTCCAACCCAGTGGCCTGTTGGCTGCTCCTTGAACGTGTCATCTCAAGGTTGTTGTATTTGCTGTGCCCTTCACCTGGGACATGCCTCCACGAGACATGGCCTGGTCTTTTGCTTTCTTTCGGTATTTTCTAGAATGCCACCTTATCGTGAGGACTTCCCTGGTTTCCGTATCTGTTATTTCAAACCTGCCCCTCCCCATTTCCTGTACCTCCTGATTTCTTTCTTCATTAGTATTTATCATGTTTTCATATGTTTTATATTTTATATACTGTATTATGTATCATCTCTCTCCCTGCTTCAGTAAAATGTAGTCTCCAACGGGGACAGAAATTTTTGCCTGATTTGCTCACTCCTCTCTCTCCAGGACCTGGAGCAGCCATTGCACTAGAGGAGGTGATCAAATGTTCGTTGAGAGGACAAACGCCTTCCTGGCCATGATTCTGCAATGGTTAAGGATCCCATTCTCAGAGTCATTGTAACCCCTGTAGTTGAGAACCGGATTTCCAACAAGTTAGTTAACCTTTTACGCAACACCGAAGAGCATGTTCTCATGCATCCAAACAGATTTCTACATGCTGGAAAAGCACCTGAAAATGGTCATCTGGCTGAGAAGGGGCAGACACAGGCCAAAGCAGAGGTTGCGGCCAGCTGGTTGTGAGCCGGCAGGAAGATGAAGTCAAAGTGTGCACCTGTGTTGGAGAGCCCCCGCTCAGGACGCCGCCCCACACTGTGAAAAGCCTCCATCAGCCCAGTGTCTGCGAGAGACAAAGAGAAAGAGCTTCCTCTCTGTCAGTTCCCCAGAAAGTGTCCGTTTCCTTTCAGAGTCTAACAGAATGAACAGCACCGGGGGAAATGGGTGTTGGAAGCAGGGTAGGGAGACTTAAAGAGGGGTGTCCGGGCACCTGGGTGGCTCAGTCGGTTAAGCGGCCAACTCCTGGTTGTGGCTCGGGTCATGATCTCATGGTTCGTGGGTTGGAGCCACATCAGGCTCTGTGCTGACGGTGCGGAGCCTCCTTGGGATTCTCTCTCTCCCTCTCTCTCCTGCTCTTTCTGCCCTTCCCCTGCTCCTGCTCTCTCTTTCCCTCAAAATAAATAAACTTAAGCCCCTCCACCCCCCAAGTTTCATTTGTTCTGGTGACTTCCTCTTCAGGGGAAGGCCTCCAACACACATAAAGAGATCCACTTTGTTATACGTTTCTGTTGAGGCACTAGAGGTGGGAAGTGAATCCAGAACGGAGGTGAGCTCTCAATTCAACTTTCCATCTTCCAAAATGGAGTGGAATAGAGAATCTTGATGAGTTAGTCTCAACACCAAAGTGGTTGGGGGGACCCTGAAAGTCCCTTCTCTAAGCTGAAAGTAGAATTTGACTATAATACACTTACAATGATATGAGGAACGTGAGGGGCGCCTGGGTGGCTCAGTCGGTTGAGCGTCCGACTTCAGCTCAGGTCATGATCTCACAGTTCGTGAGTTTGAGCCCCCAGTCAAGCTCTGTGCTGACAGCTCAGAGCCTGGAGCCTGCTTCGGATTCTATGTCTCCCTCTCTCTATGCCCCTCCCTCCACTTGCACTCTGTCTCTCTCTCTCTCAAAAATAAATAAACATAGGGGTGCCTGGGTGGCGCAGTCGGTTGGGCGTCCTACTTCAGCCAGGTCACGATCTCGCGGTCCGTGGGTTCGAGCCCCGCGTCGGGCTCTGGGCTGATGGCTCAGAGCCTGGAGCCTGTTTCCGATTCTGTGTCTCCCTCTCTCTCTGCCCCTCGCCCGTTCATGCTCTGTCTCTCTCTGTCCCAAAAATAAATAAACGTTGAAAAAAAGAAATAGGCAAATGTTTTAAAATAAATAAATAAATAAATAAACATTAAAAAAAAAGATATAAGGAATTTAAGGAAGCTTCCATGACTAATTTACAGGTATAAACTATCTGTATAATAGAAGTGCATAAAGAGAATGGGTGTACAAAACTAAAATAAATCCTTCCAACAGAATTAATAAGTGATGAGTGACTTTTAAAATGTCTATTTAATTAGGCTGCAAGAATACAAAAGGAGTCTGCACTCAGTTGATTCTTGAGCTCCATTAAAGTTCTCTTCCCTCTCTAAAGAAATCGAAGTAAAAATCATAGCCAGTATTGCACAGGTATGGTTGAAGGCAAGGAAGGCAATATGAACTCCAATTAGGGAGCCCACACCTAAAGAAAAGGCCTTGACCCAGGAGAAAAAGACGATAAATGTACTTTATATATTTATAGGGGGTGGTGTGGATGTGTTTAGTTAAAACAATAAGGTGACCAAGGCAGCCGATGTTTTGTGATTCCCGGTGTTAATGGACTTTTTCAATTATCTGAAAAACCTACAAATCCCAGTTACAGTTTGATTAAAGGATAAAAATATCATGTTTCGTTCTGTCACTAAGGTTCCTAGAATGCTGCTTTTGTGTAATGTCTTCATTTAATCAGATTCTTTTTTTTTTTTCAAAAAAAATTTTTTAATGGTTATTTATTTTTGAGGCAGAGAGAGAGCATGAGTGGGGGAAGAGAGCAGAGAGAGAGGGAGACACAGACTCCGAAGCAGGCTCCAGGCTCTGAGCTGTCAGCACAGAGCCCGACGTGAGGCTCGAACCCACAGACCTAGAGATCATGACCTGAAACGCAGTTGGACGCTTAACCGACTGAGCCACCCAGGCGCTCCCCATTTAATCAGATCTTCACCCAGAATGCAAATAATTTCTCTGGTACCAGTGTCATTTTGTTGTGAGAAGTTAGGCTTTGGGGGCCGGTAGGGGGGGAGGCGGGGTGAGAAATACCCACATGATAAGATAAAATTATTTTACTTTTAGTATTCTTTCTAAATTGCTATTTCAGAGCCACTAACAAAAACAAAAATTATTTTTGTTTTGATTATTTTTAAAAGCAGGAACCTATTATTGCATGCAGGCATAGGGATTGGTAGATTGCATGGTTTTATTCCTTCAGTCTTAGAGAAACTATCATCCTCATTTGGCAGACAGAGAAGTTCAAATCAGTGTATTTGTGTTCTATAATATAGAATGATTTCAGACAGATTTTGAAATGCTTATGTTTCAGTTACTATTGATGTGTGCAAATCTACCCTATAGCTTATTAAACTATTCCCCCCCGCCCCCCCCCCCCCCCCGTGTTTACACATTCTGTGAGTCAAAATCCAGGCAGGGCCCAGAGGGAACAGTGTGTCTCTGGCCTATCATGTCTAAGGCATTGGCTGGGAGTTAGTGATGGCTCAGGAGGACATGGTGACTGGAATCTGGAATCATCTGGAAGCATCCGCACTCACATCTAGCAGCTCACAGCAGCCATTGGTTGGGTCCTCAGATGGAGCTGTTGGTTGTAGCTTCTCTTCCATGTGGCCTGGGCTTCTGCACAATAGGGCAGCCTCAGGGGGGTTGAACTGCTTGAATGGCAACTCTAGGCCCCACAAGGGGAGAACTTAGCAAACAAGATGGAAAGCGCGTGGCCCTTTGTTACCTTCACTGGGAAGTCACACAGTGTTACTTCTGCCACACTTGGTTAGTTTCGGTTGAGTCATAAGCCTGTCTAGATTCCAGAGGAAGAAAAAAAAGGAGAAAGAACATAATCTCTTCTCTCAGTGAGAGTGATGTCAAAGATTTGCGGTCATTATTTTAAACCATCACCAGAAGTAATAACTTTAAAGTGCCTCTTAGAGCAATCCTACTTCAATGCTAGACTTTTACTACTCACGATATTCCAGGCATTATCTTTATTAGGAAGATATTTCAATGAAAAAGATGAAGAGGGATGAAGTGTTGAGGAAAGGCTGGCAAGCTCGAAGGAGTACACAGGCTATGCAGTTCACATGAACACCTGAAAGAGGCCAACTTGAATAAGAGGGAGCTTCTCTCATCAAAGAGAATGTGAAAACCTGGATGTTTTTACGTGAAATCTCCTGATTCTTAAAAAGGCTCTGCAGACAGGAAAAATACTATCTATAAGCCACCAGTTTGCTATTCCTGTAATTGATAGATAGTATTTTTTGTTCAATAAATATCTATGAGGGGCTCCTGGGTGGCTCAGTCAGTTGAGCGTCCGGCTCTTAATTTCAGCCCAAGTCATGATCTCACGGTTCGTGGAATCCAGCCCCACATCGAGCTCCATGCTGAGTGTGGAGCCTGCTTGGGATGCTCTCTTTCCCCCTCTATCTCTTCCCTTCCCCCACTCATTCTCTCTAAATAAATAAAGAAGTAAATAAATAAATAAACTTAGAAAAAGATATTAGTAAAAAATATCTATGAAAGTGATTATCATCTGCCTGGGAATCTTCTGGGTCCTCTAAGTCAATGACAACTCCCACTCTTTATGAGGAATGACTTTTCCCATATCATAAACAAAATTCCCTGGTTAGAAGACAATTAATTTACTCTTATCTTGAACACCGACTTTGTAGAAACAAATAACTGTCCATCTGTTCCAAAACTTTACAGAATCATTATTTGTTCCATTAGCACCATAAATGGGCTGTCATCAGTAATTGTCCTGTGAACACCTTCTCTGAGATTGCATCAAGTTTAACTCCCAGAGTTCTGAAAGATTAGTCAATCAGTATTCAAACCCTTTATGGCTACACTCACGTATCCTGCACCTTAGAGTTAGAACATTCAAAAAGTAAAATGTCCCGTATCTTTTGTAACGAATATGTCCTCACCTGCAATGCTAAGTTAGCCCAGGGGCTATCTGAAAGCCAAAGGGATAACGTAGTATTAGTAACCTTCCTGTTATTATGAGTCATTTATTAAAAAAAAATAAACTTCCGGGCTTTTATTTCCAGCTGAGATGTGGTAACAGGGACCCTGGTTCCTGAAATCACTCAAATGCAGGCAAAATGTATGAAGGAGTGGTTTTCAAGACATTGGGCATCATCCACAAAGGACAGTGGTGCCTGAAAAGCAGGAAACCGATGAAGGGAGCCCCAGAGTCTCCCCAGTTCATTCCATCGAGTTTCCAGAACATGGCACAGGAAGGGGAAGCACTAGAACTACACAAATTCCCTGACTGAGGATAGGAAGGTGAGGGTCCAAGGAGATCTTGACAACTAGAGTTCACAGGGCAGAGGACCAGAGAGGAAAGAGTTACACAGAGATTCTGTGGATCTGGAGAGAGTCCCCCTGGAGAATTCAGCATATTACTGGAAAATATCTGGCATCCAATAAAAAATTACCAGGCATGAAAAAAAGATGGAAAAATAGAATCCATTATGAGGGGAAAAATCAATGCACTGAAACCAACCCAGAATTGACCCAGATGCTAGAATTATTAGAAAAGGACACTGAAATTATTATTACTGCATTGTAGATATTAACCAAAACTAGAGGAAAGATTGAACACGCTGAGCAGAAATATGGGCAGTTTTTAAAAAATGACAAACTGAGCCTGGAGAAATAATTACAGTGTGTGAAAGGAAAAGTGTGGGAGGGGATTAGTGACAGATGAGACATCACAGAAGAGAAGATTAGTGAATTTAAAGACACAAAAATGGAAACTATCCAAAATGCAAAAGAGAAAGAAAAAAGAATAAAAGAAAAATGAACAGAGCATCAGTGAGCCGTGGTATAACTTTAAGCAATGTAATATATGTGTGTTTTGTATAAAGGAAGACAGAGAAAAAAATATTTGAAAAAAAACAATGGCCATATAGCTGGATGTTGGCTATTTTTCCAATGTAATAAAACCTACAAGTCCAGAAGTCCCAACAGCTCTATGAACACCAAGCACAAGAAATATGAGATATATGTACGCGCCAAAGCACAACATAGTCAAATTTCTTAAAACTAGAAAAAAGAGAAGATCTTAAGAGAAGCCGGATTAAATAGACACAATATGTACACAGGGAGAAAGATAAAGATGATGGTGGATTTCTGACTGGAAACAAGGCAAGTGAGAAGACCGTGGAGAAACACGTTTAAAGTCCTGGAAACAGAACCTATCAACCTAGAATTCTATAGCAACCAAAATATTTTTCAAAACCAAAAGCAAAATAAAGACTCTCTCAGACACTAAAAAAAAAAGAAGAAGAAGAAAAAGGAAACGCCACCTGAAATTCAAATTCAAGACTCAGGTATGCACTACCAGACATGTTAAAGAAAGCCCTTCAAGCAGAAAGAACAATGATACCCAGATGGAAATACAGACCTATACAAAGTAATAATGAATACTGGAAATGGTAATGATATTAATAAATATATTATTTTATTATTATTTAAATCTATTCAAAAGAGGGCCAAATCCCACCTGTCTCTAAGAATTCTTATAAAGCTATAGTTATCAAGACAGTGTGGCATTGGCATAAAGGTGGGCAAATAAACCATAGAACAAAGTGGAGTCCAAAAATAGACCCACACTTGTATGGACAATTGGTTTTTGACAAGGTGCAAATGCACTTCAGTAGATAAAAATTAGTCTTCAACAAATGGTGCTTTATCAATTGGATATTCATATCCAAAAAAACTAAGTCCATTCATACCTCACACCATATATAAAAATTAACTCAAAGCAGGTCATAGACTGAAATATAAAAGCTAAAACTGTAGAGCTTCCAGAAGAAAACAGAGGAGAAAAATCTTTGCAACTCTAAGGTAAGCAAGGATTTCTTAGCTATGACACTAAAAGCATAATTCATAAAAGGGAAATTTGGTAAGTCGGATTTCCTCAAATTAGGAATCTCTACTGTTCAAAGGACACTGTTAAGAGAATTAATAAAAAGCCACAGGTAGGAGAAAATATTTGCAACCAGGTATGTGACAAAGGGTGAGTATCCAGAATAAATAAAGAGCTCTCAATACTCAATAAGAAAAAACAAGGCACCCAATGAAAAAATGGCAAAAGGTCTTGTATCTGTCCTCTCCTCTGTATCCCCACTGCTATTTCCAGATTCTGAGTTCCCGTCACTTCCTCCGTGGCCAGATCTGGTAGGCTGCTCATGTACCCCCTGCCTCTGAGATTGCCCTAAGGAAATCTGTTCTCCAAACAGCAGCCAGTGAATTCATTTTAACAATATAAATTGGATCGTGTCAGTCTCCTGCAGTTAAACCTTCAGTCGCTTCCCAAACTGACCTCAGTGCCCTACAAGCCCTGCTTCCTCTAGCCCCAGCCTCTTCTTTCTTCACTACCCTCCTCCTCTGTTCTTCTCCGGGCATTCTGACCTTCCTTCTGTTTCCCAAACACATCAAGTTCATCCCTGGCTTATCACCTTTGTGATTTATGCATTCCCTCTCTGAAGGGGTCCTTCCACACCTCATATGGGTGGCTCTTTTTTGTCTAAATGGGCCTCAGCTCAAATATCCCCTCCTCAGAGAGGTCTTCCCAGATAACTTGGTCTAGCCAGTCTCCCTCCCAGTATACTGCTTTACTCTCTGCATGGCACTGATGTATCACTACCTGAAACCTCCACATGTGTTTCCTCCTATCTACCTACACTAAGTTGTAAGCCCCAGGAGGCAAGGACCAGGCCGTCACGCTATGCAATCAGCCCACAGATAGGGCCTGATCCGTGATCCTAGGATGTTGGCCAAATGAGAGTTGGCCAACAAATTCCTTTGGCAGTGAGGAGTCCCCAAGCCTTTTAGTTCCCTTCAAATACCCAAACTCTGGATGTTTCCATAGCTCTCTGCTTTGCATTTCTTTAAAAAAAAATTTTTTAACGTTTATTTATTTTTGAGACAGAGACAAAGCATGAACGGGGGAGGGTGAGAGAGAGGGAGACACAGAATCTGAAACAGGCTCCAGGCTCTAAGCTGTCAGCACAGAGCCCGACGCAGGGCTCGAACTCACAGACCGCGAGATCATGACCTGAGCCGAAGTTGGCCGCTTAACCAACTGAGCCACCCAGGCGTCCCTGCAATTCTTTAAAAAAAAATTTTTTTTAACGTTTATTTACTTTTGACAGAGAGAGAGAGAGAGAGAGAGAGAGAGAGAGAGAGCATGAGTGGGGGAGGGGCAGAGAGAGAGGGAGACACAGAATCTGAAGCAGGCTCCAGGCTCTGAGCTGTCAGCCCAGAGCCCAACGTGGGGCTTGAACTCATAGACTGGGAGATCATGACCTGAGCCAAAGTCAGACGCTCAACCGACTGAGCCACCCAGGCGCCCCTGCTTTGCATTTCTTTATTGCACACCAAAGCCCTGCACACCAAAGTCCTGCTTTCCAGTTCCTTAAAACACGTGTGCAGCATTGGGGGTGAGAGACTGAGTCTCTAAGCTTCTGATTTAGCTTCAGAGACACTTCTCAGAGAACTGGAATTCCTAAAGTCTACTTGGCATCAGAGGGGCATGAGCTGAAATCATCCAAAGAAACCTGATACTGTTAGGAGAACAAATCAAAGAATATCCAAAGGAGAAAACTTCACTTTGCTTTTCCTTGCATGGATATGAATTTTCCCATTAACAACTGTAGACTATCCAGCAAGAACCGAGACCGCTTTCCTAGCACATTCATAACATGCATGAACGTGCTGTGCAATCGGGCACACAGAGTGTGCAGGTGCTCTGGGTTCTAATTCTGGCTCCGCTACAAACCTGCTAGGTTTAATGGCTCAGCCTTGCGGCTTGTTTCTAAGAGAGAGAGAATGATCAAATCTAACTCATAGGCTTGTTGAGAGGGACCCAATGAGACCTTCCATGTGAAGGTCACCGCGTGGTATTTGGGGTGTAATTAAGTGCTCAATCCATAGTGATGGTGTCAATGGTGACCCATGACGATAATTCACATTATCTGTGACACCTGGCATCTGTTCACCTTTTCTGGTGGATTTAGGATCTGCATTTGGAAGGTATGGGCTAGGAATTGTATATGCAAGAATAACACACAACACTGGCAGTTTATAGCTTAAAGGGAAGAAGGAAAGGTGAAGAGGGCATTTGCAGACTTATTCTGTTGCCTGCAGGCATTCTTTCTGGCTGTAGTTGTTCAGAAAATCTACTCCACCACTGAAGTGGTATGGCCACGTGTTTATACCGCAGAAGGCACACCTCACTGCTCTGCCCTCTCTGGGCTTCCCTCTCCTGTGTCCAAGGAGAAGACAGCTGTGCCCAGGATGAAAGATCAGCCACCGCCACTGGCGTTTCCTGAAACAAGGTGCATGAGCAGACAGCCGAAGGGGAGGGAGGGGCTGGCGGGGGAGGGCCAGGGCCAGCTACTGGGGGGTCAGAGGCTGAGTGATCCTGTCCTTCTGAGACTGACCTAAGCAGGAGCATTGTCCCGCCTCCATGCCAGGGAAGAGGTAACACACCTGCGCCCCTGCAAGCTTTCTCATGGCAGGAGAAGAAAGGGAAGCTTAACAAGCTGAACACGGGAGGTTCAATCGGCAGAGAGCCCCTCATTCAAGTAACATGAGACCTGGGAGAAAAAACGCAAGAGAAGAGCTGGACCCCACTCAGGTTGGTTTTCTTTCTTTCTTTTGCCAAATCTCCCCTTGGGCATGGAGGGAGGGAGGAGAGGGGAAGAGTTGCATGACACAAAATAGACTGCCCAGAGCCGATGCCAACTTGGTGCCTAAGAATGAGTGAGTCACAGGAGTGGGGAGAGTTGGGGCCTCTCCCCAGATCCCAGCAGATGAGTGAAAGTGATCCTTTCAAAGCCATTTGCTCAACGGGAGCAAAGCACACCATTAGGAATCATGCCAAGAGTTTTTTTGCTTGTTTTTGCTGCATTTGGAAGGAGGGGTGCTTGGGTGGCTGAGTTGGTTAAGTGTCTGACTTCAGCTCAGGTCATGATCTCGCAGTGTGTGGGTTCGAGCCCCACGTCCAGCTCTGGGCTGACAGCTCAGAGCCTGGAACCTGCTTCAGATTCTGTGTCTCCCTCTCTCCCTCTTTTGCTCTCTCTTTCTGCCCTTCCCCTGCTTGTGCTCTCCCTCTCTCTCAAAAATAAATAAAACATTAAAAAATTTTTAAAAACAATAGAAAGTAAAGGAGATATTAAAGAGATAAAAACAGAGTGGAAATAGATGATGTAGTGGGGTGAAAAAAAACCCTTTATTTAACAGCCAACAGGGAGTTTTCCATAAGGAGGGGACTGTATTCATCAGTGGCATGTGTCTCCAGGCCACTCAGCATGGGAGCTTCTATAAGAAGACAGTGGAATCAGAAGATAAGAAACCTGTCTGCATAGGAAGTTCAAGAGAATTTAGGGCAACTAAGTAAGAGGTAAGGTGAGAACAGCATGATGACAGGCAGAAGTGTGTAGCGAAGAGTGATCATTGAGAAATTCCAGCATATTCCAAGAAGATTTGATGTCTAATGTGTATTTTTAAGTTGTCTGCAATTTTGAAATGTCAACATCTCTGTCACCAAGACTTGGAGCCAGTCTTACCCAATGCACGGATGCCTGGGAAGAAAGAAAGATTTGGGGCAATCGGCGTTAATGGGGCCATGTTCTTGATCTGAGAGGCAGAGAAGGAGAACCACAGCCAAATATGAGAACGGAATACAGCTGGGAGTTCACTGAGGGCAGAACCAGCTGCCAGAGAACTTTCACACAACCCCTCCACCCTCCACCCCTATCTCTTGCCCCCCCTCCAATACACAAGCAAACATGAAGGGAAAACATTGCCCTTTTCCTCTGCGTGTAGCATGAGAGTTTGTGCCAAGCTTTATTTAAATCCAAAGGGCAGGGCGACCCCAGCTAATCCTTGATTAAATTAATTAGCGCACAAAGCAAAACCTGGTCCCTGAGAACTTCTCAAAAGAATGCATTAGACACGACCCTTTCGGTTGCAAGTTGGCACAAGCACAAAAGGAAATGTGTTGACCCAGGAAACCCAAACCATGGAAAAAACTAGGAGTGGAAGTGGTTTCAGGATTGACGGGATCCAGAAACTCAAATATCACAGGAACTCTCATTTCCCATTTGTACCTCTCTTGGTGGATCTATTTCTTTTTCTTTTCTTTTTTTTCCTCACAAAAAGAGAACTCATCCCTAAAGTTTTTGATGTTAGCTTGCAGCGGAAAACAGTTTGCCTAAACCAACAAAATACATCCAGGAGGTGTGGGGAGAGCATTAGGCGGTAGATGTCATCACCAGCCATATTTCTGAATGCTGATGCTAAGCTTTTTGACCTTCATCCTGAAGAGGTTGTGATGCCTCTTAAGAGCTCAGAGGAAGTAATCATGGAAGATGTTTTGTCCAAGAAAATCTTGACAAGGAACAATGACTGTAAGCCTCAACCTCTTCCCCAAATGCAGGTGGTCAGTGGTATCATTTTCTAGAATAAATCTGATCACATGATTGTCCCTCCTATCCCACTCTCCCCAGGAAAAAAACATTCAATTTCCTCATCTTATTCTTAAAATACCTTCTTTCATAAACCTTAGGAGGCCTGGCCCAACCTAATTCTCTATCTTATTTTGCCCATTTCTGGTGCCATTCTCCTCTGGACTCCCTCATTAACCACCTCCACTATCACAATAGTTGTCCCCTTAAAATGCCACTCTCATTTCATCACAGGGCCATTAAAGGTGCTGTCCTCTCTACCAGGAACCTTCTTCCTCATCCTCTACCCTGCCCTACTCCACCAGCCTATCAACTGAGTTCCCAGTCATTATTCAAGTCTCAGTTCAAGCCATTGTTGACCACCTTCTTCTCTCATCTCTGACAATTAGGTTAGATCCCTCTGTTACATGTTCAGAAAGCCCCATGTACTTTTTCTTCAATATACCCACTGTAATTTGTAATTGTGTGTTCAGATGACTCTGATTGATGGAAGTTCCATGATGGCAGGAACCATGTCTATTTTGTTCATTATTATTTCCCTGGTACTCAGCACCTGGATTGGCACAAAGTTGGTACTTAGACATTTTACGGAAATAAATAAACAGGGCACCTGCATGTGCGTGGCTCAGTCAGTTAAGCATATGACTCCCAATTTCAGTTCAGCTCATGATCTTGCAGTTCAGGGATTAAGCCCTACATTGGACTCTGTGCCGATAGCATGGAGCCTGCATGGGACTCTGTCTCTCCCTCTCTCTCTCTAGGACTCTGTCTCTCCCTCCCCTGCTCTCTCTTTCTCGCTCTCTCGCTCTCTGTCTTTCTCTCAAAATAAATAAATGAACTTTAAAAAAAAAAGAAATAAACACATGAATCAATGAATCAATAAACGAATGAAGAAATGAATTGACGGGTGAATGGACGAGGAAGGAGGACTAGGGTAATAATCAAGAATGGCAGACTGCAAACACAGTACATTTTTCCTTAAATTATGGAAGAGGGAACATTTACATTTTTCTCCCCATGTGACTGATACTGGGCTAGATGTTTTACACTTGATTTATGTCCAGGTCATCCTGATTCTAATGCCCAATGGACTTTTTACCCTATTCTGTAACCTTCCGCAAACAAAAGGAGAAGTGAGACACCAAGGGAATTGGGCAATACAGAATTTCCTTCCTTCGAAGACACTTATATTCTATGGAGCCCATAAACATTAGTCTATGTATCACTTACTAGGTGCCAAGAAAAGTTCTAATGCTTTATAAAATATGAACCCATGTAATACGAACCCTATGAAGTAATTTCTATTATCAAAGTTATCTCTTCAAATCACCATTATCAAGCAACTTACTAACGGTTGTACTTCTAGAGAGTGGTGGAATCAAGATTTGAACCCAGGCATATGGTTCCAGAGCCCAGGTGTTCTGTACCACTCTAAGTGATTTTTATAATTAAAAAAGAAACAAAAGGACCAGAGATTAGCTTAAGTCTCAGAAGAGCTCCCCCCACACCCCATCAAGTGACAGTTCAGGTTGTGCTCCAAATACAATAGACACATTCCATTCTGTCTCTCTCATTCAACGAGCCTGAAAACCCTGACAAAATGCATGGAACAGCTAGCTAAGGACTCTGAAAAATAAATGGCAGCAGGAAGGTTAGGGGGAAAAGTTCAAAACTCTAAGCAATACTATACGCATGGTATGCTCCCCACTCTTCCTCTTCCAGGAATTCCTGACCTAGATTCAAAGACATCCTGAAACCTAGAACTATAAATGGAAAGAGACAGGAAGAGCTTCAAGAAAGCTCAGCTTCTGGTTTAAGAAGTGGGAAAGGGGAGTCCTCTGGAAAAGAGAGAGTTGAAAAAAAAATCCCATTTTTCCCATTTTCTCTTACCGCAGCCCCTGGGCAATCAATCAGTCAGAGGCAGTGGTAATGATGGAACCAGAAGCTGAGCAGGTACCTAAACTTAGAAGGAAGGAATCCTTCTTTTTGACAGAGAACATAGGGACAAGGCTCACTGTTCTTTTTCTCTATGTATCTTGTGGCCACTTAGCCCCAGAAGCAGACATATTGTGTGAAGGGCATGGCAGAGAGGAGGAATTAAGTAACAGCTTTCCAATCAAAAGACCAAGAAATGAAGTTTCTGTGAGCCAGTTAGCGCCTGAGAGGTCACAGAGTAAAGAGCTAGTGAAAGTGATGCCAGAATATTTTGTACAAACTCCTTTACTCACCCTGAGCTGTGCATACATGGATCTGAGGCCAAACAACTTTAAGATCTGAACTACATGGTACAGACCACTGCATCATCCCCAAACTGGCACCTGTATGGCACTCACATGACAGAGACAAAAATCACACTGCAAAGGCTTTGAAACTTGACTGACCCAGGACCAATAGCTCGGAGGAAGCGGGTAGGAACTTACAACCTGAATAAAATCTGGTGGGCTGCCTGATAAACAAATAAATAACATTCTCCATATGATTTAATAAAAGCAAGAGTATCCTAACATAATATTCAAAAAGTCCAGGATACAATTCAAAATTAACCTGCATACAAATAACAAGAAAAATCTGATCATCTGTAAAGGGAAAAGGTAGTCGGCAAATACTAATCTAAAGATGACACAGATGCTGGAATTATCAGATGTAGATTTTAAGTGATCTATTTAACCATGCTCCAAACAGTAGGAATGAATATTCTAAAAGAAAGAAAGAAAAAAAGCAAGCAAGCAAGAAAGAAAGAAACAGAGAAGAAAGAAAGAAAGAAAGAAAGAAAGAAAGAAAGAAAGAAAGAAAGAAAGAGAGAAAGAGAGAAAGAAAGAAAGAAAGAAAGGAAAAAGAACAGAAAGTTTCATCAGATAAATAGAAGGAATAAAGGATTTTTAAAGAACAGAATATAAATATTAGAACTAAAAAACACATTAACCGAAATAAAACATTTTCTTTTGGGGTTGAGAGCAGAATGGAGATGAGAGAAGAAAGAGTTAGTGAACTTAAAGGTAGATCAAAAGAAATACTGAATCTAAATAATAGAAAGGAAAAAGTTTGGGGAAAAAATAATGACAGAGTTGCAGAAACCTGTGGGACAATATCAAAAGGTCTAGCATTCATGTCATTAGAATCCCATAAGATGATAAAGACTGTGACACAAAATACAAAATTAAATGAAACTAAAATAAAGAAATTATAGCTGAAAACTCCTCAAATTTGGTGAGAAACATAAATGAACAGATTTAAGAAGCTTGGCAAACTCCAAACTAAAACAAAAAAAAAAAAAAATGAAGAAAAAGAAGAAGGAGGAGGAGGAGGAGACAGGAGAAGGAGAGGAAGAAGAAAAGGAAAAACACCCACGTTTGGATATGTCATAATCAAAATGCTGCAGAGTAATGGCAATGGAAGCAGCCAGAGGAAAAAAAGGGATTGCATATAAAGGAACAATTATTTAACGGAATACAGAGTTCTCATCTGACACCATGGAAACCAAAAGATGGTGGAACAACATATTTAAATTGCTGAAAAAAAAATTGTCAACCTCATAGTTTTATATCCAGTGGTATTCTTTAGAAATAAAGAAGAAAGAATGAAATTCTGAGGGGAAGGAAAACCGAGAAAATTCATCTTCAGCAGATCTGAAGGAAGTTCTTCAGAATAAAAGAAATTGATCCCATAGGGAAATAAGAAATACCAGGAATGAAAGAAGAACAACACAAGTGGTAAATCTCTGGGTAAAAGGAATATATTATGCTTTTCCTCGTAAGTTCTTTAAAATACATATGACAGTTGAAAGCAAAAATTATAGCTTTCTCTAATGGGACTTTTGATGTTTCAATAGATGCATTAGTTCAGTGCAACTATGCACTGAACTAATACAACTTAAATGAAGGAAGATAAAGTGTTTTATGCAGTGGTAAGGCTTATACATTCCACTTAAGGTAGGAAAATATTAATTCTAAGTAGTCTATAAGAAGTGAAGTATGTATATTTTAACCCCTTAAGCAACCACTAAAAACTATGCAAAGATATGGTTATAAACTGAATAAAACAAATTAAAGTGGAATACTAAAAATACATAAATAATTGAAAGAAGTAAAGAAAGGGAAAATAGAGAAATGGAAATAGAGGAAACAAACATAAAACAAATAATACAATGATAGAGCTAAATCTAAACATATCAATAATTACATTAAATGTAAGCAGTCTAAACGCACAAAGTAAAAAGGATAGATTGCCTGAATGGATCAAAGAAAAGCAAGACCCAACTATATGCTGTCTATAAGAAAGTTACTTTAAAAATAATGAGTTAGCTAGGTTATAAGTAAGATAATAGGAAAAGAAATGCTGTGCAAAAACTAATCAAAGTATATCTGTAGGGTCTAATTAATGTTAGGCAAAGAAGATGTTATGGCAATAAAAAATACCAGGGATAAAAAGGGACATTATAAATGATAAAAACATCAACTCACCAAGAAGACTTAACAGCCCTAAATGTGGGTGCATTTAACAATAAAGACTCAAAATATATGAAGCAGAAACTTACCTAACTGAAAGGAGAAGCAGACGAACCCACAACTATAGTTGGAAATTTCAACATTCCTCTATTGGGAATCAGTAAAACAAGTATACAGAAAAATCAACTAGTATATAGAAGAACCAAATAACACTGTCAACAAACCAGAATAAATTTATATTTATAGAACATTACATCAAACAGCAAACATGCAAGCATCTAGACTATTATAACAGACTGTTATAAAACAGACCTTAACAAATTTAAAAGATTTGAAATCACATAAATTATTTTCTCTGATTATAATAGAATTAAAATAGAAATAAATAATGGAATGATAACTGGAATTGTCCCAACACATGAAAGTTAGATAATACATTTCTAAATAATATATGGATGAATAACAAAAGGAATTGGAAAGTATTTTCTAAACAAAGAAAATGCAACATACTGAAATCTGTGGGAAACAGTTAATGCAAGATTTAGAGTACAATTAATGGTTAACTGTTTGTATTAGGAAGTAAGAAAAATCTCAGATCAACAGTCCATGCTTCCCCCCTATGAAATTTTTAAAAGAGGAGAAAAATAAACCCAAAGCAAGCAGAAGAAAGGAAAAAAAACAGCAGAAGTGACTGACATTTAAAATGGTAAACCAGGGCACCTAGCTGGCTCAGTCAGTTAAGTTTCCAACTTCGGCTCAGGTCATGATCCCACAGTTCCTGGGTTCAATCCCCACATCGGGCTCTGTGCTGACAGCTCAGAGCCTGGATCCTCCTTCAGATTCTGTGTCTCCCTCTCTCTCTCTGCCCCTCCCCCACTCACACTCTGTCTCTGTTTCTCTCTCTCTCTCTCTCTCTCAAAACTAAATAAACATTAAAAAAATAAAAATAAAATAAAATGATAAGCCAATAGAAAAAAGTCAATAAAAACAAAAGTGGGTTCTTTGAAAAGATCTATAAATTTGATAAACCTTTAAGAAGATTGGCAAAGAAAAAAGGGAGAAAACATAAATTTTCAATATCAGAAATGAAAGGTGGACTCTCACTACAGAACCACAGACATTAAAGAGCAAAGAAAGGATACTTCCAGATTCATTTATGAGGCTAGCATTACCCTCATACCAAAACCAGACAAACAGTAAAAGAAAAGAAAATCATAAACCAATATACCTCATGAACATAGGAAAAATCCTTAACCAAATACTAGCAAATAAAATCCAGCAATAAATAAAAAGAATAATGCACCATGACAAATGGGGTTAATCCCAGGAATGTAAAGCTAGTTTAACATATGAAAATAATGTAATGAAATTCACCATGCTAATAGACTAAAGAACAAAAAACACATAAACATATAAAATTATTCAGAAAAGCAGAAAGATTAAGAGTCATTTCAAGTAAAAACTCCCATCAAACTTGGAATAGAAACATCCATAATATGATAAAGAGGGTCAAACACACACACACACACACACACACACACACACACACACACACACTGACAATATAATGGACAAAGACTTTTCCTAAGATGAAGAACAGACAAGGACGTCAACTCTCACCACTCCTATTCAAATTATACTGAAGGTCCTAATCATGCAATAAGTCAAGCAAAATGAATAAAAGTCATATGGATTGGAAAAGAAGAAATTAAACTCTTCCTATTCACAGGCAACAGTTCCATGTATTTAAAAACAACAACAACAACAACAAGGCAATAAATCTAGGAGAAAGTTCTCTGAAATAATAAAGCAGTTTAGCAAAAATAAGAGACAAATTTACCCCAAAAAACAAATTTCTAGACATTATCAATCAAAAATAGGAAGCTGAAATCAATACAGTTGAAAATAGCTCCAAAATATGACATACTCAAGTGTACATCTGCATGTGCTAACTCTGTATGCCAAAACTACAAAAATGCTGGTGAAATACATTAAAGAACCTCGAAGTAAATGCAGAGACAGGCCATATAAGTGGATTGGAACACTCAGTGTAGTTGAGGTGTGAATTGTCACCAAACTGATCTGTATATCTGATATTATTCCAATCAATTACTTGTTAGGATTTGGGGGTAATATATGTAGATATATAGATATGGATATCTATTTATTATATATATATATATGTATGTAAAAATATATGTATGTGTGTGTGTGTATATATATATATATATATATACACACACACACACATACAGATTCTAAAGTTTATAAGAAAAGGCAAGGCAAATACACTAGCCAAACATTTTTTTGAAAAATAATTTCGAGGAGAGGATTCAGACCATCCAATTTTAAGACCACCATAAAGCTATGGTAAGCAATACTGTGTAGAACTGGTAAAGGCACAGGAAAATGACAATACAATGGTTATAAAGAAGCCCACACAAAGTGGCCAATTGGTTTTAAACAAAGACAGAAAGACAATTCAATGGAGGAAGGATTAGACTTTCCACAAATGGCGTTGCAACAATTGGACATTCAAATACTAAAAATTGATGTTAACCTAAACTTCATGTCTTATACAAAAGTAGATAAGGGTGGCTGAAGTTTGGTAAGAAAATACTATGGCATTTTGCTTACCAAATCCAATACCTTCTCATGATAAAAATTCTCAGAAAATTAGAACTACAGAGAACTCCCTCAACACAACAAATGGCATTTTATGACAGAACCCACAGCTGAAATCATACTCAATCATGAAGACTTCCCTTCTAGGATGAGGATAAGGAACAAGGCAAGGATGTCTTACCACTTCTATTCAACATGGTGCTGGAGGTTCTAGTCAGAACAATTAAGCAAAAAAAAAAAAAAAAAAAAAAAAAAATGTACACTTAAAATCCAGATTGGAAAGGAGGAAGTAAAAGTCTCTATTTACAGATGGGTGAATCTTTTATATTAAAAACCCACAAAAAAAAATCATTAGCACTAATGTGTGAGTTCAGCAAGATACAGGATATCAGATGAATATTTTTAAAAAATCAAGTGTATTTCAATACGCCAGTGATGAACAATGTGAAAATAGAATCAAGAAGATAATTCCAGGGGCATCTGGGTGGCTCAGTCGGTTGAGCGTCCGACTTCGGCTCAGGTCATGATCTCGCAGTTTGTGGGTTCGAGCCCCGGGTCGGGCTCTGTGCTGACAGCTCGGAGCCTGGAGCCTCCTTTGGATTCTGTCTGTCTGTCTCTGTCTCTCTCTCTCACTGTCCCTCCCCTGCTCATGCTCTGTCTCTCAAAAATTAATAAACATTAAAAAATTTTTAAAAAAGAAGACAATTCCATTTACAATAGCATCAATGAGAGTAAAGTGCTCACAAATAAATTTAACAAAAGAAATGCAAGACTCATACACTGAAACCTATAAAATATTGTTGAAAGGAATTGAAGAAGATCGAAGTAAGTGGAAAGACATTCCATAATCACAGAGTGGTAGATGTAATTTTTTTTAAGGTGTCAGCACTCCCAAATTGATCTACAGATTCAGCACAATCCCTGTCAAAATCTCAGATCGTTTCTTTGCAGAAATTGACACGCTGAGCCTAAAATTTATATAAAAATGCAAGGGATTCAGAAAAGACAAACTGGAGGACTCACATTTCCTGATTTCAAAACTTGCTACAAAGCTACAGGAATCATCATGACTCTGTACTGGCATAAGGACAGGCATACAGATAAATGGAATCGACAGAAGAGTACAGAAATAAACCCATTAATCTCAGAAACATTATACTTATATGGTTCCATTGATAGGACATTCTGAAAAAGGCAGAAGTATAGGGATGGAAAACAGATCAGTGGCTGCCAAGGGTCGGGGGAGGATTTGACTGCAAAGTATCATTGCAAAGGGGCTTCTGGGGGGAAGGGAGGGTGACAGAATTCCAGTTGTGGTGGTAGTCACATGACTGTATGAATGTGTTGTCAAACTATACACACACACACACACAAACACACACGCATTTTTAAAAAGCACACCAAAAAAATGAAGAAATAAAGTGAATGATACAGGATCAATAATCCAAGACTTCAGAAGATGCCAACGTGTTATCATCCCTGCTTAAGAAGATTTGTGATCCAGCTAAAAGGACAGAATTAGCAAATTCGGGAGAGCTATCACTAAAAATAACACTAATTCCTGTCAGTTGTCAAGCATTTATCCTGTGCCAGGCCCTCTACCGATGCCCTCCACCAGCTAATCCTGCCCACGCTATTATGAGGTAGAGAGAGAAACAGTGTCAAAGCCAAGGCTGACTGGCTACAACGGCCAGGCTACCTGGCGCATAAAATCAGAACAATGGTAGATCCATTTCCTTCTCTTTGGGGTCTCTGTCAGAAATCAGAGTTCCAGGAGCACAGTGGCAGGCCATTTGTCACAACTGGTTTGTTGCGTATGAAGATGTAAGGCTGTTTTTGTGATGTGTATTCCTCATCATGACAACAACACCATCTCAGCAAGAACTTAAGTGATGGTTCATAGGTGCCCATCATTTCTTGCAGCCATGTGGTACCTGACACCAAATGGCTCCTGCTCTAAATAAAAATCTCTGGCAACTTCTCCCCATAAGGAAATGAGAGGTAATTATCTAGTCTGAAAAATTAGATTGGGTCAATCAGAAAGGTAATTAAGGCACAAGGACTGCAGAAACCTCCCTATCAAGGAGAAATACTGTCAATATGTTAGAAGCTGGAGACTACTGATGTTACTAAACCCTGAATTCGTCTTGTTTTAATACTTAGCTGGGACTCAGAGTGTGTCTCATCCCACATAGCGGGAAACTTGGCTACCATCTCCCAAGTTTTATTTCTTACTGTCTCAGCCGCCAAGGGGGTGAAGACGTTTCTAGTTCTACACTTTCTGGAGAAGAAGGCGTATTGGCTCCTTTGTCATTCGTGACTATGCTTAGACCAGCCAAGTGTGACCAGTGAGACAGACACTGCTGTGAAATGGGGTGGGAGCGGAGCAGAAAAGACAAAACACTGTTTCCAATCCAAAGAAAGCCCTTTTGGATCAACTCCAAGGCTTTCTCTCTCCTCTGAGCAATATCATAAAAGCTAACATTTACCAAATATTTATTATGTGCTAAGCACTTTACACCTCTTTCATTCAATGCTCAGTGAGGTAAGCGCTGTTATACCCATTCGTAATTGAGAAAATCGAGGCACATAGGAGGTCATGTAACTTGCCCAAGATCACAGAGTTAGCCCTAGTGGTAGAACCTGGGCTGTGACCACAGTGCATTAGTGCTAATTTTTGAAATATGAACTCTCTGATCAACTCTTTTGGTAATAACAAGTCTCCAAGGGTATTTATCATTTCACACTTATTCCCATCTCCCCAGCTAGACTGAGGGTGGAAGCCAGGTCTTCTCACTCTCTGTCTCTATCCCACATCTTCGCCTCGGACATGCCCTGCAATCAAGACCCAAGAGTGCCAGGGCCCCAGGTGACATGCGATCAGAGTGCCTGCCAACAAAGGAACAGATGGGTCTGCTAAATGGTGAAATCAAGTCCCTGCCACTGTAATGGCAATAAGCATTCCACATAAAATAATTACTTCCAGTTTGCTTGGCAGGTTGGACAGAGTCCGAGGGAAGGTTAATTTATCTTTCACAGCTTTGAGCCTTCAAGCTGTGGTTTCCCAAGTGAAAAGGGCCTCTCCTCAATGATTCTTTGCAAGATCCATTTAGTCATGACAGAATTACCTCCTCATCACTGAGTGGCAAAGTCTATTTGGAGCCTACTTGTCAGCGAGGGACCAGAATGGAGGGAATTGTTTAAGTCACATGGAGATTCAAGTCTATAGCAAAGGTCTATGGGACAGCAGGTGGAATACTGAAGTAGCTTTCAGATCGAGATACCAGTGACCTGAACCGTGTAAAAGTTGTACAGTGATTTTGTCATCTAAGAAACGGGTATAATCGTACATGGGCCAATCTATTTAAGGTATAGAAGGAATATTCAGTGAGATTACGGTGGCTAAATCAAATTTAGAATGGCTAAAGGTGCTTAAAAACTTCCAGGAAGAGAATCCAGGCATTAATGGAGCCTTTAATCTAAGCTGAAATGGCAGAGCTTCTGGTCTTTCCTGCTGGTCAATGCTTCTCAGCTTCTTCCTCACTTCTGTTTGCTGAGGCTCTGTCTTCCTTCTGGTAGGCCCATCTGTTAAAGTACTTGCATGAGGGGGATCAAATAAGTCAACTTGTGTGTGTGTGTTCCATAACCAAATACCTAGTCCCACCGAATGGCAGAAGTCTAATCTTGGTAAGAGTTTGGTGTCAGCGTTATGACTATTTGACCCAATTCAATCCAACCTCTTTTTCAGAGAAATGTGGTTTGTTAAAAGTAATCCCTGGTGGTCAGAGCAAAGACAGGTCAAGGATTTCATCCCCAAAATGCCTTATATGGTGCCACAAAGAGACATTCATTCCTAATACAGTCTTGTCTACTTGGCCTGGGTCAGAGCTACTCCTTAGTAGGAGCAAAGATAATTTTACACACTGGGAAGAGAAAGCAGAATGTAAATGTTTTAAGATTTGTCAACAGTGGAAGGCACCCAATATTCTTTCTAAAAGAATGGAGAAAGAGTCATGATCACAAAAGTAAGAGAAGCAAAAATATTTTAGTTGAAGTGGAAAATGGCTGTAATTATCCGTTATATTTGAGGTGACGTGTTCATTTGGTCTCCCAGGTAGCCATACACCCTTTTACTGTTAACAGAAATTTGTGTATAACTCTCTTTCCTTCTAAGTCCATGGAGCTTACTGGATTTAGAATTTGTGGTCGAGAGTTATTTTATTTTAATAGTTGAAAACTGTAGCGCTGGGGCGCCTGGGTGATTCAGTCAATTAAGCATCCAATTTCAACTCAGGTTACCATCTCATAGTTTTTGAGTTCAGGCCCCGCATTGGGCAGTCCGCTCTCAGTACAGAGCCCTCTTCAGATTCTCTCTCTCCCTCTCTCTCTGCCCCTCCCTCTCTCTCTCTCTCAAAAATAAATAAATATCCGGGGCATCTGAGTGGCTCAGTGGGTTAAGTGTCTGACTTCAGCTTAGGTCATGATCTCACGGTTTGTGGGTTCAAGCCCTATGTCGGGCTCTGTGCTAACAGCTCAGAGCCTGGAGCCTGCTTTGTATTCTGTGTCTCCCTCTTTCTCTGCCCCTCTCCCACTCTCTCTCTCTCTCTCAAAAATAAAGAAACATTTTTGAGGCACCCGGGTGGCTCAGTCAGTTAAGCTCCCGACTTCGGCTCAGGTCAGGATCTCACAGTTCGTGGGTTCCAACCCCACATCGGGCTCTGTGCTGACAGCTCAGAACCTGGAGCCTGTTTCAGATTCTGTGTCTCCCTCTCTCTCTGCCCCTACCTTGCTCACGCTCTGTCTCTCTCTGTCTCAAAAATAAATAAACATTTAAAAAAATTAAAAATAAATAAATAAATATTTTGTAAAAAGAAAAAGAAAATAAATAAACATTTAAAATAATAATAGTAATAATAAAATCTTAAAAAGAAAAACGTAGCGCCACTGTTCTTTGGCCTCTCTGGTCTCAGATGGAGAAATCCATTATCATCCAATGTTTGTCTGTAAGTAAAGCCTCATTTCTTTGTGGCTTCTTTCAAGATTTTTTTTTTTATGCATAGTATTCAGAAGTTCATTTATGATGTGTCTTTGTGTGGCCTCGTTTATTTATCCTGCGTGGAGTTAGCTCAGTTTCGTGAATAGGTTTATGATTTTGGCCAAATTTCTAAAGTTTTCAGATATTTTCCTTCAAACATTTCAATACTTCTTTCTCTTTGCTCTCCTTCTGGGATGCCAATAACATAGATGTCAGCTCTTTTGTTATTGTACTACAGGTTTCTGAGACTTCGCTCACTTTCCTTTCAGTCTATTTTCGCTCTGTTGTTCGTTACAAAGCTGTAGTGACCGAGACAGTATGGTACTGGCACAAAAAGAGACACATAGATTAATGGAAGAGAACAGAAAACTGAGAAATGAACCCACAGCTACATGGTCAACTACTCTTTCACAAAGCAGGAAAGAATATCTAATGGAAAAAGACAGCCTCTTCAACAAATGGTGTTGGGAAAACTGGATAGCAGCATGCAAAAGAATGAATCTGGACCACTTTCTTACACCAGACACAAAAATAAACTCAAAATAGACGAAAGACCTAAATGTGAGACAGGCAACCATCAAAATCCTAGAGGAAAACACGGGCAGTATCCTCTTTGACATTGGCTGTAGCAACTTCTTACTAGATATGTCTCCTGAGGCAAGAGAAACAAAAGCAAAAATAAACTACTGGGACATCAGCAAGATAAAAAGCTTCTGCACAGTGAAAGAAACAATTGACAAAACTAAAAGGCAACCTACGGAATGGGAGAAGATGCTCGCAAATGACATATCTGATAAAGGGTTACTACCCAAAATATATAAAGAACTTCTAAAATTCAACACCTAGAAACCAAATAATCCAGTTTAAAAAAAGGGGAGAAGACATGAAAAGACATTATTCTCTGTTATTTAAGTTGGGTAAACCGTATTGGTATATCCCCAAGTCTACTGGTTCAATCCTCTCTCATTTCTGCTCCAGCATTGAACTCATCCAGTTAATTTTTTAAAAAATTTTGTTAAATGTTTATTTATTTTTGAGAGAAAGAGAGAGAATGTGTGTGAGAGAGAGCCGGGGACGGTCAGAGAGAGAGAGAGAGAGGGAGACACAGAATCCGAAGCAGGCTCCAGGCTCTGAACTGTCAGCACAGAGTCCAACGTGGGGCTGGAACCCATGGACCATGAGATCATGACCTAAGCCAAAGTCGGAAGCTTAACCAACTGAGCCACCCAGGCGCCCCTCATTCAGTGAATTTTTAACTTCAGTTACTTTATTTTTAAGTTCATAATGTCCACTTTGTTCTTTTTATAACTTTTCTCCCTTGCTGAGAGTTTGTACTTTTTCCTTTGTTTCAAAAGAATTCATAATCACTTGCTGAAGCATTTTTAAGACAGCTGCTTGAATATCCTTGCCAGACCATTCTGATTAACCTTGGTGTTAGCATCTTTGATGGTCTTTTCTCATTCAACTTGCGATGTTCTTGTTTCTTGGTATGAGGAGTGATTTTTTTATTGTATCCTGCACATTTTGGATATAGTATGAGGCTCTGGATTCTATTGAATCTTCATTTTTTAAGCAGGAAGTCCTTCTATTTTAAAGTCATGTGAAGGCTGGGTGTATCGGCTCCGTTTCCTGCTGAACTTCACTGACATCGCCTCCAAAAAGTGGAGCCAAGACTCCCATCACACCACCTTGTTGCAGACAGATGTGGTAGGCCTTCAGTCCCATCCTCAGCCCATTAACATCTTTCTTGAAAAAGTGGTGCACCGAGTGTAAGTTCGGCTCCCTACTGATGCGATGGGGGGGTGAGGGCTACAACGCAGGGGGCTGACATAGCATTTCGCAGAAGGGGTAGAAGTTCAGCTCCCTACTGGTCCCAACTCATGAAGGGCGGGAGTAAAGTGTCAATTAGCTCCGCCCCTCACCACCTCATTCTACCTGTTGATGCCAGCGGGGGGGGGGGGGGGGGGGGGGGGGGCGGGGAGGGTGACAGCTCAGAAGACAGGTGGAGAAAGCAGAGTGTTGAGTAGCCCTGCTTCACACTGCCTCATTCAGTCTCCTTGCCGTGAGGTTGGAGGGGGAAGCTCAGCTCTCCGTTAAACCCCACTGACCTCCAGAAGCAGGGAAAGTGGAGCACAGACTGGCTCCAACTTACATTGCCTTATTGAGCCCCAAGGTTGCTAGATTATGGGCCGGAGATCCAGTTCGCCATTGGACTTGGTCAAATACTGTAATTTGATCCCTCCCCACCAGTGCTCTGTTCAAGAAAGGGCTGAAATCAATCCGAGATAACTCAGTGTTGGGACTTTGTGGGGACAATTGGGAAATATAGGGTTATTAAGAGAGCCCCTCTCTTTATGCTGGACTTGAGGTGGGAGTAGACCTGGAAACTATGGAGACTGCTACCTAACGATTTAAGGAGAGTTTAAGACTCTTTTGTCTTCCCTATACAGTAAACACAGTGGTTAGGTACATATACCTGATTTCAAAATGTAGCTCAATTATGAGACTTTGATCACAACATTTTTACTAAGTAAAATGGAAATAATAAAAGTATATCCCCTACAGGGCTATTTCAAACATTTAATGAAGTAATGCATGTAAAGCAGTTCAACCAATGTTTGGCATGTTGTGAGTTCTCGCTAAATGGAAACAGTGATGAATAATTGACAATGGTTGTTCATGGCCAGCCAATGTCGTCTCCTTTCCTTTTATCTTTCATAGGACTGAGCTCATGGTAAGTGCTTAATAAATATACCAGCACCAACCAATGTATCAGGAATTAGCAGATTAAAACCTGCTAACTCAATTTTCTATCCCATCACAATACTTGTTTTAATGTAAAGATTAGAGCTGGCTGACCAACTGTACCCTCACCATCTGCTGTCCCCACAACATAGCAGTACTGTCTCTTCCACATCTGTCTCTCCAGGGATTCTGTATCAAAAGCAATTTCCCATGAGACTGACATCCTTATAGCTGCACAGAATAAAAACTCCTTATCCACAGTAATGTAGAGACTCTTCCCTTCCTCCTCTACTTTCCCAGTTTCCCCCTTGTCACTTTTTAAAAATAAACACAGTAGAACTTAGATTCGAGGAATAAAAGTTGTGAAGAACAGAACGTGAAAAAGTGTCAGATGACACTGGTATTAATATTGCGCTTCTGGAGTCGTGTTAGGGTTTTTAAGCTGGTTGTGTAGTGAGAAATGCAGACAGATTAATAGCACCTTGCCCTCGCCGGCACAATAAGAACCATTCTGCCAGATTGCCAGAACCTCGAACAAGGGAGCTGTAAAGTGAGTTTTATCTGAAGGCGACCACATTCAAAGAGCTTTTCTTATTCCAAACTCTAATTGTCAAGATCATCGGGAAAAAAATGGCCTGGGATTTACCACTGTCTCATTCACCACAGCCTGGTTGGATCTTTTCAATCCACTTTGGTAATAGGTATGAGTATATCTCAAATGATATTTTTATTTGTAACACTGATCCTTGAAATATCATGGAATTTCTTTTTCTCCTAAACTACCCTGCCACTAATCTGTTTGTGGCAGTACTTAGTCCCATTTTTACTTCTCTCTATCATGCCTTTATGATCCCAAGAGTGGTATTCTCAGCACAGGGTGATTCAGCCACTCCCCAGGGGGACATTTGGCAGTAACAAGAAATGTTATCGACTATCACAACCTGAAGGAGAGTGAAGAGGTGCAGGCCAGTGCTATTGGCATCTAGTGGATAAAGGCCAGGGATGTTGCTAAACATCTTACAACATACAGGATGTTTTCTCTCCCCCAACAAAGCATCTGGCCTAAAATGTCAATAATGTCAAAGTTAGGAACCCTGATCTAGAAGCTGGAAAACAAGATCATATTTCCAAGATATCTTTGCAGCCAGAGTTCCACACATGCTCAATTGGAAAGCAGAAGTGAGATCCATGAGACCACAGCTGTAACGTCCTTCGGCAAACTCACTGGCAGTGGTGTTTCATTCTTCTGTGGAGTGGTTCTAGGTCTACCCTCTGACCCCTAGATCCCGAGTGGCAAGTGTTAGCAAAATCAAGGTTCCCACTGGAAGTATCCGATGGCTTATTTGCTCCTACTTGCATAGCATTCAATTTTGTTTCTCTGGCCCTCCTAGACATTCTTGTAAGTGACTTAATGGCCTATAATAAATCCTTTTCTGCTTAAACTAGTTAGAGTGCATTATTTGGTCTGCAATTAAGGATCCTAAGTAATACAGTAAGTGATTATAGGCAATCAATCTTCAAGAAGATGGGAATGTGAGATTGATTATAGTTTGAAATCAATGCAGATTTAGTTAGCATTAGAAGGTGGAACTCGTGTAGGCATTGGAGGACCAAGTGGCTGCTGCTATATGGGAAGTGGATCGGTATGGTGAATTAAAGATGGTCACAGATTTTTTTGTCACTCATCCATCTGTTCCTTCCCTTTCCCTTGAACATAGGCCATCCCTATTATTTGATTCAGTGAGTAGAGAAAGACAAAATTAATCCTTGTAACTAACTTCAGAGTCAGGGCTTTAGATCTGCCGTATCTGCTTTTCTCACTTAGAATACTCCCTTTTGGGATTTAGCCGCCATGCTGTGGGGAAGCCCAAGCAGCCGTGAGACAGACTACTGAGGAGTAGAACCAAGGTATCCTTAGCTGATAACCCCACCCAAATTTCCAACCAACATCCAGCATCAACTACCAGCCATTTTGGTTATCTGTCTTGAATGTCCCAGGTTCTGTTGTCCCTCTGATGCTTGTCATCTTAGCAGTCACCACTAAAGACAGTCAATCCACAAAACTGTGAGAGATAATGATTGGGTTATTATTTTAAGTCACTAAGTTTTGAAGTGGTTTGTTACACAGCAATAGATAACCAAAATAATTGGCTACTTCCAACTATATTGACAAGTTTAAAAAATAAAATGACAAGTTGAGGATTTAAATTCTCTACTCAAGACATAGCCAGGGAGTCAGTTTCTATAACTAACTTGAAAGAAAGTGGCTACAAAAATTAGATGCCGAGTCCAATTCTGTGGGATGCCCAAAATTCAACATAGATGGAATAAACAACCTGATTGGATCTCTTGTGTACAAGTTAGAGCACTGATTTGGAAAGAATAAGATGTTGAGAATAGAAACGGTTACATTTGAGAGAATTTGAATGATTCTGAGGACATCTAACCTCCCAAATCTGCCAACAGAAATTTATTGCCAGTGGAAGGAGCCCCTCTTTCTCTATCTGATGACGCTGGTCCTGTCCAGTAGAACAACCAAGAAAGACATCATCTAAGGTAGATATCATCATAGAAATACCAATTATTCCCCTGCCTGAATATACTACTTCTCAGAGGCTCCAAGCCTACAACTAGAGTCAGGGGCATCAACAAGCCCTTGGGGCATCAGTTACAGAATAACTGATAAAAGAGGGGGCACACTCAAAGAACTAAGAGATTTTGCAGCTGAACTTAGTGATATGAGTTTATTTACCAGAATGGGTTCACAACTCTCTTTTCCAGTTATTATGGCATGGGGCACCATGAGCAGCAAAGTCTCCCATGACACCCTGTATGAGGTGGTGAAGAAAGTCCTTCATGGGAACCAGTGCACGTGCCTAAAGTTTTTGGAGATGGTGGAGTTTCAGACCATCTTGAAGAACAATGACGCTCAGAAGGACAAATGCTTCTGGAGCACTGTCAGGCTTAAGTCCACTCCCCACCCCAAGTTCACCATCTGTGTTTTGGGGGACCAGCAGCACCGTGATGAAGCCAAGCCTGTGGATGTTCCCCACATGGAGACTGAAGAAACTCAACAAGAATAAAAAAAAATTAGTTAAGAAGCTGGCCAAGAAGTATGATGCCCTTCTGGCTTCAGGATCTCTGATTAAGGAGCTCCCACAAATCCTGGGCCCAGGCCTGGCAAGGTCCCTTCCTTGCTGACCCACAATGAGGACATGGTGGCCAAAGTGGATGAAGTGAAGTCCATGATCAAATTCCAGATGAAGAAGTTGCTGTGTCTGGCAGTGGCCGTTGGCCATGTGAAGATGACAGATGATGAGCTTGTGTACAACATCTACTTAGCTGTCAATTTCCTGGTGTCATTGCTCAAGAAGAATTGGTGGAATGTCCAGGCTTTATACATCAAGAGCAGCACCATGGGCAAGCCCCAGTTCTTGTATTAAGCCACAACTTAATAAACCCTAGTGCTACCACTATTTGTCTGCCTCTGACTAGGGAGAGAGAGGTGTTTTGTGAGCTGACATTGCATGCCATAGCACTGTGCTGATGACTGCAGTTTCTGGCGCTCAGTGATGGATAATCATTTTCTCCACACTGCAAACCAGAAAGTGCCTTCTATCTTCAAAACTGCACAGTCTTATTTAGATCTCTTGGATACTTATAACATGTAACAGTAGGGTTGTTAACCAGGACTGAAGTTTTTCTGGTAACCCTGAGAGGGACAGATATGGACTAGGATTCCAGCTTCAATTGTTCCCACTGCTTACTAGTGGAAAGAGGGGTAAGATCTTCACATTGAAGACATTTACTCAGCCCTTGGCAGCATGCCTAACCTGTGCCTTGAAGTTGCTTCCCTTTATGCCATGGATTCTTTCCGTACGCTTTTTGTTTGGTTTTATCCCTCTAAGTTGTGAGTTTGGGCTCTTGGTCTGTAGGGATCACAAGGAATATTCCAGATGGAGATTGGGTTCCTAGATTCTTCAGATGGGAGTGGCCCACAACCCTGAGAAATTGACCTAGTGTTTGCCTATCTGACCCCCACATTGAATATACTATGTTCAGGGTAGTAATTTACTGTGTGAGATGTTTAGGAAAACACAAGTCAGAGACACGTACGATATTGTAATCCATTGTCTCTATTTTCTAAGGGAGCTTACCAAATGGGTAAAACCAGGTTATGGAAACTTCTAGGCCTTTTGCTCTGCAGGTAGGCTCTGCTCACTTCCTGACCTGAGGCACTTCCCTGTTGGAGTTCTTGCCTCTGGCACCAAGTACTGGAAAGCTGGTTTTTGGTGCGGTAGGAAATACCTGTGATTTAACCTTTTGACTTGAATCTTCTTGATTTAACTTTGGTAAGGTAACCAATTCATCTCTCCATCGTTTAATACAGCTGAAAGTCTATTCCAAACCATAAATTAAAATATTGCACTTTCTCAAAACAAGCTTGAACCATGAAGAAGAATACAAGGTTTTCACTAGAAACAAATAAATAAATAAATAAATTTTAAAAAATAATAAATGAAATAAATGGGCTCACTCAGGCATCTGGGAGTGGTTCTAAATGGCTGACAGAACTCTTGACTCAGTGGTGGCCTACTGACTTTGTAAATAAAGTCAATAGTCATGTAATTCCTTAATACAATGTAAGGAGAAAAAAAGGTAAGGAGCAAAGAATGCTGGAGTAAATTTGTTGTAATTCATCTACTCACCCACCTTTGAGAGTGTTCAAAAAACACTCCCTTACCAAAGCATTGAGAAATACTTTGATGAGAAGGATGACAGAATCTTTGAAAATCACTGTAGTGGCTGTACTCTAAGCTAGAAGTGAAAATGCAAGACGCTGCCACTGAGAAGGGCTTTCTGATCTGAGTGGTGTTGATAGGCTGGCACAAACACCAGAGGCAAAGCGAGCATGCTAGGCCACATGGTTGAAAAGACAGTCAGAATGGTTTGATCCCATAAGGGTCTCTACCCTGTGGTCTTTAAGACAGCTAACTAAGGTCCAACTTGACCCAAGACTTGAAAAACTCAAACGGGTGAATAGAAACTTGACTTCCATCAGCATGACAAAGGATCATCATCTGATCCAATTCTGAGAACTTGATCTCAGAATTGAGCCAGAATTCCTTGAAAAAAGGGACAACCTTAGCAACCCTCAAGCAAAGAGCTTGCAATAATAGTGTGTGTTTCAAATATCCTTCCTGGTCTTCCCCAAAGGAAACGGTGGTCCTGTGCCATTGTAACTGTGCAGTAGGAAACAGGAGATATATAGACCTTTATGGCATCATTAGACTGCATTATTCTGAGTTATCATTAATTCCTGGGACCTCGTAACACAATTGTGGACCAAGGCTGAAGGGGAGCTGATAGCAGAGTTTAGGCCTGGACCACCTAACAGTGGTTCAATGGATATATGAACGCATGTTAGTTCTTTCCCTAGTTCCTGAGTTCAGTCAAAGGGAAGCTCCTGGAGCTTTCCTCCATATACAAATAGTAAACCAAGACAATAATAGTTCCTATAAGAATACAAAGATTAATGCTACCAAGACTTGGAAAATCAACACTATCACAATCCCATTTTGTTTGCCTATGTAATCTGTGCAGAAGATGGATGGATCTTGGAGAATTATAGTGGCTTATTCTAAGCTTAATTAGGTTTGACCTCAATTGCAGCTAGTATTCCAGATGTAGTCTTCTTAGTGAAGCAAATCAATACAGCCTCTGGCACCTCGCATGCAGATACTGATCTGTCTAATGCATTTTTCTCTATCCCGATTAGCAGAAGATACCAGAAGTGATGATTAAGTGACCATAAGGCTGACAATTTAAAAGGAGTCCAGAGCAAGAGAAGGTTCTCCAGCTGGCCCAACTCGGCCATTTGGCTGTTGAGATACCTCAGATCCAATGATGTTTGATTTGTAATTGATCAAGTTGCTAAATGAAGCTTGCAGAAAGAAGTGTTAGGAGAATCATAGTTGCAAACCTTCAGAGATTGGTAGGAAAGTCATGTTCCTTTCTCTTTTTTAAAAACAGCTCTTTCTATGAGGTGACTGTTGGCTCAGTCAGTTAAGCATCTGACTCGTGATTTTGGCTCAAGCCATGATCTGAAAACTGTGAGATAGAGCCCCATGTTGGGCTCCATGCTGGGCATGGAATCTGTTTAGATTCTCTCTCTCCCTATCCCCCTCACTCTTTCTCTCCTTCTCTCTTTCTCAAAAAAATGGGAGGAAAATAATTTAAAAATAAAAAATAAATTTAAAAAATTTAAAAAACAGCTCTTTCTCAACATACCCGAATGCCACGAATCCATGAACACTGACATCATGAAATGGGAGTTGTCTAATCCACGGAGCCATAAATTCAGGCAAGCCCTGCATCAGTCCGTCATCAAACGGATATGATATAAACAGAAATAGGTTTGAACAAATCTTTAAGATATAACTTATTTACCAGAGGCCCATACTTCCAGCATAGTTACTCCTGCCATATTGGTGTCCCAAACTTCTGAGAGTTCATATGATCAGTTGACTGAGGAGGAAAATCAAGCCTGATTTATGGTGCCAGTGAGAAATGGAATGCTATGCCATTTCAATTTCACTCAAGAATGGCCTTGGAGGACAATGGAGAAAGGGAGAATTTTCCAATATGTAGGATTTTAAGCAATTAGTCTTGTGATGCAAGGTCCAGGCATTTGGAAGAATAAGATTAGATGATTGGTAACAAGGTTTGAATGAAGGATGAACAACTCTAAATGGGCCCAGCATAAGGGCATAGTTGTGGGCATCTGGGTGGCTCAGTCAGTTAAGCATCCGACTCTTGATCTCTGCTCAGGTCTTCGTCTCAGGGTCATGAGTTCAAGCCCTGCATTGGGCTCCATTATGGTGTGGAGCCTCATTAAAAAGAGAGAGAGAGTCAAGAAAGAGTAGTTGGACCCATGTGAGTGCTCAGAAAATGTAGTCATTGCATAGGAAGTTCTCAATAATCATGTTGCAAATTATACCCCTGTGGATATCTGTCAACTTCTTTCTAAACACTCTAGTGACTAGGTTCATGGACGATATGGTCACAGTGGCAAAGAAAGAGTGATACACAGGTTTAATAACAAAATTAATTCTGGCTATCATATTGCTCAGCACACCAGAGTCTTGCTTGCATTCTGCATCACTGTCTGAAGACCAAATTGCTATCTGGTAGCAACTGATTACATTGAACATGAAGGGACAGAATTTGTCCTTACTGGAATAGATACTCATTCTCTGCATGGATGTGTATTCCTCGTTTGCCACAGTCCCACCAGGCACGGACTCACTAAATACTTTGTTCCAGATCATGGTATCACATACAACACCATCTCTTCATTGTATTGCAGAAGAAATCAGGAAGTAAGTATCTAATGTTCATGCGGTTTACTTATGTTTCCATGTACCTCCTCATCCATAAATAGTTGGTCTTACAGAATGATAGAATGACAACACTACTGGAGACAACATTTTGAGAGATCGAATACCAGTCCAATAGCCTGTAATATATGCTCTGAGCAAATAAGACATCAATATTCCTCCTAGAGTGGATTCATTCCTCTTGTAGCCAGAATCTAAGGGAGCAGGAAACACAAATGGGAGAGTCAGCGGCTCCTCTGACTATCACAACTAATAATAAACCGTCCAAATAAGTATTTCCTTTTTATTTCCATAATTCTGGACTTTGCTGATTTAGGACATCTTCCTCCACAAAGGCCGCAATCATTCAGTATGAAGCTGAGACTTCCTATTGGCCACTCCATGTTCCTCAAAAGAAAGTGTTGGCTAACATGATCAATCTTTGCTATGAAGAGGGTGTCTGCCACATAATGTAAGTGAGGGAAAGTAATAGGAGAATCCAAAGGTTCCTGGTGCTTCCTTTCCAATGATAAAAATGAATGAAAGATGCCAGAAGCAACAAATTGGTAATACTACCAACCCCCTAGAAATGAATGACCCACTAGATGAACCCCAACAGGATGGATGCTGACTGAAGCAAAGTGAAAATGGACTTGGATGTAGAGGAAAGGAATTTTGAATATGAGTGCCCCCTTTCCCTTGGCACACCACCAGGACTGGGTAATAATACACTTGAAATGTTTGCATTATATCTTTAATTAGAAATGTTGCTGATTAGTAATGAGGTCAAGCATCTTTTCATATGCTTATTGGCCATTTGGATTCCCTCTTCTTTAAATAACTCTATTGAGTTATTTGTCTGTTGTATTAAGCTGATGGTACCCAAGATGCAATCTACAAAATCACAAGATCAATACTCTTTCAGGAAAATCTGCAACATATATGTAACATATATATGTTAATGTCATATCAGCAAAGTAACATAAAATGGTTACTACCTATAATACTCTAAGAAGGTCTTTATGAGTCCAAACGTTGACCCTCAGATAATGGAACATGGCATGGAGAAGAATGAAAAAGTTGGTTGACTTGCTCAGAAGTCTATAACCCCTGTCTTCCCCACCCCCTGCCACACACATAGCATACCTGGGAAGAACTGGGAACCCCAAAAAAGCCCAGGGGAGAAGAGAAAGTTTTGCTCATTCCAAACAGGAAAACATCATGGAAAATGTGAACTGAAAATAACGAAGAGAAAAGAAGAGGCTGCAGCTTTAAATAGTAATGAGTCAGGCAAGGCTGTATTGCCCAGGCTTCGAGTCAAAGGCGGGAGTGAGTCAGAGCTTTATAAAGGTCACCCTTCACCCACCTTTCCTGTGCCTCCCAGGCTGTTCACCACTGTTAACCACGGTGGGGGCATCTCACCACCCACATCACGCAGAGGACCAGATCTTCACTCTTGTGCTTTTCCACAGCACAGCTAAAAGGTAGACTGTCTGTATGGTCCTCCCAGCTGGCAAGAAGCGCAGAGTCCCAGGAGAAAAGGATTTGTAATGACTGTGAGAGCCTGGCCACCTCCCTCCTACAGCTGCCAAGCCTTGCGTTTTTCTTACATTGTTTAGGTTGATACACCAACATGCTACTCTTAAAGGTAAAGATGATTCCACTGATCCACTCCCCAGTAGAGTTGTTGAGACATACAACTCATCCTACATGAGTTGTTGAGACATAATCAGAGAACATTAAACATGGTAGAAAGTTAGAAGCCAACAAGGTCAATATGTAGCATATGCATTCATACACACACACTCTTTTCCTACAACCATGGCAGACATCACCAATCAATCATGGAACTCTTTCCTTTTGAGCCTGGATATAGCTCTAAAAGTCTCCTGTATTCAATGCTCCTTAAAAACAGCTCCAAGCTGCCGTGTGAAATTAACACAGTTTGCCTCCCTGACCGACCTTTATCTAGAGATGATAGAGGGTTCAGAGGGGGAAATGAGTTGTTTAATAGCACAAAAGAAGTAAGCACCAGAGCCAGGGAGAGTGGGGCAGGGTGAGTGTTGGAAAAGGAAAAGAAACTCAATTTATTGCGTGAATTTGTGCCATGTCAATTGAAGCATTGGGCTTGCAGCTTTGCACATGTTATCTTGGAACAGAATTCAGGTGTTGTGAGTGTGCTGAATCAGTTATTCTCTTGATCAGTGCCCTTTATGGACAGTAGCACAGGTATACATGACAAAGTGCCAAGATCATGGCTATAACGGTGGCCATGGGCTAAGTGGTGTTAACTAGGTCATGGGTGCAGTGTGATGAAAGCCACAGTCTTGCTATTCTTACCCCTGGGCTCTAATCAGACACTTCCCTTTAGCATTATGACTTTGGATCTATGCCCAGGAAGCATGGCACCCTTAAAGGCATCTGCCATGCCTTATCATTTGACAACCTCAGCCATGTACAAGAACCATTTGCTTGGCACAGAAAAACCTGCTCCAGGACCACAGTGTATCAGTGGGAAGTACTGTGCTTTTCCACCATAGCCAAGCATTACCCTCCTCACAAAAGGAGCCAAGTAAGAAAATGAGAAGCTCAATACAACCTATCTCCTCTACCAGATACCATTTAACCCTCCATGACATGTCCCATTACCACCATCACCACCACTGCCACTGGGCATGATAATGGCATAGATATGAAATGACATCATTACCACTGATGATGATACTAAAGTTATCTAACTAATCGCCACTGTACTCTTTCACTGTGCCATAAAATTTTGTTAGCATTTGCCAGTTCCTCTGGGATCTCATAGAGAATGATTTGGGGAAACAAATTCAACAGCAAATAATCAAAAAAACATTTTCATATAACGCAGAATGGTCTTTGAATTCAGACAGGCATGGGTTCATGTCCTGACTCTGTCCCTTAATTATGTGACCTCAGGCAAGTTACTTCACTTCTCTGACCCTCAATTTCTTTGACTATAAAATAAAATCTGGACAATAATGAGACAATGAAGATGAAATATTTATCACAGGCCTTGGCACATAGTAAACTTTTAATAAATGTTTACTATTATTGCATATTTTAATATTAAGAATAATAAGCAATGAGTAGAAATAATTCCTATTAGAATAATAATGGTGATAACGAGAATGGTAATGGATGCTCTTTAGCCCCCATCATTGCATTCACCATTTTTCTAACCCGTTTTCACATTGTCCCAAATAAGACCCTTCTCAGAAGGGCTTTTGTTCATTGAGTTTCTCAGGAAATGGCCATCCCTTCTCCATCTGTCCAGAGGATTTCATCTTTAAAGCCAAGCTAAATATCTCCTTCTTCTGGGAAGCTCACTGCCTAAGACCCACCTTTTGTCTTCGACCCTCTAAGCATGCTCGTTGGTACTTCTGCCTATCTGCACGTAAGTATTGTGTACCAACATTGCACGAAGCATTATGATCATATCACATATGACATTGTGCTCAGGTCTTGGTGTACCCAATTTTCCATATTCCTCCTCTATGGGGAGACACACTCCATTTTCCTTGTTCATTGCTAGACCCTTAACACGTAGAAAATTACATAGTATGCACTCAATACTTAATAAATGAATAAGTAACATTTTCCTTTTCCCCCCAAAACGATTAGGAGCTTCAGGGCAACACCTTCTAAAGCAGACATTCCTTTATAGTCTGTTTACTGAGCCTGATACAGTATTACTCAATAGTTGAATAAAATAGCTAGCAATACAGAAATTCAATGATAAATAATATTAAAGTGTGTGTCCATCACATCCTCACTAGATTATAAGCTCCTTGGGGGTAAAAGTCATCTCTTTTTCAATCCTGTGCTTCCTGAAGTGCCTAGCAAGCACCATGAAATGCGCATGTATAATAAGAGCTTAGCTATGTCAAATGGAATTGAATAGAATAGCACAAGCGTCTGCAGAAATGTTCAAACGCACACAAGAGGCAACAATAAAACTGCGAACTCATACCCGGTTCCTCTGCAGCATTGGCTCAGATCTTAGAAAAGCACTATCTATAATTAGGCATTTTGTTCTTTTTATATCTGAGGGATGAGAAAGGAGCTCTTACTTTCTGGGTGGCTGGGGAAGCAGAAAATAAACGCACTGTCTGAAACAGAAATGAAGATCCTTCGATTCTTTCCGTCTTATCACCAGAATCCTGATTAAATGTGCCAGTCTGCATTTCCACATTCTTAAACGGACCCTCTTTATGGTCAAAGCCTTGTCATACTTGAGCAAATGTAGCTCTTTCCACTGAAGGCTATGTTGATAAACAAAGATTAGACACATTTAGTGTCTAGGAAACATTACGTAGCTACCGTGGCTAATGACCTTCTTCTCATTAACCCATATATAGTAATGAAAGGTGGTAGCTACCATTGATTGGGTGCATATGATGCGGCCAGTTAAGTGAGTCACAGGTATTATGCCATGTAGTTTTTACCAAAACCCTATAACTACATTATTATTATTATTATCATTAATTATTATCACTATTCATACGTATTTTAAAAAATCCAAACCTGGGACTGGTAAAATCTGAATATGGCCTGTAATTTGGTTAATAGTGTTGCATCAATGTCCATTTCCTGACATTGAGAACTGAACCTAATTGAATCTATTGAATCTAATATGTTATCATTGGAGGAGGCCGGGGAAAGAGTGCAAGAGAGCTGTCTGTACTATTCCTACAACTCCTTGCAGGTCTAAAACGATTTCCAATAAAACGGTGGTTGTGCTCTTTTTCAATAAAAAAGAATCCTGGGACGCAGGGAGGTTAAACAGCTTGCCCAGATCACAAAGTTTGCATATGAAGAGGTCAACGTGAGCCACCGTTCACCTGGTACTGGAGCCCAGGCCTCTGCCGTCAGTTATGCTGCTTGCAGTCCATGCTTCTGCTTTCAGAAAAGAAGGGCTCTTTAGCATCCCATTGGCCTCCTCATCTTGGCTACTGGGAAGCTCAGACCTAAATCTGCTGAACCATAGCATCTGCTGACTGCTGTTACTGATGTATCAATTTCATTCCTCTTAGGTCAATTTCTTTCCAGCATCCATCCATTTTGGTCTTTCTTAGATCAATTTTATCACTTTAAAAAAATGTTCTGCCTCGGGTAGGTCCCTTCAATCCTTTTAGAAAATATCTCGGGTTATGAATAAAGGTAAGGCTCTTTCTCTTCAAGGGTCAAGAATACGCTGACCTTCAAGGTTCTAAACCTGGACATCAACTCATACCATTCAGCCAGCATTCCATCGTCCAGATGCTAAGACTAGGAAGACACCCAAGGCAAGCGATGAGATATGAAACAATGGCTTCAGGTTGCAGAAGGTTGAAAGGCCTTCCCTATCTTTATTTTGCTTTCTGAAAATTAAATACTTGGCAGGGCTTTCCTTGAGCTAATTAGCATCCCTTCTTCACATTTTAAGTAACTGCTCATTTAGAGCAGTGAATGATTGCACTGAGATTAGAGTACAGGGAAAATCTTTCTATTGGGAATAATCTACTTATTCGGCTGTTTGTTTGAAGCAGAGATAAACAGAGATTTTTTTTTTTTTTCCCTCTTGACATGCCAGGCATAAGAGAGAACACAGTGATTAATGAAACTCTGCTTTTCGCCAATAAATTTCTGACTTCAGATACAAGCTCATAGCTGTTGAGTTTTCTGGGAATTTTTTTTCCTTTCTTTCTTTTCTTTTCCTTTCTTTCTTTTTTGTTTTAACCAATAGGAAAAAGAAAGTGGCACCCTCCAGATTCTCGAGCTCATTTAAATCTGTTACATTGTGAACTATTTTTGGTTCTTAAAATGGTTTAGGTAATTTTTCATTGGTTCTCCTGGGAATGCCACTTTGTGCTCTGTTATTTATAATCTGCAGAAATTAATTATGCTGCTAATTAACAGCTTGCAAACAAATTATTGCTCAAGGAGTTATTTATTCAGTTATGAAAACACAACTTCAGGGGTCTGTGTAGATTCTTTCTGACAGCTCTTTTATTTCTTGCTTTTGTTTCTGAGTCTTTCTGCTTCTAAGGTTCAGTGAAGGTCTGCTTGGAGGGGATGACAATTAGTCAGGATCTCAGTAGCAGAAGCTGGGTCAGCTGCTCAACGAGGGGGGGGGGAAGCAGAAAGGCCAGAGGGGTGCATAGCCGGCTCAGGATGCATCCTGGGGTTGAGAAATTCCTTATGTGAGTGATGGCTTCTGTGACAACCACTGCAAGGCTGCATGTGTCCATTTTTGCACCTCCCAGGATTTTAGGACAGCTCTGGAGACTTCAGGTAAGAAGGAAGGCAGACATGTAAACACATTCCACATACAGCCCTACTCCCCATGCCCATACTGATGGCAGACAGCAATAATGGATCACAGACCTACTTCAGCCTCTGAATCATTCTCAACACAGTCCTCCGCGTAGGAATTACCAACTGTTGGTGTCTCTGGTAGCAGGGAAAATGCTGGGCAAAGTGAGTGGTTTGAGATCCCCAACTCAGGTAAACAATTGCCCTTTCCAAATCAGGCCAATGGGATGGAGGAAGCTGTAGATGAGAAACCTCTTTCTCCCTTGGCCAGACTTCAGAGGGGCCCTCAGAACACAGTCTGACTCCTAACGGAAAACACCCTGCCCAGGGAGACACCAACAAACTGGCTATTGGCGAAGACATAAAGAGCCAGTTCCGGGGGAAGGGCCATGTTGGATAGGGCCATGTTGGATAGGGCCATGTTGGATAGGGCCTGCGGGAGTAGGGAGTCCAACACAAAAGCTAAAAGAAGCACCACTACCTGGTTCTGATTCTTTGTACTGTTCAGTGACCGTGAGATCCTGAGTGAGTCTCTGTCTGTCTGGTCCTTACAGTTTCATCTGCTAAATGAGGGAGGTATGAGTGTCTAATGGTCCAATTAGACAGGTGTTGCAGGTGTTGGATGCACGTGGAGCCACCCAAGGCCAGGTCCATTCAGATTAGACACATAAAGCTGCTAAGGGACTCACTAACCCCTTCGTGCACTCAGCCAAGGGGGAGCAGAGCTGGGCTCCAGGATCAAATTGTAGCATGCTGAAGAGAATAACAGGGGAAAAGCAAGGACAAAAGTCACCGTGTTAGCACTGGATGGTTGGCACACACCAAACAGCATTTATTCCTAACTTCAATGGAACCCAAGCCACCCTGTGGCTCTGGAGACCTGCAGCCCCGCCCCCCCCCCAAGTTTCCCTCACTACTTCAGCGTCCCTGGAACGTGTCTTCCCCTCTGTTAACTTACCAGCCCGCCTCTCACAGATTCCAGAAGCCAAGACCTAAACCATCATCAAATGCATTTACTTTCTTTAAGCCCCTCTCTTAAAGCTAAGAAACAAGGACCCACGTTCACCTGATCGTCAGAAAAGCCCAGAACCTTGGCCACGTATCCCCATGGTTAGATACTCCCATGCTGTCCGGACTGGAGTTTTATCACAAGCCAGACCAGAGGTCCCTGCAGCATGAGCTATTGGCTCCCACCTCACAGAACTCCAGACTGCCAGTCCCCAAGAAAACACCCCTTCCCTGGGGCGCCTGGGTGGCTCAGTCAGTTAAGCGTCCAATTCTTGGTTTCGGCTCAGGTCATGATCTCAAGGTTCATGAGTTCGAGCCCCACGTCGGGCTCTGCACTGACAGTGTGGAGCCTGCTTGGGATCTCTCTCTCCCTCTCTTTCTGCCCCTCCCTCCCCCCACTTTTTCTCTCTCTGAAAATAAATAAACTTTAAAAAAAAGAAAGCACCCCTTCCTGCTCTCAGACCTCAGGCTCTACCTTCTTGGGGCAACCAAAGCACAGCTGACCTTAAATGCAACTTATTCTCTCAGACAAATTGTAGACAGCCAAAACCTGAGTGACGCTTTCTGAATTTCCATCAACAGATTGAACCAACTAGATGTCCGCGAATGCCGCACATTTTATGCACAAGGTTCTTCCCTGCACACTCCTTTCCTTGAGGCTCACAACCAGTCTCTGAGGTGCTGAGAGTTAGACTCCCCATTTCACAGATGACCTTTAGAAAAGTTAAGCAACAGCCCCCACGTCGCACAGCCTGGAACTGGCGGAGCTGAGTCCTGAGCCTGTGATGTGTGATCGCTGAGCCTGTACGGTCTCCACATGACCAAGTTTCCAGGCGTGTCTTTGCTCCGTGATCGGCACCAGGGAACCTCAGTAAGTCTCAGCTCAGTCTCACGAGGCAACCATGACACTTCCTTTCTCAGATCCCGCTCCAAGCAGTACGCCCCCATCTGGAAGACCTTCCAGCCTGTGGGAGGCTAAGTGCAGCAAATGATGCACAGTGGTCTGAATCCGAGTTCCAGCCCTAACCTGATTAGCCTTCTGACATCAGACAAGTCCCCAAAGTGCTAGGAGCCTCGAGTTCCTCATTTGGAAAAGGGCAACAATGAACTCTTACCACGCACAGGGAGACGTATATGAGGCTGTCCGTTACAGCCTGGTTCACCATAATAAATATGGGAAATAATTTAACTGTCCATCAGTGGGAGAGTGAACAATAGACTGATGTTTAGTCATAAAACGGAAGCATCTACCTCAGTCGAAATGAACAAACTAGATACACATATATTAGGGTGGATAGCCTTCAAAACCACAGAGTGAATAAAACAAAAAGCAAATGCGCAAGAGGCGTGTCATACAATATATGGTGTTTATTCTGGATCTTTCCATTTATATACCTATCTACTAAAAGAATAAAAACACCTGGATGGTGATACTCAATAACCTCAGAACATTGTTTCCTCTGAGAAGGGATGGAAAAGAAGGCATGTGAGTAAGAATTTTGTCGTTTCTGATGTGAATGCTACATGATTGCCTTTAGGTCCAGTTCATTTTATACTGAATTTTCAGTAATTTGGGGTTTTCCACATTGAATCCTGTTTTTGATGCATCACGTAGTCTCAATATTTCAAGGACACTTGCTAATCTCTGCTTTAGTGAAGGATCCTTCTGGTGTGCCATTAGTCAGTCCCCTAATTCTGTCTGTACACTAAGCTAGTGTTTTGAAACTGTCTCCCAAAAAATGCTTATTCATTCAACATGCTTTAGTGAAGGTCAAGTCTGTGCCAGTCCCTGTGCTCAGTGGGGATATACAGAAGTAAACAAAATAAATACAGATGCTGCATTCTGAGAGCTTATAGCAGGAAAGAAAATTAAACAAGTTGTGCAAAACTCTGCATGTCATGATAGAACAAAACAAGGAAGAAGAGGCAGAGTGTTTATTCAGTTATTGTTTGTGTATAATAACCCACCTCAAAATTCAGTGTCTTAAAATAACAACAATACAATTTCTCACAATTCCATTGATGCGCGAGAGGGGTCTTCTGGTTCTTGCGATGTTGACCGGGGTGCTGAAATGGCTGGAAAGTCCAATCACGTGGCCTCAATCACGTGGCTGGCTAAGTTCTCATCCATGTAGGTGTTTCCATGAGGCTGCTTGACCTTCCTCAACATGGTGGTCAGGTTGCAAGGAGTGTTCCAAGTAAAAAATATGGGAGCCTCAGATCTTGTAAGCACAGCCACGAAATTACAGTGTCACTCCTACTGCAACCTACTGGTTAGAACAAGTCAGGGGGCCATTCCCAATTCAAGGGTATGTAAATTAGACTCCACCTGGTAATGGGAGCAATGGTGAAGGATTGATGGCCCTCTTTATCCGCCACATGGAGGTTGGGACAGATCATGGCTAAGGGACTGTTGGATGCCATGACTTTTCCATAAATATTCATGGTGCCCATTACCAAAGTCCCTGAGAAGTCCTGCAGTAAAGAACGTGATTTCACTTAGCTTTTTAAAAATGTATCTTTTGGGGCACCTGGTGGCTCAGTCAGTTAAGCATCTAAATCTTGATTTTAGATCAGGTCATGATCCCTCAGTTCATAGGTTCAAGCCCCCCACCCCCGTCGGGCTCAGCGCAGGGCCTCCTTGGGACTCTCTCTCTCTGCCCCTCCCTTGCTCATGCACTCTCTCTCTATCTCTCTCAAAATAATAAATACACATTTTAAAAAATGTATCTTTTATAGGACACCTGGCTGGCTCAGTTTGTTGGGCATGGGACACGTGATCTCAAGGTTGAGTTCGAGCCCTATGTTGGATGTAGAGATCACTTTAAGAAACAAGTAAAAATTAAAATGCAAAAAATTACCTTTCATTTATGTATATCTGTTCATATTTTTCACTTATATTAATGTAGCATTTTCCTTAGCTGACCACAAGTACTCTTTTTTTCACAGAACCCCTAGCATCCTTGCACTCAGTTTGGGAAATGACTGTTGTAAATGAAGTAGATTTTTATAGATTAGAGTTGCTTAATGCAGAGTCCAAATGACAAGTATCACGTGTTCTATGGAGAAAAAGTTCTTCCGTGTAAATCAGAAAAATTAATAAACACGGTGACACAGTCTGCATGACATATCCCAGGCCTGAGGTAAGGAGGGGGCTCCAGCAGAAAGGGGAAGAGAGGGATCTGGATTCTGTCACCTGCTCACTGTGCCCCCCCCCCCCCAACCCACCTCCGACCTTCAACATTTCCCTGTTCATTCCTCTGGCCTAGGAATGACCAACTCTGGAATTTTAATTGGTTCTAGAATAAAGATCTACAAGCAAAATGCCATCAGCCTATAATATTACAACCACCTGGACAATTATTAGCGATGAACTGCCTGTGAATTCCATGAAAGACCAAATCACCCCCCCTGAACACAATCCAGCATCCAGCAGACAGGTTGCAATGTTCAGCAGCCTCGGCGGCCGTGTTACAATTGCATTACAGGGGGAAAACGGCTCTGTGCTGAGTTCATAATTATCATGATCTACTATTATGATCCATCACCAGCAGAGCAGTTGGTGAAGCCACCATAAATCACCATTATTTATATTGCAACAAATCACAAGGACATATCATCGAGAATCATAATTCACACTCACTTCAGATCATAATTACCTATACACGACTGTCTAGGTATGTCATGAAGGTAGCACTGGAGGAAAAAAACTCATAAGCTGCACCGTCTCAAAGATGTGGCTCCTCTAAGCAACATTTTAAGCTTTGCAAGTAAGGAGAAGACAAGTCTGCCTATCTCTTCCCCCACACTACCTGTCCTAGATGTCCCCAGATAACACAAAAGTGGCTAAGTTCTCAGGTCTACCTTCAGGCTGGACATTAGCCAACTTTATGACCTCTTGGTTTGACACTATGCCCTGTGAAATTAGCTGAAGAAATTTTAAGCAACTGCTCCAGGATGCTTATCCCGGAGGAAATAAGACCCACAGGAATAACATCCTAGCAGGATTGTCACAGAGCTGTGGGCTTCCAGAGGAGTTTAACTCTGTCCCCAGTAGTGTGCCAGGGAGCTTAGAGAGCCATGTGCTTTAGACAAGATTAAGGCTCCAGATAAAAATTGGATTAGATTAGCAATGTCCAGATATTTTTGAGCCACCAAATTCATAGGATCAGTAATGGTGCTCTGCCGGCCATATTGGAATACAGGTAAAGGGAATACAGGGTAAAGGAAAAAGGGAAAACCAGTGATACTAATCCTGTCTTTAGTTAAAATCATGATAGTTTGTTCATCGTGGATTGTTTGCACTGACTTAAATGTTTAAAAATACTGCACTCAAGTATTTCTCTTGATCACCGAGATTTTGGTGCTGTGTTAAATGCCCTGCAAGAATTCCTCAGTTCCTCATGCTAGTTACTGCCTGGGTACTTTTATCAATAATCCTATGACATAAATACAATTATCCCCATTCTTGTGATAAAAAGGCTGAGGCTCAGTAACTTGGCCAAGTCAGGTTCTGGACAGCTCCAAAATCTCACTGAGAGTAAGAACAAGTTACATACGTCCTGTACTTCCTCCTTTCCTCATGTCCTACATGATGTCACTGAACCAAGAGGCTGAATTCGACGGAGTCAGAGAGATCTAGAGTAACAATCTGCCATGACAGAAAGGAGATTGTCCTTATGTCCAGCCGTTAGAGCAGACATTCTTAACAAAGGTTCTACAAGGGGCCAGCTGCCTTTACAGAGTCCAGAAACTACCCCCAAATTATATGAAAAAGCATGTGTGCCTGTGTGTGTGTGTGTGTGTGTGTGTGTGTGTGTGTGTGTGTTCTAGACAGAGGATTTATAGTTGTTAACTCTCAAAAAGATCTTTGATCTTCCCAATTTAGGAATACTTCTTATAAGATTTTGAGTAACTTTTAGTGAAAAAATCTTCTAGTAAATAATCCACAAATAATCTATTTTATCTTTCTCACAACCAAGGAGTCTCCATGAAAATAACATGGAGTGATTGGAGCCAAAGTTCTAACAGAAACCTTGTATCACATTGTCCCTCTCAAGAGGTTCAGCTGGGCATACATTTTTAACAGTTTCCAACAAAGCCATCTTATAGGTCACCTTGTCCCCAAAGCCCAATCTTAACCCTAAGGTCTTTATATACTGATAAAACGGAGGCTCAGACGATCTGTGTGACCTGTCCCCTGTCCCACAGCTGGGTTACCTCAGGGCTGAGGTTAAAACCAGAGCTCATCTCCTGAGCCCCTTTCTCCATTGGGCAGCCAGTTTCTGTGAGACAAGTACATCTAGGACCGTACTGGCTGACTCCCAACACCATGATCTGTTAGGTCCAAGCCTCTGGGACCCAGAAACAAACGTTTCATGTATTTTGGCTACAGCTCATCTGGGACACAAACCCCACACCCCCACTTCTTTGCATCTACTTTAAAAATATGGACGTTTGGTGGAGACCTTCTGCACTAAACCAGGGATTCCCTCTAGTTTGAGATTTGTAATTAACTATTGTGTAACTGACACCACTCTCCAGAATCACATGCTCTCTCTCTCTCAGGGCTTAATTTCTCAAGAATTTCTCTCTGAAGACAAACCTATTTAGTGGTGATTATTACTACAAACAAAGAGAACCTGACTTCAGAGAGGGCACATGAGTACTGGTCTCAGAGATGGTACATGATCTCATCTGGAAATAAAATGGCTTTAGAGCATAGTTTTCCAATAATTAAATGAGGGGAAGCAAAGAGACCATGCTGAGACAGGGGTGGGTAGATAAGCTTTAATGAATGGGGTCTCAGGCCTCAAGAAAGAAAGGCTTAGCAAGATGGAAAAAAGGTATCAAACTAAATCACTAGTAAATTTCACCAACAATTTTTAAAGCGGGGAATTCTCCCTTACACAGTAGCATGCTGTGTGTTGAAGCTCACCAAGAGCCCCAAACTGTGCCAGGCATCCTGTGAGTCATCGATGGAGATAATAAAGAGCCACTGTCCTCAGGAGTTTACAATCGAGTTGGGGAGCTAAACACAAAACACAGCAACAAATCAATGAGTGATGCAAGATAGTAAATGAGGTGCCATTATTTCAGAGAAGAGAGCGTTATCAACGTGAGTTGAAATAGCAATGCCAGGTCAAGCCTCTAGTTAAGTGAGCACCAACTACAATCTGGTAGGGGGCTATTTTCCACCTCGCCTATAGCACCTACATCTCACATTCTGTTGTAGTAAGGAGGTGTCTTCTAGCATCAGGTTCATTCAAGATGATTTTGTTGTATACACAAAGGACACAGAAAGAACAAATATCTTATAAGGCTAAGGATAGATTAGGTGGGACCGTCCATAGGCTCAGATAGGGCATTAAGCAGTCAGACGGGATGAATTTCTTTTCCAGATTCTTTGCAATACTGAAGGGAAATAGAAAGTCAACTGCACATTGGGAGTGGAGCATTGCCTTTAACATCCTTCCTGTCTCATCTACAGTTGGGGCTCAAAATATATCCCCTAGAAAGGGAAATGTATGAACAGGAGGCTGGAAGAGTTATGGACAGCAGAGGAAGGTTGGAGTTTATGACACCTGCGGGAAAAGCCAGAAAATCAGAAAAGAGGACAAATTGAAGGAAACGGAGAATTCTAGATGAGAGAAAGTTCAAAGGACAGAGGAAGTAAGGAGGGAAGAAAAGGGGTAGTGGGAGGAATCCATAGGGAATGAGCTGGCCCACGGTCTTGGCAAGGCCACTGTGACCTTGATAAGTGCATGGATAAGTGGGAGCAACCATGTGGGCAGGTGTTTCCACCTCTCCGTCTTCCCATCTCCCATCCCATCTTGACTCTGTATGATTTGGATTTTTATCCCCAGAAATACCAAGTGAAGTGCTGTCTGCAACTCTCTTGGTTGTTGTGTCTGTGAGGTGTAGGCAGCAAACACAATGAAAAAATAGTAGCTTAAATTTGTACTGAGTAGTGTTAAGTACTTTCCATGAAAGAACTCATTTTTTAATTTAATTTGATTATTTATTTTTTTTTTATTTATTTTAGAGTGAGAGTGCATGTGAGCAGGGGAAGGGGCAGAAGGAGAAAGAGAGAGAATCTTAAGCAAGCTCCATGCTCTGCATGGAGCCCAATGCAGGGCTTAATCCCAAGATCCCGGGATCATGACCTGAGCTGAAATCGAAGAGTCAGACGCTTAACCAGCTGACCTACCCAGGCGTCCCATGAAAGAACTCATTTAATCCTCAATGGGTATTAACTAAAGGAGGCAACTCATTTTCTCTTCAGACATCAATGGAAGAGAATAGAGACCACTTTGGTGGGAAATTTGGGGGAAAAGGGTCCATTCCTATAGAAATCTCATCTGGAAGATCCTTCCTTCCTTCCTTCCTTCCTTCCTTCCTTCCTTCCTTCCCTCCTTCCTTCCTTCCTTCCTTCCTTCCTTCCTTCCCTCCTTCCTTCCCCATCAATAAAGAAGAGCTGTAGAAACCCCAACAGCCAAACATAAGGAGCCTGGTACCAGATTGGACTCACAATTCAACCTGCCTGAGCCAGTGCAAGTATTTGCCTATTCTCTAAAACAAAGGAACCAACAGATACCCTGGACCAGGACATAAATACCTTATAAAAGTTTCCTTGACACAAACTCAAGTTTGTCCTCTCCTTGGGCATAAGGGCTGCATGTGCAAATGCACACACACACACACACACACACACACACACACACACGTCTCCCTTATTGGATAGAATCATCCTACAGCCCCTGGAAATTTTCTCCCACTACAGGTTGTCTTCTCTAACACCTGAACCCTCCCCAGTGATCCTTCTAGTTACCTTGCAGATAATGCCAAGATTTTACCAGCCTACTCAAAGGTAGTGTCCCAGTCACCCCAGTTTCCCAGCTAACACTGGGCACTGCACAGTCACAAATGAGTCCAGTTCATGCTTCTGACCATTGATCCAACATCAATTTTTTCCAAGCCCGAGGCATGCGATTATCTGCAAAGCTGACTTACAAGATAAAATCCCCAGGCCTCTCCCCAACGCCCCCCTCCAACAAGCAGACATTGATTTTACACAGAATGTGCATGGCTTTGATGGTGTTATTGCAATCAACATGAAAAATACCACCACAGTGCTTATCCGGATGTCTCAGTTGTTTTGCCTCATAGCACAAGTGATTGTTTAAAGAGGCCTGACACTGTTGGAGTCTTTTGTTTTATGGATTTTGTAAAGCATTGCTCTTTGTCTCCTGGGCTGGCAGAGGAGGAAGCTCTTTTTTCAAGGCAATGGGCAGTGCTTTTAGAAAATAGGATCCAAAGTGAGGGCTGATTCTGGGAGTCCTTTAAGCTCCCACATTTATCTGATGATGGTCCCACTGGTCTGTGCCTTTAACACAGGACTGGCCAGGTTACCCTTGAACCTTTTAAAGCCCTATCTGTTCTCCGTGGTGTTCTGCCTTTCTTATTGCATGCTGGTCCTAAGTAACTAAATGGGTTTGCTCCCTCCCTTTTACCTTTCTGCCTCTCTCTTCCCCCCCTTCCCAACCCCTCATCACAGCCCAGCAATTATCTGACTCATCTGATCCCCAGCAAAAGTCAACAAAGAAACTTGGCATACACACCATTCACTACCCCTCCCACACAGGCAAAAAGCCAGAGACGCAGACTCCCCATATCTCTTCTCTCCCTCTGCCTGTGACACAATCACTTGACCACCCAGTCCACCCACCGCTCCCATCAGAACAGAGCCCCCCAAAACCTGGAGCTCTTCACCATGTTTGCTGTACCCACTTATGGCTTATTGTCCAATTTAATGATGTTTGAATTATATTGAGAATCCTACTGAGGGTAGAGATTCAGGTGGACAATTATGAGACCATGTATTCGAGAATGATTGCTCAATTCTGAAGCAGGTTATCTCAACCTGGGTACAACTGACATTTGGGGCCAGATAGTTCTTTGTTTGGGGAGAACCTCCTATGATTGTAAGATGTTTAGCAGCATCAGAAATATCTGAGATATTGCCAGATACCCCCTGGTGGGCAAGAGCACCCCAAGTAAGAACCCTAGGGCAACACAGGGGAAGGGGTCTAATGCTAGCACAATTTCATGAAGAGATGGTAACCTGAGGGCGAAGTGAGCCAGGAGAATTGTACCTTTAGTATCACAACCCACCATGCCTCTTGTCTCCATGGTGCTCCCTATCAAACCTACATGATGATTTTGATCCACCCTGCCAAAATCATTGACCTGTCTTCTGAGGATCAATATGAAACTACATATTTCTACTGCCCCAGCAAATCTCCTGGCTCTAAATGTGATAGCTGAATTTATTAGACAATGTCTAGACAAGTGGGTTTTGGGGCCAGATCTGCTGTTGCCTGCTGGGTGCCATTGAGCGACTCCTTTACGTTCCTTGTTTGACTTGCAGTAGGGGAGCAGAAAAAGAAGGGGGTGGGCTCAATTAAGGATTTTTCAACTGTTGCGTCGATTTCTAAAGTTTAATAAAGGTATTGTAGGCACCCCCTAGGGAGGTAAGAAAATGTGAGATCAGGAGCTCAGCCTGCTGCTCAAATGCCAAGTCAATAGATGTGTTTTCCTCTTACCTATTCTACATACTGGGCTTCTAAGTCAAATTTCCTCTGCACCCCAAACCCCCAAAGTTTCAACATCAAATGTGTGTGTGTGTGTGCATGTGTGTGTGTGTTATTATTGTTCTTAAAGAAAAAATAAAAACCTCAATGATATGCATTAAAGATAATAAGGAAGAGTTTGGGGAGACCTCTACAGGTATAACCACTGCAATGGAACTTTCTAGGGGTGGGGGTGGGGGAGAGAGATTGGACCAAACTGTGAATACAGCAAGGGCAGTGGGAATCTGTACTCAAGGAGCAAGGTGGGGGTCAGTGGATAGATTACTAAAGGGAAGAATCAGGAGCATGGGGGTTCTGGCTAAACCAACCCAACAGGATTCTCCCTGAAAACAGGTCAGGGTGATCAGACATCATCTTGGTGGAGGATGAGGAACCTGATCAGATCTCTTAAGAGTTATCAGAATTCAAGGGGGGGGGGGGGGAGGGGGATAGGGGGAGTGGTGTTTAAACAGACTTAGCAGGATTCTTGCTAAAACTGGATTTTACAGGGAAAGGTACCAGTGAGCCTAGAGGAGAATGTTCAGGAGCCTGACTAAAGTCTGATCAGGCAAAGAATCTTTGTCAGTGTGTATAATGTTATTAAAGTTTTAAAATCTTTAGACCAGATAACACTAAGGAACCCTCTGGTTCCAGTATTCTAGAAAAGCCTTTAACATAGAAATAATTTTCTGTGCAAAAATACTTTAATGGCCACTAGAACCCAGACAGAAAGAGGGCAAGAACTTAATCCTGCAGAGGAAAAATAAAGCTTATTCCTCTACCTCCCAAATTCTCAGCATGCCTCCCCAACTTCCCCAACAAAAGACAGATTAACAAGAGAATTCATGTGCTTTCATAAGGAAATGAGACCTGAATAGTTAAACTTCAGTGTTTTTATGTTAGTTTTGATGAAGAGTAGAGACTTGTAGGATAAAAGTTAGAAGACAAAAAAAAAAAGGATATAAACTTAGAGTAGTAAGCTCAGGAAAATTTAGCAAGGTCTGTTCCTTCAGATTCCTCTCGGTGTCCCCCTGCCTCCAGAGATAAGGATGCTCTTTCCTCCAGGTCTAGGGGGAGTACCTCTCACATGAGGATCTTTTGACCTGCTTCAGGGGAAGGTCAGGCAGTCATTTCTCAAAACCCGTGAGCTTCAAATATTCATGTGCCTCTGTACCATATCTTGGGGTAGCATGCCAACCCATTCCTCCTTCACTTTATTTTTTTTAATGTGTATTTATTTTTGAGAGAGAGAGAGTGCGTGAGCATGGGCGCATGCACGAGCAGGGGAGGGGCAGAGAAAGAAAGGGAGACAGAGAATCCCAAGCAGGCTCCAAGCGGTCGGCGTAGAACCCGACTTGGGGCTCGAACTCAGGAACCCTGAGATCATGACTTGGGTCGAAATCAAGAGTCAGATGCTTAACCAACAGACCTACCCAGGTGCCTCCCCCTCCTTCACTCTATGTATATAACCTCCAGGGACCCCCTGGGGGAAAGGGCCAAAAAGAAGGTATCTTCAGGAAGACCTGAATTTGCAGGATGTGTAAGAAGGAGGCAGGAGGAGGGGGGAGGTTGGGGTTTTCACCACCTCCGCTTTTCACAACCGGGGCCTCCTCTGATCCAAGCCCATGCCTTGTGGCTCAGAACTTGGTCACAGCTGAGATCTACCAACGCAGGCAACTGTGTCGGCTTCCCCCAGTCCCTCTGAGCCTGCAAGGGGGACTGGAGCCCTCTGACTTCTTTCTGAAGCCCGAGCCTTTGACAGCAGGCCAGCCGGCAAGGCTCAGTTCTGCAAAGTTTGCCCTGAGCCCGGCAGTCCTCCTGTTTTATTAATACCGCACATAACGAGAAGAACCAGCCTGAGTGGCAGCTACAAAGACACTCGTCTCCTAAAATGTGATATTTGATCACAGAAGGATTTTGTGGTGGGATAGCTTATAATCCTAAATTTAAATCCTTCCTGACTTTCCGAGGTTCCAGTATCAAAATCCTTTTAGGATTTTTCAAAGTGTGTAATCTGTTTAGAATTAAAAAAAAAAAAAAAGAAAAAAAAGAAAAAAACCTCTCTAGCCCATTCTTTCTCCAAAAATAGGCTTGCTACATTTTTAACTTCCTTTAAAAGAAAGAAGGAAAGAAATGCCTTTTTAAAAAAAAAAAAAATTATTTTTGTTATTTATTTGACTTAAGGGGCAACCGTTTCTAAGACATCCAGTGAAATATTCCTACTAAAACAAAGTGAAACTTCGTTCACTGACTGCAAATAAACGCAGAAGAAACATTTATTTTAAAAGGGATTAAGGAGAGAGAGAAAAACCAGGAGCTGTGTTAGGGAGAAGAAGCTAAAAGCATACAAGAAAGAAAGTGCCAAACTCTCTTCCTCTTTCCTGGACACCTCAGGCAAGCAGAGGAGGGAGCAGGCTGGGTTGCCTTATTATAATTTAAATTAGAGGGTGGAGAACAAGTGTCCCCTGAATGGAAGGGAGGGCAGGGAGGTGTGGGGAGAGCTAAGAACCAGCTGAAGGGAGGGGCAACCGAATGGAGACCAGAAGGGCCGGTCCCTGCTCAGCTGCCTGGGCAAACCTCACACTTGGGGGGGGGGGGGTTGGAATCAGAAAAGTTGTCCCCAAAGACAGTCCACAGGTAGAGATTTCCTCAGAATGGCTGAACCTCATGGACAAATTTTTCCATGTGATTTTCATTCCATTTTCCTCATCTGTTATAACATAAAATTTCATCAACTGTAAATGTCAGTTCTTCCCTTTATTACTTGCTAATGTCATAAAAATCTGAATTGTTTGCTTTGTTAAAGGGCTTGCTGGGCATTGACTTTTCCTTATTTGTACTTTACTACCCCAAATGTGTGGGGCTTATTTATTTATTTTTTTTTAAATAACATCCCTTTTGAAATGGGATTTAAATAACAGAGCAAGGTTTGCCATTATCATAAATGTATAAAGTGCTTTGTGAGTAATAAAATGGATCATGGATTCAGGATAATTCAAACTGAAATGTTATGTTCAGTATCAAGATTAGATTACGTTAATGCAGTTCATTTTAAATGGTTTAAAGGCCATCAGATGCATGTGAAAAGAATCTGTATCATAACTTAGAATAAATAGACTGAGACATTTGTTTATAATGTCAGTGCTAAACAAATCTATTACTACATTTCTGCATGTAGCGTTATATTACCACTGCTATTAAATAAACAGAGCATGAAGATAAATTATAGCTTTAATTATAAACATTACCTTTGCGTACTTATTAATTTAAAATGGAACAATGTTCAATAACCTTAGGTTATTTATATCAGCTAACATTTTAATTAACTTTGTTGTATTTATGCGTCTTGGTAATTGTTGCTACCAGGCACATGGAGCTCCTTGAATAATGGAAGCAATCTAACCTATCCCTGCGCATATTACCCATTAATGGGATGGTAACGTTGTAACTCCTGCCAGAGAATCAGACTGTGCTGCACAGGCTCCCTGGGTGAAGAGCCTAAGACTCTAAAATTTGCCTTTCTCCTTGGAAACCACCAATGGGAGCACCTGAAATTCCTGGATAAACTATGGGGCAAGGTGACAGTGGGACCAGGAATTACTCTGTGAATTAAGAAAAAAAATAGGCATCAGTCGAAAAGGTTGGGCTAGAGAACCATCATAGTGGCAAAGCATGTGGTCAGAGGCTGTGGCTCTTCCTCAATAGCGCTCCAATCAAACACACTGATCACAGGCTTGAAGCTGTCATAAGACTCAGGCAATAACTATCACAAATCTTTATTTTTCCTTATTCAACCTAATTTTTCCTTTAAGCCTCCAATGCAAGAGGTTCATGGGCAATCCTTTCTCTGTCTTTGTTGGAGTTGTAGAACAAAAGACGGGGAAGACTTCTAGACCCCAGCCCACCATGTTTTCTACTGGCAATCTCTTGGCTTTTCCATTGGTCTCTTGGAGTCTTGTTGCTATTCATTTCCATGCCATGAGAAGTCTGTGACAGGTACAGTGCCTGAGAGCCCTTCCCTCCTTCCTCAGACAATGGGAGTCTACCCTATGAAGCCTGGCCATCTCTTTAGAGAGTTGGCCCAAGCTTCCCTTGGGTCAAGCTTCTCAGTATATCCATAGGTCTCTCCTCCTGTCCAAAGCCAGGGGAATGGCCACTACTATCCTCCCACGTCCCCATAGCTTTCCACCTTTTTGCTAAAACACCCCTTCTTTTTGTCCCTTTCATGAGAGACTTTGTTAGTCCATTAAGCCTAAAGATCAAAATATTCAAAACACAAACATAGATTCCACTATTTCTTGGGGACGGAGAGGGCATAATTTTCATATGCTACCTCAAATTCCAAGAAATTAGAAGGAAAAAGAAAGTATGGCTACATTGGGTTGGGGGAAAGAATCTGGAAGACAAGGATCTCTCCAAACCTTGTCCCCATGTCTGTGTCCCCATCACATCCTTTACTCTCCAAAGCCAGGCAGCCAACAGTCTGTCTGATGGGCTTCTCTTTTTATTTTGGGGAGGAACTCTTTCGTCTTCACTAGAGTATCTCTAGAATTCACACACAGCCAGGCCTATAGAAAACACACAATATGCATCTGTTGAAAAAACCAAACAGATAAAAAGTAATGCTCTCCACAACAGGTATCAGCCAACCTTGACAGTATAACATGATCTGCAGCCAGGCACTATCTCCACCTTCAAAAAACAAGAAAGTCAGTCTTGAAGGTCAGCATATCCTATTGACCTGTATGGGTTCTCACTCTAGACCCAGTACTGCAGTAATATCAGGGCCGAATTCCCATGACAAGATCGTGAGGGGATCAAAAAGGGAACTGTTTTAAGAGACGTACACAAAACAACTTTCAATAAGTATTCTTCTTTACGTACTTATTTTTAAAGACTATTTCCCTCATTCTTATAAAAAATGTAGCCAACTCATGGGAATATGTGTGCACGCACACGCACACACACGCAAACACACACACTCAGTTTTCATATCCACCCTCCCACACTCCCTATAGACCAACTTTACCATCATTTCCGTCTAGAAAAGGTCTGGATTCCATTTTCGTCTACCATTGATCACTTAGTAAGCCTTGAATATCTCCAGATTTCTGACCCTGCTTATCCATCTGTGGAATAAATTCAACAATTTCATCCTTACCCACCTTACCAGAACGATCAGTGTATCCAGTGACATGACAAATATGAAGACATCTGGGTGGAAATAATATCTCATCTGAATGAAAAGAATTATTTTACTAAAACACTACTTGGGAATCCTCCTACATAGAGCATATTTAGCAACAGGGTCGTGTATGGGTTCAAAAGTGCTTCATCACATTGTTCGTGGTAGTAAGGAGCTGGATAGCCTCTGAATATCCATAGTTTGGTAGGGAGATGGATAAAGTATGGGACTGGATGATGGAATACAACACAGTGGTCTGAAATAACAAACACTCCAGTGACACAGTGACACGGACAGACTTCAGAATCCCTGTGTTGAGTAAACCAGGTTAGAAGTGGAATAAGGTTCATCAGATAATATGATGAGGCAAATTTAAGACAAACACACAGAAGACAACACCACTGTATTTCAAGGATGCACTCTGCCTATGCATAAACGAATGAGAGGTGAATTGGAAGTATGTGTATTTAAGACATTAGCACAGACATCTATAGAGAAAAGGGGCATGAGACAGGAAATGCAAGATGATGCAGAAAATAATAAAAAGTACAGTAAAAATAAAACTATTTTTCCAACAGTATAGGTGATAGTATGCCACAAACTGAGGAGTCAGCGTGAATCTGTCCTTGATGTACAAACACTAGTTTTTTCAGGAAGGAAAGAAAACCACTTGTATTAGTTGGCCAGGACCGCCATAACAAAAGGCCACAACCTGAGTGGTTGAAACAACAGAAATTTTTTGTCTCACAGTTCTGGAGGGTAGCAGTCTGAAGTCAAAATGTAGGCAGGGTTGGTTCCTTCTGAGGGCCATGAGGGAAGGATCTGATCTATTCCAGGTCTCTCTCCTTGGCCTGAAGGCAGTCATCTTAGAAAGTTCACATGCTTTCTTCTGGTATGCCCATCTGTCTCCAAATTTCTGCTTTTTATAAGAACATCAGTCATATTGGATTAGGGCCCACCCTAATGACCTAATTTTAATTTGATGACCTCTATAAAGACCCCATCTCCAAATAAGGTCCCATTCTGAGGTGGCTGGGGGGTTAGGATTTCAACATATGAATTTGGGCAGCAAACACAGTTTGGCCACTAATGGTGCTCTATCTGAAACAACATAGAAGCGAGGATGATGGTCTAAAAATTATTTGAGGGGCGCCTGGGTGGCGCAGTCAGTTAAGCGTCCGACTTCAGCCAGGTCACGATCTCGCGGTCCATGAGTTCGAGCCCCGCGTCGGGCTCTGGGCTGATGGCTCAGAGCCTGGAGCCTGTTTCAGATTCTGTGTCTCCCTCTCTCTCTGCCCCTCCCCCGTTCATGCTCTGTCTCTCTCTGTCCCAAAAATAAATAAACGTTGAAAAAAAAAAAAATTAAAAAAAAAAATAAATAAATAAAAATAAAAAAAATAAAAATTATTTGAGATGCCTCAGACTATGGTTATACAGATGATAAAACATGGACGTGAAGATTGAGTGAAGAGTTAGAATACACATATCTTGAAAGATGAGTACAAAACACAATATTTCTAAGTAGTATTATTTTATGAATTCATGATTTTAAATATGCATGTCTAACTAGACTAATAAAATGAATATAACAAAGCATTTGGCTATTTCTTTCCTTTTTTTTTTTTTTTTTTTGCATTTGGCTATTTCTAAATAATTCTAAAAATTTGTAAATCTCAGTTTGTGAGATCGAGCCCTGCATCAGGCTCAGCGCTGGCAGGGCCTGTTTGGAATTCTCTCTCTCCCTTTCTCTCTTCTTCTCATTTTCTCTTTCTCTGTGTCAAAATAAATAAATAAAAACATTTTAAAAAATAAAAATATTAAAAGAACAAGAACCAAAAACTTTTTTAATCTCCTCACCAGGAAACTGAAGAATTATCCCATTGTTGGCTTGCTTTGTATTCAAACATGCATGTATGGTCCTAAGCTAGAAATATGCATATTTACCTTCTTTCAGTTTGATTAATCGGGTATCTTCTCTCTGAAGGGCCTCTCATTCACTTGCTTACTAAGAATTAATTACTCTCAGGGTACCTGGTGGCTCAGTCCATTGAGCATGGGACTCTTGATTTGGGCTCAGGTCATGATCCCAGGGCCATGGGATGGAGCCCGTGCGAGGCCTGCTTGGTATTCTCTCTCTCCCTCTGTCCCTCTCCCCTGCTCGCATATGATCTCTCTTTCTAAAAATAATAAAAATAAAAAAAAATAATAATAATAATAACAAAAGTAAATTAATCACTCTTTCTTCCGGATAACACTTTCTTCATGTATTCTATTGTTGTCTGCTACAATTGTTAAAACAAAACAAAACAAAAAACATGTTTGCCTTCAGCATTAGAATGTGACTTCCTTAAGGGCAGGATTTGTGTTTCATTCACCCCTGCAGCACACCTGGCTCATTTTCTCTAGACAATTAATAAATACTGTGGAGCTCCACTCAGCTATGATTGCCTTTGTTTCAAGTTTTTATCTTCCTTTCTTTAATTAAATAGGTAATACATGTTTCTTATAGAAAATGTAAGCAATGTAGATTTATTTTAGGTTGTCTGGAGGAATGCTTTCTAACAAAATGTTGACCATATAATGCAATGTTTGTTCTTCTCAATGATATATCTTGTAAAATAAATATTTGTCTTCATTATCATGTTTAATGGCTATACCGTGTCCCATTGAGTGGATATCATAATTTACGTAACCTAAATGCCCAACTCTAAGGAAGAGTTTACTTTCACATTTTCCTTGCTACAGATGCAAGCAGAAATAGGTAGAAACCAATAATAAAAGACTTTAACAGATCAATCCCAGTGGTCAAGCAGACATAGAATAAGTTACAACCGAAGAGATTTGAACAGCATGAGCATAAGGAAGATCAGATCTTGAAGGTAAACATTGAGATGTACACCCCAATAAGAGAGACTTTTTCTTTCCTTTCAAGCACACAATGAATCATTCATGACAACTGAAGATACACTATTTCACAGAAGAAACCACAAAAGAGTCTATAAAATAAAAAGATACAAATAACATTCTCAGATCTTTTTGCATTAAACAAGAAATTCACAATAAAGCAAAAATAAGTCCTTCTCTCTGAAATTTTAAAAACACCCCTCTTAACATTCCCAGGTAAAAGGTGAAAGGTAAACGAAAATTTCCTCCTAAAAGAAAATTACAGAAAATACCTCATGGCAGAATCTCTAGGTGCACAGCGACAGTGGTGATCAGAGGAAAATTCAGAAGCCTTGGATATTTGTAAACACACAGTGATGCCATGAAAACAAAGTCCCAGCTCAAAAAAGTAGGGACACATCTAAATGAAAAGAAACAGAAGAATAGAAATAATAATCGGAACAAAACGGTCCAGCAGATGGGGGAATGAGGAGGATGCAAAGATGTAAATACATAAAATAAGAAATGACAAGTGGGAGATAATGAGTCTCTCTAATGGGACCTTGAAATATTTGGGCAGATCCAGATGGACGCATCCAGTAAATGGTGGACAAGTGGGTCTAAAGCTCGGTAAGAGAGGTCCAGGCTGGAAAAACAGAGTCACCTGTTTTTGAGTGAATAAGAGTCCCCGCCCCCCCCAGGTGGCGACACTACTGGTGGGGACCTCCCATTCAGTCTCAGGTCCAGTCTCCGCGCCTCCTTGCTAGTTATACCGTATTTCCCAGGTGTCATTGGCCACTGGCTCTCGCCCGGCTTCATCTAGTGGAAGACCCTGAAGGAGACAGGAGGGCAGAGAAAGGAAAGCCAGGGTATTTGCCGCTTCTGCCTGTCTTAATGACTTCTCCAGCACTGGTTGCATGTCCAACTGTGGCCCCCACTTCCATGAGTAGTCTTGGCTTTGGGGGCTTAGGAACCGCCACATGCTCCCATGATTACTCCCACCCTAGGAGTGGTGCAAGTTTTCTACTGTTGCTGCTCTCTGCACTGCCTCAACTTCCTCCCTTTGGCTCCCAGCCCTTTTGTAACCAGTTGCCCTTACGAGCATCTTCTGTTGGACTATGTGGCATTGCTTTTATTTTCTGAGTGGAGCTCGAGCGTCCACGTCTCACTGCTGAACAAGAAAGGGGGAGTTAATGCAAACTGGGGAGCCCCTACGTTCAAGATTTAGACAGAAGAGTTTTTGAAGGAAATGGAAAAGGAGCCATCAACGAGGCAGGAAGAAAAAGAGCAAACTCCATGCACTCGTTCCTGTGATTCTTCCTCTGTCCCCTGTAACAAATGTATATTTTAATCGGTGTCTCCAGGAAACATCATGCTGAGAGCCAAAGTAGCAAATGGCAGGGAGAAGTTTCGGGGGAATGCCTCTCAAACTCCAGAAACGCTCATGTCTGCCAGCACCCAAGGCACTAGCTAACTGTCTCTTGGAAAAGGGACCCTCAGCCAAGACATACTTTATTCAGTGGCTGGGCTGGGCCCTGTTTATAATCTTAATAACACCCCAGCTTAATCAAGTCAGCCCTCCTACCTTAGCTATCATTTAATTGCCTGTGGTTTATATCTTGCATATTCAGTGGTTATGTGATTGAAAAGGTAACGACTGAGCCACTTAAAGAAGAAAAATAAAAGACAAATATTAACACACATTGCATGAGAAACTCAGATTAAATGGAGTAATTTTACATTTCATCAGATTTCCTTTTTCCAAACTACTGAGTAAAGCTTGGGCATACACACTGGGGGAGAATTCTTTCCAAGGAGAGCTTAACTGTGCTTTTCTTTCTTCCCATCAATAGATCTGCATAGCAGTGCTTATGAAATCATCTAACTAAATGTGCCTCATTAACCTATATTTATCTATATTGAGTACCTGGTGATCCCTGATGTTTCTGGAATTGATTATCTCCCTCCAGGTGAGTCTCAAAGAACCCTGAGCTGAGGAGACTTTAATGGATCTGTTGACATTTTCAAAAGATTTTAAATTTCAATCCCTCTTCCCTGACACCCCTGGTCCTTGACCATTTGGCTTGTTCCTAAGAGTTTCAAATCCTTTTATCTTTGCCCTCAGGCAGAAACTCTGACCTAATGCGACCTGTGACCTCCTCAGAGCTGCCCCAGACCCTCTGCAGCCCATCAAAGCAGTAAGGTGGTCTCAGTAACAGATGACACTTACTGCAGTCAGGAAGTGAGTAAAAATTAATTGTGCTTTCCACAAGTGTGCAGTGTGGTCACTGAAGGATAAGGAGCAGGCCCATTAAAGGGAGAGCCCACGGGACACTCAGTGGCTCTGTTCGCAGCTGCCAAAGCTTCCTGGGCAGTGCACGCAGCTGACTTAGCAGGTGGGTGCCCCGCGAAGGCAAGGAGAAGCACTCTGCTCCTGTGCTTCCAGACCCCGGCCCGTAGTACGTGCTCAAAAATGATTTATTAAATGACCCAATTAATGAATGTTGAGCAGCACAAATTTAACAGAGTTAGAATGGCAAACATAGATACAACCTTCCAAATCTGAGGAGACTTGGAAATCCTCTGGGCACCTGCCTTTGCCCGTTGGGGGCAAATGCAGCATCAAAGCCAGGTTCTGGAATCAGATAGGCGCTCCACATGTAAAAAGTATGACTCTGAGTGAGAGACGAAAGTCCGCTCAGACTCAGTTTCTCATCTGTGAAATGGGAATAATAATGGTAGGTACAGGTGACTGGGGGGGCAGATGGGTGAAATAGGTGAAGGGGATTAAGAGGGCGCTTATCATGATGAGTGCTGAGTAATGCTTAGAACTGCTGAATCTTGTACACCTGTAACTAATATAATACTGAATGTTAATTATACTTGAATTAAAAAAATAATAGTAGTTATTTTATAGGGTTATTGTAAGAGTTAGATGATATAATACCTGGAAGAGTAGCCACCCCTCAGTATATGTTAACTATTATTACTTAGGTCAGGGAATTTGGTTTTGCTTTGATATTTTATTTATTTATTTATTTTGGGAGTAAGAGAGCGAGCTGGGGAGGGGCAGAGAGAGAGAGAGAATGAGAGAGACTCTTAAACAGGCTCCACGTTGTCAGCACAGAGCCCAATGTGGGGCTCAAACCCATGAACTATGAGATCATGACCTGAGCCAAAATCAAGAGTCGAATGTTTGACTGAGCACCCAGGCGCCCCTCGATTAAAAAAAAAAAAAGGAACTTTTTTTTTCCCCCAGACAAAATCTTGATAGTGACCTCATGAATATAAAGCAGATTGAAGCAGAATTACCTTGGTAGACACTGGTGGGGGTGGGGAGCCCTGGAACTCTAGTCTGTCTCCTTCTGTCCCGTGATGTGGGAAAAACCAAAACCTCCACAGAAAACTAAGTTTCTGGAGAAAACTCTGATACTGCATTTACCTGGATCACTCCTTTCATTCCATGCACAATGGCACTGATGCTCAGAGAGGGGACGTGACCAATAAGGATCACACAGCAAGTTCCTGACCCAAGTGTCCTGCTTTCTCATTGCCTCCAAGATCTCAGACTGGCAGGGCCCTTGAAAGTGAAGTGACCTAGTCCTTTCCCTCTGTAGTATCTCTTGGTGGTGTTGGACTGGCTGACTTAGATGTCTCCATTAGCATTAGGAATTCTAATGCTGGAAAATTCTGGGCAAAATTTGCCTGCCTGCAACGTCCACTTACATTTGGTTATTATTGTGAGTGTAGTATACCAGATAAGCTGAGAGCATAAAGACAAGTTAATACCACTCACTGGCATTGAGGATACATCCAGGTCCTCCAGATCATGATGTGTGCCCCCACAGAGGTGGAGCTAGAGAGGAAAATGGATCCCTCGCCCATCTTCATGAAAGAGCTCCAGGCCCCAAATGTCCCTACCATCATTCGCCACTACCTGCCAGACAAGACTGGGGACTAGCCAAGTTCGGCATCACTGACTGAGCTGGAATCATCTTCCCGATGGTGCCTCATCCCCAGTTTCTCTTCTCATGTTCTTCATACATGTTAATAATCAACTCTTCAACTTTCAACCTGTCTTTGTAGTTATGAAAATAAACTAGAATGTGAGGGTTGCCACTCTCCCCCCCCCCCACCCCATGTCCGCTTCCCGATCCCCACGACTGTACTGCACAATAAGGAAAAAATGCCACAACAAATCACCTCATCTTCTCTCTGTGACAGTGATGGCAGGTTGGATGAGATGGCTAATGAGCCACATATTCTGGCCACTGTGCCTTGCACCACGTCAGGAGCCCATGAAAAATGGCGAGCGGAAGGAGCCCAATCCACTACTAAATTATCAGAAGGAGTGTGCCAGGGCCACAAATTCTCCCAAAGAAAGCAGTGGTGCTTCTCCATTCTCCCTCAGTATATAATGTTTGTTGTCATTCCTGGACACATGATTCTGCAGGGGCCAGAACGGCATCAACGGGCCACCCATTTCTCAGTGTTTACCATGCTGTGGTCACTTCTCCAGGAAGACCACCAGGACCCAGCCCCCATTGAGCTTCTCTAGAAGAGCATAGCATAAGTAGACCACTTCCCTCCCCTCTCAGTCTAACGTACTGTTCAAAGAGCTTTTAGAATCTAACCTCTTCCAAGAAGCCTTTCTGGATTCATCAAAGATAAGAGAAGGCAATCTAATGTCCATTCAAATTGCTCCTTAGCCCAAGGTGCAGTAACATTTCATTTAAGTTGAATAAAAAAAGTTGTGCTGTATCCAGGGATAAAACATGAATAAGACAAAATTTCTGCCCTTACAGAGGCAAGTTAGAAGGAGAAGCAGGTAAATAATTGATTTCCAGATAAGAAATTTAAAACTAAACAAGGATGCTAACTAAGAGAACCAAGGAAGTAGAAAATGGTTACACTGCCTTTGAAGAGAGATTAATGATGGGACATCCCAATCCTATCATATTGGCTCAGTGGTGATCACAGAGTGGGACTTTAGTCAATACTTGTCTATTATTTATTCAGCTACTTTTTTTTAAATGCTTATTTATTTATTTTGAGAGAGAACATGAGCAGGGGAGGGACCGAGAGAGAAGGAAAGAGAGAACCCTAAGCAGGCTCAGTGCTGTCAGCACACAGCCCAATGTGGGGTTCAGTTCCATGAACCGTGAAATCACGACTTGAGCTGAAATCAAGAGTGGGATGCTTAACTGAATGAGCCACCCAGGCACCCCTCTGCTATATTTTAAGTAATTCTGGTATCTGTTAGATTTTGTCCTCCTCTTAATTAGGCTTCCTTTTCAAACATTTAAAGGGCTGCTTTTGTATGTTTACTCTTCCCAATAATGTGTAACATCAACCTGAATTTCCCCTCCCGCAGAAGATACCCACAAAAACAATAAATTGCATATACTGAAAAAAAAAGAGAAGGGACCCATAAAAAGATCTTATTGGCATTTTCATTGAAATTGTAGTCACTGTATGGATTGATGTGGAGGAAATTGAACTACATCAATTCTTCTCATTATGGAGTTAGTTATGATATTCCGTTCATTCATATTATTTCTAAACTATGAAGTTGCTATGCTATGAAATTGTACAGTTTTCCTAGAGAGAGCCTGCATTTTTTGGACAGTGGTTTAAAAAATTCTTTACTGAAATGTGTAAAAAATTGGTGTTCAAGAATAATTTTCTCAGCTCGAATTGTTTTCCTTTTCCATCTACAAACAATACAAAATTATTGGCACCCACACACGTATACACTTAAAACTATAGTAACATTCTTTTCACAGAACCACATTAGATGGGGTTTAAATTGCTGAAAACTCAAGATGATTTCAAAAAGTGTTGCAGGGATGATTTTTTTATTTTCTAAAAAGCTGACTGACAGTAAAACAATTCAGATAAAATTATTTTCTGTGGTTGTCAAAAGTTTCATGAAGGTCACATTTCAACCAAAATCATTATTATATTTACTTTTGGTGTTTATATTCTTGTTAATGGGGATTATTGTTGTTTTAAATGATTACTTCTAGAATTTAAAAAGCACAATTTTGTACTAGTCTGATATTCTTATTGAACTCAATTACGGTCTTGGTAGTTTTTCATTTGATTTATTTCTGACACTTTATATGTAGACAATCAAATCATATAAAAATGATAACTATATTCTTTCCAATTTTATGTCTCATTTTTTAGTTCACATCTTATTTTACTGGTTAAGACCTCAAAATATTAAATAATAGTAGTGATTGCCAACATCTTATCTTACTCACAATTTTACTGGTATTATCTAGTATTTTATTGTTTAATCTGTTGTCTAGTATTTGTTTCTAATAAATATACTTACATTATCAGGTTAAAATGGTGGATTTAAAAGTTTTCTATCCACTTGAATATATATATATATTACTCAACTGTTTAAAAAAATGATGTATAGAATATAGACAACCCTATACAACCCCAGGTTCTCTACAGGGGACATAAGTTAGGGTGTTTCCTTGGACTTGTTAAAATGAATGAAGTAACATATACTCTTCAGCAAACTTTTCAACAACAAAGGTTAAAATGCAAAAGGATTTTTTTTTTTCAAATGAGCCTTACCTAATTCAGAAATTAAAAGTATACAGAATTAGCCAGTTGCTAATACTGCCAAAGAGGGAAGAAAATTGTGTCCATAAGCAAATGATCTGAACCCTAATATTTTCACAATTGAAAATTAGGACGATTACCATCTCCCATGACTGTTTTAAGACGAAATGAGACATAAGACATCTGATATAATTCCTGGCACATGCCAAGCGCTCAGTATGTCTTAGTTGTTTTCACTTCCTTTAGCCAAATGCCAAATATGTAATAATCACTCTATGAATAAGTAGAGAACAAAATAGAATTTACCATTCAATACATTTCAATACATTTACCCCTTACCTGGATAGCGTCTAACCACCCACCATCCTTTTTTTTTCTTCTCTACAAGAGACTCTGCTTCCAGCATTTGCTTTATGAGCAGCTGTTACACTCCAAGCACTGCGCTACACAATTTTACGTGTGTTCTTCTGCCAAACTACAATGGTAGATTTTAGATTATACAATTAGAAAGGTCTACATGGTCTTTTTTGTACCTTTTTCAGCACTGCCCCATTTGCAGTTAAGAACTCAAACTCAAGAATGTACTTTGGATGATAATGATGATGTGGAGGGCTCAGAGAATCTCAGCATGGGAAGGGATCAAGAAAAAACTGGGGCGGGGGGGGAGGGAGGAGGGGAGTTGCTATCCCTATTTATCATGATCCATGTGAATGTTAGTAAAAGTGCACTTTTCATTCAAATAACATTTATTAATGGGGTGCGTCAGCTCAGTCAGTTCAGCATCTGACTCTTGATTTTGGCGCAGGTCATGATCTCATGGCTTGTGAGATTGAGATCCACGTCAAGCTCTGCACTGACAGCATGGAACCTGCTTGGGGTTCTCTCTGCCCCTCCCCTGCTCATGCTCTCTCTCACTCTTTCTTTAAATAAATAAATAAATACTTAAAAACTTATGAAACACCTGGCAATGTCTGGGCGCTGGGCATGTGGAACTAATCAAGAATGACAAGGTTCTACTTTTTGCACCTACTGTTCCTGACACTTGAAAATCCCTTCTCTCAGACCCCTGCATGGCTCCCTCTTTTGCCTCCTTAGGTCTCTACCTACATGCCATGGTGTCAAAGAGATTTTCCTCATTAGCTTACCTAGTGGCCCATATCTTTTGGTCTGGTCCTAGTCATGGGTATAAATTTCTCTAACACACTATTGGTACACATTAAACCTATGGTCAACCAGTGTCATTTTTCATAGGAAGGACTTACCTAGTCAGTTAACAGTCCTCCACTCTTGAGGTGGAGGGCTGGAAATAAAGTGAATGCATATCCCTGTCATCTTGAGTCAGGCCTGCCCATTACCATTTTTACATCTTCATTCTTTCATCCAGAATACTGTGCTTTTCCCCAAGTAGACTACTGACCACAAATGTGATCAGAACAAGTTCTCTTCTCTCTCCCGGTTATTAAATGCACATGTGGATAGAATGTGGGTAGAACAGTGGCAGAATCCTGGGTTAATCCATACCCTTCAGAGACAGATTTGCCAATGGACGATGAAATCACCAACTTTAAATACCATCCATTTGCCAAAGAGTCCCAAATCTACATCAAATCTTGGCCTCCCCTGGAGATTCCAGATTTGTTTATCAAGCTGTTTTATATCTCCACTTGGACATTCGAGAGGCATTTCACACTTAACATGTTCATGAACCTCCCAGTCTTCTCCATCTGGTATTCCTGTCATTTTCTCAGGCAGGAAAACTAGAAGTCACCCTTGATTCCTCTCTTTGCCTAATCTAATCCGTTAGTAAATCCTGGGAGGTTTGGCTCCCATCGTGTATCACAAATTCAACTGCTCTAGCATCTTTTTTTTTTTTTTGCTTGGAATAGTAACCTCCTGGTATCTCTCCTGTTTGGCCCACTCCAATCCATTCTCAACAGAGCTACCAGTGCGATTAAAACAAAACAGGACAAAGAAACAAAAATCAGATGATTATGTCACTTCTTTGCCTAAAAACCTTCAATGGCTTTCCATTTGCAATTAGATTAAAATGCAAATCCTTACCTTGATTTCACAGCCTAACCTAACTTAAAACCTGCCTCCTTCCCTGCCTTCCTCTCTTTTTTCCAGTCCCCACTTTGTTCCTTACCCCACACTTTCCTTGATTTACATGCTGTTCCTCAAGCCCACTCTGCTCATTACCTACTTAATGGCCTTTGCACCACCCAGGCCCGCAACGTCGATTTTTTTCCCCCTGGTTTCCACCTGGATGATTCTTCTTAGCTTTCAGATCTCAGCCTAAGAGTCATTCTTTTCTTTTCAGACTTTTGTTGACCACCCAGTAGCCAATGCGTTGCTCTCCATGTCATTCTCTACTTTAATCTCTTCAGAGGAGATACTGTATTGATGCGTAATTGTTCATTTATATAGTAACTGTCCCTCTGATTAGAACGGAAGATCGTTGGGGACAGAGATTTTGTCTCACTTGTTTAGTGCTATAGTCCAGATCCTAGAAGAATGCCTGCTATATTAACAGGTTCTCAGCAAACACTGATGGATGACCCAACAGTCCTCAGCCTTCAGGTCTTGAACTTGTCCAAAAGGGCATCACAAGAAGCCAGGATAAGGGATGTTAAGATACATTAGGCTATTGCATTCCTTTAAACTATGAGTCTAATAATCATATTTTTTAAAAAGACAAAGGAAGAAATGAAATTAGTTCTGGATAGCTTGTTAGCTCCTGGATCATTGCTTTCTTTACTCGATGTTCACAAACTAGCTGTTTAAGAATATGTTTTTTCCTTTATTGGTTTTCTTCAATTACAAAAGCAGTGCGTGCTCATTGAGAGAAATTCTAATAACATAGGAGTGTATAAAGAATAAGAAACACCATCTCTCCTCTATTCCCTTTCTCCCTTTCCAGTGGTTACTAGTTTGATCAATACCCTTCTTTTTTCCATGCACATACACATAGGGAGATATACATATGTAGCTTTAATGCAAACATAGGATATGTGTGTATGTATATGTATTTCTTTTTACTTACCATATGGTAGACATTTTTCTATATCCATACAGACTGATCTACTATATATTTAATTGTTGCACAGAATTCCATTGCATTCATTACTTTACTTATTCAAAATACACTTATTTTATGAGCAAAGAAATAAAAATGTGGGATTATAGATAAATAAGAATGGCAAGATGTTGACAATTGTACAGCCGGGTGATGGCACATGAAGCTTATAATACTATTCTTTGACGTAGATTTGAAAGCTTCCATAATGGTTAAATTTAAAACATTTTTTTAGTGTTTATTTATCTTTAAGAGAGAGACACAGAGTGAGAGCAGGGGAGGGGCAGAAAGAGAGGGAGACACAGAATCCGAAGCAGGTTCCACACTCTGAGCTGTCAGCACAGAGCTCAACTCTGGGCTTGAACACATGAACTGCGAGATCATGACCTAAGCCAAAATCAGATGCTTAACCGACTGAGCCACCCAGGTGTCCCTTTAATCATTAAATGTAAAAAGAAATACTGGGCACCTGGATGGCTCAGTCAGTTAAGTGTCTGATTCTTGATTTTTGCTCAGGTCAAGATCTCATGGCTTGTGAGTTTGAGTCCTGGGTAGAGCTTTGAGCTGACAGCACGGAGCCTGCTTGGCATTCTCTTTTCTGTCTCTCTGCCCCTCTCCCCCTGCTCACGCTCTGTCTCTCTCCACATAAATAAGTAAATAAAAATTTAAAAATAAATAAAAAGAGACCTCATTCTTATGGTGAATTACCAAATACTTTCCTCTGAGATCATAAACAAAATAGGATGCCCTATATTACTTCTACTGATCATTGTAATGAGGGTCTTGGGCACCATAATAAGTCAAGAAAATAAAAGGGATAAGAAATAAAAAAATAAGAAATAAAGGAGTCATTATTCATAGATGACATAATTTCACATAAAGAAAATCCAAAAGAATCTACAAAGTATTAGAATTAATTAGTGAATTCGGCAAGGTCTTTGTTTACAAGGTTGATACACAACTCAATTGTATTACTATTTACCATCAACAGAGAAAAAGATAAATTTTTAAAAATCTACTGAAAACATCAAGTACTTCAGAATAAACTTACTGAGAGATATGTAAGCCTTCTTTGTCGACAACGACATGACATTGAGGGAAATTAAAGATAATCGAAAACAACTACCTAACAAATACTTTTATATTCTACGCCATACACTCTGGCAGGCTGAGGATAGAGCATTAAGTAAAAATAAGACACAGTCCCTGTGTTCTCGAACTTGCAGTCTGGTGGGGTGACCAATACCCGTTGGCGAGCCATGCAAATTAATGTAATATTGCAAATGTGGGAAGGGTTACAGGGAAAGGTTCATAGCATTGTGAGAGCTTTAGAGATAGGATTTGACCTGATCAAAAAACCAGGGAAGGGGTCTTCAACTGCATTGCGAACAAAACGAACAATATATTCAAAGACTTTATGTAAACAACAAATATGAACCCTAATCGAGTCAACCATTCTTGGTATGGATGGCTAGTTAGGTCATGTGGTAGACTTTCTGCTGAAGAGGCTGCAAAGTCTCCCTTCCCTTGGGTAGTACCCTACTGTATGGACTCTGGGGTAGGCCATGTGGCTTACTTTGGTCAAGGCAATTATAGCAAATGTTGATTCAAGTGGACACTTAAAAATACTGTACCCTGGGGCCTTCTCTCTCTTGCTGCACTTAGAACCCTGGGAACACCATGTGAACGAGTTCAGGCTAACCTGCCAGGGAAAAAGAGACACGCAGAACAGAGACCAGCAGTCCCAGCTGACCGTTCAGCCTGCTGACAACCAGACATGTGAGGGGACCATTCTAGACCATCAGCTGCAAGCTGAAACATTGGCACACATGAGAGAGCCAAACAGAGATCAGCCAAGTCAGCTGAGACCGGAAAAGCGACCTGGCCAACTCAGAATCATGAGCTAAATAGAATGGTTATTGTTTTATGCCACCATGATTTGGAGTAGGTGCTGGGCAGCAAAAGCTAATGGATACAGGTTAACTGCAGTTTTTTGGTCTTATGAATGGTGCTTAAGGAAATGCCTTTGCATTTACATCTTGGTGCACCTGACATAGCAAGGTCCTCGTAATTGGTACTTTTACTGTTATCAAGATGATTTAGGGGGTGCCTGGTGACTCAGTTGGTTAAGCATCTGACTCTTGATTTCAGCTCAGGTCATGATCTCGTGGTTTGTGAGATCGAGCCCCAAGTCATGTTCTGTGATGACAGTATGGTGCCTGCTTGGGATTCTCTCTCTCCCTCTCTCTCTGCCCCTTCTGTCACCTGTTCTCTCATCCTCTCTCTCTCTCTCTCTGTCTGCTCCCCCCTCTCTCTCAAAATAAATAATTAAACATAAAAATAAAGGTGAATTTGGGGCATCTGTGTAGCTCAGTTAGTTATGCGTCTGACTCTTGATTTCAGCTAAGGTCTTGATCTCACACTTCATGAGTTCAAGTCCCATGTTGGACCCGCACTGACAGTGCACAGCATGCTTGGGGTTCTCTGTCTCCCTCTCTCTGCCCCTCCCTCACTTGTGCACTCTCTCTCTCTCTTAAAAATAAATAAACATAAGGGGCGCCTGGGTGGCGCAGTTGGTTAAGCGTCCGACTTCAGCCAGGTCACGATCTCGCGGTCCGTGAGTTCGAGCCCCGCGTCGGGCTCTGGGCTGATGGCTCAGAGCCTGGAGCCTGTTTCCGATTCTGTGTCTCCCTCTCTCTCTGCCCCTCCCCCGTTCATGCTCTGTCTCTCTCTGTCCCAAAATTAAATAAACATTGAAAAAAAAAATTTTTTTTTAAAAATAAAAAATAAATAAATAAACATAAAAAAAATGTAAAAAAAAAAAAAAAAGGTGAATTAGGAAGTTGCCCGGATGAGGAAACCAAAATACCAAACTGTTGCATGGGGAAGGAGATATTTGGGATTAGTAGCCAGGCCTTCAAATCCCAACTCAACACTCATTCAAATCCATCACTGTCTTATCTTGCTAGTAAAGAAAAGCAGCACATATTTCAGTCAAAAATCAAAGAAGTTCAAATTCAGTTTGTGGGGTGACAACCAGTCTACACTTTTAAAATACCTGTACCTTTTAATTCTGGCAAGCTCAGATTGGTTGAGCTTGTCAGGATTTAAGGAAAAGTGTTCCAACAAGAAAGACCACTGGGAGGGCTGATTCCGCTTTGAACAGAAAAATACTGCTGACCCCTGGGAAGGAAACATAGCAGACAAACATTTTCCCTGACTTGATTGGTCTGAGAGTAGCCACAAATCACGAAGGGTTAAACAAAGATTGTAAACTTTCGTCAGCAGGGAGTGGTAAAGTTTATTTTTTTTAATCCAGTCTGGAGAATTACAAAAATATTATTTTCCTGGAACTTGGAAGGAGAGTTCAGCAGACAATATGAATTTCAGGAAAATATTTTTGCCATTAATTATGTCATAAGCAAAAGAGTAAAATAAACTGTTTATTATCACATATAAAATGCTTTTGATCAGTCAACTGAAAAACTAATTTCATTTTCTCATTACCCTGCCTCAGGCATTCTTTAACGTCAATTTTTATTATAGCAAAGGCAAGGAAATTAAAATGATCAGTTATGGTGCAGACAGAAACATTTGCTTCACAATTTTTAAAAGTAAAAATAATAGAGCACTGAACCTCTTTATCATTCGTAATAATCACAACTCATCTGGTAAGGGAAGAATTCTACTTCAGGGGTATCATCACCACCACAACCCTCACCTCGAGTCCTGAGAACCGTTAGGGTTGGTCAGCACTGGGAGAGATGCTGGAACCCGATTCACGTATCTAGTAGAGACTGGGTTGAATTTCCAGCCCAAATGGCTCAAAGTTCCACAGATGGACTAGGCAAGAGGGGGCTCTATTTCCACCCAGAGAAGCTAAAAAAGAAAGTTATGAGGAGGATTAAGGAAGTATGAGCTTGGTCTCCATCTTTTGGTCCAAAAATTGGTATTATGGAAACAGAAATGATCTTATAAAACCACACAGTTAAGGGGTGCCTGGGTGGCTCAGTTGGTTAAACGTCCAAGTTCACTTCAGGTCACGATCTCACAGTTCATGAGTTAGAGCCCTGCGTCGGGCTCTGTGCTGACAGCTCTGAGCCTGGAGCATCCTGTGTCTCCTTCTCTCTGTCCCTCCGCCTCTCACATTCTGTCTTTCTCTCTCAAAAATAAATAAACATTAAAAAAAAATTTTTTTAACACAAATAGTTAGAAGACATGTTTTCTGTTTTTTTTTTAAGTTTATTTATTTATTTTTGAGAGAAAGAGAAAGAGTATGTGTGTATGAGTGGGGGAGGGGCAGATGGAGAAGGAGCCAGAGAATCCCAAGCAGGTTCCATGTTTCCCGAGCACAGTGCCAAGTGGAGCTCAATCCCAAGAACCATGAAATCATGACCTGAGCTGAAATCAAGAGTCAGATGCTCAACGAACTGATCCACCCAGGTGCCACAGGGAGACATCTTTCCTAAACTTGGTCCTGTCCCTCATAAACTGAGCACAGCATTATAAAGCATTAAAAAGGCTATGCATGTGAGGAGGAGCCACGATGGCGGAAGAGCATGGAAGTTTTTTTGCGTCTCGCATCCATGAAATACAGCCAGACCAACACTAAACCATCCTGCACACCTAGAAAACTGACTTGAGGATTAGCAGAAAAATCTGCACAACCTGAACCACAGGACTCAGCAGGTACACGGCGCAGAGAGGTAAACTGGGGGAGAGAGAAGGCACAGAGGGCAGGGAGCTGTTTTTGCACCCAGAGAGAGGATGGACGGAGATGGGGTGGGGGGAGAATATGGGAAAAGCGCCCCCCCAAAAGCAGCTGGAGAGAAAGTGGAAAAGTGGAAACAGCTGCCGGGACTGAACTACAAAGGGAGAAAGGAGAGGGGTTAAATTCCATTAAGACTATAAACAGGGGGAGTGCAGAGGCTGCAACTCTGCAGCTCAATACCTGGTGATGCTCTTGGTGGGAAGGGCGAATCCCCAGGAGCAGAGTGGAGTCCAGGGTTCTTCAGGCCACACGGGGAGAGGCAGTTCACCTGCTGGGAGGATACCTGGTAGAGGCTGTGTGGGTCCCCAAAGGCAAGGCCCCAATGGACCCAGGAGAACGACCACATTCGCTGGTGCTGGAACAAGGTCATTAAGGGTGATGCCTGCAGCCAGATGTGTGTTGTGATTTTCCATAATCCTTGAAACGCTGCTGCTACACTACCTCGCGAACTTTTTCTGGAGCAAGCTGGCACCCGGTCACAGTCTCTGGGCTTCAGCAGCAGCAGGGACCCGCAAACGTTCCTGGGTGCGGCCGGCACCTGGCCATTGCTCGGCAAGACCCTCCACAGAGGGGTGGGACGGGTCAAAGCTGTTGTCCTTCAGAAGTAAGAGGTCGGGAAAAACAGCCGTATCGGAGACAAAACTCAGGAGGGAGGTGCTACCTGGGACTTGGTCACGGACTGTGTAAAAGCAGGAAATGGATGGAAGCCGAAGACAAAGGATGGGTGCACGATCGCTGATCAGGGAGAACAGAGTTCCGGATACTAGAGACCCAGTAGATGGATGACGCCATCTTCACCGATCCCGCGCATACGCAGACGCACCTACAAGCGCGGCAACAATCCACCCCAGTAGGCTAGCAGCGCCATCTAGTGGAGAGCGGAGCCGTTACACTAAGCCCCGCCGAACGAGGCCAACCTCGCTCTTGAGGAACACAAGTCTCTCCACCTGCTTAGTTTATGGACTATAAAGCGCTTCATAGTTTGACTTCTAGGGGAAAACAAAGTAATTTCAGTCATATTTCAGTCTATTTGCCAGTCCATCTATTCCATTTTCTTTCTTTCTTTCTTTTACTTTTTTCTTTCATCTCTTTTTCATTTCTTTTCTTTTTCTTGAATACAGAAAGAGAAAAAATTCATTTTTATTTTCAATTTTTATTAAAAATTTTTTCTACTATGTTTTTTACTTTTGTCTAAATTTTTTCAAATTCTATTTTACTTCCATCATTTCATTTGAGTCTACTTCAGTGTATTCATTTTTTCAAATTTTCAAGTGATTTCCTTTTTCTTTTTTTTTCTTTCCCCTTTTTTCTTTACTCTATCAAGCCCCTTCCAACACCCAGACCAAAGCACACCTAGGATCTAGCATCACTTATTCGATTCTTTTTGTGTGTGTTTGTTTTTAATTTTTTAATTTTAATATTTTTTAGTTTTAATATTTTTTAATTTTAATTTTTTTAACCTCATTAATTCCTTTTCTCCCTTCAAAATGACAAAATGAAAGAATTCACCCCAAAAGAAAGAACAGGAAGAAACAACAGCCAGGGACTTAACCAACACAGATACAAGCAAGATGTCTGAACTGGTATTTAGAATCATGATAATAAGAATACTAGGTGGAGTCAAAAATAGATTAGAATCCCTTTCTGCAGAGATAAAAGAAGTAAAAGCTAGTCAGGATGAAATAAAAAATGCTATAACTGAGCTGCAATCTCAAAGGGATGCCACGCTGGCAAGGATGGATGAGGCAGAACAGAGAATAAGCAATATAGAGGACAAACTTATGGAGACTAATGAAGCAGAAAAAAAAGGAGAGATTAAGGTAAAACAGCACGATTTAAGATTTAGAGAAATCAGTGACTCATTAAAAAGGAACAATATCAGAACCATAGGGTCCCAGAAGAGGAAGAGAGAGAAATAAGGGTAGAAGGATTATGTGAGCAAATCACAGTAGAAAACTTTCCTAACCTGGGGAAAGATACAGACATCAAAATTCAGGAAGCACAGAAGACTCCCAATAGATTCAACAAAAACCGACCATCAACAAGGCATATCATAGTCAAATTCACAAAATACTCAAGCAAGGAAGGAATCATGAAAGCAGCAAGGGAAAAAAAGTCCTTAACCTACAATGGAAGACAGATCAGGTTTGCAGCAGACCTATCCACAGAAACTTGGCAGGCCAGAAAGGAGTGGCAGGATATATTCAATGTGCTGAATCAGAAAAATGTGCAGCCAAGAATTCTTTATCCAGCAAGGCTGTCATTCAAAATAGAAGGAGAGATAAAAAGTTTTCCAGACAAACAAAAATTAGAGGAGTATGTGACCACTAAACCAGCCCTGCAAGAAATTTTAAGGGGAACTCTCTTAGGGGAGAAAATATATAAATAAATAGATAAATAAATACCCAAAGAGACAAAGACTAGAACGGACCAGAGGAACACCACCAGAAACTCCAACTCTACAAGTAACATAATGGCAATAAATTCATATCTTTCAGTACTCAATCTAAATGTCAATGGACTAAATGCTCCAATCAAAAGACACAGGGTAACATAATGGATAAGAAAACAAGATCCATCTATATGCTGTTTACAAGAGACCTACTTAAAAAAATTTTTTTAGTGTTTATTTATTTTTGACAGAGAGAGAGAGAGAGAGAGACAGAGCATGAGTGGGGGAGGGGCAGAGCGAGAGGGAGACACAGAATCTGAAACAGGCTCCAGGCTCGAACTGTCAGCACAGAGCCCAATGCAGAGCTTGAACTCACAGACGGCAAGATCATGACCTGAGCTGAAGTCAAATGCTCAACCGACTGAGCCACCCAGATGCACCACAAGGACCCACTTTAGACCTAAAGACACCTTCAGATTGAAAGCAAGGGGATGGAGAACCATCTATCATGCTAATGGTCACCAAATGAAAGCCAGAGTAGCCATACATATATCAGACAATCTAGACTTTAAAATAAAGACTGTATCAAGAGATGAAGAAAGGCATTATATCATAATTAAGGGGTCTATACACCAAGAAAACCTAACAATTATAAACATTTATGTACCAAATGTGGAAGAACCCAAATATATAAATCAATTAACCACAAACATAAAGAAACTCATTAGTAGTAATACCATAATAGTGGGGGACTTCAACACCCCACTCACAGCAATGGACAGATAATCTAATCAAAAAATAAACAAGGAAACAATGGCTTTGAATGACACACTGGACAAAATGGACTTAACAGATATATTCAGAACATTTCATCCTCAAGCAGTGGAATATACATTCTTCTCCAGGGCACATGGAACGTTCTCCAGAATAGATCACATACTGGGACACAAATCAGCCCTCAACAAGTACAAAAATATCAAGATCATACCATGCATATTTTCAGATCACAACGCTATGAAACTCGAAATCAACCACAAGAACTAATTTGGAAAGTTAACAAATAGTTGGAGACTAAAGAACATCCTACTAAAGAATGAATGGGCTAACCAAGAAGTTAAAGAGGAAATTAAAAAGTTCATGAAAGCCAATGAAAATGATAACAACACACCCCAAAACCTCTGGGACGCAGGGAAGGCAGTGATAAGAGGAAAGTATATAGCAATTCAGGCCTTCCTAAAGAAGGAAGAAAGATCTCAGGTACACAACCTGACCTTATGCCTTAAAGAGCTGGAAAAAGAACAGCAAATAAAACCCCAAACCAGCAGAAGACAAGAAATAATAAAGATTAGAGCAGAAATTAATGCTATTGAAACCAAAAAAAAAAAAAAAAAGAAAAAACAGTAGAACAGATCAATGAAACCACAAGCTGGTTCTTTGAAAGAATTAACAAAATTGACAAACCACTAGCCAGTTTGATCAAAAAGAAAAAGGAAAAGACCCAAATAAATAAAATCAAGAATGAAAGAGGAGAGATCACAACCAACACAGCAGAAATAAAAGCAATAATAAGAGAATATTATGAGCAATTATACGCCAATAAAATGGGCAATCTGGAAGAAATGGACAAATTCCTAGAAACATATACATTACCGAAACTGAAACAGGAAGAAATAGAAAATTTGAACAGACCCATAAGCAGTAAAGAAATCGAATTAGTAATCAAAAATCTCCCAAGAAACGAGAGTCCAGGGCCAGATGGCTTTCGAGGGGAATCCTACCAAACATTTAAGGAAGAGTTAACACCTATTCTCTTGAAGCGTTTCCAAAAAATAGAAATGGAAGGAAACCTTCAAAACTCTTTCTATGAAGCCAGCATTACCTTGATTCCAAAACCAGACAGAGACCCCACTAAAAAGAAGTACTACAGGCCAATTTCCCTGATGAACATGAATGCAAAAATCCTCAACAAGATATTAACCAACGGGATCCAAGAATACATTAAAAAAAGTATTCACCACGACCAAGTGGGATTTATACCTGGGATGCAGGGCTGGTTCAATATACACAAAACAATCAATGTGATTCATCACATCAGTAAAAGAAAGGATAAGAAACATATGATCCTCTCAATAGATGCCGAGAAAGCATTTGACAAAATACAGCATCCTTTCTTGATAAAAACCCTCAAGAAAGTAGGGATAGAAGGATCATACCTCAAGATCATTAAAGCCATATACAAAAGACCCAACGCTAATATCACCCTCAATGGGGAAAAACTGAGAGCTTTCTCCCTAAGGTCAGGAACAAGACCGGGATGTCCGCTCTCACCACTGTTATTCAACATAGTATTGGAAGTCTTCACCTCTGCAATCAAACACAAAGAAATAAAAGGCATCCAAATAGGCCAGGAGGAGGTCAAACTTTCACTCTTCGCAGATGACATGATACTCTATATGGAAAACCCAAAAGATTCCACCAAAAAACTGTTAGAACTAATTAATGAATTCTGCAAAGTTGCAGGATATAAAATCAATGCACAGGAATCGGTTGCATTCCTATACACCAACAATGAAGCAACAGAAAGAGAAATCAAGGAATCGATCCCATTTACAATTGCACCAAAAAACATAAAATTCCTAGGAATAAATCTAAGCAAAGAGGTGAAAAATCTGTACACTGAAAACTATAGAAAGCTTATGAAAGAAATTGAAGAAGACACAAAAAATGGAAAAAGATTCCATGTTCCTGGATAGGAAGAACAAATATTGTTAAACTGTCGTTACTACCCAAAGCAATCTACATATTCAATGCAATCCCTATCAAAATAACACTAGCATTCTTCACAGAGTTAGAACAAATAATCCTAAAATTTGTGTGGAACCAGAAAAGACCCCGAATAGCCAAAGCAATCTTGAAAAAGTAAACCAAAGCAGGAGGCATCACAATCCCAGACTTCAAGTTGTATCACAAAGCTGTAATCATCACGACAGTATGGTACTGGCACAAAAACAGACACTCAGAGCAATGGAACAGAATAGAGAACCCAGAAATGGACCCACAAAGTTATGGCCAACTAATCTTTGACAAAGCAGGAAAGAATATCCAATGGAATAAAGACAGTCTCTTCAGCAAGTGGTGCTGGGAAAACTGGACTGTGACATACAGAAGAATGAACCTGGACCACTCTCTTACACCAGACACAAAAATAAACTCAAAATGGTTGAAAGACTTAAATGTAAGACAGGAAGCCATCAAAATTCTCGAGGAGAAAGCGGGCAAAAATCTCTTTGACCTTGGCTGCAGCAACTTCTTACTCAATACGTCTCCAGAGGCAAGGGAAACAAAAGCAAAAATGAACTACTGGGACCTCATCAAAATAAAAAATCTTCTCTACAGTGCAGGAAACAATCAGCAAAACTAAAAAGAACCAATGGAGTGGGAGAAGATATTTGCAAACAACATATCAGATAAAGGGTTAGTATCCAAAATCTATAAAGAATTTATCAAACTCAACACCCAAAAAAACAAATAATCCCACGAAGAAATGGGCAAAAGACATGAATAGACACTTCTCCAAAGAAGACATCCAGATGGCCAACAGACACATGAAAACATGCTCAACATCACTCATCATCAGGGAAATACAAATCAAAACCACAATGAGATACCACCTTACACCTGTCAGAATGGCTAACATTAACAACTCAAGCAACAACAGATGTTGGCGAGGATGCAGAAAGAGGATCTCTTTTGCATTGCTGGTGGGAATGCAAACTGGTGCAGCCTCTCTGGAAAACAGTATGGAGGTTCCTCAAAAAATTTAAAACAGCACTACCCTACGAGCCAGCAATTGCACTACTAGGTATTTATCCAAGGCATACCGGTATGCCGTTTCGAAGGACATATGCACCCCAATGTTTATAGCAGCACTATCAACAATAGCCAAAGTATGGAAAGAGCCCAAATGTCCATCGATGGATGAATGGATAAAGAAGATGTGGTATATATATATACAATGGAGTATTGCTCAGCAATCAAAAATAATGAAACCTTGCCATTTGCAATTATGTGGATGGAACTGGAGGGTATTATGCTAAGTGAAATTAGCCAGTCAGAGAAAGACAAATATCATATGACTCCACTCATATGAGGACTTTAAGACATAGAACAGATGAACATAAGGGAAGGGAAGCAAAAATAATATAAAAACAGGGAGGGGGACAAAACAGAAGAGACTTTTAAGTATGGAGAACAAACAGAGGGTTACAGGAGGGGTTGTGGGAGGGGGAATGGGCTAAATGGGTAAGGGTATTAAGGAATCTACTCCTGAAATCATTGTTGCACTATATGCTAACTAATTTGGATGTAAATTAAAAAAATAAAATAAAAAAAAATAGTGAGTGTATCTAAAGTGTTGAATGAGTTGGCAGCAGGCATCCATAGGAAACATTATTTGTTCGTGTTGGATTGCTGGCTTGAGTGACTGTCTAGAAATCAGAAACTTTCTCTACTCATTTATTTACTAATAAATATTAATTGTGTACAGTCAAGTACATACCCATCTTCCAGATGTGATAGGGGTTTAACATTTTATCATATTTGCTGCGGAGTAATTTTTTTAAGAACCAAAATCTTAAAATTATAATTAAAGCTCCCTTTGTATTCAGCCTAATTACATTTCTCTTTCTCTCTCTCAAAAAAAATTGTATACATTTTCTATGTACACATTAAGTCATAAACATATAGATTGCATTGTTTTGTGTGTTTTTAAAACTTAAATAAATAGTATCTATTGTATATATTTAAAAAAAGGCTATGCATGTGAAAGAACTTTGTAAAATAATAATCAATGTCCATTTTACAATGGCTGTTAAATTAACAATGTCCTAGCCAGGGAGAACCTAGCACTTGGTTGCTTCATCTGGAGGATCACTGGCTATGAACAGACCTCTTGTTTTTTTGGCCATAGGAAGAGGAAGTGATTCAAGGGTAGGGTGTTGATGGGAAGAGGAGAAATAAGGCTTGATGATGGAGTGATGTCAGAACCTCTGACCCCTTGTCAGCCTGAACAATCTGACCGAAGGCCCCGTGGAAAAAGAAAGGGGGGAGAAACTGAAAGATCCTGACTCCACCACTCTTGGGTGAATGTCCTGGTCCAGAGCCTAGAGCCCAAGGTTGTCAAAGAGCCCTGTCCTCTCTGACCCACGTCTCCACACACCCAGTGTAGCACTGGCAGTCTAACGAGGCTACATTTTATGACACAGAGGTGTTGATGTAACCCTTGACAAGACGGGAAAGGCGGAAGGAAGTAGACCTGCTCTTCGGGACGCATACCTTTCCCTGCTCCCCACCTTCAAGCCAGAAATGCCCTAAGAAGCTTAGGCAGAGTTCCCTCAAAGACAGAAGAGTCTTTGCTATAGCCAAACGACCTGTCCACTCTGGCTCACACATAGGCCCCGCGGGGAAGTCACTATCCTCTGAGAGTTGAATACACATCACCATGCCTCTGGTTGTCCCAACAGAGATAAATCTTGAGCCTGTATTCTTTTTATTTTTTTTAACATTTATTTATTATTGAGAGACAGAGAGACACAGAGCATGAGCAGGGGAGGGGCTGAGAGATGGAGAGACACAGAATCTGAAGCAGGCTCCAGGCTCTGAGCTGTCAGCACAGAGCTGGATGTGGGGCTCGAACTCACAAACCGCGAGATCATGACCTGAGCCGAAGTCAGAGGCTTAACCGACTGAGCCACCCAGGCACCCCGAGTCTGTATTCTTTTTAAAACAATTTTTTAATGTTTATTTTATTTATTTTGATAGAGAAAGAGAGAGAGAGATAAAGCATAAGCAGGGGAGGGGCAGAGAGAAAGAGACAGAGAATCCCAAGCCGGCTCTGTGCCATCGGCATAGAGCCCAGGGCAGGGCTCGAACCCATGAACGGTGATATCATGACCTGAGCTGAAATCAAGAGTCAGACACTTGACTGACTGAGCCTCCCAGGTGCCCTTTGAGCCTGTACTCTTTAGGCGCTCTGTATGCCATGTGGGGGACAAAACAAATCCCCCAAAGACCGTGCCCTCTAGGATAAGTCAATCCACTAGAGAGTCAAAACTCAGACGTGAAATGACGTCAAGAGCAAACAGCAAACAGCCTATGAAAACCTCCAGTTGGGAGGGATGGGCAATGTGGAGTGGGGGAGGCGGTCTTCTCAGAGGAGGATAGCACATCCCAGTAGATGAGGCTTGTTATTTTTTTTTAATTTTTTTTTCAACGTTTTTATTTATTTTTGGGACAGAGAGAGACAGAGCATGAACGGGGGAGGGGCAGAGAGAGAGGGAGACACAGAATCGGAAACAGGCTCCAGGCTCCGAGCCATCAGCCCAGAGCCTGACGCGGGGCTCGAACTCACGGACCGCGAGATCGTGACCTGGCTGAAGTCGGACGCTTAACCGACTGCGCCACCCAGGCGCCCCGAGGCTTGTTATTGATGACAATCTCCTCTATTTCACTGTTCTCTCACTTGCCTCAAAAATGGGTGTTGGCTGTGTTCTTGCTATGAACAAGGAGGGACCTGCCGATGGGCGGCTACATCCAGATGTCAAACAATAAAGTCAGTTAGGTGTCCTTACCTCTTGGCCTCACTTCCTCAGCACCAGCCCTGTTGTCGGGCATATTCTCCCACGTGCCTGCTATCGGGAGCTCCAATGTTGCATCCCTCTGGCATCAACAGCAAGAGGGCTTCTCTCTTCTGCTAGTGCGGACACACGTTCTGGAATGGAGTCTCTTTGATCCCGGATAGCCTGCTTTGAGTGAAGTGCCCCTAACAGGCGGAACCATACAATAATTCCGACTGGCCACGCTTGGGTCACATGACCTTTCCTGGAGCTGCGAGCAGGGTGGTTCTTCAAGGAAAAAGGTAGCACAGAAGGAAAATTCAGCAGAATGCTCTGTAAGCACCAAGACCAGGCTCACCTTTTCCAAGCTTTCACTAGGGCTTGGTTGGGAGCAGAAAGAAGATTTGAGGGCAGATTCTAGATCCCCTCATGCCTGTGGCGATCGACAGGCACACGCAGGTACGGGGCAAGTACAGGGCAACCCTGTTTTACTCCAGCCAAGATCACCCAGCCTGATGAAAAGGGCAATTAATCTAGCTGCCTCTTAGTAATCCACCGGCCCATTTGGTAACCATCTGTACTCATTCCACAAGGCAGCCCAAATTAAAGAGGCCCGTATTTGTTTTTTTGGAAAACGTTATGATGTTTCAAGTAAACAATAGAAACTTTACAAAGCCAGGAGATTTGTTGAAACTGCCAAGCTGTCTGGACTGGATCAAACTGGTTTGTGCTGGTTTAGATGTGTGCTCCATTCTCTCCATTTTATTATCACCAACAACAATTTCTATTTATTTGTACAGGGCCAGAACTTCTCTGTACATTTCTCACATATTATTTCATTGGATCCCCCCCAAATCCACGCATGGAATGAGGGTGAGTGCTATTCTCGGGTCTGTTTTATGGAGGGGGCCCTGGCAACCTAAGCGATTAAGGGTTTCCAGAACTCAACTGGGTGCAGGCTCGTGAGGTTTGGAGTCCCACTCTTTGGACTGAAAATCATGTTTGTTCTGATGTAGCTTATTGTACCTTGACTCAGCTTACAACTGTAACGTCACTCACACACCCTCTGACCTCATTCTGTGCTAGCCCGACTATTAAAAAGAAGAAAAAATAAACGGAAGAAGCCTGATTATCCATACTTGAGATGTGTGCTACTTCTGACCTAGACAGCCAAGGCCATTATATTCCATTATATTTGATCAGCAGACTTACTGCTTCTATGGAAAAAAGCACTGTCCTAAACACCCTGGTAAGAGATGCAGGTAAGAGGAATATTACTCATCCTTAAAAAGCTTGCTGCCTAGTTGTGGATTCAGGACAAACTGGAGAAAAAAATAATACGTGTTTTTGCAAATTTTATAAAAATTATAATTCTATAATACTTTTTCTAAAGTTTGTTTGTCTGCTTGTTTATGTATGTATGTATGTATTCTCTCCACCCAATGTGGGGCTCAAACTCATGACCCTGGGATCAAGAGTCACATGCCCTTCCAACTGAGCCAGCCAGGCACCCCAATTAGAAATTGTATAAAAATTTAGATAGATACTCTGGTTTCTCTTCAGATCGCATAAATCTTTCGCCTTTTACTAAAAATTTAGATAGAATGATAGATAGATATACAGATAAAAGAACTTGAGACAAAATAAATGAGAAGATGACTGTCATAATCTGTGGTAAAGTACCATACAAGTTGTACAAAGGACAAATGGAGAAAGGGTTCAAAGAAAAGATGGCATCTTTAAAAACCCTCCTTGCCAAATTACACCTGTTGAGTGACAGCAAATCACTCGAAGTTCAGGGGTTTTCTAAGACCAGGTCAAGATTTGGGTCCTACCAAAAGCATCACACTAACTCTACTCTTTAAGCTGTTTATGAACAATTGGACTTTTGTGGGGGTTTTTTGGTAGCAATTAGTTAATGATGTAGTGGAATTGTTCTCAAATTTGGAAGTGCATGGGCTTGTCCTGTCTTTATTAGTTAATCATAAGCCTCCGGAGGACATTCTACCTTTTCTTCCCCTCCTCACTCCTCTTGCCTAGCAAGAGTTTGTATCCAGAGCAAAAGCTAGGTCCTATAAAACCAGTATCAAAATAAAACTAATTTAGCTAATGAGCTCTAAGTCGCCAGCTGCTTTAACCATGCAGTGTTTAGGAAAAACATTCCCTGAGAGGCGGGCCTAACTTAGAAGTAGATGGGGCCCTTATAGCAACTGGGGACACAAGACCCCATAAATCCAGGCTACCACAAATAGCAGACGTTCATGTGTTCTCACCTGGGTTTTCCACCCAGCGCAACATGAATCACCTCAAAAGACTGGGAGAGGTGAGTAACTTGTTGACCAGTTAAGGTTGGGGATATCTCTCAGTGGACTCCCCCCCCCCCAGTGACCTTTCCTTCATGGTCATTTGAACCAAGAAGGGACCTAGTTTCCGTGGACAGGGAATTCAAGACAGAATCGAACACCAAAGAATATGGAAAGATGCACCTGAGTGGAAATTAGCACACGGGATAAAGGAAATCCTTGGAATCATTTTATTAAATCCATGCTTCAAACCTGTAGTTTTCTCTCCTCCTCTACCCTGTTAAAATGTTTCCACTTGTGCTTGTAAGATCTGTACCGAAACTGCCTTAATAAATTATTTCTCTTCCGAGCAAGGAGTTGATCCAGCCTTGTTTGGTACATCTGTTATAACACATCACAGCCTCCCATAATTGCTCTTTTATTCAATTCTACACATTCTGATTAGCTGTGTCTGTTCCAGAGCACTAGGAATATGCTGAGTGTCCTTCATTCAAAAAGAGTTCTTCAGAACAGTATGAAGTGAAATTAAAGTAATTATTAAGTCATAGAAACTAAACACAGTTCCATAATCAGCAGAAGGGTTCGCAAATAGCTAGCACGCCACAGTAAAGGTTCAAAGCTTCTTGCTGAAAATAATTCCTAGGATCTGGTTCTTGGTAATGGCACGCCCTGAGCAAAGTGGGAGGGAGCAGAGTTGGGGCCTGCTTTCAGATGTGGAAGGACCCCCCCCCCCACAAACGCTAGGAAGAAGGAAATGGAGACTCCCTTTAATGACCTTAAATTCCATCCGCGAGCATCTGGCACCACAGAACATTCTTTGGAGGAATACATTTTGGGGTGGTACTACATGGGCAAGCTGAATGAATAATGTCTTTCGATAAGCATTTTTTCAATAAACTTTTTTATTTTAAGGTAATTGTAGATTAACAAGCAATTGTAAGAAATACCAGAGGGATCATGTATATCTTTTTTTTAAATGTTTATTTGTTTTTCAGAGGGAGAGAGGACAGAGTGTGAGGGAGGAGGGGCAAAGAGGGAAAGGGAGCCACAGAATCTGAAGCAGGCTCCTGGCTCTGAGCTGTCAGCACAGAGTTCGTGGTGGGGGCTCAGACCCACAAATCCCGAGATCATGACCTGAGCTGAAGTCGGAGGCTTAACTGATTGAGCCACCCAGGCACCCCTGGAGAGCATGTATACCTTTTATCCAGTGTTTTTCAATGATAATATCTTACAAAACTGTAGCATACTTTCGCAACTAGGATGTTGTCATGGATGGAATAGATCAGATTTTTTTTACGCTGAAATCTACTTGGACAAGGAAAATGTTCCTCCTAACATCAATAAAGTTTTGTAGATCAAAACGACAACAACAACAACAACAAAGAAACAAAAACAACCACGAGGAACTAGGAAAGAAGCAATCTCAGAGAAGGGCTGCCTGTGATCCTGTGGCTGGAGAGGCTTGCCTTCTTTAGCTCATCTATTTAGCCCTCATGAATATTCCGTGAGCCAAGAAGCTTTTAGTGGAGAAAAGACAATTAAATTCAAGCTTTTCCACCATTGTATCTCTTGCACCAGAGTGAGTAATAGGGCATAGGGCAATAGACTGAAATTAGATTGTAGCAGAACATGCGTACTGACCTTTTCTCGGAGCAGATCTATTTACTTTATGTTGCAGTTCAACTTGTAGGAACTGATGTACTCCTCGCTGGAGGAAAGGTTAAAAAACACGTGCATCTTAATTCATCTGGATTTCTACCCTGCTCGAGTCTTCTGCTTACTATCCACACTGGCATGCATTGGCTTCAAGAACACTGGGGAGGCAAAAACTCGTGAGAAGTTAGTCATACATTGGCTCTTCCATCATTGAGCGCACTGGTCCGCCAAGTGTGGTCTTGGGCTGCAGTGTTGGTGTGACCTGGGATCTTGTTTGAGAAATGCAAGCTGTGGGGCTGTCTGCCAAACCTCGTGAGTCAGAAGCTGGGTAGTCCAACAAGCCCTACGAGTGAATCTGAGGCACACGAATGTTTGAGAACCGTGTGCGTGCACCCGCGCCCGCGAACCCACCTCCGGCTGCTTTTAATATCCGCTGATGTAGTTCATTGTTTCCTAAAACGTGGAATGCAACAGATAGCACTCGTGACGCACAGATATTAAGTGGTAGATGACTCACTTTGGGTGGTCTGGGGAATGTGATTTTAAATGGTACTGGAATGCGATTTTAAATCATACTGAATCTGTTTAGGGAGGAAGTTAATCCTTTTCAACCCTTCTCACTACTCAAGAAGATTCAGGTTAGTACTAATAGACTCTCTACCATCCCTCTACCACGTGATAATCTCCCTTTTTTTTTTTTTAATTTTTTTTCAACGTTTATTTATTTTTTGGGGGGGACAGAGAGAGACACAGCATGAACGGGAGAGGGGCAGAGAGAGAGGGAGACACAGAATCGGAAACAGGCTCCAGGCTCTGAGCCATCAGCCCAGAGCCTGACGCGGGGCTCGAACTCACGGACCGCGAGATCGAGACCTGGCTGAAGTCGGACGCTTAACCGACTGCGCCACTCAGGCGCCCCGTCTCCCTTTTAAATAAAGACCGATCAGGAGCCAAGTTTAGAACCTTTAGCATTCAACAGCAGCAAGATGGAACATGATTAGTATCATTACATTTTATCTGGGTTTTCCTTCTAGGTTGCTTTCTATTTATCTGAAGTGATACCACTTTTCATCCTATGACGGTGCTATAAATTTTCTTTTTAATTATTTTTTTCTGAAAAGAAAGTAAACCAATTTAAAAAGAAGTATGAAGTAAATCATTCAAATAATCGAGTACATGATGGGCTGGGAGGAGGGCACTTGGGATGAGCACTGGGTGCTGTATGGAAACCAATTTGACAATAGATTATATTTTAAACACAAAAAAACAAATAATAGAGTACAAATGAGTCCCAGGAACTCACTTACAGGCCGGGGCGGGAAGGCAATTTCCAGGGCAGTACTCAGTCAGTATAGATTAAGCTTAATTTCCAACACCAGCTCACTCTGTATCTGCAAGCCTTGACCTTCAGAAAAATGACCCGAAGCCTGAGACATCTGCCATCAGTAAAGAAAAATTCCATTCCGGTTACTACACAATTTACAAAGATAGAAAAGTGACTCATACATTTCAGAATGATTTCTAATCACAACATTTGAAATCAAAAGTGATCTGAATTACTCAAAAATTAAAATATCACAAATAGTCCCTTACTCAAAATTCAGATTAACTGAATTTGGGTTGGTTGTGGGGGAAAAAAACCTTACATTTCCTAATTTTTATAAAAGTAACAAGTTTTCTATTATAACATTTGAGGGAAAAAAAAACAGAAAGAAAAAAAATTCACACCATCCATACTTGTGTCCCTAAAAGGGACTTATTAAGACTTTGGTTAATTTCCTTCTTTTTTCTCCATGAGATTGTGGTACCAATATATATACAATCCTGTGTGTGATAGTGAAGCTTTTTCTTTTGTATTTTAAGGAGGATTTTATTGTGTGGATAATAGAGGAATAAATAAATGACTTATAATTAAGGTTTCTATGTCTATATTTTCAGTATAAAAGTGGATCTTAGGTTGCTGCTTGCTGCAAATAACAGAAAACCCAACTCGAATTGGCCAAGATAATAAAGATATTTATCATGCCGCACAACAGAAAGCCCAAAGTAGAGTATACTGCAGAATTTTGGCCAGCCTGACAATGACATCAAACATCTAGGTTCTTACATCATCCTGGAATGGGCTTCATCCTCTTCCTTTCCAGGAAAAAAGAACATTTTCTGCATAAAATTCCTCCAACAGATGTTTCACCTCTCAGGAGATGAGTTGGATCCCATGCCCACCTCTGACCCAGTCCCTGGACAAGGAAAAGGGCTTACCCTGGCTGGCTTACACCAAGATTCTCGAGAAGAAGGTGTGTTGGTGAGCCAACTGCCTTTCTCTCCAAAAAAGGAAAACAGATAGGGAGGTCTTTTTACTAAAAAAGACCTGACTTAGCAAGAGGTGTGTGCAATGTTTATAGAAGATATTTAACATCTCTCAATGGCTAGTTGCTTTCATGTACTGTATGAAATCTAGCTCTAGATAACTTCTAGTCCCTGTATGTTGTGGTCCACTCTGCTGCTCTAGCTTTACTTACAGACCATTTCCAAGATAATGTTACATTCTAATCAGTCTGTATTCTCCCTTCTTCCATGAACATGGTATTTTCCCATCTGATTATGTCCTTCTTTTTTCTCTTTTTAGCTTATTTATTTATTTATGAGAGAGAGGGAGAGGGAGGGAGGGAGGGGCAGAGAGAGGCAAAGAGAGGATCCCAAGCAGGCTCTGCTCTGTCAGAAACAGAGCCTGATGTGGGGCTCGATCTCTCTAACTGTGAAAACATGGCCTGAGCCAAAATCAAGAGTTGGCTCAACCGACTGAGCCACCCAGGCGCCCCTGATGATGTCCCATTAACCAGGGTTTACTTCAACTCCCACTCCATAACCAACCTCTGTATTTTTTCATAATTATAGAACATTCTTTGAACAGCATTTCCTCCATGTACCTGTTGGTTTACCTCTTAACAGCCATGTCTTACATTTGTCTATCTAACACCTATTCCTCCAGACATCTTGCTTATGGCACCCCAAATTTCAATGAAGAAATACCCCTCCCACGTGCCATCCACATTCCCCTAAGTTCTGGTTAACAAGACCAGACAGCCACAATGACTATTTCAGGGATGGACATATGACCAAATCAGAGTCCATTGGGCTCAATTCTAGAACTTCCTGCCAAACAGGAAGAATTTGGTTTTTGTTGGATTGCTGAGGAGATTTAAATCTGAAAATCCTGGCAGACATCTTGCTACCAAAGACACAGCCTTCCTGGGAATGAAGCCAACATAACGTAAAGCAGAGACAAACCAAGAGACAGAGCAGATAAGACCAAACTCAGAGAATACCACCAGACCACCTAGACCACCACTGGAAATCCAGCTATGCCTAAACACAGTGCCACCTCTGCCCCTTTGCGGTGTGAACGAAGGCATTCCCTTTTTCATTTACACCAGTTCGAATTTGATTTGGTCACTTGCAACCAAGAGAACCATGGCTAATACGGCTCATCTATTATTCTAATTCTGTTTCTTCTTAAAGGCTCAGTGTCATCTCTTCCAAGAAGTCTTCTCCATCTGCCATAGTCTTCACTTTTTTGTCTCTTCTAAACAAGTAGCATTCAGGGGCACCTGGCTGGCTCAGTCGGTTGAGTGACAGACGCTTGATTTTGGCTCAGGTTGTGATCTCACGGTTCATGGGATTGAGCCCCATGTCAACACAGAGCTTGCTTGGGATTCTCTCTCCCTCTCTCTCTCTCTCTCCGCCCCTCCCCCACTCAATCTCTCTCTCTCTCTCTCTCTCTCTCCCCCTCCCCCATTCATTCTCTCTCTCTCTCTTAAAATAAATAAACTTAAAAAAAACCGAACACATAGTATTTAAACCATAGCAATTTCATCTGCTTGTGGCCTACTGTGCCTTTTTAAAAAGTGAGTTTTATAAAGTAAATGATGGTACAAAGTACAATATTGTAGGAAAAGGCTACATTTCTTGGATCTTTTGTATTCACATCAAGACCTAAAACAGAGCTTAGCACATAGTAGGGACTCCTTAATTTATTGTATGACATTTCTCAAAAAACAAAACAAAACAAAACAAAACAAAAGGAGAGATGTTTATTATGCAGAGGGTACTTAAGTAGGTCCCAAGATGCTATTGCACTTTTCAAAGATACTGTAAGTTTCTGTCCTTTTCCTGCTGTGACCCAAAAGGACACGCCTATATCAGTCTCTGAGGGAGGTCCTTGAAAATAGAGCCCCCCAACCACTGCTGGCTTCTATGTAATTTGAAGAAACAGAGAAAAAAGATAATGGTCAAAACCTAGTTACTAAATTAATAGGAACCAAGGTGGAAGGTGAGCCATTAGTCACATGCATTTTCTAATACTGGAGCCCACATCAAAAAGAGTGAATTATCTAGTCTTGTCAGCACTAGACCAGAGAGGTTTCCCCCCGGGTGAAAGCAGAGAAATCATGCTCCTTGTGGACGGCTCACTCCCAAGAGAAATGAAGTCAGATTTGAGTCTACCTTACTCAGCTATTTCCCTTATATTTACAATCAAATATGTCATCCTAACTCCCCGAGGAAAGGATGAAGAGAAGAAAACCAGAGTGCCACATGCTTCCACCCTGAAGGAAACATCAAGCGCAAGGAAGAAGCATTCCCATCCCTCAAATGTGCCCCTAGCCACTTACCTTGCTCAAACCTTAGGAGCATGTGACTGGTGGCCGCCATCAGTCTCCTCTGATACTCTTAATGATGGGAAAGAGTTCCCAAAGAGATTTTGTGGAAATGGTCTGAGAGACTGGGTGATACCGTTGAGAAGTGGACACAATGTCACTTCACATGCAAAATTTCTTTCTTTTTTTTACTATCTCAGTCCTTGCTTTTTCTCCTTCAAAGTTTGCTTTCTAAATCTTTCTTTCCAATGTTTTTGGGACTATGCTGAAGTGGAATTTTATGCTTCAAGAAGAGAGTTGATGAATCATGGAAAGTGTAATTGACAAAGAATTGGCATGTTTTTCGTTCTTTTTTTTCTGCATCAACTGAATAAGATTAGTGTCTTACATGGATTATTTTTTCAATAATAGAGAAGGCTATGTTGGCAACAAAAATTGCAAAACAGCAACATCATAAGCTTGCCTAACCATCCAGTGGAAGAGAATTTTCAACTTGAAAAATACTCTTGGTCCAGCAAACCAAGGACCTGAGTGACAATTACAACTGAAATCATTAAACATTCGCTTTTCCTCCTACTGAGAAATTGGATCTTCTAGGATTCTTACAGGGGGAAGGCAGAAACATTAGGGGAAGACCTTACATAATAACCTTTCTGTAAAGCTTGGATGGCACAAATGATTTTGTGAGACATTCGAGTCACATGTCATTAATCAGAAATGACAGTCTTTATTCACATATATTTGACTGAAGCTGCATAATTTTAGACTCCAATAGGTCTAGATAAATGACCCTAAGTATTGTACTTTTTCAAATTGACAATGATTGATGATGGAGGGAAAGAAATGAATGCTGAAAAGGGACCCCGAAGTAAACACTGAAAATCAGTTGCACTACTTTGGGGGAAGAAAAGAGTTTGGGGATATTTTTTCTTGAAGACTTTCCTCTTTCTGAGCGTCCCTAACTCTTTTAATTTTCACTTTAATCATCTGGGCATTGCGAAACTCTCCGTGTTACGCTCAAATCTCAATGAAAAATGGAGACTGATTGAGTTATGCTTGTTCAAATAGTCAGAAAGGGAAGATAATGACTAATTACAATTCATCCACTCCATAAATATTTCCTGGGCCTATTATGTGCCAGGTGCCATTCTACATACTTGGGCTTCAGCAGAAACTAAAATGAATATAGTTTAAGTTTTTTGGGGAGCCCACATTTTAGTGGACAGAGACAGGCAATATCCAAGTGAACAAGTAAATAAATGGGATCATTTCAGAGAGTGCTCAGTTGCATGAAGAAAATAAAATAGAGTGATTTAATAGAAAGTGATGTGGGATGGGGATTTCATTTGATAGGTCAAGGAAGGTCTCTCTAAGGAGATGACATTTTAGCTGAATACGAGCCAGTTTTTCAAAGAGCACAATGCACAGACAGTAGTAAGTGCAAAGGCCCTGAGGCAGGGATAAGCTTAGCATGCGGGAAGAATAAAAAGTAGGCCAACATGGCCCCTTTAGTGAGTAAGAAGAGAGTGGCAGTAAATCAGAACAGAGAGGTAGTCAGTGGCCAGATTACATACAGCCTTTTAGGTCACTGTAAGGAATTGGAAGTGTTAGGCTATACAAGGTTTTAATAAAGCTGAAGGAACACTCGATCTCATTAAAATAATGAGACCAAGGCCCATGGGACCCTTATGAGCAAAGCCTTGTGCCTGATACACTGCATTTCCATTATTGTCCAATCTCTTTGCAGAGAAAAGATTATCATTGTCTTTTAAAGATAAGGACATAACACCCTCTGAGCAAGATCACAGACCTAGTAAATAATGAAGGCAAGGTTTAGACTCTAACTTCAGTGTATTTCGTTCCAGAGTCAGAAACTGCCCGCTACCCTATACAGAGTCCTATCGTCTGCATTTTCTTATTTTCCCAGAAATATTAAAGGGACTAATATGAACATATGCCATATTGCTGCCTTCAATGGATACATAACAATGCTTGTCAATGGTGGATATAGTGGATAGTGGGGCAATTCATAAAGTCTATGTCAAATGTTTGTGTGCAATTTTATCCTTTTTTTTTCTTTTTCTTTTTCTTTCTTTTTTTTTTTTTTTTTTTTTTTTTTTTTTTTTTTTTTTTTGCTTAATAATTGCTTGAAACTACTTCTTCTCCTCCCTGGGGAACAGCTTTCCTAGATGATCTGAGCGAGAATCTCTGATGAGCAGGTGTTATCAAACAGGTATTTACTTTAAAAAATTTTTTTAACGTTTATTTATTTTTGAGAGACAGAGTGCAAGCAGGGAAGGGGCAGAGAGAGAATGAGACACAGAATTCGAAGCCGACTCCGGGCTCTGAGCTGTCAGCACAGAGCCTGACATGGGGCTCAAACTCACAAACTGTGAGATCATGACCTGAGCTGAAGTTGGACGCTTGACTGAGCCACCCAAGCACCCCAAGTATTTACTTTTTTATCCACTCAAAGATTTATTGAGTGGTCACTATGGTAGTTGATACTAGGGAAACAATGGTGGGTAGAACACCAAAAATTGCGCCTTATATGAAGCAATTCTATAATTCTCCTTACATTCTAATGGGGTCATTATCCGTCTATGTGTCATAATATAACCCAAATGACTTCTCCCCAAAGCTTTCCATCGTGCTTATGACCCTCCTTTGTTACCATTGTTATGAAAAAGTAAATATATCTGCTAAATATCGCAGGCAAGAAATAATAATAGGAACACCTGGGTGCCTCAGTTGGTTACGGGTCTGACTCTTGATTTTGGCTCAGGTAGAGACCTCATGGTTTCTGGGATCAAGCCCCGCATTGGGCTCCATGCTGTCAGCACAGAACCTGCTTCGGATTCTCTCTCCCCCTCTCTCTCTGCCCCTCCCCTGCTCATGCACTCTCTCTCTCTCTCTCTCTCTCAAAATAAATAAATAAGCTTTAAAGAAGAAGAAGAATAAAACTTTTAAAGAAGACAAGTAAATTAAAGTAAAACACAGTACCAAAAATCCTTACCTGGTAGAGGCAGAATATTCATAATACATAGCCAGACTAATTTATAAATTTTCCAACATGGACCCGGTGAATATTTGTGAAAAGTAATAATGTGAATAATACCTGGGTAGTATATGGAGAATAAAGAGTTTTGTGGAATGCTTCAAATAGTGAGAACATTAAGAGCCTCACACGCATAAAAATGAAGAGATTGGTGTAACACGTAAATGAGAGAAGACAGTAAAACTTTTTTAACCAGATCATTTTTCCCATTGTTGCCTCTAACTCTATTACTCATACCAGCTAAATATTACTAGCGTAATGTTTCAATGACAGAAAAATAAGAAACAAGCGAAGAAAACAATTTGCTAAGGAATAAGAAACTGGCGAGTAGGACCTACAGTTTGCTTATCCAGCACATCTTGCTTAGAGTGGAAGTACTGTAAATAACAGAAATGTAGAAATGCACAATTTCCAGTAATTCCACTGCTGGGTATTTACCCAAAGAAAATGAAAACACTAATTTAAAAATATGTATGCACCCTTATGTCCATTGCAGCATTATTTTATTTTATTTTTTTTAATGTTTATTTGTGTTTGAGAAAGGGAGAGAGAGACAGAGTATGGGTGGGGGGAGGGACAGATGGAGAGGGAGACACAGAATCCCAAGCAGACTCCAGGCTCTGAGCTGTCAGCACAGAGCCTGACGTGGGCTCGAACTCACGAACCGTGAGATCATGACCTGAGCTGAAGTCGGATGCCCAACCGACTGAGCCACCCAGAAACCCCATTGCAGCATTCTTTACAAGAACTAAGACATGGAAGCAAACTAAGTGTCCATCGATAGAGGAATGGATACAGAAGGTGTGTGTGTGTGTATGTGTGTGTGTGTGTGTGTGTGTGATGGCATATTAGCCACAGAAAAGAATGAAAACTTGCCATTCACGACTATATGAATGGTTCTAAAGTGTATCACGCTAGGTGAAATAAGTCAGGCAGAGAAAGACAGATACCACATGATTTCACTTATATGTGGAATTTAAGAAAACACAATAAAAAAAGAAAACAAACAAACAAAAACAGAAACAGACTCATAACTACAGAGAACAAACTGGCAATTGCCACGGAAAGGGAACAGGTGAAATAGGCAATGGGAATTAAGAGGTACAAAGTTCCACTTATAAAATAAATAAGTTATGGCGATGAAAAGTACAGTATAGGGAATATAGTCAATAATATTGTAATAACTTTGTATGGGGACAGATGGTAACTACACATATCATGACAAGCACTGTGTAACATATAGAATTGTCAAATCACTATTCTGTACACCTGAAACTAATACAACATTGTAGGTCAACTATACTTTAATGGAAAAGAAGTGCGCACTAAAAACATTCGTTCATTCACTCAGTGAATGTTTAATGAGCCTCCACTCTAGTGGACACCATAGGTTGCCTTTCAACAGGTGTTGCCCTCCCCCTCTCCCCCACCCCCCACTTCCCATGACAGAACCACAAATGCCCAGTCCCTATTTTCCCAGGTTCCCCAGCAGTTGGGCATGATCATGTGATCCAGATCTGATATGAGAGACATTAATTTTCCCTCCTTTCCTTATTTGGATATTCTCATGTGAAGACTTGATCCTTAGGTTATAATAGTCATCTTGTGAATTTGAGGTGACAGGTCTGAGTGTGAAAACCAAGTGGGGGGGGCACTTGGGTGGCTCAGTGGGTTAAGTGCCTGACTCTTGTTATCAGCTCAGGCCATGATCCCATGGTCATGGGATTGAGCCCTGCAGAGCCTGCTTGGGATTCTCTCTCTCTCTCTCTCTCTCTCTGCCCCACCTCCAAATAGATAAATAAATAAATAAATAAATATTAAAAAAAGAAAACCAAGAGGCTGTGGATGATGGAATAGATTCTATACATGCATTGTTAAATAGCTAAGCTAACATGGAACCATGGATCTCTAGACTTCTATTACATGAGAGAAGTAGATATCTTCATTTTTAAATCCGGTGTGATGGAATTTTCTCCCAGTTTCAGCTGTGATCGTTCAGACACTGTCAAGACCACCAAGATGTCAAGTCAGTCAGCTATGCCCACGACTGCCCTTGAACAGGGGGCTAAGGAACGTATACGAATAACAATGTCATTTAAATAAAGATTTTTAAAAGTTAATCATAGGTAATAAGAAATGAAATGTCCAGCTGGGTAAGTCTTGGAAGTCTTAGTAGAATAAATAGCATTTAAGCTAGAATTCTTGTTGACGCTCTGACATAATTCATGCAAGGTAAACTGTAATAAGAGCCTTAAAGAAATGCAGCTCAGTGTCAAGTTGGAAAAGAAGACAAGATATATAAGGCACTCTTCAAGGCACCGTGAGACCCAGAGAGAAAAACAAGAAGACACGTTCACTGCCTTCAGGCAATTTAAAATATTTAGTGGTAGTTGTCAATGCACATCTGAAATAAGGATTAAAACATGTCAGTTTTCAAAGTAAGATTGTAAAGGGTTCTTTCCCTTAGACAGAAGATCTGAGGCGCAAGTTCAAGACTACCTGCTGGGCACCTTCCAGGAAAGGTTTGTTGGCATCTCAGTGGGTGGTTTCCTGCTTGCAGCCTTGGGCTGTGGAGCCTCAGTGAACTCTCTTTCATCCAGTGGGCTGAGCTGTAACACGCACAGTGAGGTATGAATCTCGGTCCTGGGGGAGCCCTCTCCCAAATTTACTCCTTCCTGTATTCTTTAGAATAGCCAGTCCTCTGGTTCCAGTTAATAATTGTTTCACATTAAACCTTGCCGGGTTGAATGACTATACGAGTTCTGTCTCCTGACTAGACCCTGACTGGTACTTTTATTTTATATCCACATCCCCTATATCCTGCCTGGAGTGTCCTCTTGTTCTTGAGTGTGATAAAGGCTCCAGGAAGCACCAACTGTCAGTTTTGTTCAACTAACTTTCCCAGGTTTATTTGACCATAAGACCTGTTTTTAGACGAGCACCTGTTACTCAAGTATCTTAAAGTACACCAGTATTCCACAGATCAGTTTGGGAAATGCTGTTCTGGGGACTCCTCACTAATCTAGTGAATGTTTCCTAAGAAGGTAAAAGTGCTCACATCCTCCAAAGGAACGAGTTTCAAGTCCATCCTTCACTGAATAAAGTGTTCGGGACACAGTATCACCAGACAGCTTCTAATAAGTGGAGACGTGAATGTGAATTGTGAACATGCAAAATCCCATAGGGAATTTTAGGTGGAAAGAAAAGAGACAAGGGAGCGATTCATTTTGACTAGGGTGAGTATCAGGACATCAGTTTCGGAAGCAGGGACCCATGAATTCAATCTGAGAGGACGAAGGGATTTTGGCAGAGTTGCCTCTAATGGAGTGGGAACAGGAAGGCAAAGCAGACGTATGGAATAGGATTAAAAGAGGTAAGAGTATTGGTCGGGACTCATGCTACTCGGTGGCTTACGTAGAAATGGGATTTTATTGGCGTGAATAATTGTCGCAGGAACAAGTGGGTCCAGAAACCTAAACCATCTCACCAGACTCAGGTTTATTCTTTCTTTCTTTCTCTCTTTCTTTCGAGAGAGACAGTATGACTGAGGGAGGGGCAGAGAGAGGGAGACAGAGAATTCCAAGCAGACTCTATACTGTCAGTGCAGAGCCTGATGCAGGGCTTGAACTCACGAAACCATGAGATGGTGACCTGAGCAGAAACCAAGAGTCGGACGCTCAACCAACTGAGCCCCCCCAGGCGCCCCGACTCAGGTTTATTCTTGCATCTCTTGACTTCACCTTCCTCTGTCGGAGGCCATTTTCACCGACGGGAGGGTCTCTCGTAGTTGCTTGTGATAACGTTATGTTTGGTTCTGAGCAGGCTACGGAACAAATGGAGGTTTTTCCCTTCCCTGGAGATCTAGGCTGTGACTGGGTCCCACGCTTGTCTTGAAATCTATTCCCATGGCTCATGAGATGTGATGCTGTAACCGGCCAGGCCTGGTCCACATGTCCAACTCTGGGCCAAGAATGGAACTGGCCAGTACCCATGCCTCACAGACAAGGGAGAACCAGGATTCAGGTGCGAAGAGGCACAGATACCAGGCAAACAACTCTACAGATTGTACCTCACTCTGAATGTGGGGAAGAGTAGAAGATGGACCCCGAAATTCAGGCAAGCCCGGTCCACAGGTGAAATCATTACTGAACACATGAGACATAGGTAAGTCTTAATGAACTCTAAGGCACACATCAACCTTGTCAAACTAGCAGCCAAACCGGGGGAAGCCTCAAGCACGGATCGAAAAGGCGGTCTCGCTCCGCGTCGAGGAGGTTTGAAGCTTTTCAGAATTCCTGGTGTTAATTCCACTCTGGTATTTCGTGAGCAACTTTCCCTGATGACACTTTTATGGGGAGTCGGGTGGGGACTCAAAATAAAATAAGATAGCACTTCTCCCTGACAGTGGGGTCCTACAGCTGATCCTAGATACCCGAGGCGCAGTGCCAAAATGCGAACGCCAAACATGGCTCCCCTTGAATGTTCTTCCTCAATTCCTCATTACCCGGGAGACAATATTAGACGAGCAAACGAAGGCTGCCACCATGCTGATGGACGCCGGTGGGGAACCGCGAACAAGATGGGAACACGCTTAATAAAACGACCAACTCTTGCTGATATATAGCCAACTAATTACCTGCCAAATATCCAGGCTGTGTTCTCCCGGCTGGAATTGAGAGCAGGCTGTCAGTGTGAGAGGGGACAAAAAGCCAGTTCAGGATTGAGAAATAAGAAGAAAGGTTTGATATACCATAGTGGACACTGTCACTCTGTATCAAATTATCTTGGGCTGCCCAGAGGACACTGTCAGGCCCAAACCGGCACTTTTGGGGAAATCTAGAGTGACTTAGAATGCCATCCACATACCAGATATTGGGGAATGGGTGGTGAAAGTGATTTGTAAGGCTTGGCTCTCGGCAACAGAGAAAAGAGAGAGTATGCTAGTATCGTAGAACTCAAGAAATAGATGTCTTTTTTGCACTTATCTCTTGCTCTGGGGCCCTAACATACACATACGTACCTCCCTCATAAGGAGAGAGAGAGCACGCACGTGGGGAAGGGGGTGGGGCAGAGACGATCTGAAGCAGGCTCCATGCTGACAGCAGAGGGCAGGATGCGGGGCTCAAACTCACGAACCGTGAGATCATGACCTGAGCCGAAGTCAGACGCTTAACTGACTGAGCCACCCAGGCGTCCCAAAAGAGATTCCTTCTTATGAAGAACATCCCTTTTGGAAACCCTCTGTTTGTTGCATTGGTGTTAAGTTGGAGAGCATGGGGTTGTAAATCTCCTTGTGCTTAAGACTAAAGTTGAGCTAGAGATCTCTAAGTAAAAAACTGGTGAAGTAACATGACCCCTAGAGTTTGATCCTTTGGCAAGAACATCCAGGTGCATTTGATAGACTCATCTCGCTTAAGCAGGCAGAAGCTGCCGACCAGTGCCTGGGAATTAAGAGACTTTGAATGAAACTAGAACTCACTATGTGCTCAAGGAGAAAGCCTTTGGCCTACTGGTAGGCTGGTCCAATTCTTGTCCCAGCTGTCAAACGGGGGATCATGGTGCTGTCCCAATTTAGCCACAGGTTTATCTCATATGTCAATGTTACATCCAAAGATGAACACTTAATTCTCACACAAAAGGGGGTATTGACCAAGAGAGCCCGGGGTGTTGGCACTTTCTGAACATAAAATGAGAGAGAGAGCAAAATAAGGCATCAGACATGTACTAAGAGATCGCATAGTCTCTGAAAGCAAGAGCTACAATTCGTTCATTTGCTCAAAGGGTCGGAATCCCTCATTTACTATGCTTTTTTTCTCTTTCCCAGGACAACTGAATGTAAGGCATACCATAGTATGGAATCTTCTTCGACAGATAGCGGATTTGTTTCATTCGCTCATCTACTTCTCCCACATTCATCTGTAGCTCCTTCCCTTTTCTGCCTTCAACACGTGATGCCCTTTGGCCGGTCTCTCAAGACATGGGATATTTCCAAATTAGTAATCTTTCACTGCAAGCAATAGAAACTAAGTCTGGTGAGAATGTGTTATTTGTAGAATCAAGGGTTGCACACTCGTTAAGAACTTGGAAAGGAAGAACCAACCTACCATGGAGAACTCAGAGTGGAAATTCCTAGACTTCCAAGTATTTTCCAAATCAACGTGATGAGAGGAAATCACCTAGGAGTGCTTGCTAAGACTGATTCCTGATTCAAGTCCAAATTTACCGAATCAAAATTTTTCAGGGAGTAACCCAGAATCTGCACACTTACCAGAAAAAACTGAGAAACACTGCAAAGGGCTAACATTAATTCCACTCCATTGGCCCTCAGGCTCTGCTCCAATTGGCAAGTTCCAGGAAGGGATAATCTGATTGGCTCACCCAAGGACAGGTGTCCCTGGTCCATCAGCTATGGCCAGAAGGGCTGTGTCAGAGGACCCTGTCCAACGAATCAGAGGAGGAGAAATCACCAAGAGCAGGGGAACCACCACAAAGTGGTGCCTATTACCAACACAATAAGCCAAAGCTGTGTAGAATTCATGATCAGATCTTCACAATTCATTTAGAGTTCTGAAATATTATATCAGCAGTTCTTAAAATTATGAAACATAGATGTACTGGAAAATTAGAGGGAATATCCCCCTGGCAAATCCAATCTGGATCAGGAGTTTGCACGAAGTGGCAAGAAGTCAAGACACAGAACCTTACAGAGACAAGTGCAACATCTGGGACATCGTTTAGGCTGCAGAAGGCCAATGCCTCTTCCCAACTCCCAGGCCCACACCTTGAAATGTCCTCAACCTGGAGCCCATCCCAGCTGTGCTCTATGGAAAGCATCAAGACAGTGTACGAGTTTGGGAAATCCCCAACACCCCATTCTTGGCTGGTGTTGGGGTGTCACCTACCACGTCTTCTGCTCTTCTTCCCCCAGCAGGCCCTGCAGAGAGTGATTTTGCCAAATGATGGCAGCTTCACAGACAGTCTTCTTTGTCCACAAGGTCTTAGTCACAATGAACATTCAATAGATGTTTTTGCTGCAGGCGTACTTTCAAAGGCCAGAAAAAGCATCTGACAGTGTTGGATGTTTGCAGGGCTATTGTTGGGAAGATAAGCGCCGTCCCATGTTCAATCATTTATTCAACAGTCACCCAGGGAAACTAAAGAGAGGAGGCAAGTGGGCTTGGATGTTTTGGTGGGTTTTGCAGAGAAGAATTTCTCTCTTTATTTTATAGACGTCAAACCACAGACAGGGAATCTGAACAATAGCCAGGTCATATAGCCTCACTTTAAGGGATGAACTATAAGAGTTTACTCTAGGCAATGTCCTCACTTATAAGGCAGGCTGAGAGCAACAGAGAACAAAGCCACAAAAATAATTATGTTGGCACACACCAAAGGCAAGTTTACCCTTTTCCCAGACTCCATTAGATGCTTTGTAACGCTCTGAGAGGACTTTCCTAGGCAGAAAGTATGTTACATGCACTGTTGATGCCCCCTAGAATCCATGCACTCTTCTTCTGGTAACAATTCTCTAATTTTCCCTAGGAGAACAACCTGTTCCTGGTCTTACTCCGTGTACTTCTAGTGGAACTTAATCCATCCTCTCCGGAGATGAACAGGTGACTTGAGCTTAGCCAATCAGAGTAGTACATTATCATAGTCCACCGTGATTGGTTACGCTTGAACACAAGACCCAACCAGAACCAACTGAACGCAATGAGATTTTCTGCGTTGGTGGGAGAGTACGTTCTTTTTTCTGCTGGGAAGGCCAGCAGAAAGGGTATTGTAAACCAGTACTTCCAGGATTCAATGAGTGGAACCAGAGGATGAAGATAACACTGTAGACAGAAGAGAAAATGAGCCTAATGACTTGTCTGTGCTCTTGGCACCAGCTGTGCCTGAAGCCAGTTCTGTCCCTGGACTTTTCAGTTATATGAGCAAATAAATTCCCTTATTTCCCCTAAGCCAATTTGATTTGGGTTTTTAATCTCCCACAATTGAGAGTCCTAATTAAAACAGGAATGAACACAATAATGCATTTTGTTAGTTCTATTTCTTTAAAAACTATCTATTGAGCACCTGCTGTGGGGCTTCTAAAGAAGTAGAAGGCATTGTTCTTCCACCAAAAGTTGCTTAGTTGCTCAAGGAAGAGACAATGTTCATACATGCATAAGATACAGAATCACTTCTACTTAAAACAGTAAGAAGATTTAAGCCTTGTGTATCAAGTGATATAGGAGAGGGTTGAGGTGATACAAAGAGAAAGATCAACGTAGTAGAAGGCAGAAGTTGAGTTTTCTCGGAGGTGAGATCAGCTGGCTCAATGTCAAGTTTGGCATTTCTTCCCTCTTAGACAGACGTGCCTGGGCCAAAGGATTTAAGCTGGAGACAACACTAAGAGTCATGGTCAACTCTGCGATCTTCTTAGGTGCCACTGGAAAATCTAACCAATTCAACTTCCCCATCTCATGTGCTCTTTGTTAAGCTGGATTTGGGGAACTATCCCAGTGCTCCAGAAGCTGGGCCAGATCAGCCCAAGTCATCTTCCCATCCCCCTGCAATAACTGTTAGGAAAGGCACAATTCTTAAACTAAAGAATTATTAATAAAGTCAATATTGATTAAAAGTTAAGGACCCTTTTATTTAAAATCAATAACGTCTATTGATTTCACATGAAAATTATCTAAAAATCAGTCAACCAACATCTTTAACCATCCATTGTGGATTCAGTACTTTCCTTGGTGGTGGGGGGCTATGAATGCTTATATGTAAGACCTTGTATTCCATGAACTACTGTATTTCCAGTAGCAAAGTACACAACAAAGGAGATCATCACTAAGTACTTATTTGTGTATTAAATAAGGGCAATGGTTGGTTCAAGAAGAGGGGGTCAGAGGAGCACCTGGGTGGCTAGGTGGGTTAAGCGTCCAACTTCAGCTCAGGTCATGATCTTGCAGTCTGTGAGTTCGAGCCCCGCATCAGGCTCTGTGCTGACAGCTCAGAGCCTGGAGCCTGTTTTGGATTCTGTGTCTCCTTCTCTCTCTGCCCTTCCCCTACTCATTTTCTGTCTCTCTCTGTCTCTCAAAAGTGAATAAATATTTAAAAAATTTAAAAAAAAAGAAGAGGGGTCAGAATGTATGACAATTATAAAGACAAGGTTTACATATCGAGCAATATTTTTTCCCCACTAAGTCCAATACCAGGCCTTACAGAAGGCACACTCAATATGTAGTTATGGATTAAACAAGGTTTGCTGAAAATGTTTCAGAGTAATATCTGGAAGATACAGGTCAGGGTGTGGTGGGGAATGCCCCGCCTCTACTTTAAGATTCCATCATATGGGAAAACATGCCAGAACTGTCAATGAAAGACTGATTTGATCGGTTCGGCTGGACTTCCAAAGCCTTCTGTATGTTCACAGTGAATGAAAGATGGTTTAGGAGATGCCGAGTTCCTGTGTGTTGGGCCCTGAAATTTTCTTTCTAACCTTCCCAACCCTGCCCCACCCATTAAAAACCAATCGGGGCAGGGATTGGACACATAACTGTAACAATTACTTCCGGTGAAGGAAGTCAAAAGTCTTTAGGGCAAGTGATTTTGCCTAGCTGTGTGTATTTCCCTGGGTCATCTTACTCTCTCCCTCACTATATTCCATCCAAGACCTGAAATACCATTATCCTCTCAGCACAGTATCCTAGCATATTTTGGAAAGTCCTTTGCCCAGGAATGGCTTGGATGGAGTGACAATATATATGTTCAGTCTACTTTTTCATGTGCCCAACATTCTGTCACAGCCCTCACCACACTATTTGGTACATTTGTCCATAATTGCCTGGATCTCCTTGCTTCTGCCCGTGCCACCCTATAGTTTGTTCTCAACCCAGCAGTCAGAATGATCTGCTTCGGTAGAAGTCAGATTGTGTCATTCTCCTGCTCAAAATTCTCACTCTCTTTCTCACTTAGAGTAAAAGCCTATGTCCTAATAATGGTCTCACACCCATGGTTCTCACATGAACAGGAAATTAACAAAACCTGGGGAGGCTTAAAACAAAACAAAACAAAACAATGTGGATGCTGTACCCCAAACCAATTACACCGATTACTGGAGCTGTTACTTACTTTTAAAGGCTCCCCATGCGATTTTTTCTATTAGGATTATGATGAATTTTGAACATACACAGAAGTAGACAAAATGATACACTGACCTCCATGTACCCAACACCCAGACCCCACATCTCTCAACCCACGGCCAAGGCTGCTCCCTCCATATCCCCATATACTTTCTCTATCTTGCACTATTACAGAGCAAACCCGAGACATCATTTCATCTGATCCATAAATATTTCAGTATGTGGCTCAGAAAATTAAGGACTCTTTTTTTTTCAACATAACCACAATATTATGATCACACCTAAACAAAGAAAATAATAGCTAATATGATCCACTGTGACGATTATGAACCACCGCCCTCCATGGCCTGTCTCTCTGCCTCCCAGTTGGATTTCATCCGCTTTCTCCCACGCTCATTCACCTCCAGCCACACTGGCTGCCTGGAGTCTGTGCATGGGCCATTCTGCTATTCTCTCTGCCTGGATGCTTTTTCCCTAGATGGACACACAGCCCCTTCCCCTGCCCACTGTCACTCTCTCATAAGGCTTTCTTTGATTATTCAAACTTGTGGTACATCCTCTACTGATCCCTCCATACTCACTCATCCCCATTCCCTCTGCTTATTTTTCTCCAATGCACTTTAGTAAGTACCCAATTACTTAATGAATTAATAAAACTATATTCCCCATCAGAATAGAACTCCATGAAAGGAGGCAACATGTAAATATTTGCTGAACAAATGCATGAATGAATAACAATACTAGTATTATTAATATTATGCCTGCACAATAAGCCAATAAGATGATGGGATAAAGCATAAGAAGTCAAATCAATAGATACTCTATTTCATAAAGCTCAGAGAAAAATCATAAAATTTGTAAATATGAGAAGATGCGAATAATTGATAGGTAGTACACTCAGAATGAGCTATTAATGGACGCTAGGATGTTGGAAATCAAATCCTGAACTCTGAGGCTAATGTCAGAAAGGCCAATTGTCCGCTTTTATTAAAAGTCCCCTTGGGCTGCTTGTACCATAGAATTAAGCCGGGTTGGCAAAAAAGGGATTCTATACAGTCAAATAAAAGAAACAGTTGTGATATACTGGTTAAGCTTAGCAGTACATAAATACATATGCATGTTTATATGATCTATATTAAAAAAAAAAAAGAAAAAAGAAACAGGGTGTACCAGTGTAGGTCCAAGTAGGCAAAATCCCAAGCATCCGCACTCGCTAAGCATTCATATTCTCTTTTGCGGGAGAACCTGATCCTGGGGTTCATTGTACATGGTGCTGCTCTCACCGAGTCAGGAGCGTTCTTGGCCACCTTCCAGGTACAGGAAACAGCAGCATAGTTGAGAATCTCTGAAAGGCTGGGGCCGCACACTCAGGCATAATACAGCAGGGTACCAAAGCCATTCTTCACTGACTCCCTCCTCAGGGCCAAGGAGGACAACGGGAAGCAGTCCTTCTGGAAACCATACCTCAAACAGTCCACGCTAGGAACATTCAGTATTGGCCTCCGACATAACAAGGGAGCTAACCCTCACTCTTCCTGACTGCTAAGGCAGAAGACGCCATGCTTGTTGTTGCCTGGCAGATAAATACCCAAGGGCACCATCCTTGTAGCAACAGGGGGTGAGCTGATATGAGTAAGAGTCTCCAGCCTGGCCCTCACTCCTCTGCATCAGGAATCGTGGAAATTAGAGAGGCGTCCAGATGGTAGAGATGCCTCTCACTTCTTGATGGTAAAGCAGTATCAGGAAACCCCTGATACTACTGAAGACTCCAGTCATCGAAGTGCATTAATCACCCTCAAGAATCAGGCAAAAGTTCAGCGATGGATGCCACCCATGAGTAGGAGTGAGGGGGGCACCTGGAGAGCCGCACGGATTTCAATGTCCATTACACACGCATCGGAAAACAAGACTACCATTGAAGTCATTTGTTCTGAAATTTACTTCCCATGCTCTACTGTTCCCGGCAAGAGCTGCTGTGCTCATGGACACAGACCTGCTTTGTAAACGCAATTAAAAGGAAATGAAGTTTCGCTTAAAACGCTAATGAATTTTCTCCGTGCCTGTTTTGTAGCTTGGGGGTGAGAGGGACATAGGCTCGTCTTTTCTTCCTATTAGAAGACATAAGCGTTTATGTGTATAATGATCTGATGTCTGTAGATTCACTAATTCCATCCAGAAACATTAGAATAAGCATTATGTGATGCACCAGTTGTGACAATGTGGCATAACAGAACTTTGCTTGGGAAAAAAAAAAAAAAAAAAACCTGAAGAACTTGGTAATTTCCGCAGAACAGACCTATTTTTTTTTCTCTTTTTTTTTAACTGCTGAAATATTGTTAGCCACAACTATCCATTCGTTTGAGTGGCCTAGAGCAGTTGGCCCCCGAAGTCCCCGGGTGGCTTGCTACCAGAAGTGACGAGGGCCACTGGTCCTCCTGAGAATGCAAGAGAGAGAACCTGGCCTTTTTATATTTGCAACTTTGCCAAACCTTGTAGAAGTTTGTAAACACCATAAAATATGTTACGATGTTTACAGCATATGTCTCTTATTGTTAAGAACTATTATGAAAGTATGAGCAGAGTCTACTTCTTAAAATATTTTTTATATAATAGTTACGGCATCCAATTATACAATAGTAATTGTGAATAATTATACCAAGCCCCAGTCTGTTTTATGACTACTTCTCACGCTGAGCTCGTATACTCCATATAAACACCATCTGTAACAAACATAAAACTCTTAGTTGCTTGAAGAATACAGGCTTACAAAATGCAGCTTATTAGTTCTGGGGCCAAGCAGTTTCATGGCTGTTGCCCGGGGCCCCCCTGCCAAACCACAGGAATTCAACGATCACCTCCTTCCTGGGCTAAATTCTGTTTCGTTGACACACAGGCTACTTACCTGTGAGCTCAGGTTCTTTGCAGGACGTGTGGCCCCTGTGTGCAGACCGCTGACACTTGTCAACGTATTGGTGGAGCACTGAGTACACTTAATATGCTCTGCAGAGTTCTGTTCATTTCTCGTACGTGTGGCAGTGATGTAAGCACTGGAAATTGGCCAACTGGTGCTTCCTGAATTTCCCTTGGTGAAGTGCTATGAGGTCGTGGGGTACCAGTTTCTCCTCCAGAAACCCCCAAATGAAGGTTTCCTCCCAAAGAGGCCCCTCACCCCATAAAAATATTTAGCAATTACAGAAAACAACTTTAAGAAACGTGACTCTGATCTTAGAACAGTGTTTGGTTCAAAGGATAGAAACCTCTGTAGAAGAGGTCTGACCTTCTCAAGAGTCTGACCTTCCTATTTTGTTTTTTTTTTTAATTTTTTTTTTCAACGTTTATTTATTTTTGGGACAGAGAGAGACAGAGCATGAACGGGGGAGGGGCAGAGAGAGAGGGAGACACAGAATCGGAAACAGGCTCCAGGCTCCCAGCCATCAGCCCAGAGCCTGACGCGGGGCTCGAACTCACGGACCGCGAGATCGTGACCTGGCTGAAGTCGGACGCTTAACCGACTGCGCCACCCAGGCGCCCCCCTATTTTGTTCCAAATATAAACAAAGCACATATTTTTGTCCATGACAATGTTCTTCAGCAATAAACAAACTTCAGGCACAACCTAGAAGTAAACAAACAGATTTCTTCACAGAAAGTAAGCCCAATCCAAAAAGGATTATTTGCACCCATTCTGAAGAGTCATCTGCTTTGACTGGTTGCTTTTGTTCCGTAGTTGATTGAGGCCAAGCAGCCCATTTTGGGGACCTTGATAGTCTAGAAGCAAATATCATTGCCACCTCTTCTTTGCACATTTAAATCCTGAAAAATTTTCCTGATAATAGTCCCAATCTCCCTGCTAACTAAGATTTTAGGATTTAAACTGTGAGAAAACTTTTTTTTTTTTTTGGGTAAGAAATTTCTACCTCCAAATAGCATAAGCAACAGTGATTTTATTTTCTGCACATAAAAGGATAGCGCATTTCCCCTATGGAATTATGTTCTGCTTTGAAAAGAACTATATAGCTGTACTGACATTCGTTGGCCACAATATTCTGAACATCATTAGAAAATCCCATGCTAGGTATGCCAGCATTTGGACACAATTTATTTATAAAAGTGTTATTATGGAGAGAATGGTGCCAGTCCTTCCAGGTAACTGTCCAAACATCCGAAGATAGATATCTTAATTTGGCATCCAAAAAAGCACACACGAGGTCAGACTACATGTAGGTAATTTCCTCAGATGCTATTATTTGTCCCCTGGGATCCTACATACTCAATAGCAATTACAGAGGAGAGGATTAAGAATGAGCAGAGAGAGGGCGAGGGTAGAACAGCAGGCCTGAATGATTTGGACTAAGATCTTGTATCAAATTTGCAAATTACCAATTAAGGCAGGTTTAGAACATGGCATCGTGTTCACTCATTGTGACAAAGTGAAAATTAAGACTCCCTCTCCGTGTCAGAGGGATGACAGGTAACAAGGAATGTTATCAAAAAGAATCTTTTTGCTATCAAAAAGTACCTATCGGTAACAACAGACCCTTGGATGCAAGCAAACTGACCAGAAAGAAAAAGGTAGGCCAAAAATCTGAAAATAAACCTAAGATGTGGCTCTCAAAATAACCGTGACTCTGTTGACTCCGTGTAAGTCACTCAAACACCTTGCAAATGAAAGTCCCCAAATATTTATTCACCAGAGTGCTCATACCTGGTCTTCTGGGTGAGTAAGTTGGAATTATTCATTTCTATTCAATCTTACTAAGTGACTGTTTGCAAAGATAGCTTTAGAGCTCTGTTCGTTTAAAGTTAAGGCAATAATAAATTCTTGCAGATAAGGGACAAAGGATGAGAGAGGTCCTCATCCCTGTTATTTCCTTTAACAAGTGGTGGACTGTGGTAGAACATACCCCACCTAGCCCAGGGGGCGGGGCTGTAGTCTTGGAAATGGAGTGGTAACTCACAAAGCGGTAGGCAGGGTCAGCACTGCCTAATCCCCAAGGAGATGCACTCCCTATATAGTCATTGATTTCCCATGCTCAATATGGATTCACTGGATGCCTTAAATAATGCATAACAACCCACATCTACCTGATGTTCATCCATCTCCATCTTCCTTAAAACCCGATTTTTTTTCCCCTCTTTTTACACACGCAGTGGGATAGTATGCTTTGGCACTTTTGTGGTGCCTCCAGCCCTAACGCTCGAACACCACAGGTCAAAGCTGTTTGCCTGAATACAAAATAATTACAGAGAGACCTTGGTAGAGAAAACAATCAGACTGGAAAGTATTTACCCCGGAAAAACTGCCATGTGGCGTTATGCTCTGTGGAGAACACAGACTAGGTGGCATTCACCCTGGTTTACAGACTGTCCAACCATGAGGAAAACGCGGGTTACTTATTCTTTTTTGTATTGGTGGATTTCTGTCATCTATCATCTATCTTTGTAGCTATCATCTATCATCATCCATCATCCATTATCTAGCTATATCTACTATCCACACACTTATCTACATAGTCTATATACAGATATATAACAGATATAAATATATGTCTTCGACATGGCATATACAAATATCAGAAGATGACGAAATAAACAAATAAACATTAAAAAAGGGGGTGCCTGGGTGGCTCAGTTGGTTAAGCTCCAGACTCTTTTGGTTTGTGGGATAGAGCCCCATGTCGGGCTCTGCACTGAGTGTGGAGCCAGCTTGGGATTCTGTCTCCCTCTCTTTCTGCCCCTCCCCCACCTACACGTGAATGCATGCGCACCCTCCCTCTCTCCCCCTCTCAAAATAAATAAATATTAAAAAGATGAAAAAGCAGATCTACAATGAGAATATTTCCATTCCAGTTCTGACCGTGCCTCTTACAAGCAGAGATATTAGAACATGTGACAAGTCCCTCTGTGCCTCAGTTTCCTAATTTGTTACATGGGGTTAACACCTGCCCTATCTAGCGAGGGAATGGCTTTGAAAAGTGCAGAGCACTATACAGATGCTCAGGATAATGAGATGTTTTACAAAAGAGCATTATTCCTCTGCTAAGAAGTGTACAGCCACATTCACATTTTCTATCTGTGAAGGTTCTTCTTTGAAATGAAATTGAGACCATAAGCAACATCCCTCCCAGTGCTGCCTGCCTGAGGTTTTACTCGGCCACAAAGCAAGGGCTTCTTTTCATCATGCATCACATTGGAGTTCAAGCACCGAGAGGTACTTTTTACCAGTGGTGAAAATAGCTTTCTTTTCACAGCAGAAACACAGAAAAATGATTTCCCTCTTGATGCTAATGTAGGGACAAGGCTTATTCTACAGTTGTTGCCAAAAATGCCTTCCTTTGGCTCTGTCATTGGTGTATTCTTGCACCAGGGAGATAGGGGTGGGGTGAGGTGAGAGAGCATGAAGTTATAGCTTTATTTAGTATGTGAATAATTAAAATTTTGAGATATATGTTCAAGTGGGAATCCTGTTCCATTTTCATTCTGCTTTAAAGCCAACTGGATACCACGTTCTCAAAAGTCAGTTGATACAATCCTGCATGCATTTAATCAATCTTGATCATACCTTCCTCATTTGGACAACTTCAGTGCTTTTTAAGTCCCTCACCAGGCTTGCAAGACCTTCTACAAATCCAACTTCTAACTTCCTTTCTAGAACTTTCTCCTGCTCACCTCCCCAGAAGCCCTGTGTAGCCAGTCTGCTATATTGTCTACTGCTGCTTTGATGGTGCTTGTGATTTCAACATGAATGGCTTTTCTCTTGCTTCCTGTTGTCCGGAGTCATCTCCTTCTACCAGGATAGGACTTCCATCCCGGCCCACTGAAATCCACCCAAACTTCAAGGCACATCTTAAACACCGATGATTCCATGCAGCCTTCCCTAACGCCCCTAACCAATTACAATCTCTTCCCTTTCTAAATAAATTTTCAGTTTCTTAGAGTACCAAAAAAAAAAAAAAAAAAAAAACCCAAAAAACAAAAATACAATCACCCAGAACAATTTGTTTAGTTTGTTTTGTCTCTTATTGTCATGTTCATATTCTGTCTGCTGGGTACATTTCTCCACCACGATAAAAAAAAAAAAAATTAAAAAAATTAAAAATAAAAAATAAAAAAGCTCCTGATGTTGAAGATGGCTTATTATCTGTTTTTTTTTTTTTTAACCTTTACTATGTAAGATTTCAAACATATACAAAGTAAACAGAAGGCCTTGTTTATTTTCCCATCTCCTTTGGGACCTATCACAGTGTTTTGCGTGTAGCAGAAGTAAATTTAAGTAATTAGGGCCGTAGGCAAATGGAGTTGCCTGTCTGCATATCTAACTCCATGTTTCGTGGGTGGTTAAGCTTTCCTCCAACACACTGGCACACACAAACCCATCACACCTGTAGGATCCTAAGCAGCATGGTGGGTTAAGCCGTTCACGGACTTTAAAATTCAGGGATAGTGTTTATCCCTAAATTTACTTCAGATGGTCGCAAAACTAACTCTATTTGAGGGGGGTGAGAAGAAAATTCTATCTAGGAATATTTTCTAAGAGGATTCTAATCTGGTTGTGAATCTGTGCGGTTTTCCTACCAAGGCACATTTCTTCTAAATGTGCACTGCTTCATGGGTAACTGACAAATAGGAGGGCTCTGTAAACATACTAGAATCATGGCTCTTCTTTACCTTGCATTATTAGCTGACACAAATCCTGAGGTCTTCTCCTTCCAAAACCTCAACCTTAGACTTGTGAGTCTATAATTTTAGACAGACTTGTTTTTTTTTTTTAAACTTGTGTCTACTTAGCCCATTAATTTCTGCCCTGTGTGTGTGTGTATATGTGTGTGTCTGCGTGAGCAATGAAATCCTTACAGCGAACCAGAATTCTATAGTGATATATTACGCGCGCATGCTGTGTCATATCCAATTAACTCAGATTGACAGTACACTGCATTATTCTGTTAGTGCATGGAAGATCAATAAATATGGGGAAAATCCACCGCGGCGCCCCACTTTCCCATCCGATTCTAGTAGATCGGCGGCGGATCCTGCCACTGTGATGTGTGTGCCACAGCCCAGGCAGGCAGGTGGTATACAGACACCATTCAAACTTGGCCTATTCAATCTCAACGCCTCTAACTCGCCATTCATGCATAGCAAAACACCATCTGGTCCTATTTTGCCTCCAGCAATCACAGCTGACCAAAAACGATAATAACAGCTGTTGCAAAACAAAAGCCAAACAAAGGGGGTGGGGGGGTGGGTAGAAGGAAAGGTTAGATTGAAGTCCAGTGCTGAAAAATGCTCCATGAAGTGAGTTACGGGAAAGAAACCATTCAGATGTCTGAAACCCGCTGAATGGACACAGCAGAGTTCTACTTAAGCTTGAGATATTAATCCATCTGTCTAGAACGCCTTCAAACCTCCGTCAGGTGGTAATAAATTGCAAAAATTATGCTGCACGAAGGCATTTAAGCTTTTGTTCTTTGAGTTGGGAACTAATGACCCCGTGTCAGCTAAAAATGAAAACTCCTTATGTTCCTCCATCATACAGCAGTACAGGTTAATGCAAAAAAAGGGAATGTATTCAGCTAGAGTAACTAAACAACGCACACCGGGCAGGGGGAGTGAAAAGGTGTGCGCGGTAGAGGCGGGGGCGGGGGTGCGGAAGGGCCTCCTTCACGTCTCGAGACCGCTTAAGAGGGAAGGCAGTTAGACCATTTAGAAATCCCACTAATCAGATACCACATTTCTCATGTCTATTTTTCATTACCCTGATTTATTTCTGACCTGTAACAACAACAACAACAACAAAAAGTACAGCAAGTACTTACTGACTTCTCAGGCATAGGAACCAGTCACATGTATACATTGAAATACACGTTGATTCATAATATGCCTTAGTGAATTCTGAGAAAAATAATCTGGTGACAAGGTTGGAGAATTCTTTTCATGATTCAAGCCTTTTGACATTTTAAACATACAGTTTTGCCTGATGATTAATTTTCTTAAACTGTCGTAATTAAGCTATTTTTTTTTTGCCTTGAAATTGACCGTCAGTGGCTTAGCAGCATTTAATCAAATGTGATAAAACCCAAGATTTACAAAATCATTTAATAGATGTTACAACACCTGCTTCTAACTGCAAACAGTTGAAAACAGACTTCGCTTGCAATTAAGTCTTATCACTAGTGACATTTTTTTCCCAAGCAACACTTCATGGGTTTTCAAAATGACAATGACAGAACTAATACACAATTACTGTCACATGTAGTTTAGCAATTAATTTTGAAGACGTTTGTCTAAAGGTTTCACAACAGAATATAAAATGGTTCTTATTGTTATGTAATGTTAGTTTCAATTCACAGAAAATCTCTTACCATCAGCTCTCCTTCTGATGGGTCCGAGGCAAGCAGATCATTTCTTTGTGGAACACAATTGCCTCCTTGTCGATGTGATTAGGCATCATTCTAAGACTGTTTGAACACTGATACCTGTCAACTAATACATCTTATGAAAAGCTTCAATTTAGACATAAATTTTTCTACAGCAAGAAATCTATAAATTTATAATTAGAATCTCTTGCTGTTCAATATTTGTACATAATACAGAGTACGAGAGGACTATGAAATATTGAAAGCTGAATTCATTATTCATAGCCCACAACATACAGTAAATATTCTTTGAAAATACAACAACAACTTGGAGGAATCCATATTCCATTATGTCTGAATGTCTTGTGCACGGGAGCTACGGACACCCTACTCACACCCTCATGTTTTCCAGATTAGGATTCTGGTCAGGGCTGACACTTGCTGTTTTTAATTTTCATTTTATCATAAACAGTTTAAGACTGTTGCCAGTGGTAATTTGCAATTTTTATCAAGACCTCTTCATTATAGCTTCTGACAGGACAGATGCTGTAATTAATCATGCAAGACAACTGGGGATAGTGGTCACACTGTTCTCAAAGAGGAGCCACTACAGAGCAAGAAAAGGGGGGAAGAAATGGGCACTGAAATAATGATTTTGGCTTAAGAATCAGCATTCGCCATCCCTCTTACCAGCAGTACCAACACACTGCCGGCAAGTTCTGGCCCCAAAGACAAGACAATTGCTTTTTCCTCTATACTTACCTGTCCCTTGCATCTTAACAAAAGGATCATTAAAAAAAATAGTTTCCATTTTTTAAGAGGTCCTGGGTGTGGGCCACGCAACCCGAATTCTTGGCAATGAGCATCCTATTTCCGACTGAAAACAGAGTATGATGCGTTGGCTCAAGAAAAGTTGGGATGTGGCCTGTTTTCCCATCGCATACGTATTCAAGGAACCGAAAGTGAAATTTGACATATCATTTTATTTGAAAAGTGAACATTTTCCTGGTTGTTGCATCAAAATACAGTCCACAGTTTTTACTGAAATGTGTTTATTCTATAGCAAGATAAAAGCATTTTTTTGTTTTAGTTAAGCAAAATACAAACAACTTAATCGCTGCTATCATAACTCATAAAAAAGTATAAAACAGCATAAAAACACAATAAGCAACGTAGCAATGAATGGTTTATGTCACCAGTGTTTACGTTAAAGCCTCATGTATGAAAACTTTACAACACATGATATGAAAACTTACAACTTTGAAAGAAAATATTTACATTGATTATTCAGATGTGGTGCGCCTTTTAAATATTCTACCGGTATTACATCATAATAAAAACTCTTGCATTTTTTTTTTAAATCTTAACTTTTGTAATAACTGTTTTCATTTAAGTGCATTTCCCTTTTAAAAATACAGTGTTTTTATTTTCGAAACTTGTCACTCAAAACACAGAATATAATATTCACATTCTTTTCTTCTAATTGGGATGAACATAATGGGCTAACAGTGGTCATAGATATCGTTACAACATATACTGTGGTTTGATTTGGAGAAGTCATGGGTTAAAAAAGTGGAAATAAGTCAATAATTGAATCTAATCACTTGTATTTTTTTTTTCTGGAGAGATTTAGGAAAAAAAAAATAAGAGCTTTGGCAAAAGTCTGTGATTTACATTATTTTTTTTTTTCATGACAAAAAAATGCCATCAACTATTCACGTCATACAAATGTTTGTATGAAACTGGATCTTCCTATGTCAGGTAATTACCACTGTGCTTTTTATTTTTAGGGCTCCGGAAGTTCAAATAGCCTGGAAGTGCGGTTTATTCACTTCTGGAGAAATAAGGCCGTTTTCTATGACTCAGAGAGGCCAGTTTAGAGTCCTCAGTACGTCCCAGGATTCATTAAACGGTTTGATTCACATATTGTAGGTATAGCCTGAATAAATAAAAAAGGCATCACATAAAAGAGCACAGCTTTTCTTGTTTAAAAACAAAGTGATTTACAGTCAGCTAGAAGGTGATACTCGGCTACACTGTGTTCTTATTGCCTATCTAATAGACACTTGAGAGGACCATGTGATCTGTGACACGTTTCTGCATAACCGACCGCAACTTACAAGCTTCGGCCGCGTTCGGGTTACCCTCCTCCGCCACTCGCCTCCGCACGCGCGTGCGCCAATCCGGGCGTGCCTGCCGCGGGCGCCTTCAGAAAATACTGACCTGGGACAACACCGGAGTCTGTGGCTGAGACTGTATCTGTGACTGGTGCTGCTGAGAGGCTGGCTGCGGGCTCCCGATGGCGGGGATGGGGGACGTCATCTGGGAGGTGACCGGGGAGGGCTGCCGAGGAGAGGGCTGAGGCGGGTGCTGCATGTGCTGCTGCAGCTGCTGCAGCTGGAGCTGCTGCTGGAGCTGCTGCTGCAGCTGCTGCTGGCTGAGCTGCTGCTGCAGGTGCTGCTGCTGCTGCTGCAGGTGCTGCTGCAGGTGGTGCTGGAAATGCTGCTGCTGCATCTGCTGCTGGAGCTGCTGCTGCATTTGGTGCTGCTGGAGCTGCTGCTGCTGCCTCTGCAGGTGCTGCTGCTGGGTTTGCACGGAAGGGCTCCCCTGGGCAGAGGACGCCGAGCCCACCAGGGTCGTCCCCATGGAGCTTATCAGCGGGGCCCCAATGTTCGAGGGCATGTTGGCGGCGATGGTGACCGACGTGACGATCTGGTTCATGGGGAGTCTCATGGTTAGGGGTTTGGGAGCGATGGACCTGGGGAGCGACTGCTGGAGAGTCTGAGGTGAGGCTGATACGGTCCCGTGCTGCGACAGCGGAGGGTTGAGAAGGAGCGAGGATGTCAGATTGGTGGACGCCAGGGTCTGCTGAACGGAGCGAATGGTCTGGGCTTCTGCGGATTCGGCAGCAGCCTGCATTTGGGGGGAGAAAATCCCCAGATATTAAAATACCCAAGTATTTAAAATAGTCAACTGTTTTTTTTTTAAGTATTGCAAATTGATTTTAAAAAAAAAATGACCACCATTTTTCTTCTCTGGACTCCATTTTCCTGTCCTTTGACTTTTCAGCTCCCCCCCCGCCAAAAGGTAGAGTCAAATTCCTTACCCCTTGAATCGGGCTGGCCTTGTACCCTCCTAGGCATCTGCCATCACCATGTGCGTGACAAGGGGCACAGGGCCCAGTCACCACTCAAAAGCCAGCCAGTCGGCCAACTGCCTTGTCCGAGAACAAGCCCCAGCCAGGTCCAACCCCCTTGCCGACTGCAGACCAATGAGCAGGACTGGTGGATCCTGCCAAGTCAGGCCTAGATTGAAGAACCAGCCAGTTCACTGGCGCCCTCTGAGACACATGCTTGTCTTTTCAAGTCACTGGGCTTTGTGGCTGGGTGTTACACAGCACAAGGTAGCAAAAGATAACTGATACACATGTTCAAGAAACGACACCTCCAGCAGTGAAGCCTGAGCTAGCCCTCATCACTACGACTCATACTGAAAAGACAATAGACTGCCGGGGAGTTCAAATTGTGCCCCACTACTTGGCAGCTTCATGACTCTGGGCAAGTTAATTCACCCACCTGTTCCTCAGTTTCCTTACCTATAAAACGGGGTGTTATGGTATTTACCTTATGTAGAGGTTGTGAGAATTAAATTAATTCATATGTTGTCAAGCATTTAGAATAGCGCGTGGCACAGGGGACGCCTTTAGTAAATGTTAGCTATTTTTTATTAATTAACAATTATTACCAGAAAACTACTACTAGAAAATGTCAAAGCTCTACACTTCCAGGCAGTGTATGACAATGCTCACTTGAATATAGGAGGACTGTCGCTGAATTCCTTAGAGATACTCAATGCAAGTATTTTATGGCTTAAGAGAGGTTTTAGTTTACCCAATATCTTCAAAGATTTCCAGAATTTATCACAGGAGTCCTAGGTCAGGGGAGAACGTTCAACACTCGGGTGTCTGAATAATCTGTCATAAGATAAACAACTGATCTGATCTGAGGCTCAACACGGAGAGAGGCTATTACATTTTGCACTAAAAATACGTAATCACCTCCACAAAGATAAATTCTTTTACTAATGTAACCGTGACTGAAGTGATTGCTCTTACTGGCTATTTTCTTCTCTCGTTCTTCACAAAATTAGGTGTTTTTGGAAGGGGAGGGTGGGAGCACCTTGGAGGCATCAAGCTGGCATCCACTCTTCAGTGATACTGAATGTTTACTTCCAGCTTTTTATTACTCCCATTTATAAACTCTACTAGTAGAAGGATCTTCTGAGTGGTGACCTTATGTTGACAGTCACTCAATGGAGGAGAGGCCATTGTTGATGGATTATGTTTGAATACATCATCATGGCGAAACACCAGCTATGGGTGGACAGCTCTCCGATTTTTTACGGAAGCTTGGTGGGTTACATGCCTACTGGAGGTTCACGTTCTAAAGTCCTCAGGTAAGAAGAAGCCTGCAAAGACTCATTAATCATCTTTAAAAAACTATGAAATCACCCATAAGGTAGAATACACACAGTGTTCTACATATAAACAGGAAAACAATTCTTATATATTCTAATATTTAAAAATCACCCAGCTAGTCTTAAGAATGAAACTGCGGGGCGCCTGGGTGGCGCAGTCGGTTGAGCGTCCGACTTTAGCCAGGTCACCATCTCGCGGTCCGGGAGTTCGAGCCCCGCGTCAGGCTCTGGGCTGATGGCTCAGAGCCTGGAGCCTGTTTCCGATTCTGTGTCTTCCTCTCTCTCTGCCCCTCCCCCGTTCATGCTCTGTCTCTCTCTGGCCCAAAAATAAATAAACGTTGAAAAAAAAAAAAAAAAAAGAATGAAACTGCAAGGGAAGTCTATATTTAGACCCCTGGCCAATCACACCAGTGTGCCTTTAAGACACCACCATACTGGTGAAGAGAAATGGGTGGGCGAGTGGAAACAGTTCTTGCTTGCCTGCCAGGTTTACTCCCTGTGTTTTAATATTAAGGTTCTATTAACTTTTGTTGGTTGGTTACCACGCCCCTTTAAATTGTGGATTCCAAAATGGAACCGATACTTCAGATGTGGTCTAATCACCATGCTGTACAATTAGATACTATTTCCTGTGAGATCATCACATTAGAAGCTATTTTACACTTTTGGTTCGGACTGAAATTATTCTGAACTTCTACTTCACGGACTATTTTAGGTACCTGCCAGGACTCTGAATATAAATTAAGGATGCTCTCAAACTGCACTAACTTAGTGAAAACAAAAACAAAAACAAAAACCCAAAATACCCCAAACAAACACTGCTTTATATTTATTCTTTTTAAATTCCATCCTGTTGGTTTGGGGGACTCACTAAGCTTTATTCTGACATACTTCTGAATCGTGACTCTAGTCCCCGATGTATAACTTTTATGGTATCCCTTCCACATCAGTCACAGACTCGATGAGCCCAATCATGGTTGTTATTTTCTGGATGTCTTTTGAGATACTGCCTCTTGGCTGAAATCCATGTGTGGTCAATTATTCATGCTCTAATACACAAAGATCACCTATACCTGCTTCTGGGTAAATGAATGAATAAATGATCCACTTAGGAATAGGAAGTACATGTGCACTGCTCCTCTAGCCGGGTCACTCTATCTAATTAGCCAACTATACCTCCATTCTTAACATCAGTAGCCTACACATTCGGCTGTGTTCTGCCAGTAGGCAAATCTGAGTCCAGAACTGGTATGTCTTTTAATGTGTGTCTTCCAGTGTCTCAGAAAAAGGTCTCACTATTGACCTCGTGAATGTTTGTATTCTCTTTCTAATGACGCGGAAGTTGTCCTAATAGCGAACAGCTAAACAAGGGGGACCCCTCTTGATCTGATTTGAACTGCTGCTGCTGGTGGATCTTAATATAAAGAAGAAACAACTCAGGGGAAGAAGAGAAAAAAGGAATGAAGCCCTTTTTAAATTTTTTTTAAAGTTTATTTATTTTGAGAGAGAGAGAAAAAGCGAGCCAGCAGGGGAGGGGCAGAGAGAGACGAGGAGAGAGAATCCCAGGCAGGCTCTGCAGCCTGACACGGGGCTCGAACTCACGAACCTCAAGATCATCACCTGAGCGAAACCCAAGAGCTGGACCCTTAACCGACTGAGCCACCCAGGTGCCCCGGAAGTAGCCCCTTTTGAAATGGCTTTGCCAACAACACCCACCATGCCCTGCAGCCTCGTGTGGTACTTCTGGCAACAAGCATGACAATGGAAATGAATCCCTGATTGCCAGACGAAATATATCAAGAGCAAAAACATTAGTTCAAATTATTCTCCCCAAAGCCTCTCAAAATTCTTGAGAGGCTAAAGACAAGGTTAATTAAATGTTAAAATATAACGTAATAGCTCACACTCCTTTTGGATCAAGGTAATAATAATCCAGAGTGACATTTGCTTTGGGATACTGGTGCATTTTATAATACATCAGGGCCCATTTGCTCCTCTATGTAAAATACATATACATGTCCTTTTTTTTTTTTTAAAGTATTTGGAGCCTAATTTTATTTTAAAAAGTCGTGAGGTTTATTTATGTATATGATGTGGGACAGTTTGGTCAAATTGCAACATCCCCTAGGACAATAATAGAAGCACTCGAGAATTTATGATAGGATGTCCCAAACCGCCTGGCCAAAATACTGCCCAGTTTAAATGGAGGACATGGACACCAATCCCAGTCCCTGACAAAAAGCAAAAATGAGAGGCTATTCGAGATCGGTCTTTAATTTTTGTGTTTTGTTAAACAGTCTCAACACATATAAAGTGAAACTTCTGGAAATAATGGAGATGCAGCGGTTTAAGTGAACTCCTTTTTTTCATACCATCATTGAGGTAATCTCCAATGGGAACAAATAAGCTAATGAATTGTTCAAGATGCCTTTTTTTTTTTTTTTTTTTTTTTTGCCAACTGTTAAGGGGAGCTGCCTGTATGCATTCAGTGCACTGGGCTGTTTTCAACACCGTAACTCAGAGACTGGCCGTTCCTGCACGGGTTTACCTTAGAAACGAGGCTGGCCCTGTACGCAGCCAAGGCCTTCAGGTATTCTTTTTTGGCAGCTTCCGTTTTCCTTTTATAAACCTATTGAAAGACACAATTAGCATCACCGTTAGCCTACAAATTCTCAGCCATAAAAGAACGGCCGCACAAATTGGGTCACAACGTAACTCACAGAGAAAGCTGGTTTCGGTGGCTTTGGTTTTTAAACGTGAAAACACACACACACACACACACACACACACGAAAACAAAACCCTGCCATCCTCACAGGAGCACAATTTGGATGTTTACGATGATAAATGAGAAAAAAAGATTTCAGGTTGTGGCCTAGATGCCTTGAGAGAGCCAGCTGAGGGCCTCGCATTAAGGCAGCGGATGGGGTATAGCAAAAAGAGCAAAATTTGCTACCAATTGTTCAAATTACAGGAAATCACGAGTTTCTCCATCAGTGTCTTCTCTCGCCCTGACACACGTCTAACCTGCACCAAGTAAGAAGATTAAAATAACATCAACAACAGGTGCGGTGTGCGAAGACGTAAGAGAAAAAGACGGAACTAGCACAGTTTTCTTCTGAAGGAAAAAAACAAAAAACAACGCAGAAATAGTTAAAAGGTGGTAAATTTCCATTAGTGAGGCCAACGAGTTACATAAACAAATCCCATGATTTGCTCTTCCTTTTCTTAACAGTATCTGACGGTAGCGTGTTAGACCCAAGTGCAACTGCCTTTGTCTCCAGAGGTAAAAGACGCAGCAGCTTTGGCAGTCCCTGAGGATTACATTTCTGGGACAGAAAATCAGTGCGCCACATACAACAATAAGCTCACCGCAAATGGGCAAATTCTATAGCTGCACCATCCCAGAGTAACCAGAGAGTAGGAATGAGGTCATGATTCATAAAAGAAAACTCGAGGCCTTGGCACTCCTCATTCCCGAAATGGTTATTCCATTTTATTCCCAAGGGAGGTCTGGTCATCTGAGCACACATAACGTGAAATCCCATTAATGGTCACTGGAGTTTGATGAGAGGTGCATGAAACTCCCCTTTGTGTGGAGGAGCCTCAAGGGAAGCATAGGAGGTGAGGCCCCAAAGGAAGTATCTCCCACCGGCTTGGTAATCTCTCAATACATCTCATACAGCCAAGCTTTCAAATGAACTTGGAATAAAATTTTGAATGCCCGGGGACAGTACTGAGACTCGCAGAGGCGGCTTCAAAGTTTGGAAACCCACAGGGACGGCACAAAGGTTCGGGAAGATGATCAGAGAAAAGGCAAGCGGGATGGTCCTGATCGGTTTGTAGTGCCCTTTCTGAACCAAGGGGGCAAATACCACATTATCTAACGTGAAACGATGATCATCAAAAGTTTATGCTTACAGGATATTGCGTGAATTTCCCCCATTTCTCCACTGAATGGGTTCCGAACACGAACCCTTACGGGGGACCGAGAAATCCATATACCTGGGGAGCGGCTTAGGTTTACACAACTGCGTCTCTAAGTTCCACAGCTTAGAAAGGCCTTCATAGGAAACAGTCGTATTAAGCGAACATTCACTCAGAGAAGATGTAAGAAATACTCTGGTAACTTCTTGATTTTATGGTCACGATGGATCTCTACCTCACCTGCTTTTGTTCTTCTCCAAGGCTGTCCCACATAGATGCAACGATTTTCGAGACCTCTCCAAAGGTTGCATTGGGGTTTTGACCTTTAATTGCGGCCTGTGTGTCTCTGAAAAACAGGGCATATGCTGACACTGGCTTCTGGGGCTCATTGGGATCTTTCTTTTTCTTTTTCTTTGGAGTCTTGGGCTTCTTGCCAGAATCTGGAGCAGCTCTTTTCTCTCCAATGGCCTGCAAAGCAGGAAGAAAATTCACTGCCTAGAATGTACTCGCAGAGAAGGCAGCAAGACCTAACCAGATCCACAACTGTTCTTTTAAGGTTTTGTTAAGCAGATTCATCAATGGATGAATCACTGGCGAAAGCAGGGGAGGGGTAAGTTTTCTTAGAGTTAACTGGACAGCAGAGATTAGCATTTAGAACATTGATTAATGAGACCCAGAAGTATCTTCAATACATTCACAACATATGCTCTAAATAGCAATTATGAGTAATGAAAAACAGAACATTATACCAGGCAATGAAGTGTGTGCATATGTGTGTGTGTATGTGTGTGTGCATTACATATGTATGCATAAAATATTTTACATTTTCAGAGGTCTTAGAAGTAAATCTAAATAATAATTCAGGACGTGGATCATATTCAGATATTTGAAATGAGGTCCCTTGCCATAGTCACCTGCCATATATATGATCAGTCTGAATTGATTTTTTGAAGCTTCAAGTTTTATCTTACCAGAATGTTACTTGGCTAATGGGTCTCCAGAAACGCCAGTGGAAAGTAGCTACAATCCCTAAGCTTGCACAATAAAAGAAAGGTCGTCTTTATTTCTTTAAGCAATTAAAACTTTCTGAAGAATAGGATAACAAGAAACATAAACAATGTCAAAAGTCCTTTAACTGGAGATAGAAAGAAAATTGGTATTCTTCACTGAACTAAAAACCAGTATGAGAGCAATAACTGACACTTAAAATCACCCAGGCTACAAAGAAGACTGATAAGAAAAGAGTTATGATATATGGTGACTAACTCTGCCCAGAAGAATCCTGCCATAGAGACAGTAAATACTTCACACATACTTATACAAACTCTCTGAGATCAAAACCACAGACATGACATGGGTATAGCTCCCTACATTGATATACCAATGAGCTCCAGAGTAACCTGCTACTACCATTATCTAACGTCAGTGATCGTAAAATATCCTTATCAGAGAAGCAGGAGAAAAGATACATCAGCCTTGTTTTATCCCCCTAGATTGTAATAGGACCATACTGAAGATCATTTTGCCGTTAACTTCATCAAGAATGCTGAAATGTTTGACAAGACCAGTTTTAAAAGCCAGTCGTGGGGGAAGATCAACAGAGATAGACTCAAGTTGCTGACAGATTGGTTTTTAATGGCCTTGAGTCTTCAATCCTAAATTCAAATTTTCCGAGAGTATCATTACTTTCTGCATGACAGTCATTTGGAACGTAATCCAATTACTGAAATTCTCAGGGAGGAAACTGATTAGTGCCTTGTTTCTGAGCGCTCTGGACCCTCAATGTGTTGGGGTATCACAAGTCCACTTCTCGGCGGGGCTATTACACACGCTACTTGAGTGGTAACAACATGCATACTTCATACAAGTAGTTACCCACTTCAGAGGCTGGTAAGCCACATCTCACCTCTTCTCCAAAATGCCATCTTTCATAACTCCCACAATGAATGCAATAATTTTCAATCATCTTTTTTTCTTTTTTAAATTCTCAGAATCAATGTGACTTGTTTAATTCTAGTTAATGAATCTGAACTTATCGTAAGGCTGTCAGATGCCTTTCGGTTAGAGCTTCAGTGGGAGCCAAGTTTTCCTTCAGTGAAAAAATACTGCTTTGCCCCCAAGGAAAAAGATACATACATATACCACAGATTTTTCTAATTGAGTCCAACAACTATATTCGTTTCTTGGAAGAAAATTTGGCACTGTTTGCAGCAATAATGCTCTGACCAGTGGCAAGGTGAAAGCGATTTCCAGGGCAACCTTTCCCAAAGAGCTCAATCTCCCTTCCTGTAAAGTAGCATTCAAATGTTGACAACCTTTGATATCTTCCTTGGATAACCATGACGTGCCCTAAACATCATTACCTTTTAAGAATAAACCTGAAATGCAGAATCTTGCAGTTTAAATAAAATCTTAGAATTAATTCTCCCACAGGAACCTGCATGTGATTGCCTGAAGAGGGTTGGGAAAGGTGGGGAAATAGTTTTCCTCAAAAGAGACACAATCAATGATAATTTTAATCTTTCTTTCTCGGCTCAGTTGCTTAAAGGAGAACAAATTGGGTTCCTTGCCTTTACACGAAACCTAGACTCTTGCTTAAAATGGAGTAAGCTAGGAGTCACAGATAAGGTTCTCCTTAGCCATGACAATTTCAGTGTGGTACAGAAGTGAGTATCAGATCAGTGGAAATGTGAGTGAAATGAAAGGAATCCATCTGAAATGTGTTATGGCCAGTTGTAACCTAGCCGTGCCTTATTCACATCCCTGTTTCTCACGTCACCTTAGGAAAGTTCTTTTGAGTGTGAGCAGAGACTGGTCATCCATTCACCCAATCTGTGTCCAGTAGGGTGCTAACATATCCAGTGGGGTGCTAAGATGTCAGGACAGATCAAACCCTCCTTTAAATCCCTGCAATAGATTCTAACCTCGCTTCCCTCTTCCTTCATCACTCTCTACCTTCTCTAGCTCTTCTTTTTCCATTTGCTACTTAAAAATAAAAATAAATGATGCTCAGGGCTCCTTATGCACTCTGAGAAATCCTGATTACTTCCACGTCTTCCTATCTACGTGTGATGGTCCCCAAATCGGTTGTTCTCCCTCCAATGAACTGAGTTCTAGCTCAAATGTGGGTGCATCAAATTCAACCCATACCATGCCAAACTCTCATCTTTTCCATGGGAGAAAAAGTAACATTCTTCTTTCTCTGGGCTGATTCTCTCATTTGCCGATATCCATGCTAACTCTTGTATTAAAACCCCATTTATCTTTTATTCCTTCAAACCCCAGCGGATCACCAAAACTTTATGATTCTCCCTCTCATATGTCTCACGGATCTGGTACCTCCTGTCCATTCCTTCCTTTGCTAAAAGGAAACTCTTCATGACAAAAAGATCTTCTGATTAGTTTCCTTTCCTCCCATCCCTCCCTTTGTAACGCATTCTGTATACAGCCAAAGCCATCTTTCTAAAGCATAAAGTTGCTTCTGCTATTCCTCTATGCAAATCATTAATCAGCTCTCAACGACCTGCAGGAGAAAGGCTTCCACATTTCAGCTACTGCTTTCTTCAATGCCTATGTCTTTCCTCCCCATATCAAACTGTTCATGACACTCATAAATTGACATGTACTTCCATTGCTCCTTCGACCAGAATGCTGGCCTCTCTCTTCTGCCTCACAAACTTTTATGTATCCTCTTAGACCTAATTCAAATATCACCTTCTCAATAAAGTCTTCCTCAAATCACTCTCCCAAGCAGAATCGATTACAATCTTAGCACACCAGATACATCAATTATACCACTAATCACATCTGGAGCTAGTTTTAAGCATTGCTTTTCGTCCCCAGTGGGGAGCCCCAGAGGTAGTAATTCTCTTATAAATCTTTATGTCACCAGAACCAAGTACAAGGCAAAGCACAGAGTAGGTATACAACACATAATGAATAAAGAATGAGTAATTGTGTATCTTGGACAAGTAACTTTAATGAAACAGAATACCTTTCTAGGCATTCATAAAGGTCCCACCTGCAACTAAGTTTTTATTTCAACCCATGCATATTTGAGCATCACTCTCCATGACAAAAGCAGAGATGTGCAACAATTAGAACTTACTAAGTGATAAACATCATCCAAGGTGCAAGGTTCCCCAATGTGACAGCGGCTCAGCCAACTAACTGGATGAAACTTATCCACATGGACATTAACTTAGAACCAGAGCACTTTAGTATAGAATTCCTGGGGAATCTAGTATAAGCCTTCCCTTCTGCAGACCGGGAAAATCATGCCTACATGAGTTAAGTGACATGTTTGATGCCTTACAATCAGATGGAGAAGCCAGATCTCCCAATTTCCAGCAGAATACACTTTTCACAAAAAAAAAAAAAAAAAAAAAAAAAAAAAAAAGAATAAGTAAAAGGGGGGGCGGGAATCAAACCATCATAAAGTTAAATGCTAGCCAAATCCACGAAGAGAAGGCAGGAACTACCATGAATGAAACTCAAAGACACAGCATGAGGTGATTCGAAATTCTTGGGTACGTGACACACTAAGGCAGTCAACTTACTCTGTTGGATTCATCAGCATCCTCTTCATTGATGGAGCTGGAAGGGGAGGGTGTCGCTGATTTGCTTGCTGGAGGTGAAGGAGACGTGTGAGGCATATTGGCGCCTCCCAAGTTTAACCCCAACTGGGCGCTGAGCTGAGACTGGTTGATGGTGGTGAGCTGAGTGGGAGGCATGATCCCAGAGCGAGCAGCATCAGTCATGTGGACAATGGACCTCATGATCAAGGAGTGATCCTGACGGTACTGGGGCACTTGCGTGTGGCTCTGGTCCTAAAAAGGCAATAGTCAACGAGGAGGTGAGCTCTCCGTTTTCCCAAATGTCAACAAGCTGAAAATGTTAGCAGTTCCTTAGACAGGTCTGACCTATTCCGCGATGATGGTCCCTATTCATTCATTAACTAGAAGGACTCTTGCCTCAAAGTTGAAGGGTCAAAAGCACTAAGACCAAATCATCCAGCCTAGTCTATTTTACTCTAGAACTGTCACTAAATGGCTCTAAAAAATAATAGTAAAAGCCTATTGGCAAAGAAGGATAAACGTCCAACTCAGGCTTCTTATTGAGGAAACAGGCAAGAAGGAAAGGGTTGAAGCAGGGGTTTTACTCCTTCCCAGCTTACCAGGTGGGTCTTCCAACATTCTCACACATACTTCTGGTACCATTCCCGTAGACCCAGCTCTACAAGGGTGGGAGAATCTGGTCTTCACTTGACCCTTCCAGGAATGCATTTGACAAGCAGAGAGGAGGGGCTTAGGGAGGCACAGAGCCAACATCTGTTTGCTTCAGGGCACCCTTTCTATAAAACCCTCTGTGGTTAACCAGAGGGCCATTCCCAGTCTGAATTCCATTGTCAATGGCATCTGGAAGTCATTCAACATCTCTAGGACTGGGTATCACTTTCTTCTTCTGAACCCTTTCGTTCAACCCGCCATGATTTAAGATACTAATGGATTTTTAAAAATACATATGAAGAAGAAGCAGAGATCATCAGAAGTAGCTTCTCTGAAAGTTACTGCAGTGACTTCAAGAGCAGCCCTTCTGTTGTGGGCAGTCATTTAAAAGGCTTTAGGGTTGTTGCTGCTGTTTCTTTTTTTAATTTTGAAGAATCAAAAAATGAAGACCTGCTTTTATTTTTTTTTTTTCAACGTTTTTATTTATTTTTGGGCCAGAGAGAGACAGAGCATGAACGGGGGAGGGGCAGAGAGAGAGGGAGACACAGAATCGGAAACAGGCTCCAGGCTCCGAGCCGGCAGCCCAGAGCCCGACGCGGGGCTCGAACTCACGGACCGCGAGATCGTGACCTGGCTGAAGTCGGACGCTTAACCGACTGCGCCACCCAGGCGCCCCGAAGACCTGCTTTTAAACAACTTACTTGAAGATTGTCATTTAGTGTGAGTCTGTGATTTTTGCCAAAACCAAATTTCTCTCGACTCACAGTGACCCGGAATCTAATTTTATACAGAAGCCTATGAATTCTTAACTGTTCCTCTTTTGAGTCTCTCTGAGAAGACTTACTTTTGCTCTTTGAAGAAACAAATGAGTTGTAAATACCCAAATAGGAGCGTTTCGTTTCTAAATATCAAATATATAAACATCACTAAATAAGAAGCCGCAAATATCAATAGGAAACTAGTTGAATGAACGATGATCCAGCATCCTATAAGTATTACGAAGCTTTGTAAAATAATGAATTAGATTTATGTGTATTGACTTAGAATGGGGTTTCCAATCTTGGCTCTATTGACATTTTGGAGCAGATAATTCTTTGTTGTGAGGCTGTCCTTTGCACTGTAGGATGTTTATAGCAACCCTGGCCTCTTCTAGATACCAGAAGCAACTTCTCCTTCTCCTGACCAGTCATGACCATCAAAAATACCTCCAGACATTATCTCTCGAGGGGCAAAATTCTCCCATCTGAGAACCACTGACCTAGAGGGATATCCAAGATATAGAAATTGAAAAAGATGGGGTGCCTGGGTGGCTCAGTCAGTTAAGCATCCGACTTCCGACTTTGGCTCAGGTCATGATCTCGCAGCCAGTGAGTTCGGGTCCCGCATCAGGCTCTGTGCTGACAGCTCAGAGCCTGGAGCCTGCTTCAGATTCTGTGTCTCCCTCTCTCTCTGCTCCTCCTCCACCCACTCTCTCTCTCTCTCTTTCTCTCTGTCTCAAAGATGAATAAATGTTAACAAAAAAAATTAAAAAAAAAAGAAATTGAAAAATCAAGTTGTAAAATAATTAGTGTATAGTCCCCTCTTTTTTTTTTTTTTTAAGAAGTATCTAAACTTTTAACAATGGTCACATTATAAGAGAAAGAACTGGAAGGGTGAAGAGAAGAGCATCTTAAACGTTTCCATTTATAAAAACACAAAACAAAATGAATGAAAAAAACACACTAGTGAGGAAAAGCTAAAAAGATCTATAAGTAGTTTAAACAGTAGAGCTAAGTGCTAGGGTTTCATCTTAAATGTATAAGCTTCCCATTTCTTAATACTTTCTGAGTTCCTAAACTGCTGTGGAATCCTGGAGAAACGTGTCACATGTACCAGAACAATCCCACTCCTCCTGGTCTCACTGACAATACCGACACCCTCTTCCGCTGTCCCTGAAATATTACATTCCACTTACTGGCAGGTGTCCCTCTGCAGACGTGTATCACAAAAGTGGATTTTACAGTGTCGGTGTGTCCTAATTTGTTTTTATTGATTGGCATCCTACCACTCATTTAGCCATTCCTCCTAAAAAATTTGAGCTGTCTACCTGCTCTCCCATGCTCTTCTCAATTTCCACCATTGCTTGCTTATGTCGCTTCTACCCTCCAGCTAGTGACAACTGAGTGATCTTACTCTTTTCATTTAAAAAATTTTTATTTATTGATTGATTTGTAACTTTTTTTAAAGTTTATTATTTATTTTGAAAGACAGAACACACATGAGTAGGGGAGGGGCAGAGAGGGGGGCTAGAGAGAGAGAGATTTCGCACTGTCAGCGTGGAGCCCCACGTGGGGCTCGAACCCACAAACCACGAGGTCATGACCTGAGCCAAAACCAAAAGTCAGACACTTAACCAACTGAGCCACCCAGATGCCCCATCTTATTCTTTTTTTTCAAGTTTATTTTTTTTTATTTTGAGAGACAGCGTGAGCAGGGTAGGGGCAGAGAGAGGGAGAGACAGAATCCCAACGAGGCTCTGTACAGTCAGTCCAGAGCCCAACATAGAACTCATTCCCACAAACTGTGAGATCATGACCTGAGCTGAAATCAAGAATTGGACACTTAACCAACTGAGCTACCCTGGCACCCAAGCGATCTTATTTTTAATTCTACTCTCCATATAGGTCTTTTAGAATGCACTTTAATAGTCCTTTCAGACTTATTTAAATCTAGATGTTTTAAGTATTTACAAGGAACTTCCAGATTACATTTAAATTGCGTATCTCAATTCTGACTGTAAAATAATAAATCAGCTAACTGGCGTGACCATGAAATATGATGATCTGATTTACACAACTTTCTCATTAACAGAGAACTTGCTTTGCTCCAATGCCTATGAAATTCAGCACATACAGGTATTTGATTGACTTATCCCACACCTACTGCCTTTCAAATGGAGCTCCTGGTCAAACAGAAGGCCAAGAAGTAAGTTTTCTTGGCTTCATCAGCTCTTTCTAAATTCCACCTGCAGTGTCACTGAGCTAGCTTGATGGGAAAACAGCGCTCTCGGGAGCCATGGCCCAACAGTGGCGACATGTGTTGACAGAAAGAAATGAATGGGGCCCCAGGCTCTCTACTGCCATCACCCCCCTTTTAATGAAAGCAGTCTATATTCATTTATTTTATAAATTGAGAGTGCTCGTAACATTTCACTTAAGAAAGAGAGAGGGAGAGAGAGAAATAACAAGAAATTTCTACCTTGGGCACAAAGAGAAAACTACTCCTGAAACATACTGGTGGTGGGGCCCAGGCCTTGCCAAAACTTCGAGCCATCCACATAGCCTTCAGACCCCCAAATATGCTGGCGCCATTTTTCTTATCTCCCATAGGACAATGCACCAAGGTCCTCTAACGTATTTTCCAGTAACCCCTGAACCACATAACTGATGCATCAAAATGTGCTAGCATTTGCCATGGTCCACAATTATGCCATAATAACTTTCTATGCATGACTATTACAGAACAAGATTAGTAGTGAAAGTGTCTCTTTAGAAATTCAAGTTCCTTTAGGGCCACCAATTATTAACAACTGCCTTGGGGAACTTGTTGATTCTTAGCAGCTCCAATCATTTTCCATAAAAAAAAAGGTACCCTTTGAAAGATACTTCCTTTGATCTTAGGACTCCCACTTAAAAAAAGAAAGATGTCAGTTCAGTTTAAAGGTATTTATTAAGCACCTGCTATGTGCCAGGCCAGAGAAACCAATATACCAATGCTCAAATCCTTGAAAACTAGAAAGCTAGCATGTGATTCTTTTAAGCATTACCCAAATTAAACATGATTTAGAATGGACTAATAAATATACTCTGACAAAGTGTAGGCAAGAATAATTCATATATACTCCTCAAAAATAGCTCCCAATTTCTCCCAGTAGTCACGACACAATAAAGAAATGTATAACCACAGATACAGCCCTAAGAAATTAATGCATTTTTGAAAATCATTACCTCTCACTTACTAAAATTAAATCTTTACAAGATTTTTTTAAAAAATTTATTTTGAGAGCGAGAGGAAGCAAGTAGGGGAGAGGCAGAGGGAGGGAGAGAGAATCCCAGCCAGGCTCCACACTGTCTGCGCAGAGCCCCAGGTGGGGCTTGAACTCATGGACCGTGAGATCATGACCTGAGCTGAAATCAAGAGTCAGACGCTTAACCGACTGAGCTACCCAGGTGCCCCTAAAATTAAGTCCTAAAGCCTTACCAACGATCACTGAAAGGCAAAGCAACTAGCGGGTTATAAGAGATTGCCACGATTATATCCCACATAAGAACCGAAGGCAGGTAGCTTTCACAATTGCAGGGTTCACGTGTATCATTTCTTAAAACAGTTCATCCTTTGGGAAAAACTCATTCTCTCTTCTTCGTCTCACTCTGATCTCTGATGTTATTAGATAAGAGTTTCCCAACCTCGGCAGGACTGACACTGTGGTCTGGATGATTCTTTGTTGGGGGAGGGGTCTCCTGTGCATTGTAGACGACTTAGAAGCATCTCTGGCTTCTGCACACTAGGTGTCAGGAGCCTCCACTCCCCAATCTGGTTGTGACAGCCAAAATGTCTCTAGACATTGGCGAATGTCCCCTGGTGGGCAAAATCCCGCTCATTTGAGAACTGCTTCATTAGACAAATATAATGGAAAACATCATCTTGGGTGTGGAGGGAGTGTCCGCAGCCTATGTTTTGCTGGTAAGAATAGAAAACATTTGCATAAACAAGACACAAACTGCGATAAATACCGTGAGGAAAATAAGTAGGTTAAAGAAAAAAAGTTGGCACAAGAATAGTGTTTACGTTTGATGGGTCAGTACGAAAGGCTTCTTGGTGAGGACATGTGAGCAGACACCTGGAGCATGAGGAGCTAGCCAGGGAAGAAGGGTACAGGAATCATGTTCCAGGCAGAGGGAACAGCATGTGCAAAGTCTGAGGTGGGAGAGAGCTTCGCTTGCTTGAGAAATGGAAAGGATGCCAATACAGATGGGAGCAGGGTAGGCAGGGTGAAGAGTGACATTCAGTGGACTGGGGAGGTGGCAATGAGCCAGATGGTGCAAAGGGTGGGGGTAATCAGGGAAGGCTTCCTGAGGAGGTGACCCACTAGGGCTGAGGGATAAAGGGAGAATAGAAGCTACTCAGCTAGAAAAGAGGGAAGAGCATCCAAGGCAGAGCAGAATATGTGCAAAGGCCTGGTGCGTGAGGAAGGAAAGGAGGGGCCAGTGTTACTGGGCCAGGAAAAGCAAGACTGGCATTGAAGCTGTAGAGGCAAGGAATGGCCACAACGTGACAAGTCTTGTAGTCGATCCTAGGGAGTCTGGATTTTATTCATAGTGTAGAAGGATGTCGTGATAAATTTAAAGGCTTTGTATCTATCTAGGGGGATTATTTATTCCAATAGATAGTAACTGATTGCCCTTCATGGGCAACCCATTGAAATCAGTGGGGGACAATTTGGTTACAATATAAATAACACAAATATAAATATATATCCTAACACTTTAACCTACATTTCCTACATTTTGAAGAGTACCCAATTCTTTCTGAATGGACAGGCCATGGACTTCACAAAATAATAGGACGTGCAGGGTCTTCTATTTGCCTAGAAGTACAGTTCAACGAAGCCTTCATGGCCTGTGTAGGTCTTGGTGTGGGGAGTGCTCAGCTGAGACTGGCTCCTCTCTCCACCTGATAAAAGAGCCTCTTTGTCTTGTCTTTTTTTTTTTAACAGGAAACCAAGGAATGGAGATTTCTGGTGGTGGTCCCTCATTTTCTTAAATTGCCTGAAATCTAATCTATTACTGAACATTAACCATTTGAGTGGACTGTTAAAATCTGAATAGTTTTAGGTTAAATAAAAAGGAAACTTTGGATCACTAGCATAAATTAAAAACCGGGGACACCCGTATCAATGGACTGCCAAATAAATACCAAGGAAAGGAAACAACACCTTTACGGTCAAGGTATGGGGCCTGCCTAAGGCTGTGAGCCTTGCTTTCTCTTATTTAGAAAGATAAAAGAGGGGTGAAAGACTTATTAGTCCCAAACCGAGACTTTCTCTTAGACTTAATCAAGATTGAAGGAGGCTGGCAAGGTGAAAAATGTCCTCCCTGTATGAATCACAACGGGATATTACCGCCCGCCCCAACCCCCCGCCATACTTCATATAAAGATATGTGGGGATTCTGGGTGGGGGTGTGGGGGCGGGAAATGAGCAGTTTGTTCAGACTTTCTCAGCCAACAAAACTCTCCCTCCTCTACATATTAAAATCTGTCTTCACTCATTCTATCAGGTCTGGAGCAAGGGTCTGGGCCTCTGTGACATCTTGGTGCCTGAACAGGGACTCTTTTCCCTCTCACCCCTGGTATTTATTATACTATCTCTTGCTGCCCGCTCAGTACTATGTAATTACACATCCTCTAGCGTTGGGTTTTGGTTTCTTGTGCAAATGGAAGATAGAGGCTTTCAAACTGATTCCTTATTTTTAAAACCACACATTATTACTCTGTTTTATTTCCTTTTACTCACGACAGTGGTGCTGACTTCTGTCTGGGTTGATTTTATCATAAAGGACTTTGAAACATCTGATACGCACCTTCCATGCAAATAAATATTCTCTGTAACGATCCAATGTTAGGTTTTCATAAGAGAGGATAGCATCTAATTAACAAGCAAATAACCCAAATATATTAGCGAGTGTGACTAAATAACATTTTTCACTGTGGTGTTTTTTTTTCAATCAATATTTCTTGAGAAACGGAGCAATTAAACAATTATCAGTAATAAAAACTGCTTCATATTAATAAAGATCAGAGAAGTACAAATATGAAATTCAGGCCTGGTAATTTTATGCTCCATTACTTAAGTTACGTCTATTGCAATGTTAAAACTTTGTTTCCAAGTGAACAGCAGGCAGCTGCCCTGCAAAGCTAGTATATTCCGAACCCCAGTGAACCCTGAAACAAACACAGGTGTGACAAATGCATACCAATGATAATTACAGACCTTCAATACCACAAACTTGAACTTCACCAAAATAGATAATTTTTACTTAATAGCTACTCTCAGGGTTGTAATCAAACATACCTACACATGACTGTTTTGTGAAACACAGTCTTCCCGAGAGCTAATTAATAGTTTCTTAGCAAAACAAAATTTCCAAGAGTTTACCATAAAACACTTAATGGTATTTCAGCAATATACCCTGTAACTCCTTTGTTTTACCAAGGAGTCAGCTCCCTGCTTATTTTATTCGGGTCTAAATGGAAAGTTTAAAGGGGGATTCCGTGTTCACAGCTGTTTGGAACTTTAAACCCCCCTCCTCCACTTTTTTATTTAGTGGTCAAGGTATTCTCTTCACAGCAAATACGTATTCCTTCGTCGTTCTCTCATTCGTGCATATATATTCGACGAATAAAATATTTACTGAGAGCCTGGAATTGTATTCCAGCCCAGACCCTGTTCTGCCCACTTCACACAGGCAAGAGGAGGGGACAGGATGTGAACAAGCAACGGAAACCGTGTCAAAGGGCGACAGGTGCCATGAATAAAAGGATGGGGCAGTGGCATGGAAAGTAACACCCATTCCTCTGAAAAAACACTGGAGTCCTCAAGCCAGTTTTATTCGGGAATCTGAGGGATGGAAAATGGTGTCTCTACTGTCCCTGACCCACGGGGAGTTACTGGCAATACCACAGTATAGTTGGTAGCTATAGATTAGACATGCTAAAACCAAGATAGGGAGAAATAAATCACAGTATAACTTTCTAACGATGCTTTTTCTTGCATGTTATAAATCAAACACGTGACCATGTGTCATACTGCACACAAGCTAAGCAGGTTTAGCGGAAAAGTTTGGAACACGCTCCTCTTTTAATAGATGAGCCTAACGTTAACTTGACCTTAAAGACAGCACTCGTACGTTCAGGGTCAGTGAGTATTTACAGGCCAAGAAGAACAAAGAATATTTATTTTAAGCGGTGTATGGTACAAGGCTATTTGCTCGACAAAGAAAGGCAGCCCATAAAAAATGTCTGTGGCCTGTGCATTTTTGGCAGACAATTGCCAAGGTGTAGTAACAGCTAAATTAAAAGTGACTTTGGGGACACCTGCCTGGGTGGCCTATTCGGTTAAGCACTGACTTCGGCTCAGCTCATGATCTCACGGTTTGTGGGTTCAAGTCCTGCATCGGGCTCTGTGCTGACAGCTCAGAGCCGGGAGCCTGCTTCAGAGTCTGGGTCTCCCTCTCTCTCTGCTCCTCCCCTGCTTGTGTTCGGTCTCTCTCTCTCTCTCTCTCTCTGTCTCAAAAATAAATAAAAACATTTAAAAAATTTTTTTGGAAAGTGACTTTGGATGACAAACATCTGTAAAATAGTCATCAGACTCTGTGATTTTTGTATTACATGGAACAGACACTGGTAGCCAAGAAAACAACTTTATAAATAGCGTAATCAGTCTAGTCTCTAACAGTTAAGAACAATATATGGCACTTAGTAGGTCTAAGCAAATATCTGTTAAAGGTTCACACCGTTTCAATTATACAATCTGGACTTGAATTAGTTCCACTCAAAGCGAGTGTTTTGCTTAGGTAAGCTGTGCCTTTTCCAGTGTTAACTTAGAATCAGAATGCTTTTTGACCATCACTTGACCAAAAATAAATCTAAACGAAGTCATCATTCAATTTGTATGAGAGACTGTTGGTCCCTCCAGTGGCTACAAGGCAATCCTGTGGAATGCAGCTCTGCAGACCCTATTGACAATGGCAATGAGCATGTTCATAACAATAATAAGGGCTTGTTTTAATAGAACGTTCCACGCATTAAACACATTAATGACCCATGAAATAACTGTTTTATCTGTAACACATTAGGCAACATTGCTAAAACAATGTATTAATTGAAAGTCTATTTCTCTAAATGTAAGATTTTTTTAAAGTATAAAAACGGCATGAAAGTCATTTCGTAAAAACAAAAATAATTCACCTTCGAAACTGGAGCCACAACAAATGATGGCGTGAAAAAGTAAAACTTGGAAAATAAGCCTGGTAATTTTAGATGTGCTATTTTGCTATATTCCCATTTCTCTGGTCAAAAGTGGCATCTGTGTATAGAGTGTGACCTCAGAGTCTTATGAATATTTTAAAAGCTTTTAATTTTCTTCTGGGCATGCGTTTCTTCCATAGGACGTTTATCTCTCTTTTTCTTTTTCCTTACTAGGTACAGAGACTCCCGTACTCAAATACACCTCCCTTACTTCCATCCTCTTCTGGTCCCTCACGCTACGTTTGATATTACCAGAGCGACCAGAGTAGCGTTTTCTATAAACATGTGGTATCACAATGAAATCCAAAGCAATATCAAACTGAAAATGTCAGTCCTCTAAACATGAAATATAATGTATGAAGAAAAAGTATGTGAATTATCAGTGTGTTTTATAAATTCTCTTTTGGGGGGCATACAAAATATCAGACCAGAGACAATTATTTTACTGTCTGTTTCTTGGATATCAAAGAGAATTCTGAAATTCATCAAAGCTAACCTTCTGTTATGTACAACAGGCTCAGCTGAAAAGAATGTTAACAAGTTCAATTTTCATTCAATCAGCACTACTGCTCTCTGAAATGTTTCATTGCAGGAAAGAAATAAAAATAATCTATATGGTAATTATGAGGATGAATCCCCCAGTAACTTTCAGCTACATGAAAGGTCAGTTCTATTCAAGATATTTTATCAGTCCCCTGCACATACTCCTGTCCTGTCATTTTAAATCTGAACAGCATTTTATTTTCCCATTTACAGCTACCTGCAGAATTAAGTACTTAAGCCAAATAAGAAAAAAAAAAAAAAAAAAAAAAGAAATGTTGAACGCTGGCAAAGGCTATAATAGCACAGAGATAAATCGTTCAGCTGCTCTCTCTCAAGCCTCTAGGGCTGCAGATTTTTCTTCTCCTGGTGCACTGTGGGTATTCAAAACTTGTTCAACATGATTTCATTTCATTTCAGGCACTGCCTGAGAAAACTAAATTACAGAATCAATCATACAGAAGGTCAGAGTGAGACTTCATTACAAGTATTGCATGCTTGCATGAATATCTTTCATTTATGACTGACCCAATATGTCACAATAGCTGTCTAGTAAAAATAATCCACTTTCTGAAATTGATGTACTACTGATGTCAATGCTACTCAGCAGGCTGGGCAGATTATAGAGAGGTGTTAAAAAAAAAAAAAAAAAAAACCAGCCAACCCTTTGGAGCGCACGTTGTAGATTTTTAGAATTGCAATCTTTTGTAGATTAAAATAATTTCCAGATGATCATCTGAACTGACAATAATGCTTAGAGGTAAAGATTTTTCTAACCAAAATACACTGCTGGCTTTGACTTGCCGACCACATCCTGTTTGAAAATATACACATCCGCCACAAGCAAATCAAGGTTGTTCTTTGAACTCACAAACGCATCGACATTCAATTTTTCAACAATTTGCTTCTGACTACGAGGGCATTATTTGCATATTTTGAAATGTGAATGCTAATCATTGGGCTCTTTTTAATCCCTCCTTTTTGTTCCTGCTTTCTGTTTTTAAATATGATGGCATAAATTTAAGGAAGATAAACACGTCGTGCTTGTTGCCAACAAAAATGCAGCTAATCAGTAATGTGACAAAACTGTCAAGTCTTTCTAAAGGAAAACCAATGAAGCTCTGAAGAAAAGCTGGTTCGATACAACATAAACAAGCTGGCTTTTCTTCTTCTATGAGAGTCTTAATTCACCACAGCAAACCTTAACAGACAGCCATATTCATTTGGATAATAAAACTTCTTACTTGCATAAGGTATGAAATATCCACTGCACACTGGGAAGCCGAATGCATGATGTATAAAGTATTATTTATTATTTTTCTGGTGACCTTCCGAAGGGAAATCTCTGAGGAGCTGCTGTGGAGTATTATGATGTAGCCAGCCAACTCGGTACCCGGAGGGAGATATAGAAGAACCTTGACATAGCCTATTTTTAACCATGCCTCTGGCGATTCTGAATTCAAGTTTATAGGTGAACATGTCAGGTAGTACATAGAACAAAGCCAACGACACGTTGTATTCATCATAATTCTGTCCAAGTACATTTTATTTTTTCCAACATTTGTGATTTAAAATCCCATGACATTTCTTCAAGGTGAAATTCTGCTAGAATTTTCAACAAGATTAGTTTGTTTCAAGCCAAAATAAATATCACTCAGGTTCAGCGAAACTTCAGAAAGGCACCAATAAATGTGATGAGGTCCATGTAAATACCATGACAACAGCATGCACTTAGCTAAAGTACTTATACCCTTAAAAATCAATGAAATAATTCAACTGCTTTAGTGATTAGCAATACATTACAAAAGAAGCATTAAAAATTGAGTCCTCTCTCCCAAGGCCAGTCCGTGAAAGCATTGTTCTTTAAGTGTATGTGAATATCATAATTATTTTATGATTCCATCTTTAGTTCTTTCCAATATAGTAAATTCAATTGACCATGAAATGAAATTTCATAGTCAAAATGCCTCCTTTACACTTTTTTATAGCAGCAATAACAGTTTTATAGCTTTAAGGCAAGGTAATTCATCAGATGTTTAATTCAAAGGCAGATTCTTATATTATTAATAAATATTTACCAATTTAATAAAATACACATTTTAGCACGCATTATATGGTCTTTTGACTATTTCTGCAACTTCCATCGGCCTTGCTGAGCATCTATGAATAATGGTGAGCCCTGGTAAACTCCCTTGGTGACTAAACACCCTTTTTTATTTTTATGACTTTCCAGGCACCGCACTGCAAGCCTGACTGTAGAGGAACAGAGGACAAGAACCCTCCATTCCAGTGTCAAAGGGACAAAAACGTAAGGAAGTCCACAGGAAACAATTATCTGTGAGGGTGAGGAACATTTATGAATACTTAATGACCACTTCCTGACTGCTTGCTGCTTCTTTTCTGACAAAAAAGGAAAACTAAAAACCCGATGTTCAGCTCAAACACAAGAGATCACAGGCAAAAGAAAATTCTGTTGCATCAATCCTATTTGGGAAAGCAATCTTACATTTCAGAGAGCACGCGGAATCTTCACAGCGCTAATCTACTACATACTTTGCAATCATCTGTTGTTATCTGGGGAATTAACAATGAAACCAATAAACATCATTGGCGTGGTCCTAACGTGCAGAGAAATATGTAAACAAGCAATAGGATTTGTTTTTTGTTATACCAACACATCTGTTTCATTTTATCAGGGTTAAAAAAAAAAAAGCCCTATAAACTATTAATCTTGTTTTAAAATGTCTGCTTAGTACCTCACCTAGATCGACACAAATGTATTATACACTATGATGGGGAAAAAAAAAAATCCCAGCAGAAGAGTTTAAAATACTTAAGCAGATTTACTCTGGCGATTGCTGACTATAATTGCACACTAAGAAAAATGGAACCAAAATTATTGCATTAGTGACCTTGGCTCTCTGGAGTGCCTTATTCCGTGTTTATGACAATAAATAACACAATTAGGTATATTTCACACAATAACTCACTCTATATTTTCCTCTGCTGGTTATAAGAAATTATTCTTCTTCCCTTTCTCCGTATCACAGTTTGAGATTTCATTTGAGGTAGGAACAGAACATGTACCATAATAAACATCATGTCACAATCCAACAAATGCAAAAGACCTCGGCACCAGATAAGGGCCTCCATTTCTCAAATCTCTCCTGGGCAAACTTCTAACTCGAGGACATCTCTGTGGTAAACCAAAGCCAAGGGAAGATTGGCTAATTCCAAGCCAACGAATCAGACTTGTTGAAAATCATTTCAAATCGGAAGGATCTTGCTGGGTCATCCTCCTTTAGGTGATCATGAACCAACCCATAACCCTCTTGTCCCTGCACTGAAATGGCACTAGGAAGAACAGTCCTCACGCCCATCAGTAGATAGGCGGAGCACGTTTCAGAACATAGCCTCCTGGTCTTTACCATGAGAAGTGCAATGATTAAAAAAAAAAAAAAAAACACTTTCAAGCAATAAATGTAGTGCCTACCATATGCAACCCACTGCTATGAAGCACGCCATCTTGTTCCACGAGATTTCTTGAGATTGTTATGGAAGGAAGATCCAGGCTTTGAGGGGGAAACTGGGGTGTGAATTCACTTCCCTGGGAAGGCAACGGATCGCTGAGGCCTTGAAAGGGTAGAAGAACATCGGGCATGCCCAGGGCAGGGTCTGATTCTGGAGGAGGCGTGATAGGGGGGATTTCAAACTCCTCATCCCCGAGGCTTGGCGTATGGAATGTCTGCTAAAAGGAAACAAAACACAGACATCTTCATATTCTATTCCTATATCTTATTTCTCCTTGGAGGGAAGAAGAAAGATTTTGCATGAAAACACGGCATAGCTAGGCCAAATATTTATTTCTCAAATGAAAACATCTTAAACACAGATTTCCATATATAAAGTTTTGCTGATCAGTCTGATTAAAGATTTAAGTCTCATTATCATATGGTTTTAATGGAGTATCAGTATTAACAGTTTTTTAATGCGTACTTAATTAGCAACATCTGTCTTTGTTGTTAGTTGGAGCATCAGAGACATTAGATTTGGCTATATAACAAATTGCCACTTTATTGATATGTTAGCGAAACAGCTCAAACCGCTTACATTATCCACATGCTTCATAAAATGCTGACGATTTTGTGGTGCACACACACAACATTAATCCAGGAGTGAACATTACACATGTTTACTTTCTGCCACAACATATAAAACAAGTAATATGAAATTGGTGGTTTGCTTTTTAAAGTTCCTTATGGGTATATTCCCAAGTGCTGAGAACGCTTCTATGGAAATTGTTACAGTTCAGAATACAAAATTTTACATAAGGATTATCAGAGCATATATTAAAAGGTCCCAGTGCTTTTATTTTAAATAAAATAAAAAGGAGAGTTAAAATAATAAGGGGGACTTATTCGCTTTTATGATGATTTTAATGTGTATCTATCAGAACATTTTTAGGAGTCTTCAAGTCTGGAAGACTATAGAATGAGCACAGAGATACACTGATATACATGTACTAACTGTACTGGCTCATTTACTTAAGCAAGTGTTATCTCTCAAGACCTAAGTAAATAAGGACCTTAGATCCTTAAAGACAGTGTTTTAAAACGGGGCCTTTTGATGTAAATGAGGGCTTCCATGTTCTATTACACCAACCACCTTTCTTAAAATAGAACTTAGATTGGTGGGGGGGCGGGGGGCAGTAGTCAAGGTCTAGGGTATTCTTTTGGGTAGGGTGAAGGGGTCAGATATTCTTTCTAGCTCAGAGGATCAAAGTTATAGTTCATTATTAGTACCATTTTTTGAAGAATTAACCGGTGCAAGTTAATTTGGATCTGCTGTAATCGGTTAAGAGAACTAATTAAGAATGGAAAACCATCATTCTTCGAACTATCAATGATGATACATAATAACCACTTGAGAGAAAATAGAAACAAACTGAAGGAAAAAAAAAAAAAACATTCTGTGCATATACAACCTGTCCACTGTTAATTGTATCTCACCAGAAATAAAGAGGTCACAAGCTATGGGAGTCTACGGTGGGACAGGTGAACACCTTGAGGTTCTCAGCAGATTCGGTATATGCAAAAACATTATAGCACAAAAACATGTCTGAAAGCTAGAATGAAGTATTAGATTCTCTGACATATTTATTCTAATATTGACCCCCCAAAAGACGTCAATTTCTTACTGTGGTGCCCCGAGTTCCCAAACACAAAGGGATGGATTGGCCACAAACGTGGTTGGCTAATGAACGTAACCCTATGGCTGCATTTGCCGTTATTTTGGCACTAATGTGGTCTAGTAACAGATGCAACTGTAATTTGTGACTCATTTGCTACCCCATTACTGCTTAATGAAATCTAACATATCACATTAACAATACGGATAAACACTCATTCTTGATATGTGGCATTTGGCTGTTTTCATTACCACTGTAATTAACACTTGAAATATTATTTCAATAAATATTTAAAGTACTTTAAAAATGGTCAGGGTAATCATGACACAGACAGAAAACATAAAGCAAATGTGTGAATTTCCAACCCAGAGTATCCCAGTCCCTGTGGCGTTATCTACAGGGCAATATCTATGTGAAGGGAATTGGTTTCAGGCACAATTTCGACTTCACAGCATTCAAACCTAAAGTCTTCCTGAATTAGTTTGCACTCATTAAAATGTTAAAAAACCAAATAAATTTACTTTTAACGCAATGATCGGGAAATTAGGCACATGCTGTAACGTGGCGCATTAACATTTACTTGGGCTTTATTTTTTGTTCAAGATGTACAGTGAAATCATGGCGTAAGATTAGCTCTTAAAAACTCTAACATAAAGCACGTCTTATGCTAGGCGGTCAAAATTAAGGAGGCTTTCACTTTTATTTTCGTTAAGGAACAGAGAGGTGTCTTACGAATAATGTGTCCCTATGGAATAATTTTTTCAAAAACAAATTAATTTTAAGTTAGAATTGAGTATATTGCTGGAGCATAACCTAATAAAGTGACATTATAATAAATCACCAAGAAAATGCTAAAATGTTAAACCACTTTTAAAAGAGAGGTAAAGTTAAGCATTCCTTAGAGAAAAGAGTAACCCCAAACACCGGAAAAATCCGAGATTATAAAAATAACCACGTCTGGCACCAGTACCAACAAAAAAGACACTGACTTTTGTGACTCCGCCATCTGACCGCTATCAGGTTAGTCGTTCGGAGTCTATAGTGATTACTTTTTACGGATACTGGCTTTTCAGTGTTTACCTTGAACATGTTAAAATAGTATGTACATGGTTAAATACCATCTGTACTGAAATGTTCAAAACATTTGTTCCTTTTGATAAAAATGCAAATCTGGAGAACTGTTGTATCAACATATAACAGCCAATGTCTGACACGGTGAATTATCACAGCTGGAATTAAATTGTCTCTGAACAGCTGCTGGCAGTAGAGCTTTCATCAATGTTTGATTCAAATGTAGGGAAAAAATCCTACAGAATGAAACATCATGTTGTCCTTACAGATGGGGTTTGTGTTCATTATCACAAACAACACAGCAGCTAGTGCCAGACAATATCCCTTATGTAGGCGGTCTTCTTGGTTAGACAGATGATGGCCACTGCAGAAATGATTAATCTAGGAATACCCTTAATCCTCGCTTCCCCATTTTTCTCTAATAATTTTGCAAACTTCATTTCTTTCATACCACTTGCTTCCCTGTACCAAGATCATTTACAAAGCCATTATGATTTCCATCCTCTGGGGTCAGGCTAGTTCGGTTTCCTATATGTGAACGTACTTGGAAAATGAAGACTTTTTATTACGGGGACCACAAGAGGGAATGTTCCATTTGGACCAATTTCACCTGCTTGTTCTTGTTCTAGCATCTTAGATCTCACCGTTTGCCACTTGTGAGGAAACCGTTTTCTTGATCTAATCAAGATGGAGGTTTTTCTGGAAGGGCAGGCCAATGAGCTCAGACAGCAGCCCTAGGTCAGTGAGTAGGGAATGCAGTAAAAACAGCAACAAGAAGATGTTTGTTTGTTTGTTTGTTTGTTTGTTTGTTTGTTTTTTCCATTTGTACCAGTAAAGCTGTAGACAAACCCAGAGCCATCATCCAGTCTTCCCTGCTATGACCAAGTCCTGGAGCGTGCCCTTTCACTCATTCCATCTCTCTGTATTAATTGAACACCTACTATGTGCCAGGTACTGTAATGGTCCATGGGGATCTAACAAGAAAACGAAACACTCCCTTCACATCACTCCCACTGAAGACCCAAGAAACTATAATACTATATTCCCCCACATCATTTCCCAAACCATGGCAACTTAATGAAATTATCCCCAGAGCTTTGTGGAATTGAAATACTTTCTATTAAAAGTCTCTTCCACCCCCTAGTTTTCAAAATAACCACTTATTTGCTAAGATGCCAATTTGGAGAGACAGATTTTATGTGCTGTCTTACATATTTACTTTTGTTGGCATGTACATTTCTTTTCATCAAGAGATGTGTGTGAATTACTAACGTTCCTAACAGCCTCCGGATAAGTGACAGTCTTGTCAGGTCATTTTCTTTTCCAAAAGGTTTTTCTCCTTCAAAGTCGTTACCTTGCACCACATAAGAGAGATAAATTTGATACTCTGCTTTTCCCTTCCAGCCTTTTAAATGATCCAAATAACACACGAAACGTGAACGGACGCATGAAGACAGACACCTACCTCACTGGCTGCAAAGAAAGCACTGTTGGCCTCAGCCATGTTCATGTAGTTATTGTTGTTTCCAAACTGAAAGAAAACAGATTGTTTTACGTTAATATGCAGACAGATCAAGAATCCCGGTGGTGTGCTTAAAACTCAGATGGGATTTGTAAAGAATGCTAGTGTCATGAATTAAAAGAGTAGTTTCACTCAGACCAAATGTGAACCGTGACAGGTTTTGTGCTACATGTAGTCCGGCTGCTTCCCTCAGAAAATAAAGCAGAGAGTCAAGCTGACTTGAGAATTCTGGGAAACGGGGTTGATTCTCACCAAGACTAACAGCGAAGGGAGACCATGACGAACCTCTGGCCGCCCGGTCACTAGTGGGTGTTGTTTACTGAACTGGCATTTGTGAGAGAGGAGAAGGAAAAGTTTCCAAGAAAACCACCTTGACACATTTTTACAGCATGTTGAGATTTCATAGCTCACTTTTCAAGAACAGATGTCACGAGTGTGAGTAGGTTAAGATGTGAATTAAAGGGAATAGAATCCAATTCCCAGGACTCAAATTCTATTTTCTAGCGAATGGGGTGTGGCATGAATATAAATAAATAATAAGACTAAAGAATATTTTTCAAATCTCCAAACAGAGTTGAAAACAATATCTGTATCCATCAGAGCTGTTGAAAACAGTGATATTTAATCTCTCGATGTAACATTAAGTGCAAAGAGGCTTAAAATATAAACGGAATCCTATGAACACAGCAATTTTTATTTAATTCCCTAACACAATAGCCCATTCATACCATCACAAATAAGACTGTATCAGCATTTCAGACGTAAGCTCTTTACTGCTAGAGACCTGTTATCAAAAGGTAAAACTTGGATTTTGCCAGAAATGTATTTTCAGGTTCAGATGGTATAAGGAGGTGCGTTTTGTTGCTTTAAACATTCTGTTATCAGTCTGGCAATACGGAAAGGCTCTGTGAGCATAATTATCTGGGGCTATATTATTTTCACGATTTTATGAAGTGGTAAAAGAACGCCCTTCTTTTTGTAACGTGTACTGTTTCTTTCCTTCAGTGCATCAAGTAACACAAAGGTTTGGTCTGCAAAGGGTGAAATGTATACATCCATTCTCTCATGTAAATAGAGCTATCAATTATTTAAACTAAGAAGCAGGGAGCCTGGGTGGCTCAATCAGTTAAATGTCTGACTCCTGATCTCAGCTCAGAGCATGATCTCACAGTTTGTGAGTTCGAGCCCCGCGTGGGGCTCTATGTTGACCGTGCAGAGCCTGCTTGGGATTCTGGCTTTCCTTCTCTCTGCTCCTTCCCTGCTCTCTCTCTCAAAATAAATGGACTTTACAAAACATTTAAAAATTAAGTAAAAGGCATAACTTCCCCAAGGAGAGAGGGAGAGAGAGAGAAAAGAAATACAGATACACAGATAGATAAATGTAGAGAATAAATATAGACACATAGATATGGAAGATCCACATAATTCTCCTCGTAGTAAACCCACCAACACTTATTTCTAGGGGGCTCTCGGCCCCTGACTCTGAACCTGTAGGATTCGTGCACAGAAGCCCAACTGACATGCTACACTTTATCATGTCAGGGATCCAAGCACTAAGCAGGATTTACACAGAAGGCTCTAATGGTTCCAGAGTGCTGTTGTGGTCTCCGGAAGCAAAATCCCACCCTGTAAAACGACTCCTAAATACATACTCACACAACGAGCTTCAGATTCATTTGGATAAACATCTTTATAAGGATTTCTGAAAGACGTATTTGTTAGCACTTAAGAGAGACCTTTACCTAGTTTCTCTGAAGGCACGGGATATCCAAAACGTGTGGGGATGGTTTCACCAACATATACTTACACATACATACATACACCAAGGTGCATATACGTTATATAGGTACCGCTTGTGGTATGCCCATCATATCTCAATAAAACGGTTTTAAAATAATTTTAAAATGAAAAAAGGTACCTGCGTGGGCGGGTGCGCACGCACCTGCACCTCCCGCCCACATACACAGACACATTTCCCCCCATTTTCCTACGACATTAAATGCACGCAAGCAAAAGCACAGGTTTCTGTCTGGGAATTTTTCATGAATTAATGATCCTAGAATTAAATCTCGGGGCCTCCGTTCTGACTATTCTTTTTGGATGTTTATGAGGACTTCGGTCACCATGTGCCTTCCAGGCACTGATTCCATGCCTCCCGCAAGCGGCCCAAAGCCTGCCACCCAGCTTTAACGTTATTTAAATGTACGTGTTGTTGGGGAATTAGAAATCCATTTAAGGAAAGCAGCTCATTATCAGAGAGTACTTTTTTAAGATTAAACTCACTTATTACCTAATAGCACCTAAAACAACAAAGAAAAATAAAATGGCTATTAAACTAAGGGCCTAAACAATTCAAAAAACAAATTAAGCTTAGAGTAAAATAAGAACTGGGTTAGAAATCCTCTTCTGAACAGTTAGTATGCGAATGTAATTACTGAAGAAACTACAGCTAATCAGCTGTGAATTGTATCCATTAATTAGTATTTGCCCTGGAGAAATGAGAAAAATCAGGAACGACGCTGGCACCGCGGTGTGCTGACGAGCCACGCGACGGCCGCGCTGCGTGTAGGCAAGCAGGTGGCTCCAGTGGTCCACGTAATTTGAAAAGCTCTCACCTGAAGTACTGAGCTGGAATTACAAAGCACTCCTTGCATATCTTTTGTATCTATAGCAGGCCTTAATTAATGGCTTTTAATTTGGAAACACTTGGCCATTGGGCGGGAACAGTTATAAATCATTTCAAATAGAAGCAAGGGTTGCCGTTCCACTGGGGGTAACGTATCTCCCCTACAAATATGGCCTCAGATACTGACTTGTGCAGGGAAGGGTCTTTCTCTTGCACAGGTGGCTGGGTGCCTGCTTGAGCGTGGTAGGGTGGCTGGATAAAATACAGGCTGTCCAGTTAAATTTGGCTTTCAAATACACGACTTTCAAAGTGTAAGTATATCCCATGCACAATTTGGGATATACTTATACTAAAAAAAAGTATTCTCTATCTGTGATTCAACTATACCCCGCTATTGTGTATTTTTACTTGCTAAATTTGGCCACCCTACAGCATCGTTAAATTGATCAGGATGACAGGAATGCCACTTTCCATTTGATTTACCTTATCTGGTAACACTAGCTTAATTTAATTTGCTTTATTTTAAAATGTGACCTATGAATCCTGCTTTACTCATTTTGTGTAAGAACAGATCTGATTCTGAGAGAAAAAGTGATCCTTTGGGGGCAGATCTCTAATATAATGACCTCAGAACAATTAGCTTTAACTGAATTGTGTACAATTAAATTTACTTTACGTTCGAAGAGACAGTGACATCGGTAAACAGAATATATTACAAAAAAATCCCTAGGTCCATGAGGGAAAGGGCCTTCACTGTGTTCACTGCTGTCTCCCCACAAACTGGCACCAATGCCAGGCATATTAGAAGCACTCCAACACTTGCTGAAGAGAGAGGGAGGGGGAGAAAGGTTGATCACATTCTAATTACCCTGAGAGGCCTTCTACATACATTATTTCATTTAACTCTCCCAAGCAGGACTAAATGTAATTTATTTTCCCAAGAACAAGTTAGAAAAAAGGAAATTATCCCTATTTTATAGATAAATAGACTGAGGCTTCAAGGGGTCCATGCCCCAAATCACAGAGGTAAATACTGGAGTCTGGTACCCCTCTTAACATTTCAATAGGCACGGAACCTTGAATATTTCACTCAGCGATGAATTCAATGTTAGAACTTGGTTTTTATCCTCTCACTCAAGGCTACAGTCTCCCAGGAGGTGTTTCCAGGTACCTAAGTCTAGCAGAATGCTCCTTAAGAAAAGAGTTGCAGGGGCGCCTGGGTGGCTCAGTCGGTTAAGCCTCTGACTTCAGCTCAGGTCATGATCTCACAGTTCGTGGGTTCGAGCCCTGTGTCGGGCTCTGTGCTGACAGCTTGGAGCCTGGAACCTGCTTTGGATTCTGTGTCTCCCTCTCTCTCTGTCCCTCCCCTGCTTGTGTTCTGTCTCTCAAAAATAAACATTTTAAAGAAATTTTTTTAAAGAAAAGAGTTGCAGAGTTGCAAAGCCCATAAGTTTGAGAAAGGCTGCAGACTACCGCCCCTCTTTTATGAGTCCCTGTGCCCACTACACCAGGCAAACGTTCCAAGAAGTCCTGCAGCTCATTCATTCACAGCAAACACTTATTTATGTGCCTACTGTGTGCAAGGCACTGCGTTAGGCTCTGGCAACAAAACGGTGAGAAAGATGACAAAGTTCCTACCTGGACGCAGCTCACAGTTTTCTTTGAGTGGGAGATAGCAAACCTCCCCTTTCCCCCCATATTTGCCATGGGACACCTCTTTTGGTTTCCCCCACAACAGTCTGCGGGAACACTTTGGGAAACCTTGTTCCAAACCCCTTATTGACAATATTCTTTTACTTTCCCAAATACTTCTTACAAAAAGCTAACATCCTCATTTTGCACCATGGTAAAGTTTACGCCTTTTATGAATCACCTAAATAAGAATTTCTAAATTACTCATTCTGGGCTTTCGTAATTTGGCCGACTTCCAAGTTTTCTAGGTGGTAGCTCTCCACTGATGTTCCTTTGAAGATCCCCCAGTTCAGCCACATTAAGATTATTTACCGTGATTTCAGGAGTCAAAACAAAATATTTCAAATCAACTGAAGGAACGTCAGGTGAAACAGAGTTACCTACGACGGAGAGCACGTAAAAACATTCCTTAATGCTTCTTTCTTAAGAAACAGACCAATTCCAAGTGTTTCAAAGAGCTTACACATTGGGGGAATGGTCACTGCGAGGCAGGGGCATTTATGAAGTACACTGGTGATGATCGGTCCTTTCCACTTTGATAGGCTCTAATAGATGTGATCCCCAAAGATATAATCCCCAAAGATATAATTATAAAGCAGGACGGAATTACTCTGCATGTCAAACTTCTGTATCTTAATAATTTCACAAAAGCACATCTTCATTGTACCTGGAGGTAGATTTGCTTTTGCGGCTTGATGAATAATTATAGCTTCGGCAAATACAATTTGTGAAGGACATCAATTAAAAAGGAGCATTGCAGGATTTCTAAAAAAATTTATTAAAGACCATCGTGTTCATGGCCTGTCTACCCGTGTGAAGTGCCAAAGTAAATTAATGGAGATTGTTAATTCTCGCTTGTCCAGCAAAAGGCTTGGAAGAAAGTAGAGCAGCCCAGACAAAACCCGTCTGTAATCACAAGACGGATACTTCGGCTTGATCAGTCCACACAACATGATTTTCACTAAAATTATTTTGACACCCATGTGAAGAATTGTGTAGGCTTCTAATAAAGCTGCATTAACTACAGGGTATCAAACAGCTAAATGGCACCAATTTAATCCTTAAAAAAAAAGATAATCCTTCGAATTCTCTTTTCTTTGTTCCCATTAGATTTGTTAGCAGACACCATCCAATTTGATGCCTCAGTAAGGACATCTGTCAAGTTGCTTACACAGATGAACTGCGCCATCACGGACCAAGTGCGCCAAACTACGGTCACATGATGAGAAGGCAGTGCCTCAAAGTTCGCACACTCTCAAAGGCTCTGTTCGCTACCCCGTGGAAAAGAACTTACCAAAGACAATCAAGGTTTAACCATCTCCGGCAGTGGGAATCTGTTTCGAGATATAGAGCCCCGAAGAGGGAACACAAGCCAGATATGGCAAGTGACAATAAATACTGGAGATTATCAGGGGTGGATCTGGCACACCACATCATGAACGAACAACGACGTAGTGAATACAGACAGTCCATACCAAAGGCTATGGGTTCAACAGCAGTCTGGAAACAGAAACTGCAAACAATGGACTAAGATGTGTAATTAGCAGGAGAGTACACACACACACACACACACACACACACACACGTCCGCTAATTATGTATACACAAAGAGAGGATTATGTTCACATATATGTATAATTATACACACACATATATAAATTCACATATATATATTAATAGGTTCAAATATAAAGCAAGATTTTTGCAAGAAAATAAACTTTCAAAAATATTATTTGCCTTTCCATATGCTAAAAACTCCTAGATAATTATCTCCTGAGCACCAGACTCACATACCCAACTGCCTACATTTGCATGTGGATCTCAATAGGCATCCCAATCACATGCACAAAACTGAATTCCTCATCTTCTCCCCAAACCTGCTCCACCCACAGCCTTCCCCATCTCCTTTGACGGGGAGATGACTCAGTTCCAGTGACTCAGGCCAAAAATCATCTTTGAATCCACTCTTTCTCCTTCCGCCATCAAATCATCAGAGATTCTGTTAGCTCCTCTTTCCAGTTACACACACAACTGACCGCTGGCCACTCTCTCAACTGGATTCACCCAGGCTCAAGCCACCCATCCCCTCCTGGGGTCAATGCTCCCCCTCCTGGCAAGTCTCGCTGGTCCTACCACAATGTCCACCAGTCTATTCTCAGCACAGAACCAAAGACAGACCTTGAAAACCTAAGTCAGGTCATACCCCTCCTCTGCGTAGAACTTTCCAATGGCTTCCTATTCCCTCAGAGAAGAAGCCAAGACCTCATAATGACCCCCCATTTCTTCTCTGACCCTTGGCCAATGTTCTCCCCCTTGCCTCTCCTCCTCTAACCCTGCTGGCTTCCCTGTTGTTGCTCCAATACCCCAGACACATTCCTACCTCAGGGCCTTTGTACTGGCTCTTTCCTTGCAATGCCCTCAAGGCTCTTGCTCACTTCCTTCTCTCTCTCTCTTTTTAAAATGTTTATTTATTTTGAGAGAGAGAGAAAGAGAGAGAGAGAGAGCGCGTGCGCGCACACGAGCTCCCAAGCATGTGAGCAGGGGAGGGGCAGAGAGAGACAGAGGGAGAGAGAGGATCCCAAGCAGGCTCCTTGCTGCCCGTGCAGAGCCCAAGGCAGAGCCCAACATGGGGCTCAAACTTTTGAACCTTGAGATCATGACCTGAGCCAAAATCAAGTCGGACTCTCAACTGACTGAACCACTGAGCCTCACTTCCCTCTTGAGTCTTTTCTCAAAGGTCATCTTCTGACTACCCTCTAAGATTTCTTTGCAGCCCTCTTTCTCCTCCAGTACTTTCTAGTCCCCTTCCCTGCCTTGATTGTTCTCATGATGCTTTTCAGCATAACATATTTACTGTCTTCTCCGCCCCCCCAACCTAGAATGTAAATTTAATGAGGATAAGTACGTGTTGTCTACTGTTTACGCTGATGTCCCAGTACCAAGGAGAGTTTGATAAATAGTAAGTGTTCAACAAATCTGTGTTGAATGCATGAGCAAATAAATTAATTTCTAGATGTGAAATGCTGGTACGCAGAACTGTTCTCCAAGCCAAGCAGGGCACCAGATAAGCACTTGAAATTCAAGCAAAAAAGGAGAAACCAAGCATCCATCACCAAATGTTCCTGCACAAACCACACCTATTGGAAAGAAAGGGTGAAAGGAAGAATCATATATTCTAATAAAATTAATATTTCAAATGTTAGAGACACTTAGCTTGAAAAAAAAAAAAAAGCTTCGTTCTAGATGATGCACTAGTCCTTTTATCAAAAAGACACAGAGGCCTGGGTGGGTGAGGTTGGAGTGTTAAGGGTGGGTGCCTTGGTGTTTGAAAATGCACTGCAGTGGACAAGGCTGATTCTGGCCTGCAGGCAAAAAGCCCGGAGAAGGGAAAGCCAATAATCTAACATCAAGGAACCAAGAATCTGAGTATTAAATCTGACAGTTGATTTTTTTTTTTTCTAATTTAAAATATTCTGCTTTTAAGAAATTTTTGCTTCAAAGGTTAGGTCAGAGTTTCTCAAAGTGCGGTGCTAGGGACTACCAATTAACCAGATGCCTGTTTAAAAAAAAATGCAGATTACCTAATTCCCCAGAGTTTACTGTATCAGAATCTCTAGCCGGTGGGGCCCTAAAATTCTGCGTTTTTTTTTTAACCAGCTTCTCGGGAATTCTAGAACATGCTAATATTTGAAAACTACTAGTCTAGTTAATCTTGGACTAATGTAGAAAAAAAAATTTTTTTAAATAAAGCTTTCCATACATCTGAAGATGATCTTATTGAAATGCTGATGTAGCACAAGCTGTTTTGTTTAAAGCAATAAATGCTTGGCTCAATTATTTCCAATCTCTTCTTACCTTCCTCACTTATGGGAAAATGTAAACACCCATGAGGGGACCATCAGCCCCCCTCCCACCCTCATGAGCAGAAGGAAAGACAGAAACGTCCTAAGTTGGACCAAGGAGGGAATAAAGGTTCTAGACTTCTAGAATACAGGTTTTAGATTTCTCAACAAGTTCCAGGGACCCACACAAGGAAAAAACAATGCCTCAACATATGGACTCTACTCAAACATGGAGGCCTTTGGATTTTCATGATCTGGATGCATCTGAGTCTGTAAATTGCATAACCATCTGGACTAGTTAGAGGTGGCAAGAAAAAAAACACAACACCCTCTCAAACCCAACTGCACTTGTTTAATATCAGAAAAACAAATAGAAGCAGAGGAGAAGACACTAAGCTTCCCAAATCAAGTTTTCTTTTTCACAAAAATGGAGCAATCTTCGAGACTAGCCCAGCAAGCAAGCATCACCAATAGTGAGAGGATGGGAAAAGAAAGACCCCAACAGGTCTTAAGCACACAACCAATGAAAAGAAGCCAGTGGTAATGCACCTGCTGTTAAGTGGCCACATGTTTTGTGTAATTCTCTCAGCTCTCCCCTTTCTCCCAAAAGCCTCACTGACACTGAACCCAGCACCTACTGGATACCAACTAGTAGGATGTGTTTGGGGAATATATCTAACTTTCCAAAGATGTCAAGAAGTAGGAGATCCGACTGTTGCTTTTAAGGGATGACAACCCAGTTAGGGTGATGGGGCAAAAACATCTCTCAGCCTAAGGGCTAAGTCCGGGAGTGACGCTGACCAATGATACGTACTTTCAGAAGAAGAACAAAAGGGAATGGCCACCCTGAGGAACAAGTCTGGAACCACAGAACGGGGCAGGAGGAGCGGACGTCCCATGCAGAGAGAAGGGAGTGCGCAAGGCTGCAAAGTGTGCATAGGCTGCGTTCAAAGAAGCAGAGCAGAGACCAGTCTGGTTGCAGGGAGGCACCAGGTATTGAGAGAAGGGGAGGTAAGCTAGGGGAGATGGTCGGCAGCCAGGCTCTGCAGAGCCCTGAGGGCCAGTCTAAGCATTTTGAAATGTACTACACCGGAAGGTCTGTGAAGGATTTTGTTGGAGGGAAGAAGCAGAGAGAGATGCAAAACCCACACCTGAGCACATGGAGAGTCCGGGGTGGACACGGTCAGTTCTGGGAAAAACCGGAAGCAAGACCGGTTAAGAACACGTCAAGGTTGGCATGGGGTTGCAGGCGTCCAGACTGGGCAGAGGGAGGAGCGGATACAGAGAACGTTTCATCTCGAGTCAAACTAAACGGCTCTGAACTCCAATCCTGCCACACTAGCTGCGGGATGGTAGACAAGTTGCGTAACTTGTCTTAAGGGCCCGTTCAAACCCCAGCTGATCCCCTTGCTAGCCATGTTAACTGTGCACAAGCTACTGAGCCTCTGTGCGCTTAAGTCCCTCCCTTCCCCCCGCCCCAATCTACGATATGGGAATAAGAACAGCATTTTGCCTCATCCTGGGGGTTTTGAGGACTAAATAGCGTTGTACCTAAGAAGCCACCTTTTCTATCTGTACTAATGGCTAGGTAACATTTCAATGAGTCTTTCAGAAACCAAAGCAGACCACGCGTTATCTGTTTTACAGACTGTTGTGGCTTATACTGGCAGAGGGAGAGAGTTTTACTACTCGAAGAACTCCAGTGACTTCTCAATGTTATTTTGAGTAAAATCCAAGTTCCCAGATGATCTGGCTGCTCATTGCTTTTCCAAACTCCCTCCTCAGAGGGCTGCTCCTGCCCACTAAGCCCCAAGCACACTGCCCTGACTACTCCTCACTCTCTGGGCCTCTGCCCCTGCCATCCTCCTGACCCCGACTGCTCTCCCCTCTCTCCTTACTCCATGCAGGTTTCTGCTTAATGTCTGGCTCCATGCCGTTTCCTCTGACCCTGGGACAGTTGGTGGCCTGTGATATGTAGGTGCTCGGTAAATATTTGTTGAATGGGGGAGGGAAGGAATGGCCAGAGCGATCCAAGTGCAAATCCCAGCTCTATCACACTTGCGCGCTGCTTCGTGTTACCACTCCGAGTTTCTGTTCTTCATTTCTAAGGATGAAAGAATAGAGCTCTGTCGGGGCTGGGCTGTGTGAGGAGGGAGAGCAAACGGTCTTGCATGGAAGAGGCACTTGGTAAATGTCAGGAATTGAGAGTGAGGAGCCTCACTCTCAAAAGGTAGGAATTTTGACAGGTGCTACAGTATGAATATATGCAAAGCACTCCCCATGAAACGTCAGCGGAAGATTTCAAACAAAAGGAGCCATTCAAGTGGGGTCTTGAGGGGTGTGTAGGAGAGGAGCTTGCCTGTGAGACAAGAGCATTCTGGCAGAGAAAACTACTTGGGCAAAGCCCTGTCATAAAAGTGGGCCTGGCTGACCAGGACACTGGGCTACAAGCCCTCTTGGCAGAGGACAGAGGGAGGGTTGAAACAGGAGCCAGGGCCAGCAAGTACAGACTATACTTTGGAGAGGTTTACAGACGACACTCTGGAGAAGTTTAGCTCCAACATGCTGTATGGATAAAAGGAGACTCACGACATGTTTGTAGGCGGAGGAGAGAGAAAACACAAAAGTGAAGGAAGATCAGCCAACAATAAGCAGAACAGAAGATTCAGAGCATAATTTCCAGATAGTATGAATAACGTCTATTCTGTGTGTTTTCTGTTGTTTTCGGCAAACTGTGGGCATCTTTTATACAGTGACAGCAACTTGTAAAAGAGATAGATGTACTTGGTCTGCTTTGGTGTCTTGAAAATCACTGACATGATAGCTAATTGTTATTGGTCTGGATGGAAAAAGGCGGCTACGTTCTTTGATGTCAGTGTTAGAACCGGAAAGAACCCTTCCCCGTCCCCAAAAGTTTTGACGTTCGTGTGCAGGTTTCCATCACCAGTGGTACATCCCTTGGGTGTAGAAAGGGTTGTGTCTCCTGATAAATTCTAATATTCCTGGAAGGAAGAACAACTTAGCTCTCATCTGTTAGGGGCACTTCAGTGGTAATTTGTTTATAGTAGGTAGAGCCATGGAGACGCACAGTAGGTATCATCTGCAAGGGTGGTCAGAAAATAACACCTTGGAAAAGTGCTCCTCGGCACCACCTTGCCCACCTCCGGCTGCACGGGGTTCGCCTCCAAGCTCCAAGGCAGTCTGTGTGTCACGCAGCATGGTGCTAAAGTGACCTACTTCCCAGTCCATCTCCCTCAAGGGCAGGGGCTATAAAAGCCTCACTGGCCACCGCGGCACCATATCCTGGCACACAGTAGGTACTCAACTGCTAAGACAGTGCCCCAGGATCAGGCTCAGGGGTACTTCCAACTGGCAGCTTCAGTGTGGTTTGAAAAACGTGTAACTGAGCTATTTCTTTTTCTGTGCACGTGATTCAGTCCACATTGCATTCGGGAGAACCCCGAATGGTTATGGACCCCCAAAGTACTGCACAGCCTAAAACAAAACAGAAATGGGAAGTCATAGAAGATAAAATCGGGGAGTTATTTTCCTCATACTTCCAGATTCTGTAGCTCATGCTGCAACCAAATGACTAAGGACCTCAGAGACTTTCCACTGAAAACAAACTTTAAGGTCTCTAATGATGTGACCTATTTATACCGAATACCCTTAGTAAGTCTCCTGGGCTTCCCTTCTTACACAACTATATGAAATTTCAAATATAAAAGTGGCCAAATATCCTGCAGGATTTTTAAGTGAAAATGTTTTAAACAATCACAGCATTTCTTGAGTTCAATAACTAAACTCTCCTAACCAGGGGTAAAACTCATGATGTTCTGTAATTTCAATCAGTCCCTCCAATTATGATTTGTTATGAATTCCTTCAAATCATTGACGGCTTCCCATTATCGGTCTTCCATTCCTTGATCTGTAAAGTATAAAACGTAGTGCTCTTCAACTATATCATGTCCAGGTGCCTAAGACAAATAGCTAATACAGAGAGGCCGATAAAGCTATAGATGTAGATGTGCAGGTAAAGCATCAAGATATACAGACAAGATTCTCAGCCACGGGCAATTTTGCCCCCCAAGGGACATTTGATGATGTCTGGAGAGAGTTTTTAATGTCCCGACTAGGGGATGCTTCTGGCATCTAGTGGGTAAAAGCCAGAGATGTTGCTAAACATCCAACAGTACACAGAGCAACGCCCCCAATAAAGAATTATCCTGTCCAAAATGTCAATAGTACCAAGACTGAGAAACCCTGATATAGATCAATCCATACATTAAGCATAAACAAAAGATATTTGAAGTGTTTTAAAAATAAATACTACAGGATTACTGCTTCTGCGCTATCCAAACACAATCAGTGTTGTTTCTTCAAGTGGGCATTATGCTGACTTTGGATAGACCTACTTATAAGATTATTGACTGCAACCAAGGATTATCTTAAATGTGTTTCAAATATGTATCAAATAGTTGGTTGTCAGCTAGGAAGCTTTCCATTTACATAAATGCTCAGTTGCTTTTTTTTTCTTTTTCCTGCCGCAAATAAATGAAGAAACAGAAATAGTGTAACACGTTATTCTAAGGCTAACATTTAAAAAAAGAGCAACAAACCTCTAATAAATTCTTCCTGAAGAATTGTGACTTAATGTGTTTATTTTTCAGTCTCGATCATACTTGATAGACCGAATACTTCAAGTACGTCACTCAAAAACCATCAGTGATAAGACGATCCCAAACATATATAAAATACAATCATTTAAATCCAACAGGATTAATGTCTATGAATTCACATCCATCACTTCCAAAAGTTTAAGAGCAAGCCTCAGATACTTGATAAGGATGATAACATAAGAAGCCACCAGCGCTGTTCTGGCGATTGAAACATGTCAGGCCTAGTGTTTTACAGCACAGTGGCAGGGAGCTTTTGCTCAAGCTGCAAGAATATCTTGATTACGTACATCTTTGTGTGCTTTTATGATTGCCTGAATTCTGTAGGGACAACTTTTTACCAGATGGGTGATCATACGGCTTTCATTAGTTCTCTCTATCTTACCAGTTATGTTTGTTTTTTAATCTAAAATCTTGTACTGGGAAGGGGCTCACACAAGACCCTAAATCCCACTTCTGATAAGGTCTGGGGCAAGAGAAAGCAAAATTACATTCCTCCCCACCAGCTCTTCCGAAATCTGTAATTTCAGATTTCGTAACATGTTTACTGTAAAAAAGAGAGGTTCCCCCCACCCCAGACTTGTATTTTAATTACTTTTGGTTAGGAGGCTAATGATTTCTTACACATAACCATAAAATAAAATCCCTTCAAAGGAAGGGCCATTGGCTTTCATCTTGAAGACAAAAAATGGAATTCAGTCAAGATGTCAATGTTAATTCAGTCAAGATGTCAAAGTTATTTTAGCATTTTACATAAAATAACCATGAATTCAAGTATTCCTATATAAAAGAGGCATTTTATTCTTGGAATCCCAAAAAGTCGTTGTGTACTAACACATTCAAGATTACCTTAACATTGCCTTGCGTGAATTTAAAAAGATGTGATTATACAGCAATGTGTAAGCAGCTCTTCTCAAATCATATATCAAATTTTACCCACTTCAGCAAAAGTCCAATCCTGTTCCAGAGGAGTAACTCAACTATATGAAGGAAAACTGTATCGAGTTGTAAAGGCAAAAGTGACCAAAAAGGAGATAAAGCAGATGCAAAAATCTTAAAACAATCGTAAAAGGATATTAGTGGGGCTGCGTTTTAAGCTAAAGACAGTACATGAATACTATCTAAATACTGACCAACCTTCTCAATATGCCACAGTTACAAATGCAACCTATCTGGGGAGGGCATTTTTGCTTAGGGACTTTTTTTTACAAAAGGACAAAGTGCTTAGCTTTAAAATAAAATGTTAGCACCATTTTACAGGGACTTCTACAAAGTGCACACATGACCAACCAATCCTGACTCCATTTATTCCTAGAAAGGGATGTGTTTTGTTGTGTGTTTTTTTTTTTCTCATTGCTACTAGTGGAAGAATATATATGGCACAAAGGAAAAATCGCTCCACATTTCACGGCACTGGTTAATAACTGAGGGAAAAAGTACGAACCATCTATAAAGCCTATCTATAAATTTCTTTGGCCATCATAAAAATAAGTTAGAGGTATGATCTTTTTTTAAAAAGAACTGCAGCTGCTTTCATATCAAGATTAATACTGAAAACAAACCCCGTCTAATAGGGCCCCCTGGGATAAGTAACAGATTCCATGAGGGATGTCCATCTGGTACTGGCCATAAGCGGCTCCCTTCCCCAACGGGCTGTGCAAACACTCCATACCAAAAATAAGTGCTCACAGGAAAGACCATGCTTACTGCTCAAACTGTTTAACTCTTATGTTTTAATAACATTCTCCAGGTGATAAAGATAATAGCCTAAAGAACAACTGGTAAAAAAAAAAAAAAAAAAAAGTACATGTAGAAGAGAACTCGACGTAAAAGATCAGATTTCCCCAATGGGAAAATACACCCTCCAGAGATAACAGGAAATAGGTTATATTAAGTCAAAGCTCTTGGCATTGACCATAAGAGCCCGAGAAAATACCAAGTGCTCGTCTCGTTCCAGCATCGAACAATTACAAACTCCCCTCGCATGCCTTTCGAAAATGAGCTAAAAATAAAAAGAAACCAACCCTCACAGGTTTGTGGATGTACACTGGCCAGAAGTTTTTTAAAGTTGGTCCTGACAGTTTTTAATACAAGAAAAGTAACTTTACCAAAGAGATGAGATTTAATTTCTAGCAGCAGAACCTGACGTTGATGCTTTATGCAGTCCAATCTGGAACTAGATATAGTATTGCTTTCTGACAAAGAGTGACCAAGGAATTATCCTGCTCTCGAGGGACGTTCATGATGGAAGGTCTGGATAAGATACGGAGTTTTACCAAGTAGCAGGAGTAATGAAGTAGAAAAGGTATCTTTGACACTAAACACAATGTAATATATTTTATTTATTTTATTTTATTTTATTTACTTAATATAGTTTCTTGTCAAGTTGGCTAATATACAGTATACAGTGTGCTCTTGGTTTTGGATAGATTCTTGTGATTCATCGCCTACATGCAACACCCAGTGCTCATCCCAAGTGCCTAATGTTCATCAAACCTTATGGACTCCAGTAGTGGAGAGAAACTTCATTCACTGGGCAAGGTCTTCCTAGGAGTTTAACTGCGTCAGATGTAAACATTCTAGAAAGGTGGTATGTCTCAAATTTATTGATTTTATTTGAAACAGTTGTGAAGTGGTTTTAATGACATAGGAAAATGGCCATGGTGTAAACACCATGATTCGAAACTGTGTACATTGTTATGGAATTTTTCTTCTTTTATTTTTGTGCGCGTTCTAAAATTAGTACCTACTAGTTCTGTAATCAGAAAAAAAAAATACATTTACAATGGAACTGCCCAGAAAGGAGTTCCCTAGTCTCTATCAGCATAAAGCACGTAAGTGTATAAAAATCCTGAAAAAAAAGCAATAATCAATTTTTACTGTTTATTCATTTACTCCTTCTAACAACAAATATATTCTGATAACATGTATGTTGCCAAGCGGTTTGCTGAAGTAGTCAAAATAGCACATAGCCAAAAAAGTCCCTGCCTTCATGGAGCACACAACCCTGAGCAGAGAAATAAGAAAACAACCTAACGATTATACAAATATAGAGTGAAGGGGCGCCTGGGTGGCTCAGTCAGTTGAGCGTCTGACTTCGGCTCAGATCATGATCTCACGGTTTGAGTGAGTTTGAGCCCCGCATCGGGCTCTGTGCTGACAGCTCAGAGCCTGGAGCCTGTTTTGGATTCCGTGTCTCCCTCTCTCTCTCTCTGCCCCTCCCCTGCTTGCCCTCTCTCTCTCAAAAATAAATAAGTATTTTTAAAAATTAAAAAAAAAAAAGTATCGAGTGAAATGTCACCTGTGAAGTATGCCACTGAGAAAGACACAGGGTGTGGGATGGATTAGAATGCGTGCTGGCTGACCAGCCAGGAAAATACTGCAACAGAGCAGGTGAGATATGATGGTAGTATGAACTAAGGAGGTAATGAGGAAAGTGAAGAAGTGGATGGAGTCCCAGAATTTTGACCCTGGAGGACTTGATGAGTCGAGAGGCGAGAGCGAGAAGGGGCTATCAGGGAAGACAGCTAGGTTTGGAGCTTCCATAACTGGATACGAGTCAGCAGGAAAGAATCAGTCTTGAGGGAAGGAGGGCTGAATCATGGGTGCATTTTCAATGTGCTGGGATTGAGGCACCAAGAGATGTGTGTAGTTTATGGGAACAGTGTGGAATAGAGATTTTGTACGTGCAGATGTTTAACGAAGCCATGAACATGAATGAGACCGGGGAGAGAGACTATCTGGAGTGGGGCAAGAGGAGGTCTAGGGCAGAACCCTGAGGAACTTCAGTATTTAATGACCCAGATATAGATCCAGCAAAGGAGCCTGTGAAAGTGACAAGGGTTGGAGAAGCAGCTTAGAGAGGGTGGTCTTCCTGACGTTAGGAGAAGACTTCAGGAAGAAGAGAGGGATGAGTAATGTTAAATACTGAAAAACTTGAAGTGTGATCTGTTTGTTTTAGTGACACCAAGACACTTTGCCATTCACAAAAAGCACAGAGCGGAAATGCAGGGAGGGACAGGCCCCAAGGCCCTCCAGGACTTGCGAAGACAAGACAGACCTCTATGCAACATCATGGAACCATATCCAAAAGAAACTCAAATACTCACTCCAGTTTTGGTGGGAGGTGACAAAATGGAGGGGCCAAGAGGTCATGCTGTGGCTAAGGGTGAGTCACACATACAGGTGATGCCTGAATGATGTGGGGGTTAGGGGCACCGACTGCTGTGTAGTTGAAAAGCCCCATATAATTTTGATTCCCCAAAACTTAACTCATGACAGCCTACAGTTGACCAGAAGGCTTACCGACAACAGTCAATTAATACATATTTTGTATGTTATATGTATTATATACTGTATTCTTAACATACATAGCAAGCTAGAGAAAAGAAAATGTTATTAAGAAAATCATAAGGGGGGGCGCCTGGGTGGCTCAGTCGGTTGAGCAAACGACTTCGGCTCAGCTCACGATCTCGCGGTCCGTGAGTTCGAGCCCCGCGTCGGGCTCTGTGCTGACAGCTCAGAGCCTGGAGCCTGTTTCAGATTCTGTGTCTCCCTCTCTCTGACCCCCCCCCCCTTCATGCTCTCTCTCTGTCTCAAAAATAAATAAACGTTAAAAAAAAAAAAAAAAGAAAATCATAAGGAAGTCCGGGCATCTGGATGGCTCAGCCGGTTAAGCCTCCGACTCTTGTTCAGGTCAGGTCATGATCTCATGGCTCGTGACATCAAGCTCCGTGTGGGGGCTCTGCGCTGACAGCAAGAAGCCTGCTTGGGATTCTCCCTCTCCCTCTCTTTCTCCCCCTCCCCCACTCACGTTCGCTTGCTCTCTCTCTCTCTCTAATAAATAAACTTTTAAAAAACAAGTAGTTTAGAAAGAGAAAATCATAAGGAAAAGACATTTATAATTCTGTACTGTATTTATGCCCCAAATTCACATAAAACTGGACCCACACAGTTCAAACTCACATTGTTCAAGGGTCAACTTTATAAAGAAAATGTGAATACCCATCATATGATCCTGATTTATTATGGGAGAAGAGATAGTAAGCATTATGCCCTTAAGCATATAAATTATCCTCAATAGATAGACAAGAGTCTAAAAAAATGTCTGTAAAGGAAAATTCCTTGGAACAAATGGGCAAAAGAGATTTTCTTACAATAAAGCAGAGATCTACCTTTTGGGATTAGTGGAATGGCCTTGCTTGTCTATGATCTGTAAGCACCGTACGTTCCGGAAACTGGTTGGCTTCCAGTGGTGGTAAGCACAGGGCCACCCTGTGCTCACACTGCTACCTCACATCCCTCCCCGTTGCCTGGATTATCAGGGGTCACTGGAGCAGCTGAGTCATAGATGACAAAAAAGAAAAAAATCAAATGCCATCCCCTTCATCATGAGTGGTGCAAAAGGGACAAAGACGAGCTTTCCCAATACTCTTTCACTGCTAGGGAAGGGTCATATGTTAAAAGGTATTACAGGTTGACTCCTACCTCGAGACTTAATACTAACCAATTCAAAATTAAACATCCGTGTATTATTAAGCAAGAAATACCTCTGATCTCCAGTTTTATTGACTTTAAGTTTGAGGAACTTCCACAATGTGTTCAGAAGAAACTGACATCCACTAGAAGAAACAGGATTAAAAGCACCGTCTCAGTCTCTGGGACACCCGTTTGTAAGCCGGAAACTGCCACTGCCACGTGTCTCCTCAATATCCGTTGTAAAATACAAGAGAGTCAGACTAGATTTTGCAGTTCAAGTTAATGCAGGAAATAGTAAATGTGAACATTTGAGGAAATTTCTAATAAAATCTGAAACCATTCATTCCTCACAAAACAATGTTTTGATGATTGTTGATGTTGGGGTACTTTTTAAACCCTCTGCAAAGCCAGGTGAATTCCTACAAGTCTACGGTTTTTAAGAACCAAAAACTTAACGATGAAGAAAATATGGAAATAAAGTCTAGAAGCAAAAAAAAAAAAAAAAAAGGAATAATGATTAATAGTGAAAAGTGAATTCTACCCGCCCCCTCCATTCTGATGTGTCTAAAGAATGAAATTCATCCACACTGACTCTTTCCCCTTTCAACTGCTGTCCTGTCAGCTCTATTAAATAAGAAGAGAAACTTCCACGTCCCCAAATTTGAGTAACTAACAGACCATACTTTCTATTTAGGTGGCCTCCTGCTATGTATTTTCCATCTTGAACATACCCCACGTTCTCCAGACTTCAAGCTCCCTCAAGCTCCAGTCCCCATCTGAAATGCTTCTTCCCACCCCCAGTGCAACACACCCTTGCCTGCAGCTAGGGGCCTCCAGCTGAAATTCCATGCATTCATCAAGATGCAATGCAAACACCTCCTCCTGCAGAAACCCTCCTCAGCTTGGGCCACCAGAGTTGCTGTCTCCTTTAGAATCTTCAAAGCCCTTCCTTTCCACCTCTTTTATGGCACTCAGCATGTGCTGATAATAAGGGATTCTTCCTATGCTTCGCGCCCCCCCCCCCCCCCCCCACATCTCCCACACACTGGAAGCTTCTTAAGGGGCAAGAACCATCTTGTCCCAGAGGACACTTGCAGGACTAACTACATACAATGCTTTATCAGCAGAAGGGACCCAAGTAAGTGTTTGGATGTATCTCTGCATTCTCCATGAACTTTTTTTTTTTTTTAAGCGGAAGAGGAAATACCAACTGAAGACAAAGAAAACAAAGGTCATAGAAGTAAAACATAACAAGGAAAAAGGATTCAAGTCTTAACATATTACTTGGGTTCCAGGAAATAGACTCCCTCCCCGCCCCAAATGGTCTGCAAATCTACAGTTGACTCATTTATTCAACAAAGGTACACTGAGCCTTCATTATGGAATATATAAATAGACACACACACACACAGACATATGTATACAAGGATTAAAATAAGCCTTGGAGACAAGAGCACCAATAATATGTATGTCCCAACAGGCATGATCTATCTCTTTATTATTAGGTTTCTGATCTCAGCAGAGCCCCTGTGAGCACTCAGCAATCCCTTGTAACTCTTCCTATTCATTTCCTAGAGCAGCTCTACCAAATTCTCTCCTCCCTCCTTCTTTCCCCTCCTCCACCCTCTTCTCCTCCCCCCTCCCTTCCCCCACCTCCAGCATTCTGTCCCATCCTCCTCTAAAGAACTCTGTCCCTCACCAAGAAATACAGAGGCTATCAGTTGAATTCTTCAACTGTCACCCCCACACCAGCACCTTAAATCATCCTTTTCCTTCTTTTGTGTTCTTCCACAGCTACTCTAAATCCCACCCCCATCTAGACATGGCTCCATGAAGTCACCTCTCATTGGGTTCTTCAGCTTTTCCCACCCCGCTGCTTCCTCCCTCAGTTTACAAAAATGTTCCAACCCTGTTCATCCCCAGGGGTGCGGGGGAAAACCACTGAGTCCCTCTCAAATTAGCATCACTTCCTTCCCCCATCGCCCCTAACCCAGCTCCACACCTTGATCTTTCATTCACCCCTAACCCTCCTGCAATCCATCTTCCTCCATTTAATGAACTGCTTGTCATTAAGTACACCGTGGACTCCTAATTACCCAATCCCATGGACACTTCCCCACAATCTCTCGGTCTCAAATGATCGCTTTTCCTCCTCTGACATTTTCAACCATTCCTTTTATGAAAGAGTGTTTTCATTTGGAACTAGTTACTCTCAGACAGTTTTCTTAGCCCCCTGAAGATTTCTCAGTTTCTTCTTAACACATGCTCTGATAATTCATCACGTCCGATGTGTCAACCACCACCAGCCCTCCAGTCTAAATATCAGTCGTTGTACTGAGTTGTAATTTTCCAACTCCTTCTGAATCTCACCATGGGTGTCTTACCAACAACTCAAATTCAACAAACCCAACGCAGAGATCTTCTTTACAAATCGCAGACGTGTTTGCCTCAAGTAACCTAACCACTATCTAAACTTCCCATCCAAAACATCGCCCTTGATCCCCTCTGTCATCTTCCACAAAAGGTCATTCAGCCATCAAGCGGGCAGTGACACATACATCTTTCGCGTTGTTCTTCTAATGGCAATGCCAATGCCAGTGCCACCCAGCCCTCAGATTCCAGTCCAGATTTGATTCCTTCTAATCCATGTCTGGAGTTACCGTTCTTTCAATTCATCTCCCAAACAACATTTTTACTACATTGTAAAACAGCGGATAATACTGAAGAGTAGGACTATCAGAAAAGGCATTTCTCACCCCTGCCCAATATGACCGACCGTTCAATATGTTCACATAATGACTTCCTATCTTGTCTTTCCTCTCCACAATGTATAGTGTAATCTTGAAAGTAAAATTGGGACCAAAGTGTCTAATACTTTTTAAGCTTAAAGATGTTCCCCAACCATTTTCCTTACTGTTACCCTCTAAGATGTGATTTTTTTTTTTAAGTTTATTTATTTTGAGAGAGACAGAGTGCAAACCGGGGAGGGGCGGGGAGGGGGCACAGGGGATCTGAAGCCGGCTCTGTGCTGGCAGCACAGAGCCTGATGCGGGGCTCAAACCCACGCACTGAGCCACCCAGGTGCCCCTAAGATGTGATGTTTAATAGTTACAGGGTACGTCAAGGCATGGGCATAGCAGAATTCACATAATTAGTTCTCAGTAAGGTTAGTCTTCCAAAATGGAAATCTGATCATGCGTATCCTTGTGGGGCTTAAAATCCTTCAAAGGCTGCCCGCAGCTTACTGATTTCAAGCTCTTTTCCTCAGTAGGGGGAGAAAAGCCATTCACAAATGGCCATCACCTTATCTGTACGGCCTCATTCCCTTCCCCTCGCCCGCTGTCAACCTTACCCCCTCGACTCCCATGATCCTTCACTTCTTGGTTCTGCCAGTCCCTCTCCCACCAGTGCCCTTACCTCTTACTACCCAGTGGTGACAGGTCTTGCTGCTGAGATGCCCGGCGCTGTTTTTCGCACTGTGTCTGTTTGTCCATTCCCCTGGTTAGTGTGTGAGCCCCTCTATGAGACCCATCAACTCCTTGCACAGCTAAAGCCTCACATTTGTGTCAAATAAGTGGGGACCGCGGTTTTTTGTTTGGGTGTGTCACCACTGTGGGACTTAACGACGTAACACTTACAATAACAAGGGCTCAAACGTCCTGAATGTTAAGTACATGCCCCGTCAGCTGTCGTTCGAGCCTCACAGTTGAGGTTTTACACGTATTCGGACGAGTATTTGCCTGACATACCTGCCCCTCCCCCCTTGGCTGTAAATGTCACAATGAACGGCTTCCCCTTTTGCTCACTGCTCTGTTCCGAATGCTGGGCACACCGGGTGGAACGTGGTAGGTGCCACATAAATATTTCCCGCATTAATGAACAAATGTCCCCGTGAGGTCATTAACGGTATAATCTTCATCCTTAAAGAGCGGAAACTCAAGTGCAAGCACTTCGGTTGGGGTTTCACGGCAAAAAGCCGATGACGCGCCAGTATGTTTCGACGTCCCCTAACAACTTTTGTGACTGCTTCTCGTCTCTCGTGAAAGGAGACACCCACGGCCATATGCCAAGCTGCGCTCGGGGCTGTATGCCACGTTGCCGGGAGCAAGAGGAAGTTCAGCTTTTGAGAGACTCCCATCTGAGCGGCTCTGATAGGCCCCCTGGACACCGTAAAGGCTGCCCTCGAAATATTACTCTCTCAGTTGTTCCTGGCTGTATACATAAGAGCCATTTTCCGAAATGGATCTGGCCCACGAATTTTGGTTATCAAATTATTCTGGCGATATTCCGAAACTTTTTTAAGGGAGCTGTTAACGCCAGTCACCTTCAAAACTACCAAAACCCAAAATGCCTTCCTTTTCCTTTTATGTAGAACACTCCTGAGGAGCTGAATTTTCATATCCTGTATCTGGGACCGAAGACAGATGGCCAATCAAAATTAAGTCGCTCTTCCCCTTCCCAACTGAGTCGGGGCTCCAAACGTGACCAGGTGTTATCGGGTATGACAAGAAAAATAAAAGGCCATATCCTTGCGTCTGATTTGCAGAATGATGAAAAGCATCTTCATTTTTTTCTTTTTCCTCAAGAGTGGAGTCTTTCAACTCTCAATTTTGTTTTCATGAGAGGCGCAAGGTAGATCAGACAACCCAACTGGAAAAAAAAGTTCACCCCAGCTTTCGTTCTGAGAACAGTAAGATCAAAAGAATTTTTCTGAAGGCAAAACAGGTGGGTTTTTCCCCTTTATACTTACAAGTGAAACAAATATGTACTTTGTAGTTTCACTGAACACAGAACAAGTGGACAGAACCGAGCTTCTCTGTGCTTCGTCAAATACTCACACCTGCACAGGACGGACTCCTGTCTTGCAAAGGAAAAGGGGACGGAAGCCAGTGACTTGTCACCGAGGCAAAGGGGACAGGAACTCAGCAGCCGTAATCCCAACAACTCGCGCAGAATAATGTGCAGGGGAGAAATACATGTTAAGAAAATGTTAAGAAATATTAAAAAAAATTTTTTTTTACATTTATTTATTTTTGAGAGACAGAGTGAGACAGAGCACAAGTGGAGGAGGGGCAGAGAGAGGAGGAGACACAGAATCTAAAGCAGGCTCCAGGCTCTGAGCAAGCGTTCAGCACAGAGCCTGAAGCGGGGCTCGAACCCACGAACCGTGAGATCATGACCTGAGCCGAAGTCGGACGCTTAACCTACTGAGCCACCCAGGCTCCCCTCAGGAGTTTTTATTTTTTTACTTCTATTTTTTTTAATGTTAAGAAGTATTTCACCCTGGACACACCCTGCCTCTCACATACGAGCCCACATGCACGTCGACCGGCTTCCTCTCAGAAACCGGCTCTTTGGAATAGTGAGCTCTACAATCTTTACAGGTTCAGCGTATCCATAAACTGGACCATAAAATAAATGTAGTAATGGCGAGTTCCCAGGAGGCGTCAAAAAATAAACGTATAAATAAACCACAGGGTGATGAAAAGCAATAAGCAACATTTTATACTAAATATCATCTGAAGAGAATTACTTCCTGGCAGGAATAAAGAGAAACAATTGGTTACAAATGTTTGACAACCCCAAATACTCTCTTTGTCCTTCTCAACCCCTCTTTTCCTCCCAAGGAAACATCCTCAATTGTTTTATTTTCATCCCGGTCCATCTCAGAGAATCTTCTTCACAACTGTGCCTTGTTTGCACAGCATGCCTTCTCCTCCAAACACTCAGCACCTTTGCTTCCTCCTCTAGAAACCCCACCTTTCTTACAAAGTCCTTCCCTTAATTTGGAAGAAAGGCAGTAACTATCCCCCAAACTCCCATCCATTTAAACACATAATTATCTAGACATCTCTTCGGTCACTGCCACACTTCCTCTATTCAATGTCAATACTTCAGATGCTTTTCCAGTGTTTCTGCCTCTCCCTTGCAGGCACGTGCTCTTTAAACATTTATCTCCACCAATACTGAAAGGCTTGAATTTTCTATCTTAGGAGTGCAGACAGCTTCTGACTGATAATCCAAAACTCCCCTATAACCTTTCCATCCACAGGTTTGGGAAGAATTTTACAATCTCTTCTTCCAACTCCCCAAAGAATCCTCTAATACTGGCAAACAAATCTGCTTGTCATTTGTGGCGGCTGCAGCTAATTATTTTCTGAAAGTCGGGCTCCTCGCTCCATCAGGTAGAGTTACTGGCGAGCCCCTCGCATTTTGGTGAGGCCGTGGGACCAGCTCCCTTGCACGCTGTTGCCGTCGCAGTGTGAGCAGAAAGGATGTGCGTCACTTCTGGGCCAAAGCAGTTGAGAAGCAAAGGTGGCTTCCCCACTTTCTCTCCCAGCTGGTTGTTGGCACTTAAAGGAAGACGGCAGAGCCTCCATCAGCCTGGGTTTACCGCCAACCAGACCAACCTTGAACTGTACAGGTGAACGAGAAATACGCCTCTATTATGTGTACTCATTATCCATTTGGGATCTATATGTTATACCCACTGGGCTATTCTCACTGGGCGGCCGTCTCCTGTTTACTCCCACTTCTCATATCTTCTGGGGCCATCCCAATGCTTCTACATTACTTAGATGATCCTGTGTCCTTCATGTCATTCAAGTTTTTGACCAAATTCATCTCTCTAGTAAAAACTTCTAGCAAAAATCATCCTCTGGACACATATATTGTTTACATTGCCATTCACTTGCATCGGGTTAGATCAGTCTTTCGATCCCTCCCTTGGCAAATATTTATTCAGTACTTAACCTCAGATGCAAAGTTTCTGCCAGCCTGATCACAGGATAACTGGAGGGGAGAAGAGGTTATTTTTAGTTGACTTGATTCCCCGGGACAAACCATCCACCTGGGTCACACGCCAGTGGGTGCAAGAGTTTATGTCAACTGGCCAACAGGGTCTAATTAGCTTATTTATGACCACACCGTCCTTAGTACCTTACAAGGAGGGGTGGTTAATAAATCCTCCATGAAGACTTCCTAGAAATAGGAATGGTGCCTATTGCTGTGGTTGAAAAGGACACCGGTTTGCAGTCTGGGAGACATCGGTTCAAACCCCACCCACCAGCTAGGTAGACCAGCTCTTCCCAAGTTCCTTAAATCCTCTGAGCTCCTACTTCCTTGTCTACGGAATGGAGATAATACTGAAGTTGGCCTTACAGGACTGTTGTCCATCAGCTGGTAAGAGACGTGAAGAAAGTCCCTGTACCTTGAGGATGTCAATCATATGGGCTTCCAACGAGTCAAGACTTGAGAAAGTGCTTCTGGAAAAGGGGGAGAGGTCTTCCTAGTCCTCAAAATGCAACTCCCTGAGGCCATACTTCTCTTCAAAATGCACCGGAGACGAATTTGAAGAGAAGATTCGTTGGAGACGTTAAGAATGGCCATGTGACTTTTCGCTAATAATTATCAAATAATTTGGCAGTGATAGGAAGGTTAGGTACCACGTTTAGCACTCTGAATCAGTGTTTCCAGACCTTGCTAGCTCTAAAACATCTAAGGGGGAGACCATACGGACAGTGACATTTATTGGCAAGTTTCAGGACACCACCTTGACCACAGCCCTGTGGGGAAAGTATCACTACCTCTCCCGGCTACAGATGCAGCGGATTCTCAGAGAAGTTTAGTGGCCTGTTCAAAAGTCACACGGTACACGCACATGTGTTGCACACAGGATCTGAAGGCAGCCTGTCTGTTGCCAGATGGCGTGTTTTCACAATCACCACAGTGTTTATACACACCCCTGTCCTTCCAGAGCCCAGCTGGCACATCTACAATCTCTAGATTCTTCCAGCAAGGCACTGGATCCTAAAATTTCTCCCAAAATTCATCTAGAAACTCTCTAAATCATGGGGGACGGGGAGAGGGCAGAAGATTATCCATCAGTCTCCATTTCGATATAGTGAAACTTGAGTATTACATTCTCTTCCATTTATTCTCACTAGAATTTTGCCCTGAGAAACTTCGACAACAACCCCCACCCCATCATCAACAACAGTCAGATATCACCATCGTGAGCCACGGGCTGGTGAAAAGAGGTGCTCTATCCAGTTTCACTAAACGCTGCTCACAAACGAGTACAGTATCCTACCTCTGAGGTTTTTTTCTCATTCTTTTTTAACTGAAGACTTAAAAGCCTACATAAAATAGTAACTGGGAGCTTAAAAAAACATGTAAAATACCATATAATCAAGATTGTTTAAATGTATAAAACTGTCAAGTAGATTATCCTTTATGCAATTCAAATGAGCCTTTGGGAAACAGAATTAACTGAGGGCAAACAAGAGCTTAACTTTAAAAGACAAAGAGTTGGCTTATATCAAGTTGACACTTCCAGATAAGATACCGCATTATACCAGGTTACACTCGCAATAATAATTTTTGATTGGCATATCATTTGCCACTAACTACTGCCTGGCTGCCACCAAGCACATGCAACATACTATAAACTGTTTTGAGAGATGTCTTTGTATTGTTCAATATTTATAGGGTGTGTTATTTTATAAATGCTCGAGCTGGCAAACGTTAAAAAAAAAAAAAGACATTAAAACATCTCGGATCAAAACGATCTCCTTTGCCTTACAAAAGAAGTGCTCTCTACAGACAGGTGACGATTCCGTTCAGACATCTTCACACCAAGGCTGAGTAAATGTTCAGCGGTAAAAACAGAATTGCTTTGTTCAGCTGCACAAACAGATTTCGACATCGCCTCTATTTGCGTATTCCTGAATATCCTCTTTCAGATCCCACTTTTATGGGGGAGCAAAATCAATTTTCTTTGGGACAAAAAAGTGAGATCTGGTCTAATGATTTTAATCTTTTAAATAAACATGAACTGAACTTGGAGCACAAGCTTTTCCCTTAAGAAAAGATCTTTGTTGTTCAGAAAGATCTCTTTCAACCTATGAACATTAACACCAGCCACAATCTAACCTGGGGGGGGGGGGTAGGGAATGGAAAATCTGTATTTCTACCAATGTTCTTTTAAAAGAAATGGCGAATACTAAACACACACACACACACACACACACAGGCACAAACACACAAACCCTTGCCACCAAATTATCCTGCCCCACACAGACTGATGTTAAGTTTAATTTTTGAAGCAAATTAGGTTCCCCAATTCAATTTTAAACAAATAGAAAATGAGAAACAGAAAACTGTAACATAAAACTTTTATTGCTACTTTGCTAAAAAAGCACACTCATGTTTATGAAATAGAGTCTCCCTTAGCCTCCAAAGGGGAATTATTCTGAAATTCGGCAATACGTCAGCATCCTCGCAAACACGAGCCCCGTGCAGCATTTCCAGGCCTGTCTCAGCCCTGCTAATAGTTATTGTTTGTACAACTGTAACCAAGTACATTACCAACCAGTTGTTCAATCTATATAAATTTAAGAAACACACATTGCCAAGGAGTGACTCATATATCAGTCTATTATATGCTACAGGGCTGACTGTATTAACAAATCACTCTGCCTACAGCTGAAGTATAGAAGCTATATACAGAGCAGAGGTTATTGTCTAATTTAAATCTTGGCTCGCTTCCCAGTGCTGTACAAGATTCCAATTTGTGGAAATGTTGCTCTTTGCTACTGCCAGAAAGGCTGCAGAAAATGGTATTGGGAGCCTTCCAGAAATATGTCTGCAAAATGCCAATCAACAAGTCACTAAAGATTAACAGTAGGACTGTACCAAATTAATTTAAATTATAGAAACATACGGCTAGGATGTTTGCTTTGCACTTAAGACAACACCTTCCTCACAAAGAGCTGGGTTTGCTCCACAGTATAAAATAATATCCCAACGTTCGGATTCCTGCAAACTGTGAACATCAGCTAATGAATTCGGAGGTAGATGTCCTTGCAGAGCCAATTCTTTGGAGTGTTCAGGGTCTTATCTTTACTATATTCAAAACATATGGGGAAATACTTTTTATACCAAGGGTGGTTTTCTCCTACAAAGATATAAAGAAAAAATCAACATAATTCAGTGACCGAAAACAATTTGCTCTGTAATGTGAAGAAAATTCTGGCCTTATTGAGATTCGCCGTAGAACCCGAAGGATGATGCGATCTATTGCACATTATTCCCAATCCTAAAAGATGATAGTGGGCTAAGAATTTAATATATAGCCAAGAGAAACTCACCAATTATATGGCCAAATCGTGAAAATCAAAAGACAACACAATTTATACCCCGCCAGCTGCTCTCAATATATATTACATTCATGCTGCCTCCCCATTATTTTCATGGGAATCTTTAATATATACAATCATGTCATCAACCAAAAGGGGGGAAATCAATGGCACTTCAAGCCGTAGCTACACATTAGTGTATGCTGTATTTCAACTGAATAGGAAGGGAACTGTTTTATGTTTCTCTCCACTGCTTTTCTATTATTGCCTAGCTAATGGAAATACATCAAACAAATGTTCTACAAGAGCAATAAATATTAAAGTTGACCTATCCATCTGGGAGAAATGAGAACAATACTGCTCACTTTTAGCCCAAATATGACACTGATAAATGGAGCGATGAGATTCCATCACACTTTCAACAACCTGGGCTGGAGCCCCCGCGTGATCCTGGTACCAGCAATTTTCTTCATTCATCTTCATTAGGCAGTCACTTGACCTGCCTCCCAACATCCCTGTCAAATCAGAACCTTTGGGGGGCTTGTTGTACTTTCTAACAATGTAGCCTAAACGTGCTCTTCATTTTTTTTTTTTTTAAACCCAGAAGAAGGCCCTCCATGAGCATGAAAGAGGGTGCGAACAATTCCTCTGGATGCAAAGAGACATCAAACGTTACTCATGATTAAAAGGGAAACCACGGTGCAAGACAGGTCCGTGCAGCCCCCTGCTCGCCAGCGCACCACCAGGGTGGCAGGGGAGGCCTCCGAGGGGGCTGACGAGGGGGCTGACGAGCACCCCCTGAGCCAGGGGGGAAAAGACAATTAGGTATTCAAATGAAGGATATATGCGGGCCTTATCACAGATGTAGAAATGCTTCCCATTTCCTTCCTCAATCACAGTTTCAAGTGAGCTGGAACAAGAAAGGAGGGCATTCTTACCCTAACACAATGAGCGGGTTTCATCACATTAGCAGTTTTACATTACAGCCCCATTATTTTCTATTTCAACGGCATAATAAGAGAGGTGCTGATTTGATTATTCCGTAATAGTGAAAATGAATACCGATGCAATAGAAAATTGCTATTATAACACAAAGCTACTAATATGATTCACAAGACCCCCTGGAAATTAGGTTTTATAACTCTGATCACAGGGGAAAAATCAGAAAGCCAGTAGGCAAGAAGGGAATTAGGTGCTCCCTCACCAGTCTTAGCAATGCGGGCACCTGCTCATACGAAGCCAGGCGGCATTTACATCGAACGACATCCAAAGCCCAGTCCTTGTGAATTATCTGAGAGGTATTCCTTTCGTTTTCCTTTACGGCATGTGCTCCAAAGACTCACAGCGTTAGCTAAGCCATGTTCGAGGGTAGTATTAATGCACCGCTTTCTGATTCAAAGACAGCCATAAATGACAGAATGCTACGGTAAGTATGAAGGATCCATCACTCCTGGAACCAGATCGTTGGGACCAGGCGGATTCCAAAAATCCACAATAAACAGAATGATGAAACAAAACTGCCTGAAGGATTCTGGTCAAAGGCCCCTCTTCTCTCCCTGTCCTCCACCCTAAATAAAAAGGACATACACCTCGTGATGATTTCTAAACCAATCTCCTCCCTCACAGTCTTGGAAGGATCCAAGACCCATGTCAGGATATGCACACCTGCACCTGAGGTCTTACCAAGCTGAAATTACACTTTCCCTAGCGCTTCAAATGCAGACCTGCCTGGGCAGGTAGAGGTCATGAGCAGAGAAGCTGCTGGACGACATCCCAGCATCCCCCCAGGTACGAGGTAAAGATGGAAGGCCCTTCACAAAAGCTCTTCCCAAGTCAGTTCTTTCTCAGTTTCTGAGGGTGTATGAGATGTCTAAGACAAGTGGAAACCATGGCAAGCATCAATCTTTGACTTAAACACAAGAGTCACACTGGCTCCAAAGTGACAACTGTGAATTGTGGCTTCTGGCTTAAGAAAGGATACGTTCATGTAGGCCACAAGTATTCCACCTCTGCAAAGACAGGGCTTTCTAGAACTGCAGAAGGGTTTGCAGGACATGGTTTCCTTCTCCCAATACAAGAGATTCTGCTACATTTAAGAGACCTAAGAGAAACAACTTGCTAACGTTCAGCTGGCGAGGGAAGCCACATCACATCAAATTTTATCCCGTATCTCCATACTCCCTTTGCGTGTTTAAACATCTGTTATTGGAGGAGACGGCACTACAACGAGAACAAAAACCGAGGATTACGTAAATAAAACAGGTACATCCCATGCACATCACCCGCTCAGCACAGGCCACGAAGTCCTGACGCAGCCCTGTCATCAACAAACTGCCAGCTAACTGACCGGTATTGGTCCTGCCTCAGCAGCACTGATCAGCACGAACCAACGGTACCACGCTGGATTGCTTCACAAAGAGTTCAGGAACATTTAAATGCTGCCAACTTTCTCAAGCAGGGCACCACAGAAGCATTTCCAAGAGTTGTGATGGCTGACAGTTACGCTCCTACTAGATATCAAGGGCTGATCTCCAAAACCCTCCACTCACTGCCACTGCGTTTTGCTTTCACGCTTCCCTTTTAGAATAATCCACGTGCCAATGTGTCTTAATAACAGTATTTGCCGAGCCCCTTCTGTACACTAGGCATTGTGCTAATCACTTCCCATTACCTAATTTATCCTCTACCACTATCTTAGGAGGTAGAACTATCGTATTTCACAAAATCTAAGACACCGTTGTTATAAGAAAAAAACCCAACTGAAGACATGTTACAATGTGAAAAAAAATGTGTGCCTTAGTCAATGAAATATGGTATTATTATTATGATTATTATCATCATTATCATCATTGCTATTCTCATTTGTAGCTAAGGCTCAGAGCTCAAAGCTCAGAGAGGTTAAGTAACCTGTCTACAATCACACACAAAGAAAATCTGTGCTCAAACTAAGAACAGTTGGATTCTGACATCTTAAATTCTAAATGAGTAGTCTCCAGTTATTTTTATCACATGCCTCTACTAAAGACACTCATATAAATAATAATAATAGCTATTTATTATTACCTGCCATCGTGCCAAACACAGTCCAAAGCCCCGTCCATGTGGTAACTCATTAATTTGTCACAACCACCTAGGAGACAGGTACTGTCTTTATAACCATTCTACAGAAGAACAAACTGAGCGCCTTACATGGTGATGCAGACACATGGGCTCCACAGTGCACACTCTTGTGAGCCACTGTATGGTCTCTCTAAAAAATGGGCATCCACCCCCAACATATGCCGATCTGTTTATAAATTCTATACACAATTGCTATCATCTGACAAATTACGCATATTTCAAAATATCAAGTATTGTAATATTTGAAAATATAGACTTACTAATATTTTCTCCAGTCATAAAGATCACTCCCTGCACTCGGGGTACCATATTGGGGAAACCACTGCCCCAATCTAAACAGAGTCCTTTTGACAACCTCACCTATTTGGAATAATCTGTAAGAAACAATCATGCCACCGGCTAAGGCTCCCTCAGCTTTCCTTCCTGGGGTAGAATGGACTCTTCTCAACTGAAATCCTACAATTACTTGCGGAAGGAAGCAACAGAAAATGGAAGGAGAATATTGCACTTGACTGTCATTTCAATACCCACCAAATAAAAGTTGGGCCATATCAATAAGGGAGAGGAGGAAACCATCTCCCAGGTGGTTTGTCACTACATGGTATCCTGAGACACTGCAACTCCATTTCTTCCTGAAAGTTCCTTCCAACCCTCCAATAGGACAAAAAATTAAGCATCTCTTGAGTGCCCACTGTTTGCCAGCCCATGTGCAGTACCAGGAGCACAAAAATAAAAGCGACAATCATTCAGGAACAAGATTTCACAGTAAAAGCTAGGAGGAAAAAAAAATCTAACATTGGTGGAAAAAGCCCCACTCTTCCATGCTTCAAGCTTAATTCTTATTTCTAAAATGTTGTCCCTTATACATTAGCCAGAAAGCCGGTTTCCAGTAAGATAAGCAGCAATAAATACGATGCAAGTCAAACCTACAAGAACAGATCTTCAAGAAAAGGAAACAATTCTCAGATCCATGCTGCCATGTTTAATGAAAAGCAGTGAGGTTTCTAAGAAAATCTTTAGTATTGAAGTTTGACCAAATAAATTAATTGCACTGTAGTCAAAATGAAGAACTTTCCAAAGAGCTCTCAAATGTGGCTTTTTAACAAAACTAAGAGCGGAGGAAGTATTTTACAATCATTGCAAAAAACATTTTTTTGAGAAACTAACTGAAGAGTTCCATGATACCCTACTGAAGACTAATCTTAGTAACTCAGTTTCTGGGAATTTGAAAACACTGTCAAACAACATTGTTTCTTACATTAAGTAAAACATTGGCTTGCTGGTAAAATACTAATACTACTAATAAAAATAACAATGCATTTTTTCATATTACTTTAAATAGGACTGGCAAACCTTTTCTTAAAGGACCAGGTCGTCAATATTAACATTTTAGGCTCTGTGAACCATCCATTCTGCCTGATGTAGCATGAAAGCAACCACAGAAGACATGGATGAATGAGCATGCTGCATTCCAATAAAACTTTATTGACAAAAACAAGCAAACTAGCCCATGAGCCCTAGTTGGCTGACCCATGGTTTAAACCATTATTTGCAGCTACTTAGTTTCTTTTAAAGATGAATGTTTACCAGGCTCTTCACATCATGAAAATTATGTTTGTTCATTTAAAAAATTCGGAAAGTAGGAAAATGCAGGATGAAAAAAGAACTCTGGACTATGACGTCAAAGGGCAAGGTTCCACATGAGCTATGTGAATGCAGGCTAGTGACCAACCATCTCAAAGTGCCAGTGTCCTCACTTAGGAAATCGAGACGATGACCATCCTGACTTTGTGTCATTCACAGTGAGGACCAGACAAGCGAAGGTGTGCAAAGCATAACCCCACCACTTGCCCTATCACAACTACTGCTATCAATTTTCTTCTAACTTATCTCTGATTACATTAAAAAACACCCAGCCTGATGCCAGCATAACTAAGCAGGGATGTACTCAGATGCAAAGAACAAGCAAATGAAAACAGTAAAAGCATGAAGGGAGGGGGCTAATTCTGGCCTTAGTTTCCAAATTAAAATAAAAGTTGAAACTCCTAATATTTTACAGAAAAGAAAGGCAACAGAAAATAATAGTTAATGTGTAAACTGCATCGATAGGTTTTCTAGAGAAAATTCCATACAATTTGTTTTTCTCGCACTCCTGAAGAAAACATAAAAAGTAAATGAAAAGAGCTGCTGTTGTACAACAGGACTTGAACCAAAGGTTGTGTTCGGTGGAACAGCCCAAAACGATACTCCAAGAACAAACGTGCCCAACAATTACCCATCGCTCCAAAGTCGGCTTTGTTGTTTTTCAAATCAAGTGGTCATATGCTGGTATTTGTTCCCCAACAGAATCACCACTTTCCTATTCACTACAGCATGAGATGAGATAGTTAACAAATAACAGGTCGGGAAAATACAGGGTAAGTAGTTTCTTCTACAAAATTGAACATGAGGGCAGCGTAGGCCAACCGAGTTGTGCAATAATTTTTATTGTTGGGAAACAATGAAAAAGTACCTTCCCTTAAGAAGCTCACATTCTAAAATGGGGCGCATGAGGAAAGGTCTATGTGCCCATGGGCCCCGTAGACACACGTGAGCTGGAGGGCCCAGTTAGCTCTACTCGCTCTCTTGCTCACATGCCAATACTTCAAAGCCCAGGGGAGATCTGCAGAAGGGAAGAGATGTGGTTTGCTTCAGCGAGGGAATAAAGGAGAATAAAGGGAATAAACGTCTCCTGAAATGGCCGAGCGGGGAATCAGGCGTGAAAGACAGAAAGGCAAGGCGAGGGGCTCGATCTAGGGAAATGGGAAGAGGAGATGAGAGCAGTCCAAGAGAACAGCAGTCCCTGGTGATGTACTAAAAGATGTAAAACCTTTGAAGAAACAGGACAGTGAAGATCAGGTAAGGAGGGCAATATATGGGAAAGAAAAGGCCCGGATAGGAATCTCTGAATCTTACCGCTAAAATGACAGTAGCCATTTTAGTCAATGCGGGTAAGGTATAATGATTAATAGATGCCACCAAAAGTTCTGATTTTATTAATCTCTCAAACAATAGTCATCTGGCTCATCTATTGCTTCAGAGGGATTACTTATTTGCTTGTTTCCTTAGCTACAATAAGTTCTGAATGCCAGGGTCTCCAAACTAAGCATTAAACAAATTGATTGATAACTTGGAAGCATGGGAATAATTACAGATTATGCTAGACAATACAACAAGATTGGGTTTTCATGAAGCTGATGACTGGATTTTGCCACAAAAAATCATTAACTGCTTTGGCGTCCAAAGAATGGCCTCATGGATAAGCCCCAAGTTCCTTCCGGAGAAGGCAAAACAGTCAAAAACATATTCAACGAGCTAATAACTTTATATCACAATAAAGGAAGGTCTCAGTTTTTATCTAACCCTCTCTGAAACCTCAATGATAAATTTTACTAACTTAGCCCTGAATTGATACTTCTAGTCAAAATTACAAATACCATAGGAGAAGGGGCTTAGTACTAAACTCTTCGTGTATTTTATTTACATCCAAGAACTTTGGGAGCAGTGTACTTCAAACTTCTCATGCTAAAAACAATGCATAAAGTACTTCTTGCGTGCTCAAGCTCTAATACCCATGCACCCAAAGGTCTAGCTGCCAAAAGACAAGAACAAACAGAACAGATAAAGAGGAACGTTTTCCCCAAGTCCAAGGTGAAGAAAGAGGCTAGAACAAGAAAGTGAACAACCTCTCCCAGATAAGAATTCAAAACACAGAGCCATCAGTGCCTTCATCTCAACCCAACCCACACAAGTAATGTATCAACCTGGACGTAGGCAGATTAGAGGCTTTATAAAGTGGCTGCTGTATACAGCTTGAGGGCTTCATGAATTCGTAGCTCTTCCTTTGAAGGAGGGTTTCTGGACAGTGGTGTAACCACAGGCTCGTGGTGTGGCCAGCCACCTACCATAAGATGCTCATTACCATAAGCGTATTGGTCAGATTCATAAAGTAACGAGGACCCTTTAGAAGCTAAGGACAAGGTACCAGAAAGAAGACTCTTATTGGGACGGGGGAGAGGGGTGGCTGGAGAGGCCGTCAATAATGAGATGCTATTTACAATCATTGCAAAGATTCAAAAACATGATTAAATCACATCTTAACACTCTCCTCCTTAGAACTCTGCCTTTCTTTAGAATGTCCTTCTAAATCTACTTCATCTATGAAGTGTTACCATTTATAATGTAGTATTGTTTGTGTCAAAGGTTATCATGGAGACTAAGTAGCTGGGAGTCCCAGTTAAGAGTCCACCCAGAGAGATGTGAATTCTGCTCAGTGTTCAAAGCTTCCAAAAAAAAGTGGTCACTCAGGGTGCCTGGGTGGCGCAGTCGGTTGGGCGGCCAACTTCGGCTCAGGTCATGATCTCACAGTTTGTGAGTTCGAGTCCCCCGTCAGGCTCTGTGCTGACAGCTCATAGCCTGGAGCCTGCTTTGGATTCTGTGTCTCCCTCTCTCTCTGCCCCTCCCCTGATCACACTCTGTGTCTCTCTCTCAAAAATACATAAACATTAAAAAAATTTAAAAAAAATACAGAGTGTGGAAAGAAAAGGAGGCATGACTTGTGTATTATAGCAAACACAGAGTTTTATACACAGTGTATTTAATACAGTTTAATACACAGTGTATTATAGCAAACTACATAAAAGAGTGCAAAATCTGCATTAAAAAAATAAAACAAAGAACTTTAAAGAGTTGCTGCAAGAAGCTGAGTGACTTTGAAGAATAAGAGTTCTCTACCTTCTTCACCATCAGGGAGCTTCTGTGATAAAAGTCAGGAAAGTGAATCTTTCAGAAGTCACTGACGTCTTCATTTCAACATTTATGCTCAATTGTTTGCACATACTGTAGTAAGCAAAAGAAACCACAAACCAGGAAAAGAAATAGTGACGATAATATGATGCCAAAGACCATTTTTAAGGAAAATGATATACACTCAGTATGTCCATGTTAATGGAGCAAAGGAATGCCACCGATAACCCAAGAGATGAGTTTGTCCAGAACCGGTACTGAAGTCTAGAAGTCATACCCTAAGAAATGAAATACATCAGACTTTTCACAGTTTATCTATGATCTTAATTACACTTTACGAGGGCTAACACTATCTTCACTTTCCCTCTTTTCTTTTGGTATCTAGGTTATATTATTTGAAAATAATGACTTCTAATCATGCTGCATGGCAGAAGAAAAGCCCAGGAAAGAGTGAAAGTCAATCCGATGATTCAACTATGTCCCAACCAAGCTATGGCGTTTGCGTACCTACAGCAACATTGTGAGTAAGTTTCAGGTTGGTTACAGAACATGTTAAATATTTGATCAAAAATATTGAGCGCTTTTGACGAAGCACTGTGAGCAAAGAAATATGCCATGAAAGCAGAACTCCTCTAGGTTTCCATTATATAAGAAGTTTCCCTTTGATTTAATTAGAGAAATAAGCAAGCCCACAAACATCTGGAAACATTATTATGGCGACTGATTTGGACAAGATGTCTAGCACCGATGGGTTCTGGGTGGGAGTGCAGACTAGCACAGCCACTCTGGAAAACAGTTCACCATGACCTACTCAAGCCAGTGACCCTACCTGAAAGCCCAGAAGTTCTACCCCTCGGTAAACAGATGAAAGGGACTCCTGCATGTTGCACTGGGGCACGGACACTCGCATGTTTGCAGGGACATTTGTTCCTAATGGCAGGATGTTCAGAACAAACCAAGTGTCCACTCACAGTAGTGGTATCTTCATACAAGGGAATCCTACAGAGCAGTGAAAACCAAAGAAGTGCAGCCAGGTGCATCAAATAAGAGTGTGACAATAATAATATTGAGGGGGACATGGCAAGTCACAGAAGAAGAGGCATGTTACAACTGTACTGCTACAGAGATGAGAAGTAGGCAAACCCAGACAGTATATAGTTGAGGGATCACTAGGCGTCTGGTAAAACCATCAGGAAAAACAATGGAATGAGAAATGTAAAATTCAGGAGGGTGACCACCTCTGGGGGTGGGGATGGGGGAAGCTGCAACAGAAAAGGACCCCTTAGGGGGCTTCAAAATCCCTGACAACTTCCAATTCAGTTGGGTGTTGGGTAAACAGGTGATCATTTTATTATTCTTTAAATGTTCTCATTAAGTGTACTTTTATGTATAAAATGCATTTCATTATTTAAGTCCACATGGGTAGTTCTATATACATGTATAGATCACATATGTAACAATTCAGAGGCTTAAAATGCAACCCAAGAGCGGACAAGCCCAAATCTGTGGCATCCTAACAATCAAAAGATGATTGTTACTGATGAGAGAATTCAAAAAAGAAGCGTTTAGGGTATGGCCAAAAATCCTGGTTGCTGTGATGTTCCTTCAACCCAGGACAACCAAGTTCAGGAAAGTTCCACTTAGTGTATCTTTCTTCTGAGCTGCAAGTATGAATAAATGTTTACTTAGAATTATCTCTATAGCTATGCTTGAAGCCAACGTTGCAAGGGAAGCTATTTATATAGCCTCATCATTGGTTTGAATGCTTATCATTGCAGTTTTATTACAAAGAACATCTAAACGATTTCTTTCCAAGCTAAGAAAAAAAAAAAAAAACCAGCACTATAATAAGGTATCTTACATTAGTGGGTAAAAATACTCCGTTTAGAGAACATAATATAATTAGTTTCTATTCCTAGTCTGTCAGTGTGCACTGCTAACCTCTGACAACTATACATGAACCTTTTAATTAGTGTGTTATCTTTGGTGCAATTAATAACTTGTACTTCATGTTATAGGCAAATTAAAGTTTTCCCACTAAAGCCAAATTCTTCACTTAGTCCTGAAAGTGTTTTGCCAGCTAAATGCAATTTTAACATTCAGATCTCTTGCTCCCAAAACACAGAAGCCATTTTTTCCCAAAGCTCGACAGCTTTATGCTATCAACGTTCTTTCAATATTTTACCTAAGACAGAGAATCTCATATTAAATTCAATTTCACACTTGCCAATCACACACACCCACGCACGATTCCTCCAGATGATGCGGTGTGGCCTAATGTGCATGTGTATGTGTGTATACGTGGGCACACACAGCACGCATAATACTTAGATACACAGAAACAGTACCTGCTGGGTACTCGTCAAACAAACAGATTTTTAGCATATACCATATCGTTACACGCTGAACATAATGATTGATAGCAGCAGTTCTATTAATATAATTAACCTTTAAATGTGAATTGACAAGTCCAAAGTCTAAGGTCCACAGATGGTTCCCAAGCTCGTGCCATAACGGTGAGTCAGGGTATTTCCAGATCTAAAAGGACCCCTCCGTTCTCCCCTCCCAGAAACCAGAGATACTTGCAATTAGTTACAGTGAGGAAGGAGCTTCTAAGTACAAAATCCGCTATATTCCTCCAATCCCTGGAAACCCACCTCCTCCTCCTCTGTGCCTCAAAAAACATACTTGCATTTCCAAGAGAAAGAACAAAGATACAAGCCTTGGTTAAAAAAAAAAATGCCACTTACAAGATAAAATGCAAGGTTCTTTTTTACTTGTCTTTCCCCTTTCTGTTATGACAACCTTAGATAATCTTAAAATGTTTGTGTCCATAAAGTGATGCATGGGACAGAAAGATGAAAACAGAGAAAGGAATAAAAGTATTTAGCATGAGGGCCTTAAAGATCTAACGTAGGTATGCTGAGCAGAAATATATATAAAAACATTTATATTAGAAGAAAATAAAAATGGCTTTATAATGCTGGCTTTAAATTGAAAATAGCTATTTGAACTCGTGACCTTAACAAAAAATTATCTTTTCAGCTCTCTCCTTAAAATGACCTAATGGAGAAGTCATTTCTTCCTTCCAGAAGCACTTGAGTGGAACAGTAGCCAAACTCTGGACTCTAATACTATTCTCTACTAAAAAGAATCAGAGCTCCTTGGAGAATAGCGGATTCCAAGTGTTGGAACAGAAGAAAATCAAGATTGACTGGAACTTCTTGTGGTTCTCAGAAAACAAAAATGCTTTCAGGAATGCCTGGGGGTGATGCAGACAGGGCCAAGGAGGAAGCCCCACAGGTCACCCTGTGACCATTTGAGAAGCAGTGTAAGAATATGGAGTATAATTAAACAGAACAACTGCATCTTCTAAAAGCTCTGAGTTCAGGGTACTAAAATAGAAAAGTTAATGTAAAGTATACCAAAAAGGTGATTTGTAATACAAAAGAAGAGTGAGAATAAGAAAGTATTTTAAAATAAATTTCAATTGGTGATGAAGGAGTGAGAGATTTGGAATGTTGTTTCTTCTATAAAGCATTTGTTTCTTTACAAAGTATAGACCTGCATTTTTCATTATGTTGTGTTTGTACAAAAGAACGAATACGAGAACTCTGAATAACCCAAATACTTCCAGAAAAGTAAGATATATTCTGAGAAAACACGAAGGATCCCAGCAACAGTTGAAAGACTGATCTTTAAAAAGTCAGGAAGTTTGAGAACTCTTAACCCATACTCTCATGACTTAAAAATTTAGTGTACTTGGGGCGCCTAGGTGGCTCAGTTGGTTGAGCGTCCGACGTTTGGTTTCAGCTCAGGTCATGAGATCGAGCCCCACTTCAGGCTCCGTGCTGACAGTGCAGAGCCTGCTTAGGATTCTCTCTCTCTGCGCCTCTCCTGCTCACACACATTCTCTCTCAATAAATAAATAAGCATCAAAGAAACAATTTAGTGTACTTAAAAATAAATTCTTCAGTATAAAATCCCAATTGACTTTATCATTTCAAAGAATCCTTAAAAGCAAGCAACACAGTAACTAACTGGATAAACACAGAACTCCTGAGGGAGGCAGCAGAGCACAGAGGAGAAACAAACGTGGAATCAGATATTCCAGGTTCAAACACCACTTTGCCTATTTCCCAGTTTACAAAACCGTTAATGCCTGCCCTGCCTCCCTCTCAGAGAAAACGAGAGGATCAAATGTGAAATAATGTGTTTAAAGAGACAATCCCTGTGGCGTCTGTTTGACTGTATTTGTTGGTTCATCTTTAAGACAGTTTGACCATGAAAACAATAAGATATTTTTCTATTACCACATTTCAGAAATCAGGACTTATTCTGGAAAACATAAATATTAGCTCCAATTGATTCTCTTCTGACTGAATCAAAGAGATAAAAAGTTGCCTCAGAAACAGTTGCTAAAGTGCCAGGAAGGTTCTAGAAGGAAACACTACACAGCTGACAGACTGTGGTCAACCTCCTCAAAGTGATTCCAATTCCAAATGTTTTATAATCCAGAACTTTACTCCAGGGATATTCCAACCAACATGAACCTCTCTGTTTTCTATTTACCCAGAGCATATTTACTGCTCAGTACGCCCATTTATACAACATATGCCAGGTGCTATCATGTGCTGAAGATGTGGATAGCAACAAAAGAGAACAAGGTCCCTGAGCCTGACAAGTGGTGACAGGCAGAGACAGAGGACAATCGATAAGAACTGCAGAGGAAGGAAATACAGCAAGATTATATTACTTAAACTGAGTTGGTAGAAGGATACTTTTGAAAGGGGAATAGGAAAGGCTCCCTGGAGGAGGTGACACTTTGAGCTGAGACATATACAACAAGGAGACAGCCTTAACCAAGAGCTGGGGAAAGAATTCCTTGCAGAAGAAAGAAACAGTATAAAAGCCCTGAGTTAAGAATGAATTGGGGCGCCTGGGTGGCGCAGTCGGTTAAGCGTCCGACTTCAGCCAGGTCACGATCTCGCGGTCCGTGAGTTCGAGCCCCGCGTCAGGCTCTGGGCTGATGGCTCAGAGCCTGGAGCCTGTTTCCGATTCTGTGTCTCCCTCTCTCTCTGCCCCTCCCCCGTTCATGCTCTGTCTCTCTCTGTCCCAAAAATAAATAAACGTTGAAAAAAAAAAAAAAAAAAAATGAATGTGCCTGAGAGAGGGAAGGGGAAGCAAAGGGGAAAGGAAGGGAAAGGAGGGGAGAGGGCAGGAGGAGGGGAAGGGAAGGGAAGAGAGAAAAAAGCAAGCAAGTAAAGCAGGGAAACTAAGATGGCTTCAGCAAAGTGAATGCCAGTGAATACTATGACTTGAGCTCAGAAGGACAGGAAGGAAGGCACTAAAGAACATAATATAAGCAAGGTAAGCAAAAAGAATAAATAATACCACTCTTAATATCCAAAAGTTGATCAATTTTCTTTTTGCAATTCTAAACACTATGTAGGTACATAATATCATGTTGGGTACAACAGCAGTGGATCAAAAGGAAAGAATGGCTATAATACATATAGACAGCAACTGATTCTTCTAGGGGCTTAAGAAAATAGAGGTGGAGACACCAATACAAAAGGTTGAATAAATCACAGCCTTACTCAATAAACACTGGTAGGGACATAAGCTGTAGAAAAAGCAACTGGTCCTCCATTTTCACTCATGCCCACTGACAGCCATCATTACCAGTAAACTTCCAAGCAATCAGATGTGTGTGTGCGTGTGTGTGTGTGTGTGTGTGTGTGTGTGTGTGTATACACACACACACACACACACACACACACACACAATGTTACCTGTGTCCTACAAACATTCTGTGTTATGATAACTGGAGATTTATAGTGTATTTGCTACAGGATGATAAATAACCATCTCCTCTTTGTATGCTCAATGTACAGAAATATCTAGGACCACGCACATATTTCCCAAACATGCACATAACTGGAGCTGTTGCAGGAGTAAAGGCATGAGTGAAAATCACAGAAGCCTAGATGAGACAGAAATTGAAAATACACTGAAAACAATTTCTCTTGTAGTTAAAATAGGATAATATATGCAAAGCTCCTAGCAGAGTACCTAGGATCCTATAAGGGTTCAGTAAATGTTAGTTCCTTCCCAAAATGAAAGGGACACAGTTTTCTTCTGTATTGCTTCTGCCCTAGTTCTAAAGCTAACTCTACTTAGTAAAAGGAGAGTACCCTAGAACTGCAATGGAAAGGCCAATCTAAAACTGAAAAATCTAAAATGCAGAACTTTCAAAATAAGCTCGCTACTTACTTGATCCACTAAAACTAGTTAGAAGAAGGGCAGGGAATTTACATATATTTTTCTAGATACTTTACATACATTAAACCTTGCAATGGAACTGAGGTGGATATTACAATCTCCTTACTTCTGAAGAAATCATGGTTCGAAGATATTAAGTAATGTTAACGAAGGCACAAAGCCAGTAAGTGGAAACTGTGGGAGTCAAACAGAAGGTTTTTAGGCTCCAAATTAAGGTGTTTTTCTGCCATATCAGATTGCCTCTCAGATATACAAATTTAACAAATTCCAAATGATTGGGACCTAAATAAATATATATATATATTAATGAAACACTTTACGTCTTCTTTTGTGTTTCTGGGTATCATTGCAACCATAAATCAAAGAGCCAGTGCTTTCTAATTTAACTCCGCATGACTGGTCTTCAGCAAGATCCCCGACTGATACTTAACCCCTAAACTACTCATAGCATGTGTCACTCACGTTTGGAGAAGTCATTTAAAAGAAGGGGAAACAGGTACCATTTTCACAGTATGGTTGTAAAGGCTGAGGTTAAGAACGGTTCTAGCAAGCTCAATAGAGCAGGAAACAGAAGACTCTAGAAGCCGATTAAGAGGATACGTATGCTGGAAGAAGGCAAGTAGATTGAGAATCTAAGAACAGGTATTAATATGGGGGATACGAATTACTTGGAAGAGCCAAGCCCCAGAAAAAGAGAACGCGCATATACAATCTTAGAAAAGAACAAACTTTCATAAAGGGACACAAGATAATGCAGTCCCATGAAGGCAGAGTTTTGTCTTGTTTGGTCACACAGTAGATACTCACTAGATATTGCTGGATAAATAAATGAAGCAAATAGATAACTTAAAAGCACAGCTTTGAAGTTTATTTAAAAAAAAAAAAAAAAACTTTTAAGTGGGGAGAGGCGTGCCTGTGTCCCCTGTCCTTGGTCCTGAATAATGGTGTTTGGTTAGATAGGATTGTTTCCTAATTCCAGTTCACTGGTGTCCAGATTCTACTAGATTTTTCAGTTTGATTTTCCATCTTTATGACATAAAGAAAATAATCTGATTTTTTGAGCTGCAGAACAAATCATCCCCTGACTTCTGCTCTTAGTTTGCATTGCTGGTTGCACGTACTTTCAACACTTCTATCATGCTGTACTTATAAATATTTCCCCTACTCCCCTTGGGAAGTTGGGCGTTATGTGTTTCTCATCCTCCCCTGATGTTATACTTCAGTTTAAAAATAACAGTCATTATCACTCAATTATTCAGTGATCAAGTGTAGCACCAGGTGCAAACAAAAGTTCTGACAACACTAAAACATGCCCTTGTTACTGCAAAGGATTTAAGAGCTTGGCATTCATGAAGCTAGTGATCATGTTACATTCAATTTGAAGGAGGTAAAAGAAGACTAGCTTAAGCTTTTTGCCCTTGTAACTTCCTTCTTTTTGGTAGTTAAGAATATCTATAGCAAACGATAGTAGTTAGCTTTCCATTTTCTTCATTTTCTCATTGACACAGTCAACATCTAGAATGGTTTTAAACTATTTTGGTTGTTTTTATAATCAATCTTCTAAACCAATAACTCTAAAATACCAACAGTACAATGCTTTGGGTTTTTCTCTTTTCTTTCTCATTTATTATTCACGTATGTGCACGGGGAGCGGGGGGTCTGTATATACACACCTCTATACACACAAACACAAATCCAGCACACACATGTATGTGGGGGGAAAAAAAACCCTCAAAGAATTTCAGGACTGAAAGCGGCACCTGAGTTCATCTGGTCCAGACTCAGTATTGCAGATGATCTCAAACGTAAAATAACTTTCAAATTTCACACAGCTATGTAACATGGTCATGGATTTAACAGTTACAAAAATCGTCCAATCAATTAACACTAACACATTTAGATTAAAATAACATCTCATTTAACATTTTTATCAGTTTTCAAATTTCGGGAACTAGATCCACATAGCCCTGTACAACACACTATACAAGAAAAATTATAATATTTTTCCCATATAAAAATATAAAAATGAAAATTTATAATTGCAAGAGAAAGGGAACTGAAGGCATCACTTACACGCTTTTAGAAAAATCTATCTCATTCATCAGCAACAATGAAAAAGAAAGGCTGGCAATGGAGACAATTATACTTATTTTCCAAGAGACAAACAATTTGGGACATTTAAAAATCTTTTTGCTGTAATTGATATAAACTTTTCACTAAAATTTCGGACATTCCTTCTTTCTGATAATGACTCAACATTACCAAAAGTAGCAAGAGACTGAAGAAACAAAACATATGCTAAGCCATAAAGGTTCACCAATATAAATATATTTAAACATTTATATACTTATTGGCTTAACTCAGTTGGTTTACACATAAGTGTTTATCACAAACACCATGTAGACAGAGAGCAGATGAGTGGTTGGGGGTAAGTTGTACAAAGGGACACAGGAAACTTTTTGAGGTGACAGAAATGTTCTATGATTACGGTGGTGGTTGTTCACAACTCTATCAGAACTTATCAAACTACACACTTAAAATTGGCAAATTTTATCATGCGTAAATTATATCTCAATATATCTGAATTCCACTCCCCCCCGCAAAATCCCATACCCTGATGCCTCCTAAGAATAATTTCTATGGTGTACCTATCTAGAACACCATGTACACACAAATACTATGACCCAACGTATGCTACAAAGCATGTATAAAGTAAATAGTGTTCTCCTAGAAAACCACACACACACACACACACACACACACACACTGTATGTTAAGGGATAATAAGTACAAAAATTAAGTTAGACACCATAATACAGAGCAGAAAACAGACTTCCCACCCCCTGTCCGAACCATCCCTTAATAATATTCACTGTAATTTAGGGCAGAATTGGGGGGATTTCCAGATCTTAAGTCACTTTCTCTAGATACCGAGCCCTCAAAGATTCTCTTGGTTTCCAGACACTTCAGTGTAGTCTCAATGCTCATAATTATTTTGACCAGGAAAGAGAATGGCTCACTGTAATATACCTGTGCCTCTGCCCCTACACTAGTAAGAGCCAGGCAGAGAAATAAATTCAAATACTGGAAGGAGAAAGATGTAGTGGTAAGCCAGGTTTGTTATGGCAAAATCTCTTCTTGCCCCCACTGATAACTCCCTTCTCCTTGGAGGTGCCCTGCCCCGGCCCCCAAGAGTGTCTATAAATAGAGAAGAGAAGAGAAAAGCACTAATAATGACTAATATATCATAATTAAATAATTTATGAAGGATAAAATATTAGAGCCACGGGGAGCTCTGGAAGAACAGAGAGGCTACATGTGTCTTATGCACAAGTTAAGTACTTGAAAACCTAACTGTTCTCTACAGTGCCATCACACCACAAAAACTAACAAATTGGGGAATACCGTGATCTCTTCAATCAGAGTGAACACACCAAGACCACTTTGAAAGTATTCAGGAAAACCCAAAAGTAACAAAACATATCATTATATTTGAAGAATATAAACTAAGAGTCTGAAAACACTTGTATTTCATCCATCTGTGATCCCTCTTTCAAACCCCCAAGTAAAGGAGACACAGATTTCTGCTTCCCAAAAAATAGTTTTTTACAAACTGTATAATACATGTGCTTTCAATTTCATTTAATAAAAAGTAGGGCAAAGTAAAATGCAGGTGCCTCTACAGATGGAGTATGCTAAACACGTGTAACCCCTCTGATAATTCCGAGTCCCCACCCCACCCCCTGCTTTTGGAATTTACAACAGCCCTAAAAGCCTGCATTTCAAATATTGCTAAATATTTAGAGTCTAAAAGGATGAGGTTCATTATTTTGCACAGTAACACATCTTCAAATAATATTTCAGGCTAGTTTTGAAGATCTGCAATTGATATCTTTTCCATATATACTTAACCTCCTACAGATTTATTTGATTCTCAATAATTACTATTCTCTGGTAAAAGGCATATGTTATTACAGTACACTGCACTCCCACAAGCTGTCCATTCAGTGTATTTTAATAAATCTCTGCCAGAGCTGTATAAATTTGATCCTGTTTAAATTTAATAAGGATCAGAATATATCAAAGCACAAATACCCATGGGAGAAATAGATATTTTGCATAGTTATTGAATGGCCTATTCAGGGATACAATATGTAAGACCCAGACCATCAACCTTGAATTAAAAAGAGAGATTAATGTGTTCAAAGCCGGCTACTTGTTAAATAACATATGAAATTAGTATTTAATAAAACATCTTCTCTATATTGCTGCTAATGGTATCAGTCCTAATACAGCTTTAATATCAATATTCCCACACAGAATTCTAATATTTACAAGAATTGTCAGCAACATATTTCTTAAATATCCACATTTACTCTGGTAAAAGGCAACCATGGCAATACTATATGGCACAAAGATGAAGAGTACCTTATAGTAATTTAGGATGCTTAGTGTTTGCCTGAATAATATAAATTAAAGGAACAGCTACTTTACTTGATATATTTCTCAGAGATTTCAAGCATAATGAGCAATGAACTGCTTTTCCAAACATCCTCTTCCATGGTAGGATGTTTCTGATTTGAATCATATTTCTATGGTCATTAATATTCTGTGGTTGAGTAAATCATTTCATCTTTTTTCTACCAAACTTTACACTTGAGTGTAAACACAAAGGACAATGACTGATGAGCCTGGATTTAGGAGCAGGAAGAAGGTACAGAAGGGCAGAATGTCAGTTATCAGGAAATCCTTCCTAGCAGTGAGGACAACTATAGCCAAGAAGATCAAAGGGAAACAGTACCACTCAAGGCATGTAAAACCAACCTCTTCTAGCACCGAATGTCCTTCCTCGGCAGATGGATGGGCTAAGCTGTCTTGAGTTATCTACATATATTTTGGAGGCTACAAACTGCTTAAAGCTCACGAAATTGACATTAGCTCCCACATGTTTTATTGAAATTTATACCTTGTTACTCCCGATCACTTTCATCTTCTTGAAACTAGAAATGCAAGGGCTAGTTCATTCATCACACAAACTGATAAAACACACTGCCACTTGGCCCACCAGGATCCATTAGCCAACCTTACCAGAAGATTAGGTCTCACTATCAGATAGGTGGTTATCAGGTAACCAAAGTTCATGTCAACATGCTCTGCTCCCTGAGCCAGGCAATCACCCCTCCCTATATCTTCTGGGAGCTTCTGAGTCTTTCCTCTCTACCACTTCTGCCTCTTCTGTGCCTCTGCTCGATCGCCTTAGGTGAAAGAGGTGAATCCTCGCTGAGCAAAAGAAGAAAGGAAGAGATGGCTGGGCAATCAGTCATTTTTCTTCTCTGGTGAGAAGATGGGCTTAAACACCCAACAGCACTTCTTACCAAGTAAGAAGTAGTAAAATGGCCAATGGAAACTGAAATATGGATGTAGATACCACATGTCAGATATACCCAATTGTATAACGTATTGGTATATAAAATCCAAACATAAAAAGTAGGTCCATAGAAGTAACCAGTGTATTAAAAAAAAATCTTGAGATAGTACCTCTAAATCTACTTAAAAACTGCCTCTTGGTTGGATGTCTTCAGTTTTCCAATGAAAGTAGGGTAATTTTTTCTACTATAATTTCCCCTGAAAAGCTTTTATTTTAAGATCAGCTTTAGCAGCAGGACTAGCACCTTACCTTACTCAGAAGACAGTTATCTTCTAACAGAGATGCAAACACTACCAATTGTTTATAGCAAGCAACAGCTGAGTACTCTATCAGATGTCATGTTTGTTCCATTCATGTTAATATATTCACCGCAAATTATAGCTCTTCACCTTAGATCAGTGTCTGCCAAATATCAGTATCCATACATTACTTTTATGTATTTGCCATTTAAAGCAGGGGTGCCTGGGGGGTTCAGCTGGTTGAGCATCTGATTTTGGCTCAGGTCATAATCTCAAGGTTCATGGGTTCATGCCCCATGTCAGGCTCTGTGCTGACAGCTCAGAGCCTAGAGCCTGCTTCAGATTCTGTGTCTCCCTCTCTCTCTGCCCTTCCCCTGCTCATGCTCTCTCTCTCTCTCTCTCTCTCAAAAATAAATAAAATATTAAAAAAAAATTTAAAGCAGGGGCACCTGGGTGGCTCAGCTTGTTGGGCGTCTGATTTTGGCTCAGGTCATGACCTCGCAGTCTGTGAGTTTAAGCCCCACGAAGGGCTCTGCAATGACAGCTCAGAGCCTGGAGCCTGCTTCGGATTCTGTCTCTATCTCTCTGCACCTCCTCTGCTCACTCTCTCTTTCTGTCTCTCTCTCTCAAATATAAAATAAAGCATAAAAAATTTAAAAAAAAATTTAAAGCAGATCCACATTCTTCTTTATCCAAAACCTTGGGGCCAGAATGTGTTTTACAGTTGAGAGTTTTTAAGATTTAGAAAAGTGATGTGGGGCATATTCTATGTATTATATAATACCTCTCGTGGTCTGAGGCAGCACCCCGTAACCCACAAATATTTCTGCAGCCAAATGTCTCAGTATTCACACAAAGGGATATAAATACAGAACAAAAACAGTCTCACGTGAGTTCAGCTGCAGTTTTGCTGCAAATATGTTGCCATAAACTTAATTTTTTACAAACTTTGTTTCCCAGAACTTTTAGAATTTTGGAATTTATTATTTCTCAAGTCAGCCATTTGAATAAAAAACAATTGTGTTTTTTATTAACAGAAAAGAAACTTGACATCCTAAGTGGAAAAAAACCAGTATTCTTTGCCACAAATAGAACATAATCACCAAAAGACATACAATAAAAATAAAGTAATCTATTTCATTCCACCAAACTACTGGCAACAGAAGGGTTTTGTAACTAAGTCCTGTGTTCTCTTCCTCCTTTTTTTTTTTGTCTCTCTCTCCCTTCATCCTCCCTCCTTCTCTCCCTTTCATCTCTCTCAGTCTCTCAATCTCTCTGTTGAAAAAAAGAGATTAGTAAGTGTTAGGTGTTGAAGACATACTGGCACCAAACGGAGATTTTTCTCATTGATGTAATAAGAGAGACTGGAAGGGAAATGGAAAGAAAACACTTTCTATGTAATTCAATATGGTTAAATGACACGTCAGTGTAGCTAAAAATCAAACCACATACTACCAATGGTAGTAACTCATACCACCTAGCTTCCTCTTCCCCTACACCAACGCATCCCAATGGTTGCTCGTGACCCTGGCCAGCCTGACCTTCTTTTTTAGACGTTTGGAAACACACAGAGGCCTCCAGTATTCAGTATACCCGTGCGTCAGACCACGCGGGTCCAGGAAGTGCTTCATTTCACATAAAACCCATCTGGTGTCTGGTAAATATGTTCTGCCTTTGTCTATGGCTGCCTGTGCAGAAGACACTGTTAAGCACCAAAGTATGCACCAAAGTGTGAGAACAACTGTGTGTGTACAGCTCCAGTGGACGCCAGTATATTCTGTCCAACGGTCCCCGGTCTCTTCAGAGGCCTCTGCATGGTTCAGAGCAGCAGTACTCAAGTTGAGATCCCAGGACAACAGCATCAGCATCATCTGGGAACCTGTTAGAAATGCAAATTCTTGCTCCCCACCCCAGACCAACTGAATCAAAAACTTTTGAGTGTGGGACCCAGCACTCCGGAGTTTAACAAGCCCTCCAGGGGATTCAGATGCTCATTATAATTTGAGACGCAAGGAGGAGGGTAGGGGGGAAGCACAGGCCCTGGAACCGTTGGGTTTAATCCCAGATCTAGCACCTCCTACCTAGCCTATGACCTTGAACGAGTTATTTAATTTAGCCAAGCCTCTATTTCCTTATCTGTAGATTGAGACTTAATAGAACTTGCCTCAGAGTTGCGGAGGATTGAATTTACTCACACACATAACAGTGCTCAGAACAGATCCTGGAAATATTCTACAAATAGTATTATTCTTCCATGGAAGCTACATAAAACCTTTATCTACAGCTAATAATGACATTTATTTTCTCCAAACAATACAGATATTTAATAACTATGTTCATTTACCACTTAAGATTTTAAGTTTATTTTTGAGAGAGAGTGAGTGAGCAGTGTAGGGGCACAGAGCGAGGGAAGAGGGAATCCCAAGCAGGCTCCACACTGTCAGCACAGAGCCCAATGGGGGCTTCGATCTCAGGAACTGTGACACTAGGACCTGGGCCCAAACCAAGAGGTGGACGCTTAACCGACTGAACCACCTAGGCGCCCCAACCACTTGGACCTGGGCCCAAACCAAGAGGTGGACGCTTAACCGACTGAACCACCCAGGTGCCCCAACCACTTAACAGTTAAGATTCACAGGCCCTCTCGCCTAATGAAACGAAGTCTGGGTCTACCTCAGCAGAGGTAGCCAACTGACAGCCCCCGGGCCATATGTAATCCTTAGCCGGTTCCAGATTGGTTGCCAACATTTACAAATTAAAAACTATCACAGAATCAAAATATCTTCCCCTTAAGAAGTCAGGAGCACAGGAAATGCTGGCCTCCAATTCCCCAGAGCTACTGTTGGCCAGAGTTGCAACCACTGCCCTCAGAGGGGCCTGTGTCCTCCTGTTCGCTACATACACAAGCAGATGAGAAGCACTCATGTATCATCTTCCCAGCGTCTACAACCCCTGTCCTCCTGCAAACTCTAACATTTTACGGTATATTCTCTGTGCATATGGTGACCAACTATGCCAGCCTGCCCAAGACCGAAAGGGTTCCCAGGGTATGGGTCTTTCATGCTAAAACTGGGAAAGTCCCAAGAAACCCAGAACACAGCAGTCACCTTCTCCGTGCATATGGTTACCAGATCTATATTCCAGGTGTCCTGGCATGCCGGTCCCCATTCCCAACTCTCATGGGGAACATTTCCCTTGCAAATCCCACTTTTGCCCCCCAAAACACTTTCCTTCATTCATCTGTGCATTCCACAAACAGTGCCTCAACGCTTCTTCAATGGCAGGCACAATTCTGGGCAAGAGGGATAAAGCAACAAAGAAAAGAGACAAAGATCTCTGTCCTCACCAAGTTATGTCCAACATGGAAGAGATAAAATCAATGCAGAGTATGTTTTAAGACCAAGTACTTGGAGAAAAATGAAGGAGGGAAGTGGGGTGGAGAATATCAGAGGGGGAGGAAAGAGGGTTCAATTTTGAACAGGGTGGTCATAAAAGGTGTCCCAGAGAAAAGACCCTGAGAAGATGAGGAAGGGAGACATGGAAATATCTGAAGAGGAAGGTTTGGGGCAGAGAGAGGTAAACTAAAGACCCTGAGGTAGGGGATGTGCCTAGAGTTTCAAGTGGTAACAAGGAGGCTAATGTGTGGCAAGAGCAAGAGTGAGCCTTGCCTGGAAGAAATGTCATCGTCAAGGATATCATGGCGGTCACCAAGTTAGGGCTGTGCAAGCCTCCATGTGGACCTTGACTTGGTGAATGAAACCAAACCACTGGAGAGCTCTGACCAGAGGAGTAATAGGAGTGACAGTAGCTAGCTTACTTTTCTAGAATATTCCTCAACATACAGTTGTCTTTTCTTCATATCCAAATCAGTTCAAGGAAGGTAGATTCTACCCCTTCTAGAATTTCAGCATTCTTCCCATCAAAAACAGGAACCACATTTAACGTCATAGGGTCTTTAAGCAACAAAGATTGACACAGAATGAGGTAGTTGAAATGAAACACTGACCTCGGCTCCTCTCCCGGGATTTATGTACCACAGGCTACTCTGCAATTTCACTGGAATATTTGTGTTTATGAAGACATTCTGATGAACGGTACTTTTTTTTTTTCCGTTCATGAAATTTTCAACATAAAAGAACCCTGAATTCCTATTTTGAAATCCATTGTGCCATTTTTATTCTGCCTGTATTTTAATATAGCATCAATATTTAACTACTCATTAAATGAAGTGTGACTTTTATAGTGAAAATGTCAGTCTTTGCAGTTCATTAAATTCATTTAAAGTATAGCTGTTTGATATTTTTTTTTCCTAGAAGAAGAAAAGGACTATGAATTGAAGGCATAAACTTTAAATTTAAGTATGTGTTTTCTTCAAAATTAACATTCAAGATCTGTAACATTATTCATAAGATTGAGGGACTGTTTGCCTCTTTCTGCATTTTGCTTAGTGACTGTCGACTTTATGGAGTATAGAGCTGTTTATCACAGTTGGATATGACCAGTGGAATGTCACTGTGGACATTAAGATGTCATAAGCTATTATGAATCTCTGGAATTCTGCATGTAGTATTAAAAAAACATTATCTTGAACTATGGCATCAGAAAAAAATAAACCCAGGAAGATGTGAAATTTAATAACTCGCTGAATGCAAAAGGGCCTAAAAGTGGTCTATTTCATTTTTTTTTTTTAAATCTGGTAGGACATTAGATTGCCTGAAAGAAAGGGTATATTAAAGATGGAATTTGTGAAATGAATTCAAATGAATTTTTTAGATGTTTGCAATTTTTTTTTCTTCCTAAAATTACTATGATTTACATGTGTGGAGCAGTAAATGCAAATGATTTCAAATCACCACGGGTACGTGTGCATGATCACAAAGTCTCCTAATGAGATTTCAGAAGACGTCGGCATTCGCTGCACAAGACATAAAGGGAACGGAGGCTTCCAGGCCCTTCCTCCTTCCATAGAGGGCTGAAGGGGGCTTGGCTCCTGGGACAGGAACACGGCCACTCCGTCCTCTCCTCCTCTTCCCCCTGGGCTCCTCACCCCACTTCCTGTCTTCCAAAACAGAAATCTAAGCATGTCCCTTGATGCCCATTGTGCTAAAAAGTACCTGAAAGATAAAACCCAAACTCTGAAGCATGGCAGCCCAAGACCGTCCAAAATCTGGGCTCAACGCTCCTTCCTGGATCTCCTCTCTGAGAACCGCCCCCCCCTTTCCGCCTTTTCCTGACCCCATGCCCTGCATGATGCTGCTGGCACACCCACCCCGATGTTCTTTCTTCCGCTGAGGTAAAATTCCCTAAAACAGTTTCTTTAGAGGGGGTGATAATTATAAAAGAAAAATTCTACTTTGTCCTGTAGAATATCTGAGGGGGAGGGGGAGAGAGATATCTGCGGGGAAGGGGGAGAGAGAGGTTGTTGGGGTTTTTTTTTTAATTTTTTGGGTTGGTTTTTTAAAAAATAAAACCGCAGGACCTGACTGGGAGTGGTTCTGTGGATCCCACTGCACCTACTGTAAATACAGTAGATGCAGCAGATAAAGTGACTGGAGAATCTTTCCGATGAATGCAGTGGTTGATGGCTGGGGAAGGGCTATCCATAGGGTATGATGTAATACACTTGAATACATTCCTGGGGTTGTTTCTTCCTTCTCTTTTTCTTTTGTTCTTTTCCCTGAAGCCTTCCTACTGCAAAAAAAAAAAAAAAAAAAAAAAAGGAAAGAAAACTTATCTGGAACCCAGAGTGCCTACCTAAATTACTAAGACAGTAGAGCACATACAAAATAAAATAATAAATCAAATTCTACTTCAGGCATCCTGACCACTTGCTAAGAAGCATGCATCCTGCCATCAGTAACTTTATCAGCTACACCTAGAGGGGCAAACACTAATTTGAAATCAGCGGCTACTGTCAAGCATTTATGAATTTATCTCATTGCTTCTTTGCTATCAGAGATAGTGGGAGCAGGAATTACAAAGGCAGCAACCAAAAGAAGGATCTCTTTTCAGCCTTTGCTCTTCTCCCCGCTGCTGGGAAGTCCACGTGAATCCCAGGAGTGCAGGTGCTTGAGCAAGTGTGTGTGCACGCACGTATGCACACACACGCACACACACATGCACGCACACACACACACACACACACACATCCTAACAACGTTTTCCACTATTTTTATATTTTACCCACTCTCTTCTTCTCTGTTAGGGATAAGGCAGTAATACTGCGATATGTACCTACCAGGTAAACCCAAAAGGAAGAGAAACTTTAAAAATGTGTAATATGGGGGCGCCTGGGTGGCGCAGTCGGTTAAGCGTCCGACTTCGGCCAGGTCACGATCTCGCGGTCCGTGAGTTCGAGCCCCGTGTCGGGCTCTGGGCTGATGGCTCAGAGCCTGGAGCCTGTTTCCGATTCTGTGTCTCCCTCTCTCTCTGCCCCTCCCCCGTTCATGCTCTGTCTCTCTCTGTCCCAAAAATAAATAAAAACGTTGAAAAAAAATTTTAAAAAAATAAAAATAAAAAAATAAAAATGTGTAATATGGGGTGCCTGGGTGGTTCAGTCAATTAAGTGTCCAACTCTTGATTTCGACTCAGGTCATGATCTCACGGTTCGTGAGTTTGAGCCTTGCCTCTGGCTCCACACTGACAGTGTGGAGCCTGTTTGGAAGTCTCTCTCTCCCTCTCTCTCTCTCTCTGCCCCTGCCCCACTCGTGCTCTCCCTCTCTCTCAAAATAAACAAACTTAAAAAATAAATAAATAAAATTTGTGTAATATATCTCACTGAAAGATACCCATGAAATTATGTGAAATATTTGTGTCTACCTTTCAATAGCAAAAATATTGGTCTGTGATAAAGGAATATATGCTGATTTGTTCACATTTAGATCCAGACTTGGCTGTACAGAAACTGTCCATGAGGCCCCACATAGCTACTTTTTATAAAATCTTCCCACTACCTCTAAAACATTCTCCAACATTCCCATTGGCTGAAGCATTCTCTCATACTTTTTGCCTACGTTTGTAGTTCCCCAAATTTAATTACCCCAGAACAATTCAGTCATCGACAACCATCTAAAAGAGTATGGAATTTTTCCCCCCATAAATCTATTCATTGAGATTCTACGGAGCCTGGAATGTCCAGGGAAAGATTCAATAATCAGGGGAGAAATGAGTTGCAGAAACTCAAAGAGAACAGAATAGCCAAGGCAGGAGATTACGAAGCCAGGAGATGAGGGCTCACTGAATTAAACATTCTTAAGCAGACTTACATACATAATGAATTGGTCAATTCTGTCCAATGTTTCTGAAAGAGATTACCCTTCCAACAAGCCAAATGAGTGTTCAAGGATGGTACCTCGGATGGATTCCCGAACAAAATAAGTGTTAATCACTTTATCTCCTCCAATCTTTTTTGTGAAGAAGAGCAACTTTTCATTTCCATAAAGCCTTGAAATCGTCGGGGGGGGGGGGGGGGGTGCGGGGGATGGGGGGATGGGAGCTGGCTGGCCACAGGATGCCGACAATGAAGTCCCTGAAAAGGGGGATTTCCTGACAATAAAACTCTGATCACAGCCAGAGAGGGGACATTGTTGTCTGCGGGCGCTCCCCCTTTCCTTTAGGAATACCAGGCATGGTAGAAAGGGAAGGGGTCATGGTGACAACTGCTTTGGGAAAGATCAACCAGGTAGGCTTTGCGGTTTACTGCCTGGGAAATGCTGGACCACGACTAATACATGTTCTTCGGGATCTGTCTTTTCAAACATATCGCTACAGTTTCCTTAAGACATCCTGCCAGTGGTTCAAAAAATTTGTAAAGTAGGTCAGCCTAGGAAACCATTAGGCAAGGGACACTGAATATTAGCATAAAAATCTTACTATTAGTTACATGTTGAAAATTTCCTACATGCCAGGCACAGTGTGAGGCACTGAAGACCATGCAAACAGATATGGTCATTCCTCTCTGGCAGCCAGCTTAAAGGGCAAAGCTCTCTCTTAAACTTCTATGCATGCCACACCACACACAGTAGCCATTCCATAAATATTTGAGGAAGAAATGAAGAAAAGACTTGCTTAGGGTTCATGTGACTCAAGACTTAAAAAAAAAAATAAAAACTTAGTAGCATATAAACCGGGATTGGCCAAAACATATGGAATAATCAACCGGAGTGTGCCCCCAAATTAAAAGAAATAGGATGAGAAGCTGAAATTCTTGACATCCAAGTCCTATCTGTTATTCTAAGACAATCATCGCACAGAACTAGTCACCAGCTGGTCATGGGTGTTTTTGTAATTCATCGCAAACAGTTTTGTGGCTGACTTAGTTAAGCACCTAGAGACACAAGTGAGCCCTAAATGAGCCCATACCCCAGTTTATGGTCCATTATTCCCTCTAATAAACACAGACTTTCTCCTCTTAATGCTGTATATCACACAGCTTTAAAGATTCAAGACACTGTTAATAAGCCAGAGAGATTCCCACACAGAAAGCGAGAGAAGGAAAACGAAAGAAACCAGTTGGCAGGTGTGCCAGGACAGGTGTCGATTTGCATACTGGGTCCTGGAGCCTCCTTCCCTGGACGCTGGCCTTCTTAGCTGTTCTGAGAAACACACAGTGATGGCAGCTCCTTTTAGCTTCACTGGGCCCTAGAGAAATAACTGACCTATATTTAGACAGATGCCCTTTGTAACAAAGGAGTAACTCATCCCAGTTAGCACTCTCTAAATGACAAAACCAGGAAGTTTTCCCCGATATTCCTCAAGCTCAGTAGTTCTCAAGCAGGGGCGATTTTGGCCCCCAGAGACCACTGGCAGTGTCTAGAGACATGTTTGGCTGTTATTGCTGTGGGTGTTATTGGCATCTGGTGGGCGGAGGCCAGGGGTGCAACTGAACATACCCCAATCCCAGGAAAGCCCCCACGGCAAAGTGCTGAAGCGGAGAAATCTTGCTAAAGTTACACATTAAGCAAAGAACAGAGGGTCTGCCTGTCAATGCTCAAAGTGAAAAGTCCTCCAAAGAGTTTTGAGGCAAGATTCTTCTTCCAATAGTCTATGTTCAGCAATCTATCCATATGTTAAGAAATTTACCCGATCTTAGGATAATAACAGTATCTTACAATAATAATGGTGACTATGGCTAACATTAATGAAGCACTTCATATAGAGACTTAGAGTCGGTATTTACAATTCTATATTGTAAATACTGTTACGATTCTCCGCATGGTAAGTGTATTTATTACACACATAGGGGAATACACCCTATTACATAGGGGTAATATCCCTATTACATAATACACCCTATTACATAGGGATAATATCCCCTATCTGGGTTTGTAACTCCCCAGAATCTACATGTGATGGGGTGGGACTTTCTCTGTTTCATTCACCACTGTTTATCTGGCACCCTACAGAGTAAAATGCCCATTTAAGAGATGAAGACACTGAGAGGTTCCGAACATGCTGGAGGTCACAGAGCCAGTAAGTAAGTGGTGGAAACTGGGTCAAACTAGGCTTCTGTGCTCCCCCTCTGCCAGCCTGCCAACTGCTAGATATGTGAAGTCATCGAAATCCAAAGGCCCTCTTGGGCCTAACCTCAGGTAAACAAAACCAACAACAACCTAAGCAGGAATGAATCAGGCTGCTTTCCAAAGCTACCAAATAAAATTTTCCACTTTTCAGGAAGCTGATTAAACAAAACAGTGACCCCAGGACAATGGTGAAGCGTATTTGCATTGCCATGAGTCACCTGAAAGCAATCTAAGAGGGTGGCCGGTTTTACAAGATGTTAACTGCTTCTCTTAATTTGAGCAGGGCTCACAAAGCACTAGGCAGGCTTCCCCAGGCCAAGTCAGCGGTGCTTTCTCAAAGGACAAATGCCTTGAGTGAGAGTGCAGAAACTTCTTTCCGACCACTGGGAAGTCAACTCATGGATCATGGGATGCGTGTGTGGACCAGTCAACACTTGATGACTGCTCCAATGGACCCCCAATGACAGGGTAATCTTAGCTGGGTCTCAGCATCTTACTCTGCACCTTAATTAAGACAGATGTTGATTATGGTGCGATGCGAACTTTCAGGAATTAGTACTTTTTATTTTAATTTTTGTAATGTTTATTTATTATTGAGAGACAGAGCGTGAACAGGGGAAGGGCAGAGAGAGAGGGAGACACAGAATCGGAAGCAGGCTCCAGGCTCTGAGCTGTCAGCAGAGCCTGATGCGGGGCTTGAACTCACAAACCGCAAGATCATGACCGGAGCAGAAGTCGGACGCTCAACCGACTGAGCCACCCAGGCGCCCCAAGAATTAATACTTTTTAAATAATAAGAGAGCTCACACATTAATTTAAAGGCTCAGGGGGTGTAGCAATTTCTCTAGTTTCATCATTTTAGCAGATTACATAATGCCAGGGGAAATATCCTATAAGAAACAAATTCAAGGAAGTGCTATAAATTGAGAATTACATTCATCCTTAAAGACCAAAAGAGAAAGTGTTAAGTTTTTTAGCTTTATAATATTGGCACAAGTAGACTTCAATTTTTTTAAGTGGAAATTTCTCTTGTAGAAAGATAAGCAAAGTATCCTTGACACTATACAAACATATTCATCACACTTGTAAGTACTTTAAGTATTTATTCACAACCTGCTTTTCTCCATAAAAGAATCGGGGATGACTTTTTAAAAGTATATTTGATTCTAAATTTTTTTTTTCAACTTTTATTTATTTTTGGGACAGAGAGAGACAGAGCATGAACGGGGGAGGGGCAGAGAGAGAGGGAGACACAGAATCGGAAACAGGCTCCAGGCTCTGAGCCATCAGCCCAGAGCCTGATGCGGGGCTCGAACTCACGGACCGCGAGATCATGACCTGGCTGAAGTCGGACGCTTAACCGACTGCGCCACCCAGGCGCCCCTAAAAGTATATTTGATTCTAAAAGGAGGGGTTACACTTATAAGAACACAAAGGAAAAATAAAATTAAGAAAGCTATAAAGCCAAGATGGTCAGAGCACAGGAATGCACGTATTACTGTGGTTAGTTACATGTTGGTTTCACGGACCCTAATGCCAAGAAAGAAATGAGAAGGACAAGATTAATAATACCCATAAGATAAAACTGATTTTTTTGTTTGTTTGTTTGCAGCTCTTCCTGATATAGTAACCTAAGATGACTTTCTGGTAAAGTGTCATACAAATGGACACTGTGCTATGTAAGAGGCTGTATCTAAACAGAACCCGAAGAAAGGATGTACACAAAACTATTACTCATAATTCCCCTCAATGCAAAGTGAATGTGCCAATCCCATAGATGTGAGAGACCCAGTGAAGGCAAGTGCGAAGGGGTGTTCGCAACAGTGCACCACCCCGAGCATTCGGCTCTGAGTCTGGCAGAAGCTTCCCATCAGATCAGGTCGTCTGGATGAATGGAAGCACTGAATCTTCTTCAGGCCATTCTCCATAAATATATTATTTCTTACGACAAAGCCTCTAATAAGGACTGAGCAGCAGACGTCAAGACTATAATTTCTGCTATGAGAAACCAAAGGACAAAAATTCTGTGCCAGCCGTTAAGTATGATGGCAATATTTATCATCAGAAAAAAATTTCCCAGAGAGCTGAATTCTAACCTATATGGGTTATGTCACATTCGGAAATTTTAGTTAAGCAACCATAATCAAGCAATGAGGTGTGGTCTGTCATCTAAAGTGCCTGCTCGCTTTAGGTTGAATTGGCCTCATTTCCTAAAAATATACCATCTCTTTTTCCTCTCCACAACTGATACTGTTTTGTCTCTCACCCTTACGTAAGAATCTTCTAGATCGTTCTCCTCCATTGTCACTCTTCTTGTCTTCTGTTGTCACTATTTGTTCTTTTCTTATTAGTCTATCAGAATTTCCTTTAACTGAACTCGGACTTCCCTTGGTTTCTGCCTTGAACCTTCCACAAGTGTCTCCCACGTAGACAAGAAATGTGGAGGGAGGGGAATGGTAACTGTAACCCACCATTATACACCTGCTTAAGTGCCAGTATTTTCCAAGTGCCTGATTACAAAGAGAAATCCAGATTATCAAAGCAGTATATATCATAACTACAGTGTTTTCTAGGGATCTAAAGTTGAGAGAAGCTATACAAAAAGGGAATATGTGGTATACAATTTTAGCCCACTGGTAGTTAGAAACCTGTTAAGCCAAAGCCAAGATTGAAGAGGACATTTGATAAATTAATGAAGACAGAGCAAGGCTATTATGCCACAAAGAAAGTTATTTATTTTGAACAATTGGGCTTTGAGGGGCAGGGAAAATAACTACTTCAAATTAGTATTTTCAAAACAACTAATATGTTTAGCACTATGCAAAAATTAAGGCAGGCAATCCTACTTTGTGGTGCTGATCTATAACCATTACAATGACCTTGAGCAGAACTCTAAAATTTAAGAAAATTCACTAGCTTTTTTCTAAAGAATTTCATTTTTCCTTAATGCGGTAACTTTAGTATTAGATATGAAGGGTCCTCAATGTCAAATTGGAGACACTGCAACTTATCCTGTAGGCCAATTCTCTCAATATTATGCATGCTGGGCTAATTTAATTCATATATAACTAAATTTATAAAATCTTAATAGTTATGCATTTATTATATGGGTAATTTTCATATATTGTGAGCCATACAAGGTTGCCTTAGGCAACAGTGGTATAAATTTCAAAATGAGTAATGTAAAAAAATTGAAATAAAGAGTAATATCAATGGTGAATAGATATGGCCTAAATGAAGGTGGTAAAGTCTGAGAAAGCACTGCCATGAACAAAGACAAGCAACTGGGGGTGTTTTTGGAAGGGGAATGATAGCTTAAACTGACATCCTCCTAAGGATTAAAGCAGAATTGGGGCATAGATTCAAGTGGAGATACAAGAAATCCAGAGTACAGAGAGTCAGTGAGGATCCCGTGGTTCTAGCAGAAGCTTAAACTGGGATCCATGGAAGAAGGAAGACAGACACAAAAGAGATCATTAGAAGGCAAAATAAAACCAATAAAAAGACTCACTGCACTAAGGGATTGAAAGGGGACAAGTAATCGAAATTAATTTTTTTTAATGTTTATTCATTTTTCAAGGACAGAGCTTTGTCAGCGCAGAGCCTGACGCGGGGCTTGAACTCACGAATCGTGAGATCACGACCTGAGCTGAAGTCGGATGCTTAACCAACAGAGCCACCCAAGCACCCCTAAAAATTAATTTTTTGTACCTGGAAATCACGGGGACACTGAGAGAAATGGCAAGAACCTGAAGACGAGCTTTGGATGTAGAAGGAAAGCAGGTTGCCATAGGGCTCATTTTGGACTTGAACTGACAGCAGACCATGAAGGGGTTAGCCTCCTGCACAGAGCTGCCCGCCATCTAGAAAGTGAGAGGTGCAGATCAAGGTAGGGGTGAGGACTTGGGGCCTTGGGGGAAACTGCAAAAAGGAAGGCGATTCTTCCCACCTTCTTGTATCTGTGCCCCTTTGTAGTGTGATTGTTGAAGCTCCTCTCTGGAAGAAATGGAATGTATTCTTTCCTTTCCCCTTGAATCTGGGCTGGCCTTGAGACTTGCTTGGGGCAGTAGAATGGGGTAGAAGAAACAGTGTGACAGGTCTGCACCTGGGCTCAAGGGCCCTAGTGTACCCCCTCGGAATGCTGCCACCAGGACAGCTCTTGCATATGCCTCAGCGTGGTGGAAGAGAGAGTCTGTGCAGGAGAAATGAGGGGTCCCTGATAGAGCTAGCCAACGTCCAGAAGCTAAGTCAAACCTGCAGTTGACTGCAAACGCAGAAGGGAACCCAGCCTATATTGTGGACTTGCAGAACCAGGGAAATGTGGTTTCTGTTTGTTTGTTTTAAGCCTCAAAGCTTAGTTTGTTACACAGCAATAGATAACTGATACAAACAGTATCAGAGAGGGAAGAGCTGAAGGCAGAAAACAAGATCCACACACAAAGTGAAAAGAATACAGAGGCAAAGGAGTAAGAAACCGAGCTTTGGGAGGATAGCCCCAGTGCCGGGAAGAGGCGGGAGAGTGGACAAGATGACAGAGCAAAAGCAATCAGAAGCAGGGATGACATTAGATATATTAGAGAACCAGGGACACTGGAGGTTAGAGAAACAGGGATAGGGTAAAAATAGGTGAGTTCAAGGAGTCATCAGCAAAGCGTAACCCCAGGACTTAGGGCAGTATCTGGCCTAAGCAGACACTCCATATTCTTGCATGACAATGAATGGAGTCCAATCTGGCAAGGCGGAGCTCCCTGGGGAAAAGTGGAAAGATAGTTTTGGTAATATAACGAAGGAGGGAAGTAACTTGCAGAGTGCTGAGGACAGCCTGGGTGGGAAAGACATGGAACCCCGGGTCAAGATTTCTTGTCTGAGGAACTGTTCAGGGAGGTGTTATAACAGGGGTCCGCAGAGTCAGGCAAACATGTGAACATAGGCAGTCCTTTCTCTCAGACTCTACAATTCTGAGTGTGGTCAGCAGCCAGCGGCCAGCAGCGTGCCCTGGGAACATGTGAGCAATGCCAATTCTCAGGCTCACCCCAGCCCTGCGGATCTGTATTGCATCCAGATGCCCAATGGACTTGCACCCAAATAGGAGAAGATGCCAGGACAACAAACCCAAAGAGCCTTTCATTACATCTTGAGAAAGTCCTCCTGTTTTGAATTCCCTTTCAAGCCCTCCTCCCACCCCAAATAAAATCAAAGACAAAGTCTCAGTTTGGTGCTAAGGGGTCTTCAACACCTTCCTCACACTTGCAAATATCCCTTTGAACAAACACAGGGCAAAGCCTTAGGTAAGCAAGGTCTCCAGTGCGCTTTTGGTAATAGTGTTTACTCCCCTTGTGTTTATTTTCAGGATTTTCTTCTATGTAAGGGAAGTGATAGGATTTTTCATTTGTGGTGGTCTTCATTTCACATTTATCTAAGGGGAAAAAATGGAGTTAGACAAAAAATATGAACCGTATCCTAATGTGGATGGAATGAGGTCTTAGCAAAAGCTGTCACAAGGGAGGTGGCACTTGACAAGCTAAAGACTGGAAAATCCGTGGTGGGGGTCAGAAGATACGTGGGCACATAGGAAGGTAGAAAGGAACAAATCAGGAAGCTGTCTGTAAAACCAAGAACACAGAGCAGTCAGAAAGGGACAAGCACCTTTGGAAGGATTTGTCCCAAAGAACTGCTCTCCCCTGGGTCTGGAAAAATGAGAGAACTGGTTTCCAGACAAGGGAGGACAGCAAATTATCAACGTTCCCCATAAACTGAAAGATCAGATTTACCTTCCAAGAATGAGGGTAGGGTTGGCTGAACTACTGCTGGACAAGTCCTGGACTGTCCATTGTGAAGAAGGTCCAAGAGAATCAACAGATAAACAAAAAGATGACACACCAAAGGCCCAAGTATTCTCCGACAGCATTCATAGGGTTCAGTTACCCTCAAGTTGAGAAATGCCATATCCTGAAGTCTGATACAACACGCACAGCAAAAGGGAAGGGGGCTGAGGGGGTTGGTGGTGCCCAGGACAGCAGACATGTCCTTGTAGCCAAGGCTGTAGAACAGTCAAGGGCTAACAAGATGGGCCAGTGGAGGAAATGAGGAGGAAAGAGCATAAAGACCTTCATGTTTCTAGGGAAGGAGGTCCAGTGGATGCAGGGATATGAGGAGTCAGAGGTAAGCTGGGTTTGATCAAGAAAGAAAAATATCAGTTAAAAAAAAAAAATCTAGTTTAAAAACATTGACTGAAGATTGACCTGTACTCAAAACTTTTGTTACCAACAGTCAGGACTTGAGAAATGGCAGTATAAAAATTCAAGAGGTATTTCAAAAAAAGAAGAGAAATTTGGGCCTGAAATATAGGTAATCAATTAAAGTCAGGACATACGGGTTTGCAGTGCCTGCAAAGATGAACATAAATCACTGGGGATTTTTTTTTTTAATTTTTTTTTCAACGTTTTTATTTATTTTTGGGACAGAGAGAGACAGAGCATGAACGGGGGAGGGGCAGAGAGACAGGGAGACACAGAATCGGAAACAGGCTCCAGGCTCTGAGCCATCAGCCCAGAGCCCGACGCGGGGCTCGAACTCACGGACCGCGAGATCGTGACCTGGCTGAAGTCGGACGCTTAACTGACTGCGCCACCCAGGCGCCCCTCACCGGGGATTTTTAAGCATGCCCCAAATAAACCCCCCCAAATGAAGAAAGGATTGAAAAGTTATCTGATCACAGTGCATCACCAAAAAGGGACCTTCCAAAGAGCAATGAAAACTAAAATACTGAATAAGGTTTACCAAAATGGAGTGCTGTAATCGGTATGCAAAAACCTCAAACATGAAAATATCCCAGAAGGGTTTCTCGGACCTCGCCCATCATTCACTCCCATGCACCTGCTAAAACACATATATTGTTCCTGCCTATCCACTCATCCCCTTCTTCCACAGCAATGGAGTACATAGCTGGGCACACTGCAAACCACAATATAGATTGCACTTCCTGGACACCTTAAAGTCATAGCTGTGGCCATGCGTCTCAGTCCTGGCCAGTGAGAAATAAGCAAGTGTCACATGGCAGGTCCTGAAAACCTCCCTTTTCCCTTGACCACCTTCCTCCTGGTTGGACCAGGGATGATGACTGGAGTTCTAGCCTGAAGGGCCAACGGCTACAAGAACGTTGGAGGTAGCTTGGCTCCCAGTTGTCTGCAAAGCCCCAGTAACAGCTCTAGACTACTTACCTCTAGAGTTCATTGGAGAAAAGAGAGACGAACATCTACCTCATTTACGCCACTGCTACTCAAGTTATTTTTTCCTGCTGGCCAACGCTAAGTAACATACTCTTCTTTGCCTTTCATCGGAGTCTCCCTGTCCTTGACCATTTGACCTTCCTTGACCAGCCTGGATACTTGGATTGAAAACAGTCATTTCAAATTCCCCTTCTCTCCACCCCTCTCCTCTTATTCCTGCCTGAACAAGATTCGCTACCTCATCCCTACCACCCATCGCTCCGTTCCCTGCCGGCAGTGCATGAAATACGTGAAATCCAAAAACTTAAAATAAAATTGAAGCTTAAAAACATCTAACAGGGATCATCATTACAACCACAGGCCAGCTCCTTAAGAACTGGACAGCTGACTCGTCACCATTGCCTTCTCACTGCCTCCAAGTATCTGGCACACAACAGGTCCAACATGGGTTTATTCAGATTAAACTAGAACCAGATCGGGGCGCCTGGGTGGCGCAGTCGGTTGGGCGTCCGACTTCAGCCAGGTCACGATCTCGCGGTCCGTGAGTTCGAGCCCCGCGTCGGGCTCTGGGCTGATGGCTCAGAGCCTGGAGCCTGTTTCCGATTCTGTGTCTCCCTCTCTCTCTGCCCCTCCCCCGTTCATGCTCTGTCTCTCTCTTTCCCAAAAATAAATAAACGTTGAAAAAAAAAATTAAAAAAAAATAAATAAACTAGAACCAGATCTACTCAACAATAGTCTTACTCATCTCTAGTTCGCTCTTTATTGCATTTTCTCTCATGTGCTCAAGCACTGTTCTGGAAGCCAGGCATAGTGGTCATCAAATGTCCCTACCTTCACGGAGTTTTGGATACTCGGGGAAAGAAGTAAACTGAAAATACATGAATAAATGAATAAACAAAAAATTCAAATAGGGGGGTGCCTGGGTGGCTCAGTTGGTTAAGCAGCTGACTCTCGATTTCAGCTCAGGTCATGATCTCAAACCCACATGGGGCTCCCCACTGAGCCTGCTTGGGGGCTCAGAGCCTGCTTGGGTTTCTCTCTCTCTCTTCCTCTCTCTGTCCTTCCCCCTCTCATGCTCTCTCTCTCAAAATCAATAAATAAACTTTTAAAAATTTTCAAACAGGGATACAGGCTATGAATAAAGACATAATACAGGCTATGAGACAGTGACTGGAGGAATGGAGGGGGGGGTAGAGATTTGAGATATTCAGATATATACCCAACTTTCAAGGCTAATCCCCCTCTATCTACAGCCTTTATCCCAACGCCAACCGACCACTCATCCCGCCCATCATTACATCACTCTCTGTGCCCCTTTAATCTCTCCTTCAAACATTCTCAGGTGGAGTCTGCAAAACATCTTCTCATTACCCTCCTCTCCTCCATTCAGTCTCCCCTACGCACACACACACACATCCACAAACTGGTGTGCACGCGCACACACACGGAAACACGTCCATAAACGCACACGCAAATGTATATACCCACGCACACATCCATGCACACAAACTTTACTAGTATCTGCTGGGTAAAACCTCAGATCTTTCACTGGACGCCCTAGGGCCTCCACACCCGTATCCCCCACCAGAAGAACATTTTCACACAGATGCGAACTCGTCCCCCTACATTGTCAATGGGACCATCCTGCACAGGCCTCCAGGGGAACCTTTCCTGGGGTGTCACGCTCATGCAGAAGCGCTGCCTTGGAACGCCTTCTCCTGCCCTCGCCTGTCTAACATCCCATTTTTCCTACTTGTCCATTCCAAGCCTGTCAGCCTCTGGGAGCTCTTGTACTTGACCACACGCTGCCTCAGAAACCATTGCTCTCGTCCAATCTGCTCCTGGAGCACTTTTGCCTCCTAGAGTATCTCCCTTAGGTCCACAAATAGTCTCCCTCCCTCCCTCTCTCTCTCTCTCTCTCTCTCTGTCTCTCTCTCACATACACACACACACATGCGTGCACACACACACACATTTCATGAATGCTCATGTGTACACAGCTGCTCCCCTACCAAACTAGAGGTTTCTTGAAGGTGGGCCACATCTGACATCAGCCCCTAACAAGTAGTACTTAATAAACAGTAGTTATTAGCTCTCACATATAACTATTGTATCTCCTATCTCCTCAATAAGCACAGGCTATTTCTGGTTTCCACAAAGAATAGTAATAAGCACGGACAACTCAAGTCCTCAGAAATCTACAAAATTGGCAGGCTTCATTTCATTTAGCGTTTAAGCGGACTTTTTCTCCTACCCACCGTCACTTCCCCCACCCGGTGAGATCGGCACTGTGCTCTCCCTCTGGGGAAGCACCGCTCCAGCCCACCAGCCCACCAGCCCACCTGGTTTCCATGGCAACAGCAGTACCCACCCCTGCTCCTGAGATGGGTATGTGGCTTTGGGCCTGCACAGAGGACCCACGTCTGTCCAGCAACCCAGAGAAGTTTCTGGAACAAGGAGGAAAGAGACTCTGTCCCTCTTGGGGAGGCTGAGCTGCGCGGATGTGCCCTGCAGCTCCTGTCGGACACCTTCCCACCACCTGAGTGGAGACAGACAGGAAAGCCACGCTGATGAGAGCAGGGCAAATAAATGTAAGGAAGTGTTGATAACATCCCTTGAAACTCCGGGCCCAACTATGCCGGACACAAAACTCACTATCCCTTTTCCACTTGATTCAGTTTAAGGACTTTTGCCCATTTGCAATCAAAAGCATTTTCGCTAATACAGCAGTTTTAACTGCTTTTCCATTAAACATTTTTTATTGGAATTTATATAAAAGCCAAATAATAAGGGTTGAGTTTCTCATTAAAGACACACAGGCATAAAGGAGAAGCAAGACAGATCCACAGAGTATGCTTAAGTGTCCAATATTTCTAGTAAAGTTTAACCCACCTTTTTTTTTCTTTTTTAAGAAAATCAACTTACAACCAATCATACACACTTCAGAAAAGTTTTCTAGGTGGTCAACATTAGAGACTTCTACTTCCTGTACCAAGACGATTTTTAAAAGAAAATGTAAAACTTGTTATTATTCTACAGTATGTCAAATCCCTTGCTCATTACAAATTGGATGGAATATTGCTGCAAATTTTCACAATATGGTACAGTCACTGACATCCCATCAATTTGAAATATTAAAAAACTCACCTCCATCACATTTAATATAATTCTTCCGTATAACCAAATCAGTTAATGTAGAAAAGGCCACATTCACCTTCCAACATTTGGAATAGAAAGGCCCAGGTTAAAATGTGTCTTCTCCAAAAGAAGGAATCCATATCATTCAAATATGTATTTAGAGTGAAATCCAAATACTTCTTGGTATCGGCCAGTTTGTTTAACTTCTGGATTATCAAGACATTCAAATTATTCTTTTATAAACGAAGTAAAATCAAATTAAGATTAAAGACAGAACTTTAGTCATACAAGAAGGGCCATTTTCCAATGGCTGATGTGCTTTACACAAGCATAGGACGTAGTTAAGAGAACATGGCCTCCCTGAGGAAGGGATTAAGGATACAAACCCAGGAAACAAAGAAAAGAAAATAAGGTGCTACAAGGAGTGAAGATATAACCGATCAGAAGCTCGTGCAGACCTTGAGTACCAGCCTCTACTTCCATTTTAAACAGGGTTTTGTGGGTTGTTTTTTTTTTTTTAAGAGCTCAACCCACCTTCAAATACATTTTATTTGTAAGAATACTCAGCAAAAATCCTGTCCTTCCTGGGGCGCCTGGGTGGCGCAGTCGGTTAAGCGTCCGACTTCAGCCAGGTCACGATCTCACGGTCCGTGAGTTCGAGCCCCGCGTCAGGCTCTGGGCTGATGGCTCAGAGCCTGGAGCCTGTTTCCGATTCTGTGTCTCCCTCTCTCTCTGCCCCTCCCCCGTTCATGCTCTGTCTCTCTCTGTCCCCAAAATAAATAAACGTTGAAAAAAAAAAATTAAAAAAAAAAAAAAATCCTGTCCTTCCTTATTAAGCACAATCTAAACAGATTCTCCAAGATACTTACAACTTCACTCACACGTCATAAAATCCAACTTGAAATTGCACCTCTTACATGAAGAAAAAAACGTGAAATGTTTTCATTCATATGGCTCGTACGGTTTTAAATTACGTTACTATAAATTTTATGTCATCCTCCCCCCCGCCCTTAATAGGCAACCATTTAAAAATGTTTCTTTCCAAACAACTCCTAAGACCGAAAGGATAAACCATCAAGCATGCGTGTGTGCCTGGGCACAGAAGCACGAGCATACGTGCACACGCACACAGATGCACGCACGCGCACATGCACATGAGCGCACGTACTCCTTTACACCATGATCATGGTACAGCGGATTTCCAAGTTTTCTGAGTTCCACACATTACTTCCTGAAACACTGCCTGGCTGCCTGGGGAGGTGAGTCTGCAAACACCACACCAACGAAACCTCAAACCAAGGATGTGTCCTAGCAAGTCCTGTCTCCCCGTTCTGGGAGCAGGCAGTTTCATTTCTACGGCTCCATTGCACACGGGAAGACCCCCCAGTTGGGTCCCTTGGCCCTCCTGAGCTCTCTCTTGAATTCCAGGGCATTGGTGCCAAGTGCCTACTTGATATCTCTGTAGGACTATTCCGCCAAAATATCCAATATCAGCTCTACCTTTCCTTCGAAACCAGCTTCTCCTCTGACCTCTTTGCCTCTGCTCAAGGTCCTACCATTGGTCCGAGGCCCAAGTTCGAACACTCTGAGTCACCTCTGCCTCCTCTCCCTCCCTTCTAAGTGAGAGATGCTCTGTTCAGTGCCCTCCTCTCTTTCCCATCCACGTTCACATCACCTCAGTTCAAACCCTAACACACCTTTATCTCGATTGGGCAGTGGAATCCTCCCTGGTCCCCCTACCTCTTGTCAGGCCCTACAGTGATCTAGTCAAAAGGTCAGATACTTCTTCACAACTTACAACTCCAACCACACCACTGGCCTGCTCCAAAGTCCTCACAATATGCTCAGCAGTAAAGCCGACTGTCTTTCCAATGGCCTTCTTCCTTACTAATAGAGTATAAAATATCATCTATGCTCACGTGACAATGTGCCTGGCCCCCACCAGATGACATGGGATTGATCTAAGCCGATCACGGCAATCTCCTTCTTTTTTGTAATGACTGGCTTAGGATGGGCATGCGATCCATTTCTGATCAATAAACAAGAGTGCAATGGAACTACTGGAAAAGTTCTTATCCCTTCTTATTAAGAGAGGTACAGAAAACTTTTGCTATCACTCCCAACCCCACCACTACCTTGCTTCCCATTTTACATGTGATCATGTGAAGATGTGATGTCTGGAGCTACAGCAGCCAACTTGTGACCTTGAGGAGACTGCTAAAACTTCAGGAATGGCAGAATAAAAAGAAAAGAGGGTTCTTGGGGCGCCTGGGTGGCGCAGTCGGTTAAGCGTCCGACTTCAGCCAGGTCACGATCTCGCGGTCCGTGAGTTCGAGCCCCGCGTCGGGCTCTGGGCTGATGGCTCGGAGCCTGGAGCCTGTTTCCGATTCTGTGTCTCCCTCTCTCTCTGCCCCTCCCCCGTTCATGCTCTGTCTCTCTCTGTCCCAAAAATAAAATAAATAAACGTTGAAAAAAAAAATTAAAAAAAAAAAAAGAAAAGAAAAGAGGGTTCTTAAAGACATGATTGCCTTCATCCAAAATAGCCTGAGACCACCTAACTAATGACTTCTTTGTAAGTAAACGAACGTCCTTATGCTTTATGCCACTGTTTGTTGGGTGTTCTGTTACCTGTAGCCCAGTGCATTGTGACCAACAAACTCTTAAAAAGAACAAACTCCTTACCTTACCACTGGAAGGCCCTCTGTGCTGTGCTACTCACAGTGCATCAGCATCATGTGGGAGCCCTAGCCTAGACCCCAGGATTCAGAATCTCTAGGGCTAAGCCCAAGAGTCTGTATTACAAAAAGCTCTTGAAGTTGATTCTTGTGCATGCTGAAGCTTGAGAAACACTGCTTATAATAATATGATCACAGATTACCTGTCTCCATTCACCTACTACCCTACATACCATAAGGAATATTTTTCCAGTGACAGCAACCTCACTTCACTAGGGTTTGAGCATCACATTGGTCGCTTGTTTAACTTCATCTCTTCTTGAAGTTTTCAAACTCAAAGCCTCCTGGGACTTGACAGGAATACCAAGGGCAGAATATGAGGAAGTTAGAGTGGGGAGAGGAACATGTTGCCTTGCAAGGGAACAGGTCCAAGATTGCCAAATTTATTGTTTCTTAAAAGAAAGAAGGAAAGGAAGGAAGGAAGGGAGGAAGGGCTGAAAATCCAGATTTATATTGCAAAGATTTTTAGATACAGACAGCTACTGAATTTTTTAAAATATTGGTTCAAATGAGGTAAAGCAAGTCCTCAAGTGGACAAGTGGATTCAGCATCCCCCTGACAGCTTGTGACCCAAAACAGATAGTTCTTACAACAGCTACACATACTTTGAATGTCGTGGCCACATACCTCCATTGACTTCATCTAAAACAACTAAAATTAATTTTCTTTGGCTTACTGTGTATCAGTCTCTATGGAGCACAGGGTTTTCATCAACATTCCACTGTGTGGGGTGTCAAAATGGTAAGTTTATGGACTTCAATTAGTGTCAGCTGGACTATTTTATCCATTAGTCACCAACGACTGGTTACCTAGAAATATAAGCTTCTCAAGGGCACACAAAAATGTTTAAAAGGTGAGGAAAAAAATTAATTGGCCACACAACACACACACACACACTACAAAATTAAAACTAACAGATGCTGACAAAACACAAACATAAGTCAACTAATCAGCAGCAACTCAGCCATGATATATTAATACATCATAGAACATAAAATGCAGGACGTGGATGCAGCATTTTCACGTCTGATATGATGTGGAGGGGAGCCAGGTCAGCAGTGCTTAGGACCCACCAGGGTTCTGAAAAGGCCCTGAGTGTCAACCTAGAACCAATCATCTGTCGTAAGTCTTACATACTTTATAGCAATCACAAACTTCTTTACCCAGTTCTACTACTGCCCCTCCAGGTTACTTACTCCAAAGGAGGATCCCTAGCCTAAAACAAAGTTTTCAGCCATGGCTGCACACTGGAATCATCTAGGGAGCTTTAAAAACACTGCTACCTGGTTCCCATCCCCAAAGATTCTTATTGAACTGGTCTGAGGTAAGGGTGACCTGGAGAATCTTTCACAAGCTTCCTCCCACCAGCTATGACTAGAGTATAGCCAAGGCTAAACTCCCACTGTTTTAGAAACATTCTGAGAAACATTCTCTGAAATGGTAATCTCTCCAGTTATACCATCTTGTTAACTATGTCTTCCTTCTACTGCCAAGTCTTGGGACAAAGGAAGACCCTGGTACCATCAAGTGCTCTGATTATCTAGAACAGGGATCAGCAAACTGTTTCTGTAAATGGACCATACTACACGTTACAACTACTCAACCTGGACACTGATGCACTCAAGCAGCCATAGACAATATGTCAACAAGTGAGTAGGGCTGCCAGTTCTGCAACTTTATTTATGGACACAAATGTGAATGTCATGTAAGTTTCAGTAATGAAATATTTCTTTTGATTTTTCTGCCATTTAAAAACATAGAAACCATTCTTAACTCACAAACCAAACAAGAACAGGCAGATGTGACATGTGGGCCACTGTCTGCCAGCCCCTGATCTAGAACTGTTCCGTTGCCTTGAGACCTAAAATGAATGAATGACAGAATTCAAACTATTCAATTAGAAGTACACTGAAAGTGGTTAGATTCTACTTCTTGTACTCACTCGGCTGAATTGTCCGCATGATCGAACAGGAGAGTGGAACTGTCCAACCTGTTTGCATAGTTGACCATAAACCATAAATGACTTATTAAAAATTGATTTTTGAACCTCATCTGCTTATGAGTTTATCTAAGACAAAAACTGCAAAGAAGCAGTACACAAGCCACAGGCATGTTTTAAGGGTCCCACATAAGGATTTCAGTAATATGTGAATTTGCTGCCACCATTTAGAATTCAAGATATCTTACATAAAAACTCAGATTATCATTCTCTTGGAAAAATAACTGCAAAATGTGGGGACACTGGGTCCAGATGTTGGCATGGCAACAATCCACAAATGCTGAACAAGGCTACCCCTTTACACGGGGCGTGCTCTCCACCTGACCACAAACCCTATCTTCTGTAGGTTAAACTGGCTGTCCCAAGGAGCATTTTGAGTTTATGACCCCTTGTCCAAGGTTCTTAGAAAAACTTTACATCTCTTTCACAATGTGACTTCAATATCTTTTTTAAAAATTTTTTAACGTTTATTATATTTGTGAGAGAGAGAGAGAGAGCGCTTGTGAGTGTGTGAGTGAGTGGGGGAGGGGCAGAGAGGAGACACAGAATCTGAAGCAGGCTGCAGGCTCTGAGCTGTCAGCACAGAGCCTGATGTGGGGTTCGAGCCCACAGACTGCAAGATCATGACCTGAGCCAAAGTCAGACACCCAACCGAGCCACCCAGGCGCCCCATTATCTTGCCTGAAGACCTCACATGGAAATCCCTCAACTTGGAGGAGGGGGAGAGGAGAAAATGGGTGATGGGCATTGAGGAGAACATCTGTTGGGATGAGCACTGGGTGTTGTATGTATGTAAGTGAGGAATCATAGGAGTCTACCCCCCAAACCAAGAGCATACTATATACACTATATATTAGCCAACTTGACAATAAATAATATGTTTAAAGAAAAAAATCTCTCAACCTGCTCTCAAAATTCAACACCCCCATACAGCAGGCCCTAAAATGAAATCATTAGTTCTCACGCCAGTGCAAAGTATCAATTTAAGGAGAGCTGCAATCAAATCCTCCTCTCAATGTATTCTCAATTTGAACCATGGTCTCGAAGAAGATAGACAAATGACAAACTACCCTTCAGGTCTTCTAACTCTTCATGCTAGCCAAGGTAGAGGCCAATCCAAGGAGGTGTAGTGAAAACACTCACATCAGAATGTCTTAATTAAGCAGAATGATCAATAACACATATAGTAATTACAAAGCAAGGTTTGGGACTGATGGAGTAAAAACAACAAAAGACTATTCTGCATAGGATAAGAAGTCAATAGCCAGATTTTGCAAGGACTGGGGGCTGGTAAAAAAACAAAAAAAAAAAAAAAAAAAACACCTAAGAATATGCAGAAAAAGCTATGAAATATTGAGTTTGGTCCAAGTTCGTTATTAACCCACTATGTGGTTTCACCTTGTGCACGCCCACCTAAAATATAATAGTTTATTTCGGGGTGGCAGACTTCTAATGACATGCCAACTGATATGCTGCATATTACCTGCTTGCTGGTGAAAAGACAAACTGAACCCAGGAAAAGAAAAATTCTAGATACACAGACAATGGGTCGCTAATTGGCTTGAGCAACATAAGGCCCCTCCCCCTTTAAAAAAATGTAGGTGTTAGTTTCATTTGTTGGCCACATCAGAAAAAGAAATGTTCAAACAGTAGATTTTCCACTTGAAATTAAAATGGAAATTAGCCCTTAGAAAACAGAGATGACTGTAAGTTTATACATCAGTGGCTGGTTCATGAATTATTAACTGATTTTAATGATCCTGGCTATATTTTATTTGAAGTTATTCTCTTACTTGCAAGGACTTTTGAACCCTCAAAACTCTTTCATCCATTCTCCGTAGACAGTACACTTTCTGAGCGCTGACATTTAAAAAGGATCCATATACTCACAGAATGTAAAGATAATACACACACATATAATTTATACAAAGGACTCTCTGGTCGTTTGTTAAAGACAGAAATGAATGAACCCCTATTATTCACGGTTTGTAAATAAATTTAAAGATAAGCGCTAACTTTTCACTTGTTAAGCCTGGAGCAAAGGGTTCTGTATTTCTTCTAAAGTTTCCCAGATGGTCGTTAAAACAAGAAAGGGCAGAAACATGCCTTCTTTGAAACTCATCATTTCCCATCCAGAATGATAATACACGGCAGCAAAAGTTAAGTCTTAAGAGATTAATAAATGCAGGTATTTCCAAGTGAAATAAATGTAGGTCTTTGTATGCTAGTTTTTACATTTTCAATATAGACCTATATTGAATAGCACCACTCAGACACACAAGTTAGCTGTGAAACAAAATGCTATAAACCCTTAATTAGCACTTGCTGCTTTATACCCATAAAGTTAATACATCGTCTTCTACTACATTCTCCCTATAAAGAAAAATTACAGGGAATAAAACTGGGTTTTTCACTGTTGAAATTAAGAGTAGGAAAATAAAGTATTGGGGCTCAAATTAAGGACTATTGTATTTTTATCTGCAAGGAATTAAATGCAAACATCCCTTAAAATAAGTACAATTTGATTTCTACCAATATGGAGCGCTGTGTCTAACTTTCGCAAATCGGGCACACACAGCACTTATGACCACCAGATTGCTGATTTACTAAGAAACCAGGTTATTTCAGGCAAAAAACTGCATTAAGAACAAATGATAGCAAACCAACTTGCATCCTCCTCCCGAAGTTGAACAAGCATCTCAATAAATAATGTCGATTTTCAAGCTTTCTATGCTCTCCCTGAAGTAACTACTCAGTTTAAATGGACTCAAAATAGCTTTTCTCAAAAAAAAAAAAAAAAAAAGACACACACACAAAACACCCACAATTTCCTCTGGTCCCTTGAAGTACCCTTGGGATCTCAGTGAACAGAGAGATTTGCCACGCATTGCAGTGACTGGATTAGTACAAAAGGTTTCTATTTTGGTGTCATTCGAGTGTTGCTGATCTTAAATCAGAGAAAGAAGTTACATTAAGCAAGGTAATGGCTTCCAAAAATAAGAGCATGCCCAGTTATCCAAGGCTTGCATACACAGGCTAAGTTGTAAGGAGATAAATAATACCCCGCCGGAACAATTAGGTGGATTCTCAGAAACACGACATACTTAATTAGGCTGCCTAAGTCCCTCACTGAGCATACAAGGGGGACTTTTTAAAGCATTTAATAACCTGAGTAAGTCCAAAACCGAGGACAGAAAGTAAAACCTTAACCCTGCTACCGCGATAGGCCTTTTCTTGCTTCCCTTTCAACGCTCAACGTACCACTCTTGGAATTTGGAGACCATGAACGACGCCCCCCCTCCAACACCACCAAAGGGTTAAATCACACTGAATAATGTCCCTTCCTTCTATACTCGTGGGGAGGCCCGCGGTGCCAGGCGCGGGGCTGGACGACGAGGACACAAGGGTGAGGCAGAGAGACCCCCAATGGTCTTTCACAAACTTCAGCACTGGAGTTGGGAACGGAGTATAAACAAATAGAAAGGAACTGGAGCCTTCATCAGCCACGGGGCACAGCAAACTGTTCCTCACTCTTGATACAATTCCTTCTCTTCCTGTTATTTATTCATTAGTTTTGTATAGCACCTTTCTTTCAGCGGCTCCTTATTTCCTCCTCTGTTATCCAAGCAATCATAAACAAACTACGATTTGAAAGAAAGGGGGAGGGGGAGGAGGGAGGAGCAGGGGGAAGGAGAAAGAAAAACCACATTCAAAAGGCACAGGCCATCCAGAGCACTGCTCGGTCTCCGAACATCGCCCTCGGGGTGATATTTCCTCCAAAGCTTGGCCCTGGGGGCTTCAGGAAACACGGAGAAGGGGAGACCGCGCCACCCAGGCCCAAGGGCTGTGACTCCCGCACCGACTCGCCGGTCCGAGCTGCGCAGCTGCCCTTCTGAGACCCACCTTCGCCCACCTGAAACGCTCCGTCCTCGAAGTTGGCGCGGGGGACCGGGGGGGGGGGCGGGGGGGGCGGGAGGTAGGGTGACCCAGGGCGTGGTGTGGAGGTCTCCAAGCCTGATCTCCCCGAAATGCAAAACTTACCCCTCCCAAAAAAATGAAAGATGAGAAGCCACTTGCGCTAACCAGGGAGGGGCCCGGCATCTCCGTTCCGCGGTCAAAGCGCCCCAGCGAGAGGGCAGCAAAGGCCACCTGCGGGGGTCCCAACACTTCGCGGCCCCCCCACCTCCGTTCAATCCAGGGCACGCTCAAAAGTTTGTTCCTTTCCTTTCCCCGAGCTGCCCTGGGTCCAGCTCTCCAGTGCGCGGGGAAGGTAAGAGGGGCTGGGGGGGTGGGGGGTGAGGGCGGCGAGGTCGTCGGACCACGAGATCACTTGACTCCGGCGTTGCCCCCCCCAACTCCGGGGCGCTGCTATCGTGTTTACTAATAACAACAAAGAATCACAAGCGTGCCCCCCCCCCCCCTTTCAGTCCTTGGGCCGCTCTTGGTTTCTTTGGGAAGGCAAAGGAGAGTCGGCGGGGTTGGAGGGGGGTGAGGGGAGAGAGAGTGGAGCGCCGGCAGAGGGACAAAAAGGAGGGTGGGAAGGGGGCAGAAAGAGTAGAGAGAGAGAGAGTTGGACAGAGACGAGGGCGCAAAGGGAAAGGAGTGGAGAGGGGAGAGAAAAGTGCAGCGCGAGGGGAGCTGGAGCGCGGGGCGCGCCCGGGATGGGGAGGTGGCCCCCGCCCCGCCGCCCCCCGGCCCCGGCCCGGTCACCTTGCTGTAGCCGTAGTACCCCAGACACTGCGCGAAGTCCAGGCCGGCGGGGTCCCCGGCCGCCGCGGGGTAGAATCTCACATCCATGCCGGAGCCGGGCCCGGGGCCAGGGGCCGGGGCTAGGGCTCGCCGGGGCCGGTGCCCGCCTCCTCGAAGCCGCTAGATCCACCGTCGGGGGCGCCCGGCCGGGGTTGCCCGGGGGCGGCGCGCGGGGCTCGGGGCCGGAGGGGCGCCGCGACCGGAGCCCGAGGAGCCCGGGAGCCGCGGCCGCCGCACACAAAGGCGCGGCCACGCGAGCCGCGGGAGAGCGGGAGGCGGCCCGGGGGACGCGCCCCGCCGGGGCACCGAGGCAGCGCTGCGCGCGGGCCGGGCGCCCGGGGCGCGGCGCGGGGGCCCGGGCGGCGCGGCGAGTTCAGGTGCGCGGGGCGAGGCTGGGACGGCGGCGGCGGCGGCGCTGGCCCCGCTCCTCCTCCTCCTCCCCGGGCGGACTGAGGAGAGGAGCCGCGGAGACAAGGGGCCCGGCCCCTCCCCTCCTTCTCCCCCTCCTGCCTTCGCCGCCGGTCCCCTCCCCGCGCCGCCGCCGCTCCGCCCCTCCCACCGCGGGCAGCTGGCGCGCCGCCCGCCCCGCCGGTGCGCTCCTCGGCCCGGACCGCCCCCGGGCGCGCCGACCCCGCCCCGCCGCGGCCCCTGCCCCGCGCGGCCCCTCGCGGCTCACCCCGCGCCTCGCGCAGCTCCGGCGGTGCCCGTCGCGCGCGCCGCGGCCTCCCCCTCCCCGGGGCCCCTCTTCTCCCCACCTCGCCCCCCTTCCCTCTCCGGTCCTCTTTGTCCCCGATGCCTCGGAGCGCTCCTCGCTCCCCTCCTCTCCTCCGCCGCTTCGGCCGGCCCGCCGCCAGCCCGCGGGGCGCGGTGTGGCCCTCCCAACCCCCTCTCCGAGCCCCGCTTCCCTCGGCCCCCGGCTCCTGCCACCGGCATCCCCAAGCCGTCCGCTCCCTTGCCACCCATCGTTCCATGGGCTTCCTTCCCTCGCCCCCCCCCCCCCCATTAGTCCCTCGTGGTGCGGGTCCTCCGTCCCGTCTACCCTACTCTTCTTCCCGCACGAATGTCCTCTGCTTGGAGGCACCTATCCTGGCAGCTAACCTGCAGGAGGGCCTCCTGGGAGCCGGGACCCCATCTATGTACACCTGTGGTATTTTCCAGAAGGGGTGTTGGGGCCTGACCTTTCACAGGTAGGCAGACTTGAAGCTTCCCGGGTTAAGCCTCGTGTCGGTTCTCTTCGTATTTCCTTTGCTCTTGTTTGTATTCGAAAGGCATTTGAGTAACTGGATCTAGGCGGATCATTCACTGCTCTGGGAGAGAAAATGTCCCCATTTTCCTAAAAGGTTCTGGGTGATTAACTTCCTCAGACTGCACTCACCCACCTCCTCTTTCTTTCTTTCTCTTTCTTTAAGCTATCTCTCTCTCCCTCTCCCTCCCTCCTTCCTATTCCCACCCCCCCCCCCCCCTTTACTGCTTTGGGTTAATTTGAGAGTTTGGCCCTCAGCCTTGGCGAAGGGAAGTGACTTTATTGCTAGATGAGAACGTTAGGGAGAGGCGGTGAGATGTGCCACCCCCCCCCCCCAATTTGGTTATCTAGTTGCTGCTGCAACCGGAAGGGAGAAATTTTCAAATATTTTAGCGAACACTCGCTAACACTTTCCTCCCCTGAGCACACTTGGCCGGACCAGGGCCTGAACTTTTTTTCAGACAAACATCAGATGGGTTGCTTTTCGTTTCTTCTGTTCTCCAAAGCAGGCACTCCGGCCTGGTGACACCTGTATATGTACCTTCACCCAATATTATCTTTCTGGAACCAAGCAGGAAAAATAAACGTCAATTAGGTGAAAGTTTGTGTATTTGCTCTTAGCTGAAACGTGTGTTTGGATACTGCCCGTGAGAGCGGTGTGTATTCAGGAGAGGAACAACTGCTCACATTGTCCCTGGGTTGACTCCAATTCCCCCCCCCCCTCGAAAAAGCTTAGGTCCTCCCTCCCGGGTCTCCATTTAACGTTGACAACCCAGCGGCGCTCCCTAATGGCCCAGCGGGTTGCACAAATTGGCAGCGAGCGGAGATATTATCAGGACAACACCCCATTGAGCAGGTTCTTGAAACGCAGAAGTGGAGGCCCTTTCTCTGGGCCACTGGGCGCCTGTGGCCTTTCCACCAATCAGAGCGGGAGGTTGCAGTGGCCACCTGTTGTCTCGCAAGAGAACATCTTTTAAGTTTCACTATTAGTATTTAACAATGGCGGATAGTGCAGCATCTGGCCGCAGGAGAGGAGCAGCTTGCTGATCTGAGGTACCAAAAAAGAAATTATTTTCTCCCAGGTAGTTGTTAACAGGAGCCCCAAAGGCTAGGAAGCCGAGTGTTTCTTTGCACACTCCCATTTCTCACCTTGTGCCCGTTCTGTTGTGCCTCTGGAGCAATCTGAGCTTGATTACACAGGATGAAGGAAAGTATAATCAAAGTTACACAGAGACTAAACCTGAAGTTGTAATCAGACCTTGAGCATCAAGAATACAAATATTCACAGTGGAAACCCCACTAGCTGCCAGAATGGGAATTGCATGTGGGCTGATGAATTGCATGGAGCCCTGAGCTGTACACACTACAAAGTGAAGCGAGAACCTTCTCCCAGGAGGCTCCCAGGAGTTAGGAATGCTGGGTCATATCCAATACCACCTCTTGGCCCTTGGCTTTCCTCATAAAATCCCCCTCCCTGTTAAGATGCAAATGCCTTGGAGAAGGAAACAATATTCATCAATCACTATTTTATTATGATGATGATTTAGGTAGCTGATTTCCGAGTGTAGATCTCTATTAAAGAGTGGCCGGTGGGGGGGGGGGGCGGAGAAACTGAGGAGTCTGAAGATATGTATGTTGAGGCATTTAGAATGAAAAATATTGCTAGCGCAGAAACAGGTCATTTGGGACGGCTGCCGACCTCAAGGTTTTGCCCACAGTCTCCAGACACTCAGCAGCTATATTTTGCTTGCCTACTCTGTGCCAGGCACTGTTTTAGGCACTTGTGAATGAGAGACAGGATCTCCGGATGACGCACGTGGAAATCAAAGGAGGCTATGATTTGGACCCATCACACTCCACACACACACGCACATTTCCATATGCACACATGTACACATGCCCTGTCCCATCCACTCACCTGGCCTGGAGATCCTGTCCTGTCACAACGACCACTGGTATGGAGAGAAGCAATCTGATAAATTCACATACGGTGGGAGGGATGCCAGGCTCTGCGCCTTCTTGGTTATTTGTAAAAGAAAGCTCAAGGGTGGGTGTAGGACATGCCTCTGCGGAGCCGGAGCTGGATCACTGCTGTATCCCCAGCCCCTTGGACCTTGCTTGGTGCTTAGGTGGTTTGCAATAAATTAATATCCATTTAAGCAAGGAAAGTGAGAAGGAGAAGGGAAAGAAGGGAGAGAGGGAGAAAGGGAAAGGGGGGGAAGATGTTTGAATAGTGGAAAAGCATTCCCAGGGAACCAGGTTAAGGGAAGATTCGGGAAGAGGGAACCCAAGACCTATCACGTGAATAAGAACACACTACCTGAGGGTGCGGGAGGGAGGGGGGTCTTCTGCGCCCTGCTGTTTTGGACCTCTTGTACGCAACACAACTAGAATTATATGTTGTTTCACTTAGAGCCCATCTGAGTGAACTCCCCATTGCATTCAGAATACCATCTAATTTTAAGGGTTCCAGTGGATTTGAAACGCATCCATTAAAAACGTTAGAATGAGGCTTTTAAAAACGTTAATGCCATTGTGACTGCCATGCTATTTGTCATTCTTAAGGGTGTCACCTTTTTCAGGCTGTCAGCATTTGTTTCTGAAATGCCACAAAGGTTTCCTTTGTACTAGGTTAGCCTTGAGTTTGAAGAAACTTCTCCAAGAACATATCTTAAACATGCTTTGAATTTATGCTGAACAGTGCTAACAGTTACTGATTTAGGAGGGCAGGACAAGCATCAGTTATACAGCCAAAATTCAACTTCTAGGCATAAGAGAATCCCTGTCTGGTTTCTGTATGATTTGGGTCAAAACTGTCAGTCTTATTAGCTTGATGTTTCCAATTGAACAGTAGGTATCGTCCAAGAATCTCTTTTAAAAAATGGGGAAGGGGTGAGGAGGATAAACAAGCTTATCTTGAAGAATTCGGTGGAAATAGATTGTTTTTATGAAAGCAGAGAAAGCATGATGAGAAAACTATCTTACATCTTGACAGAACTCAAAAACTTTATTTCTCTACTTTATCTGTCTCCACATTAAGAAAGTTCCCATGAGGACTGCATTAAACCTGCTGAACTTTATACCCAAAGATCTTTACTTACTGAGACGCCAGCTTTTCGGAATCTGTGAACAGTAATTTAACCTCTCTGTGAATTGCTTGCCCAGATGAGGTGAGGATACCACTAAACATTATATACAGTGTAATTTTCTTGAGTTTTGGTCATGAAAAGCCCTGTCCAAATATTATGATCCTTGTTTGCAATATGTAATGTAGCCAAATTAACAGCAGCTCCAAATGGAAATTAACAAGGCCAGAACTACTCGAGTTTCTTCTCATCCTATTCCCATAGTAACAGCTAATGTATCATATTGGTAAAACATTTTATATTTGGTTTTATGTCTGAATCTGGCTTCATGTCATAAAGCATAGCATTTCTATCCAGCATGGATTCTTAGTATCTGTATAACTCATCTCCATGAAATTTGGAGTTTCATGTCAGAGAATCAACACTTACATTCGTATTTTAAATCACCTGCAGACAAAATCAAGTCAAGACCTACCAAGGCTTTCATAACAGTGAATGTACACATGGTATAGAGGAAGCATTGGAGCCTCAATACACATGTCCAGGGCAGGCTCTAAAACTAATTACCAGGAGAGAGTTACACACAGGAACTATAGTGGGGCGGATGGAATCCCCATGCGTTGTCATTGTTAGCTTCAGTTTTCAGTGAACCCAAACTTTTCAGGTCTGGAAATAAGAACTATTTTGATATTTTTACTTAGGTCAAAAAATACAGAAACGAGCAAATTGAGAAACTCTCTCTCTCTCTCTCTCTCTCTCTCTCTATATATATATATATATATATATATATGCATGCATGAGGTTGCTACTCACATTACTACAACCAAGTTTGGCCATATTGGTCTCTGTACTACCAGGCATAAGAACCACTTTAGAAAAACCAATCATTTTCTCAGTTGACTATTACTTTTACTAAGAATAGATACACCCATAGGTTTTGACAGATACATAGTAATTATGGAATGCTCACCCCCCGAACCCCTGGTAGCAAAAAAGTACTGAGCTGAGAATTCATTCCTGGAAACATGAAATGCGGCAAGTATTTGCTTGTGACCTAAGTAGCTCTTCAATAAAGCTATTTTAAAAACCAATACGCTCTACACAATCAGAAGGTGTGTAATTTTCAGTGTGTTTACACCCTGCCTTAAAAAAAAATATCCTGTATTCACAGAAATCCTAAACTGTTGTCCTGCCTGTTTTCTGAAATATGTTCTATTTCTTTTGAAGCGAAAGAATGACCTCTTTTGCAGGAACAATTTTCAGAGACAGCGTGTTTATCAAATGGTTTCTCTGCTTTCATAAAAACAATTTATTTTCACTGAACTCTTCAAGATAAGCATCAAAGCCAGGAAGAATGTACAATGAAGTTTATAATTACACTCCAGAAACAAATACGGGGTAGTTTTTATTTTGCTCAAGTGAAAACCCTTTTTTTTTTTTCCCCAAAGAGACAAAGGTAGTGATGGGGGAGGAGGTTTTTACAGGAGTGAAAAATCAGGAAGCTCAGAGTTTTCCCAGCAGGAGGGGCCCTGCAGTGTTGCCCACAAAAATCACTGCCGAACAATGAAAGCTGAGGGTCAGGACTCTCTTAGGGATGGGTGGGGGGTGGGGGTGTCCATTTTTTATTCTTCACCAAGGGGCAGCTAAAGAAGCATTAAGGAGAGAAAATTATTAAGCAGATATTAATTAAACCTTTTCATGACAGGTCTGTATACCATCACTCATATGTATTGCTCATAGTTGGAGCCTCTGATGACATCCTTTCTTTGATAGGCACCCCTTGTTTCTAGGCCTAATTCATAGGGCATGTTATTATTAATAACCTCAGAAAAGAATAAAATGGTCAAAATAACTGGGGGGAGAACGGAGTCTAATAGAGATTCTGTTTCTTAAGAAATGAGAAACAATTGCATTTGATCACAAAACAGCCAAGGACTAGCAGCAAAATAATCTCCCCTAATTTACATAGATCTGTGCGTGCCAAACAGATGAGTGTTTGCTTTTCGAGTAATAGCACAGGTGCATATCCTGCAGTGACGAAATCTCTAACTCATCAAACTGTTTCACCAGAGTGGGACATGCCCTCTTTTCTGGAACAGTTTCGAGCTTTCTCCCCAGCATTCCCACCACCTGTTTATAGAGTTCATCCTTGGGAGTACATGCATGCAATTAGAAACAAGAAAATGAAAATAAATGACCTTGTTTGTTCTTTATAACAAAGAAACTCGGCGAAATTAATGCTGTGGAGCTTGACCTCTTGACCCAGGAGAAAGAGCCACCTCATGGCTTTGTGAAGGATGAATAATACTCCAGCAGCTCCCCATTGTCCAGCCGGCCTGACTTTTAGATTGTCATTAAAGCCGCATATCCAAAATATTAAATGTTTTACAAGTTAGGTCAGAGGATTTGCACTTTTTTTTTTAAAGCATGTTTAAAGAAGTAAGGCTAGTTAGCAAAAGAGCTTGTCTTTTTAAAGCCAGCTGTAAAGTCATTTAGTTTTATCTACTCAGTGTGTCCTGTGTCAACAACTTGTTGAAGAAAAGGAAAATATTTAAAATTTTGAACTAGAGCTTTGGGAATTGAAAAATGCCTTTTTTTTTCTTACATTTTTTTTTTTACATTTATTTATTTTTGAGAGAGTGAGACGAAGTGAGAGTGGGGGAGGGGCAGAGAGAGAGGGAGACACAGAATCTGAAGCAGGCTCCAGGCTCCGAGCTGTCAGCACAGAGTCCGACGCGGGGCTGGAACTCATGAAATGTGAGATCATGACCTGGGCCGAAGTCGGACGTTCAACCGACTGAGCCACCCAGGTGCCCCCAAAAAAATGCCTTTTTAAAAAATTAATTTATGTATTCAAGAGAGAGACAGAGAGTGGGGGAGAGGGGCAGAGGGAGAAAGAGAAAGAATCTCAAGCAGGCTTTACTCTCAGCAAGGAGCCCGATGAAGGGCTCCATGCACGGCTCAATTCCATGCCCCTGGGATCATGACCTGAGTTGTGCACTGAAAGTCGTACTCTCATTCCCCCTCCAGTCCCCCAGCTCACCTCAGCCCACACAGTCCAGAAACCCAGGGCGGGCAGGACATGAAAACCATGATGGTGGCGGACTGAAACATCTTCAGGTAGAATCACTAGTAACAAGGGACACCCTCATAACTTGCGTGGCTGGTCCTAAGGCTGGCCTCTGCTACCACCTACTGCCTTCTTTTTCCCCTTTGGGATTCCTCCTTCCTTCATCCACAACACATTCCGTGAGTGTCCTGGATCCTTCTCATCCTTAAATTAAAATCTACAGGTAACTGGCTTTTTTCTCCTCAGGTTGTTCATTTGTCGTCCTACCTGCCCAATGCCACCATGTCTTCAACTCTTTTCTTTTTCCCCAGGAATACGTGACTGGTTGCTCAAGAAGGACTCTCTACTGTTCTTCAAAAAATACCTTTTTCGCTGGAAAATGAAGCCAGTGTCACGAGGTATGCAGACTGCCATGCAAACACTACCCTGACCAGGATTGGCCAACTCTCCTCACCTTTTCTTTTCCTTCTGATCCCCTGGGGTCTTTCATCATGTGTCCCTCCCCACCTTTCACTGGGGATGCTGCAGCCAGAAATCTGGAGAGATTACTACAAAGTCTTGTTGGTCATTCACATACCCACACAACAACAAAATTATGACCATTAAAGGTCCAACCTTCTGGTTAACATCTCTGGGAATGGCCAATTCTCAGGCCCAGAGAAAGCGGTTTTTGCATTTAATTGGTCTAAAGAAACCCACTCTGCAGTCCGAAGCCACTTGTTAGCTATTGTTGCCCTGAAAGATTAAGCTCTCGTAATCTGGAAACACCACCAAACGAGTTTCCACTGTTGTGCTTGAAGTCCCAAGTATTATAGCTGCTTTCAGCCTGTGATCCCTCCATCCTACCCAAAACTGAAACTCCTGTCAGTTATTGTTCAACAGATTCTTCCTCTACCTTTGTAAGTATGTGGCGCTAGGGTTCCAGAAATGTAAAAAGAAAAAGCGTGATCAATGTCTACCCTGAAGATTTTAAGACACGGGGAAAGTATTATAATAATGAAATTTTCTCCTCATGTCATGGGTGAAGCATTCCTTCCTTGATGGAGTCAGCAAACATTTATTTACAGGTATCCCAGATAACATGTTAGGATGTTGCGTAGAGGAAGGAGAGATCATTTACGATCAGGATGATCAGGGGAAGCTTCCTAGTGAAGACATTTCAAAGTAAAAAGCATTTAGGGGAGGCAAGGGGGATGAAAAAGTGCCCTAGGGGAAGAGAGGTTTCCAACACAGTTAACGAAAGAGAAGAGGTCATATGGGTGGTGGGGATATGAGGTCATATTGGCCGCTTCTTGGACTGATTATGCTACTGTAACAAACACCCCCTAATACGTTAGTGGGCTACCAGCACAAAGGGCTGTTGGTCACCCACATTTCTGCCTATCAAGAGCCAGCTGCCGCCCTGCTCCACACTTTCATCTCAGGACCGAGGCTGTCTTGTGGCAGAGGCAAAAGAGATCGTGAAAGCCTGCCGTGGTGTTCCCAAGTGTCTGCTCGCATCGCTCCCACCCATGACTCTGGTCAAAGCCAGTGAGATGGCCAAGCCTGATGCCAATGGGACAGAAAGGATGATCCCCCTGGCAGGGAATGGCCTGTATTTTCCAACAAGGCGGTCAGTGACACGGGAAGAGGTTTTGTTGTCATTGTGTTGGGTGTTTTTGAGAGACTTAGCGAAAGTCTGAAAACTAGTAAAATTGTTCAGCGGGAGCAGCGAGTGAGTGTGGAAGAGAAGGGCTTGGTGAGATGAGATGCCGGGAAGTTGCCCAGGGAACAGATGGCAGGAGACCGGAAGCACCATGGAGTCTTGAGGGCCAGGCAGCCGAGTTAGATTTGAGGGAGAATGACATGAAAAACATGGCTGCGTGCTCTGATCTCAAGTTTGCTTTAACTCATCTACAGCAGATTCATTCACATTTTACGAGTTTATACCCTGTGCCCGTTGAGGCACAATGTAGACATTTGCATTTGCATATGTATATTTTTTACATTTTAATCCTCATGACATCTCTCTGAGGGAGATCGTAATTCCCCTTCTTTTTTAGTTGAAGAAGTGGGCAAACAGGGGTTAAATGACTTGCTTAGGGACACAAAAGTGGCACATAGGAGCGGAGATGCAAATTGAGGTCTCTTCTTTCCACTGCATCACTGCAGGGCAAAGAAATAAAAGTGTCACCTTGCTTTACTACTGACCTGTTACTCCCTGTCTCTTCCTAATACCCACTGTCTGAGAGCGAGGTTAACATGAATCTTTTTCTCCTCAAGCAGAAGTTGTCATTAAAATGATGTTTCTATAACCACCCCTTGTTTAGTACAACTTCATAAGCGGATGAAGAAGAAACAAGTCTTTACCTGAGGTATTTATTATAAAATCCTGTGGCAGAGACAGTTGCTGTGTACTAAATGTCCACGTGCTGCTCCCCAGCCTCCGCCATGGATTCCCCAACCTGTCCTGCCAGTAGGTGAGCGGTCACATGGCCAGTTCTGGGCAGTGGACCCCCAGCAGACGTGTGTGTCTCTTCAAGGCTGAGACAACTAAAAGCTGGTACTCTTCCTACATCTTCTCCATGCACCTCTCTTGCCCTACTGTGGTGTGCTTGGTGGCCAGGCAGTCCAGATGCCACAGGTAGAAGACAGAGGAGGGCCATTCAAGCCTCAGAATGTACATGAGCAAAGATCTATCTCCATGGTGTTGAGCCATGAGATAGCAGCGTTTCCTAGTTACTGCAGCCTAGCCCACCCTGGTCAATACAGTTCCCCCTCACTTGAAATGGCACACACGGAAAGGCACCGTATCTGTTTTGCTCATTCCCTGATTTCTGTGGCTGAGTATAGGGCCTGCCACATGGCATAGGCTCAGTAGACATTGATGAAAGGAAAGCGAATGAATCCAAAATGGAGTCTGGTCTCTGTATGCTGTTTAGTTAATCTACCTGTGAATTGTTTTCCGAAATCAGTGGTGGATCAATCTTCCTGAAATATCTTTGCCTCCTATTAGATTAAGATTTTACTATATATTTTTCAATTTCATATTCTTCCCTCCCCCTAACATTCAAGGTCCCCATAATCTGACCTGGATGTCTATGCTTTTACTGCCTTATAGCTCTAATTTAAGCCATGTGACATGAGACCTTTAGCCATTTGAGCGACATTAAAAAAAGGATCTCTCTTTCAGCCACACATCTGTCAAAATTTTCCATGATAATCTTGTGCATATAATTGCTGTCTAGGAAATCTTGGTAAAAGAAACCTGGAAGACACTGTTGGTTACCTAGTCCAAATTCATTCTCCCTTCTCCTTGTGCAACCCTACCTCCATTTTATGTAGGTCCCACCATCCTCCACGGGGCCATATTCATTCAGGATGGATGCTATCGTGACAGACCCATTTTCATTGGCTGTTATGCTTTTTGGGCCCATGAGACATAAACAAGAGTGTAGCAGGGCTTCTGAGAAAGGTTTCCTTGCTGTTAAAAACAAACATTCAAAAAGACATAATAATTTTTTCTTCTAGGCAATATCATGTCTGGCAATGTTGCATCTATCTTGTCAACATGAGGGGATCCAGCCTCAGGTCAGAGCTGACATACCGACATGAGAATGGTGAAGCGGAAACATGCAAAGAACATAGATCCTTGACAATGTCATGAATCTCTGAAGTAACCAACCCCGGAGCTCTTTTCCTCCTGGTTTCTAGTGATGGGAAATAATACATATTCTTATCCTTGGATCCAATTAAGTCTAAGTCTTCTGTTCATACCATTAAAAGCCCTGAAACTCACTTGAACTTGCTGTAGTAGTTCACCAGGACTTCCATGCAATAAGTATATCACAGGCAGGGTGCTTAAACACCAGAAATATATTTTCTCACAGTTCTGGAAGGTAGAAGCCCCAGATCAGGGTGCTGGCAGATTTTGTTTCCCCAAGACCTCCTTCTTTGGCTTGCAGATGACCACTCTCCGGTGGCCTCATTCATCCTTGGTCTCTCTCTCCAGCCTAATGTCTTTTCTGAAGGACATCAGTCAGATTGGGTTAGGACCCACCCCCAATGCCTCATTTTAACTTCAATGCCTGTTAAAAGGCCCTGTCTCCAAACACAGTCACATTGTGAGGTACTGAGGGTTAGGGCTTCGGCATATGACTTTTGGAGGGAACAAAGTTGCAACACTCACTCAAGCCAAAAAAGGAGTTAATTTTAAAACTACAGAAAAACTCACAGAATCAAAGTACAGGTTATAAAGTTAGACACCTCATGGGAACTGGGAAGCCAACAGACAGCTACTCTCTTCATCTTTTTCCTTCTTTCTGGTTTCAAATTTCTGTTTCTCTCAGCATGTATGTTTTGGTTCTTTCTTTCTCCCTACAGATCAGCCCCTACTCTTCTGCTTATACATGGCCCATCATGGTAACCCCGTGATGGTGGCCCCAGACCCTAAATCATATGACCCTCCTGTTTAGCTCCTACAGCCAGCAGACTCAGACTTCAGGTCGTATATTTCTCTTCATTTTCTCCCAGTTTTATTTAGATGTAATTGGCATACAACATTGTATAAGTTGTGTGAGGTGTACAATATAATCACTTGATCTATGTGTATATTGCAGAATGGTTACCACAATAGGTTTACTTGCCATCCATCCCCTCACGTAGTTAATGTTTTTTCGCATGATGAGAACTTTTAAGATCTACTCCCTTATCAAGTCTTTACCAAGCTCTTGAGATAGAAAATTTGTTTGGCTCAGTTAGTTCACCCTTAGTCCAATCTAATGTGGCCAGGTACATAAGGGCTGGCTCTTAGGGGCTGTGACTAAGTTAGTTCACCAAGGAGAGGATTTGAATGGGAATGAAATAACTGGCAGCCCTAGTGGAATGAAGGAAATATGGATAACTTTATACTGTATCAGGTGGATTTGAAGTAGATGGAACGATCATGCCCAAGGGGTGTTGATTTATTATCGACAACCTGCAGAGAAGCCTTAAGTAAACTCTTGCTTTATTCCACCCTTGAGTCCGATTTTTTTCCCCAACATTTTAATAAGTAACTTAGATTAGGACATGGAGGCCTGCCTACTGAACTTTCAACTGATAAAATGATGGAAGTGTCGTTTCATATAGTTGGAGACAAAATTCAGACTCAAAATGATCATGAAAGACTGGGTAGAATGAATAGGACGAAAATTAGCTCAGCTTAGTATTGACTCCCAAATTTGGAGTCCAGTATTCGCTGGCAAAACAATGGGATGGAGTTTTCAAATTGAGTCCTTTTATAAATTGTAGCACTCTGTAAGTGTGTATCTTCTCTTCCCGAGAAGAAATTCCTTTTTAATTAGTTATGTGCTAAAGTTAGTTTGGTTAAGTAAATGTTTTCCTAAAGTTGGAGGGCTCCTACAATTTTGGTCTCCCTTTTATTTGCAGATCAAATGGATAACAAGGCCCAGTAAGTAATGTCAGTTTCCCACAGGTAACTCATCAACCTGGAAAATCCCTTAACTAAAAAGCCCCTCCATAATGAAGCTTACCAAGGGGAAAGTTGGTAAAATACAGCATAAGTCTAACCATGCTCTCTCTATATATAGGTGGATATTCTGTAAGCCCAGCTTTCCTAAATTAGGAAACAAACATAAAGACAAGCTCACTTTCCAGCTACTTTATCTATTATGCCATTTCTATTTCTTTAATTTTTTGAAAAGACCTTATTATTTTCCTCTTATATATGAATATATCCCACTGAAAACTGAAGTCCAATCATTATAAATATATGTAGTATGGAAAATGAAATACTGCATAATATGTAACCAATGTAAATAGGTGACTACTCCTTTTTCAGATGATATTCCTATGCATTCTGTTCTAACAACTTATCAATATTTTTATTTTAATGAATATAGGATCACCTACATATTCTTCTTTTTTTTAATGTTTATTTATTTTGAGAGTGAGAGAGACAGCATGAGCAGAGGAAGGGCAGAGAGAGAAGAGAGAGAATCCCAAGTGGGCTCCACACTGTCAGCATGGAGCCTGATGCAGGGCTTGATCCCATGAACTGTGAGATCATGACCTGAACTGAAATCAAGAGTTGGATGCTTATCTGACTGAGCCACCTAGGCACTCCACATATGTATTCTTCTTAAATTTATTTTCCTATGTAACCAGATATCTTAGGGCTTGTAATGGTAGACCTATTTGCTGTATACCAATTCATCAGCCAAGGACAACTAGAAAAGCCAGACAAAATATTTGATTAGGTTTGAAGGCATGAGAGGGCTACCAAGACTACAAGGACTTAAGTGGCTAAGATTCTTGAGAAAAGGCAAATACCAAACAGTGAGCTCAACATTCATCCTATTTCCCCCAAAGACTATTATCTGGTTCACAAGCAGTGGCTGAGGACAGAGAAGCTGAGCAATGCTTCTGGCAGTCTTACCAGACTAAGGGGGAAAATGGGAATTTAGAACCCAGTAAAGAAATGGCAGTGAATCAGAATAAACCAACCCTCACAAAGAATGAAGTCCAGTTTTGTTTTGTTTTGTTTTTTTTGAAGAGGTAAAATTTTCTTTGAAGTCCAGTTTTGAATAAACTCAATCTCTGATAGGATTAGGTGATTTGTCTCTACCCTGATTACTAGAGGTAAAAGCAAATCTTCTTTGTAAGAGAATAAAGTTACCCAGAGTCTCAAGTGATCTTAATTTTATATATACACAGTTGACCCTTGAACAACAAAGGTTTGAACTGTATGGATCCACTTATCTGTGGATTTTTTTTCAATAAATACAGTACAATGTAAATGTATTTTCTTAATAACATTTTCTTTTCTGTAGCTTACTTTATTGTAAGAATACAGTATAGAGTATATATAACATAAAAATATGCATTGATTGACTTTATGTTATTGGTAATGCCCCTGGTCAGTAGTAGGCTGTTTAGTAGTTACATTTGGGAGAATCAAAGTTATACATGGAGTTTTGACTGCATGGGGTTGGCACCCCGACCCCTCCATTGTTCAAAGGTCAACTTATGATATCTGGCATCTAATTCTAAACTAGCAGCCATCTTAGCAGACAAAACTACATGATTAAAAAAATAATTGAAAGAGGAACACTTAAGGGGTGTCCAGATACTGAATTTATTAGACTTGGGTTTTAAAATATCCATGATTAATACCTTAAAAAATAGACTCGCTGGGGCTCCTAGGTGGCTCAGTTGGTTAAGCGTCCAACTTCGGCTCAGGTCATGATCTCAAGATCCATGAATTCAGCCCCATGTCAGGCTCTGTGCTGACAGCTCAGAGCCTGGAGCTTGCTTTGGATTCTGTGTCTCACTCTATCTCTGCTCCTCCTCCATTCATTTTCTCTCCCCCCCCCATAAATAAATATTAAAAAAATTTTTTTTTAAGTTTTCAGAATATAATGTAGGACATGTCTTGTGTCTTGGGGGTAGGCTTTCTTAACATGACATAAATAAACACTATAAAAGAAAACATTGATACTTTAGACTTCATTAAAATGAAGAAATTGATCTTCATTAGAAGACATCCTTACGAGAGTGGGAAAGCAAATCACAGAGTGAAAAATGAACTAGAAATGCTAAAAAAGTCATATCCAGGATATATATAAATTCCTACAAATAGATAAGAAAAATAATAGAAAATGGGCTAACAATTTAAACAGGAACTTCACAAAGTGGGTACCCAAATGGCCAATAAACACATAGAAAAGTGTTTAAGTTTATTAGTCACTGGGGAAATGCACAGTAAAGCTACAAGTATCTACCACTGTATTTTAGCAGAATAGCTGAAAGAAAGAATAAGAAAGACTGTTAATGCCAAGTGAGGTGAGGATATGGAGCAAGCACAACTCTCACACTGCTGGTAGAATGTCAACTGGTAAAAAACACTTTAAAAACTCATTGACAGTGCATAGAGAATTGGATATGCACATGCCCTATGATCCAGGAATACCACTCAGAGATCTATTCCCACCAGAAATGAACACATACGTACACCAAAGATTATATCCAAGAATGTCCATAGTAGCATTATTTATAATTGCCAGCATTTGGAAACAATGGAATAGACAAAGTATTGTATATTTGTAAATTGAAATACTATACAAAAATGAAAATATAAAGTACTTCTACGTGTAACATCACAGACAAGTTTCACAAACATGATGTGGAATGGAAAAATCCAGACCCAAAGAAGTTTATACTGCATGATTCCATTTATATTAAGCTCAAAAAGTAAAGAAAACTAACCTATGATGTTAGACGCGAGAACAGTGGTTAACTTCAGGGATGAAGCAAGGGTAACAACTGGTAGGGAAAACAAGTGGAGTATCTGAGTTGATGGTAGCATTCTACCTTGTCATCTGGCTGGTGGTTGGGTATTGACTTTGTGTTAATTCGTCAAGCTTTAAATTTATATTCCTGCATTTTTCTGCAAGCATGCTATACTTCAAGAATTTTTTATTTTTAAGTTGTTTCTATACCCAACATGAGGCTCAAACGTGTAACCCTGAGATCAAGAGTCACATGCTTTACTAACTGAGCCAGCCACGCACCTTTTTCAATAATTTTTAAAATTCACTCTAAAGCTAGAGGAGTTACCAGAACAAAATATCCTAGTGCTCTTCTTACTTCATAGACTTCTGCTTCTAACACTTCATCTTATCAGGTTCTAAAGGTGATTCTGATGGGTGCATCTCCAACCACATACACACATCTACCAGTGAGAAGCGCTGACCTAATAGGAGAAATTCCAAGTTCCTTGCCACGGCATCTCTTACTGTGATCTCTCTTTGTGCTCTGGTACTTGTAGATTCCCAAATACTACACCAGGTAGTATTTATTTACGCTCTTCCCTCTGCCTGGGATATTCATTATCCACACCCTAACCTCTACACCACCCACCTCCAACCAGGCTCAGTGATCCTCAAGATATGGTGAGCACAAAAGTTATCTTAGGAGCATCTTAAAATGGCCATGCCATTGTAATCAGAGAATCTGATTAGATAAGCCCAGAATCTATATATTGACAGGTTACCAATGCACAGGCAACTTTGCCAGCCACTGACTTAGGTAGCACATTGGCTTCCAAATTTGTCTAATGATAAGAATCACCTGGGGTACTTTTTTTTTTTTTTTTTAAGATTTCCGGGTCCTTCTACTGGAGATTCTGGTCTAGCTGGTCTGAAATAGAGTCCAGGAATCTTTATTTTAACAAGTCCCAGGGAGAGTTCTCATGACCAGGCAATTTTGAATAATAGACAGAGGGCCTATCCTTTAGCATTTGGCTCAAAGTTTAGGAATCCTTTCTCAGCCCCGCCATCCAACACTGGACTACGTTACATTCTCATCAATCTTATGGCATCTTGGGATTCACCTACCATGGGAGAAATTAAATTTTATCATATATATATATATAGATAGATAGATAGATATAGATATCATGATTACATAGCCATTTTTCACCAGTTACTCAGAAGCTCTTTAGTACGTGAACTTATTGCACAGCTTTGTCAATAATAGTCATAGTCATACAACAAATATTTAGTGATATGAACTGATAAATTAATCCAAAATAATGGGTTTGGAATTTAACCCTAAATAATTTGTGTGCGATTAAATTTAAACCTAAATAATTTTGTGCAATTTAATTGATATTTCTGAAGACCCTACCTTCACCCAAGGAAACTAAGATGACTTAATGTGGCACCCAGACACTAAATTACACTTAAAAAGCCCTTTCCCTTTCTGTCTTCTTTTAGTCCTTCTTACGTCATGGAGGGTCTCAGCTCAGTGCTAACATGTCTTTCACACCATCCTACCATGACTGGATTTTCCTTTTTAGAAAAGGAAAGACCTCAAACTTGGACCATTGGCAGACTGCACCTTGGTATGTCTTCTCCATGGCTCTTAAGGAAGAGGACATAAACTCCTTACAAGGTTTGATGAAGCCTATGGACCCTGCATCAAAATAAGGTTGGTAAATGCATACAATACAATGCCTAGTTTTACAAAGGATGAAACACGTTGAAATAGTGTTCCATTCGCCATCCCCTTGGCACTAAGGTTTATGACCATTGTCCTCATATTTATGATTACTTTCTCCTTATGGGAAGTGATATTGGTTTCCATTTATAGTCATGACATACAATGTAGAGTTTAGATACATTTATTTAAATTACAGAGGAGACCTCACTTAGAGAAATACACTGAGTAAGAATGAGTAGGAGGTAAGACAGACACTATGAGAATGACTGCCATGATTGACTCAAGGATGCTGATGTACCCAACGAGGTGACGTTAATGGTGGTAATTCCAGGCTGGGGATGTCACCAGACCAGGCTTGGGGCACATCTCACCTGTCCATCAGTCAGTCAACATCTACTTATTGAGCAGGCCCACCACGTCCAAGACACCCCTCCAGCTATGGAGATAAGGCAATGAACAAGACAAATGACCTACTCTCAAGGTGTTTCTATTCCAGTGAGAGGATACAGACAGCAAGCAGAAAACAACGTCCAATAATAAGATAACTTTGGGTGCTGATATTTACCCCGGACAGTTACTGGGAAGGGAGTGACTTGGAGTACAAGTGGGAATAACGAGGGAGGGAGTCTTGCTTGGCCCCAAGCCTGGTCAGAAAACAACAGGCCCCCACTCCAGCACTGCCTGGAAAAATGCAGAGAGGCAGGTTGGGGTTTCTGGATCATTACCACGAGGAAAGGAATAAATGTGTGTTCTCTCTCTGTCCCTCCTCTTGACACCTGGGTAAATGGCTGTTTGCACAGGCACATCACCCAGCCGCTCCCTCAAAGGTAAACAGCTGCTTCCTGCCTCCCCTGCTAGCACAGATTGGGGCCCCCAAACCTTGTGTACCCAGGGGAGAGAGGAGGTATCCTCCATTCATGTTTTCATTAATGCATTCAAGCAAGATTTATTGAAAGCCTCCTAAGTACCGGGCACTTTGGTAGATGTCTGTCCACTCCACTTAGAATCCAGAGTTTGCCCAAGCTAGAAATGCTTCAGGGCCCCCAACGCCACCCCCTCATGGTACAGATGGGAACATCAAAATCTGGAGAGAGAAAGTGACTTGCCAAAGATGCTAAGCCAGGTCATTGTAGATTTCAAGCTAGTCAGCTCTGAAAAGTCCTTTGTCACTGCTGTCATTGTGTGCCACTTCTGAGGTTGTCCATCTTGGACAGTATTTGAATTGACTCTTCTAGTATGTTCTCCATTACCAAACTATCATGCCTTGGAGAGAAAGCAGAGGTTCCTTCAGTAAGTACATTGAAATGCCATCCCATTAGACATTCTGAAATCACCGCACGAACTACTTGGACTAGCTGAATTTGTCTTATGTTTATTTAACTTATTCTCCAGGGGACACTCCCCAATTCCAGTTTCTGTGTTGAAATCAGTACAGGCTATAGTTAGGGCAAGCATACGTTACATTTAACCAGACCTTTACTTTTCAACACTCACTGTATTTTCAATGGTTTCATTATTTTGTCAAGTTGGCAAGTGTTTACTGAATACCCACTGTGTGCCAGGCCCTGTGGGAAGGGCGGGGATTTAACAGTCAGCCAAAGACAAACATATCTCTGAACTAACCCTTGCTTTCACAGTTGAGTCTGGGAGGTAAGCAAGCATCAAGTAATTGCACTTATAAATCTAAATTTATCCCCATAGTAGATGCTTACACTAGTTTAGGTCCCTCAAGAAGCAGCCAGTAGGACAGGACTAAACATGCAGGAGATTTATTTGTGAGTGAGAATAGGGAGGAGGCTGGAGAAGACTGGGGGAGTCAGTCTTCAGATGGTGAAGCAGGTCTGGGGTGGAGAGAGACAGTGGTCTTGCTCTGTGGGGTGGTTCCCAGGGAATCCAGGCCACGCCAAAGTTACCCATCAGAAGAGTCTCATGTTCTGAAGAACAGACCTGCCTGAGAGTTCTTGCCATGCTCAGTGATGGGCTAGGGGCAGCCCTTGGGAAGTATGGCCCCAGCAGAGGGGTGGTGGTCAGGGCAGAGCAGCTGGGGTTATCAGTCAATTAGACTCCCCTCCACAAAAAGATCTAAGAAGTGCATTCTTGTGGCCATCACAATGCTACAAAAGATCAAACTCTGGTCATTATGGTAGATAAATTATAGGGACTTGAGCTTGTCTAGAAGAACAGAGATTCCTTGAGAAAATAGTCTTTGTGTTGAAGCGAAAGTGCAGTGTTCCAGGAGGAGGAGACAGCAGGTACAAAGGCCCTGTGGTAGAAGGCAGCATGGGCTCTTCAGACATCTAAAAGAAGGCCAGTGTAGCTGAGTAGAGAGTGAAACGTGAACCTGAAGAAATGGTTATTAGTTGGCAGCCACACAGACCTGTAAGCAAAGGATCTTGTTTTAAACACAGGGGAGAGGGCGGAGTGCCCTCCATATGCTGGATTTCCAGGTGGTTTAACTGCAGCGAGACCAGTGGGCATGGTGGGGTGGAGAGCCTAGGGCCTTGATGTCACACACTTTTGTGAGGATTAGAATAGAGGTTGCAGGGTCACTTGGGTGGTTCATTTGGTTGAGCAACTGACTCTTGATTTCGACTCAGGTCATGATCTCTGAGTCGTGGGATCAAGCCCTAATACTGAGTGTGAAGCCTGCTTAAGATTCTCTCTCTCCCTCTGCCCCTCTCACCCACTCGTGTGCTCTCTCTCTCTCTCACTCTAAAATAAAATAATTAATAATAATAATAATAATAATAAAAATAATAAAAGAATAGAAGTTATAGGCTAGTGGCCCTCCTAACAAATATAACCTAAAGACATGCTTAATTTGGCCCAGACACAAGTTGTAAATTTTTTCAATTTGTTACTTACATTCAAAATTTGGGCAATGCTATGTATAAATCTGGATTACCAAGTTCTGTTACTAAAGCAAATCTAGCAACACCAGGCCCACTTTCCTGCCTGCAGACAATTATCTGGTAAAGAGCAGAGGTCACCTTCTTGATGCAGGGCCTATAACATGGTAGTTGATCAATTAATATTTACTGATTGGGTGAATCAGTGAATGACAAGACAGAGACCTGTAGGTCAGCATGGACTGTGGTAAAGAAACCCCTCTTAGCCTAAAAGAGAATGTGGTTTAAGACTAAATCCAGGGTGTGCTGGTAAATGTTTAACAAGCAACTCTTTGGGGAGAAAAAAAAGTCCTGAATTGTAGTGTTTCTCAAGTTTTGTGCTACAGATATTCCCAGCACGTCCAATTTCAAGCTACCAACATGATGTCACCAAACGTGGAGTTGAAGATGCGCACAAGCAGGTCTCATGTGATGGTTCGAGCCAGCTCCAGCACACCACTTACATTGGGCTAGAATTACTACATCTCTGAACTAATGACCTTCTGGAACAGTGCCCAGAACATAGCAGGTACTCAATACATGTTTGTCAAACCAGGAACTGAATGGGCAGAAGCCTACAGAGGGGAACTTCATGGAGGGCATGAAAGATAAGGAGGGGGATAAAGAATTGGGGCCGGCTCAGGGACCACGAGTCAGGGAAATGCTGTCATTCTTTTGACTGTTAGTTAACCTTTCAGATTTTCAGATCTTTCATCGGCCAAATGAAGGAGAAGTTTCGGGTGATCTCTGTAAATCCTCTTACAATTCCATGATGTGAATTACGGATGTGCCGCCATTGCTAAAAATTATAATCACATTTTCAAACAAAATGTCACAAATCCCATCAAAAGGATGTACATCTGTTGGGATCCCTGATCCCCTAACTAGTTAGTTTCCCCTGAAGTCCCTTGTAGTTTCAGATTTGTGACCCCCAATGAACCACATTTCCCTATGTCTGCACCCTTGTGAAGTCCCTTGTCCTTGAATCATGGCTGGGTCCATGATGTGGTCCAACCAATAGAATGCAGCAGAGGTGAAGACAGGCCAGTTTCTGGCCTAAGCATTAAGAAGGCTGACAGCTTCCAGAGCCCTGAAGAGCCACATAAAAAGCCCAGTCTCCCTCCCCTGCTGGAGTGACCATGTAGAGAGGCCATGAGAGCTCTTGAGGAAAGAGAGAGACCCTGAAATGGCATGGAATGACAGCAAGGGACCCAGCCATCCCAGCCCCAAATCCACCTGCCAAGCTGGATGCATCCACAGGGACAACCACAGGCAAGACCAGAAGTATTACCCAGGTGGGCCCAGTTTAAATTGTAGAATTGTGAGCAAATAAAAGAGTTATTTCAAGGTTTTAGATCATGTTAGGGTCTAGGTGATGTTAAAGGAGTAAGATTACTTAAAAGGCATTGAAACTGATGCATACACTGGAAAACTAGCCCCACTATTAAAGGAATAGGGCAAGTCTGGGTTTACTGACACGAGACGACCACCAAGATTTACTCTCACATGAGAAAGCAACATTCAGAAGAATCCATAGAGTACAGTGCAGGATTCCACCTGTCCTATAGGAAGTTAGGCATGTGTACCTGTGTGTGAGCGTGTGTGCACGAACGTGAGCCTGTGCGCACGAACGTGAGTGCGTGTGACTGTTAATGCATAGAACGTTTCTGGAAAGATGCATAAGAAACTAGTAACAGATGAGTAGACTTAAGATGGGGGAGAGAGACTTGCTTTCACTATCCATCCTTCTGCACGTATTTTTTTTTTACCATGTTCCCATTTATTACCTATTCAAATCATTGAAATAACATTTTGACAGAAATGAAATGCAAAAGGGAGATCTACTAACATAATGTTGCAGATAACAAGCTGCAACACTCTGGTAACACACTATTCTGTTAACATTGATGATTTACGTCTTTAAATTTTACTCAGAAATAGCGTACAAGAATATAGGAAAAAAATAAAGACCTATCTGGCTAGTGCACACCCTTGTCACTCTTCCATCAGAATGGGAGACCTTGATAGGGAAGGGGTTCTTATCATGGGAGAAGGTCTCAGGTACCCTAGTGCCTCAGGTTGGGTCTCCCAAGAAGCAGATCCAGAGTCAAGGATTTCAGTGGAAATCATTTATTTGGGAGGTGATTCCAAGAAGCACCAGAACAGGAGTGAGGAAATGAGACAAGGAGGGAAAGGGACTCAATAAGACACAGGTCAGTGGTTAGCACTGCAGGCATCTGGGGCTCAGTCCCACGGGGGACCTCTGAGACACAGGGTAGAATGTGTTTCAGAGTCGTCCCACCCAAAGAGGGAGGAATCAGAAGGGTTTATCCTCTGCCCTCTGGGGCATCGGTTCTCCAGTGCATCCAGCCTTCCCTACGTGTAGGCTGAGATGCAGGAGAAAGTGCTGGTGGTAGGAAGTCGTCAGCAGATAGAGGAAGTGAGTGCTAAGGGGACACAGGCAGGGGGCTGAGAGCTTTGGCTAACCTAGAAAGCAAAGCTTGTGGCAAAAACTTAGGAGGCAGCAAAGGAGAGAAGTCATACAGGGAAGTGCATTACTTCCTGTCAAGATGATTGCTTTGTCTTACTGGATGTCTTCTTGGAGACCATGGGAAGCTGCCTTGTCTCCACACCATCCCTCTGCAAGGAGGAAAGAAAGTGCCTAGTGGGGGTCATGGTGGTCATGGTGGTCATGGTGGTCTTGCACTTTAATGACAATAGGAAGGTCCTGGGGCGGGAGATGGGATGTGCATAATGTGGGGGGTGGGGAGAGGAAATGCCTGATAGTCCTGAATCTGGAGCTACTGCCGAAGGGGTAGCTCAGCATGTGTAACACAGCACAAGCTGTAGGAGCCTGGCTTCATATAGGAGCAGTACATGTCTAGGTTGGGGCTATCCAACTGCTGGCAAGGCCAGGTTGGATTTGGTGTGGTGCACAATGCCTCTGGTCCGCAAGACAGTGAGAAAGACGGTGTCAAGTCCAGGGGAAGTGTCCTGATAAGACACATCATCATAGATTACATTGTACCAAATTACACTACTCATCAATGATAAATTTCATAAAAATTTTTAAAGATACATTTGCCAGACTGGAGATATTATTCCAATGTTGCTTCCTGACAGTTAGATGGTACAAATTATTAAACAATGTTGATAAGCACACAGAAAAGAAAGAACTAATTACTAAGACCCCTTATCAGTTCTCCAAGAGCAGATCCTGCTGTTCCAACCAATTTCCATTTTTGATAAAGTTACTTCACTGATATATACTGTTATAAGCAAGGCCATGTCACTCATAATATTCTTGTGGACAACATGTCAAAACACAGACAGGATGACGATATAGTTGAAAAGGGATTTGTTACTCAATTTCAACCAACCTACTCATATTCATCCTGGAAGTCTCTAGAGATATGCCATTAGGTTCTTGTTTTTACCACTGTTGTGTTTAATATTTGTTCTTGTGATGATTTGGAGGAGGACATAGCAGGCATACTTACCAAATTTATGGATGGCCTAAGTAGGAAAGGAACAGTTGATATGTTTGATGACAGAATAAGGATTCAAATTGTATTGACAGGCCAGGTTGTTAGGTCAGGAACAGCCATATACAATTTAAGAGTAATAGAATCTGTATATTAAATACATCCAAAAAAAAACGTCAACTGTGTAAGTATAGGTTCAGAGAGCCAGACTGACAGTGATTGACTCAGAAAAGGTCAGAGGGTTAATCAACCCAAAGCTCCAGATGATCCAACAACAGAAGTTTTTGTTTTTTTTTTAATTTTTTTTTATTTAAAGCAATTTTACGTGTGGTAATAAAGTATTATTTTCAGTTGAAGGGCAGTGATAATCCTAATAGGTTCTGCAAGGAGCACATTACATCTGGAGCACCGTGTGCTCAGTTCTGGGTGAAAGAGTAAGCAATTACATTCAGGAAGGTTTGGAACGCACGCCACCCAAGAAATGGTTATCGGCACTGGGATATATGAGAACAAAATGGTAATATTTGGGGGGGAATAATAGTGACCTCCATCTATTTGAAGAGCATTCTGGTGTGAAGGGAGCAAACCTGTTCTTTGTCGCTGTATGTCTTAGTCAGCCGTTGCCACATGAGTGCTTATTAACCACATCTGTTTACTTCTTGCAGCTCTACAGGTGAGCTGGACTTTGATCTGATGAGGTCTCTGTTGCGCTTGGATCAAGGTCATGGTTTGGGTCAGTTTCGTCCCATGTGTTTCTTTTTCTTTGGAAATCAGTAGGTGCCCCTGGGAATATTTTCCTCATCGTGATTGAAGAGTACAAAAGTGCTTTCCCAAATGGACACACACATTAAGAGCCTCTGCTGGCATTACATCCACCAACATCCCAATTGCTCGAATCAAGCCATCTCAAAGTCAAGGGTCAGGAAAATATACTTTATTCACTATGAGACTGTGGGAAGGGGCTGAATGCATTAACATTACAGAGTAGTAGAACCAATAATTCAACTCATCTCACCCCAGACTAGTAGAGTAAAACGAGGGTCAGTGGGCTAAAGCTTTAAAAAGATTGATTCTGGTATGATGTAATAAAAAACTGGATGATCATTGAAACTGTCTAATAATAGATTCCAACCAGTGAAGTCTTTGTGCCAGAAGAGGTTAGACAGAGTCCAAGGGCTCACTTCCCAGGAGTGGCATAGACAGCATTCCAGTATCATTTAGAAAGTGAGACACTGGGGCGCCTGGGTGGCGCAGTCGGTTAAGCGGCCGACTTCAGCCAGGTCACGATCTCGAGGTCCGTGAGTTCGAGCCCCGCGTCGGGCTCTGGGCTGCTGGCTCGGAGCCTGGAGCCTGTTTCCGATTCTGTGTCTCCCTCCCTCTCTGCCCCTCCCCTGTTCATGCTCTGTCTCTCTCTGTCCCAAAAATAAATAAACGTTGAAAAGAAAAAAAAAAAAAAAAAAAGAAAGCGAGACACTGTGCCAATAGGTATCCATCCGCCTCTAGCATCCTACAGCTTCGTGATTCTGTTCTACCCCACACCATTCTCTCCCGACTCTGACATCCTAAGGCTATTTCTCTCTGTGCTGGCACCTGGGGAGCTTAATTACATATGGCACATTTGTTTTCCCGAGAGTTTCACAAGTAACCCTTGACATCCTCACTACTCTGGAAACATTTCAGGGACCAGGCTGGGTCTTAAACTTCTCTTTCATCATCTCTAGCAACTAGCTCGGTCTTGGGCGCCAAGTCCTTAGCGTGGCACTAAACCACCACCCAATACCCAGTCCAGCCCCAAACCATCTCTCCAGCCTCATCGCCTACTTTTCATGCCTTGTGATGCAGCCAAGGTGAGCTACTTGAGCATCCCCATACACAGCCTGTGCTCCTCAGGGCTTTGCTCCCTCGGGTACCATTTTCTTTTATCCTCATAGGCTCAGATCCTACCCATCCCACCCAGGTCAGACCAAATGCTACCTTCTCCCAAATGTTTTCACTGCTAATCCGCCCAGAAAGAAGTCTTTTCCTCTTCTGAATAGCGGGAACACGTCTCACGATGCTTAAGCTTTTCAGGGGATAGACAAGTGGTTCTGAACCCTAACCTTATTAGGATGATTTGGGAATATTTAAAACACACATAACCTGGTCCCATTCCGGGGTAGTCTCATTTTATTGGTCTGGTAATAGAAATGCCAACTAGCAATGGGAAGGCAACAAAAACCTTTAGTTTACTGACAGAGCAAGGTATATGGAAACAAGTGGCTCCAGGATTGGCACAGCAGTTTAATGATGTCACTGAGAACTTAGGCTCATTCTTTCTTCCTGATCTGCCATTCTCAATGTATCAGCAATGTCTCCCCTCATGGCTGCAGGACAGCTGCTGTGGCTCCAGGCATCACATCTTCATACCCACCATACCAAACAGGAACCAAGAAGGGTTCTTCTCACATACCCCCTCTTGCCAGAGCAAGAGAGCCTAGGAGTTTCCTGCAGACATTTGCTTACATCTCCTGGCTAAAACTGGGACACACACCCATCCATGGCCTATCACTGGCAAAGGAGAATGGGTTGTCCAGATTGCTTGAGGCCAAACACAATCCATTGTTAGAGCTAGACTGTCCTCAACAAAACCTAGGCTCTGAGCTGGGAAGCAAGAAAGAAGGAGGAAGAGAGGTCCCAGAAGGACAGTAAGCTTGCTGAAGGAGGCAACATGGCCGTGTGCACAGAAGCTTTACCAGTCTTCAGAGATGCTCTGTAGTCACTTGCCAAATACCTGACCCCTCTCTCTCCAAACCATCGTCTCAAATGCTATTTTTATCCATTTGTAACGCATGCAGTCTCCATTGCTCTACTTATTTTGGCTTCCTGGGACCCATTTCCCAGGATCCCCAAATATAAGTCAGGTTTTCACTGAGGCCTGCAGAGGCCTCAGAGCTGTAGAAACCATATAAGTATGTGCTAATGGGTTAGGTTCCTAGAAAATGTATTATCTGTGAAGGAAGCGTGGATTAAGCATAGATGAAGCAAGGATTTTGTCTTCCTTTTTATCAGTTGCCATGGGGCGGGATGGGGAGTATGTCAGACAAACCAGGGGTCAAGTACAAGTTCCACTATTTACTGCCTGTGCAACCTTGGGCAAATTATCTAACCTCTCTGAGCCGTGATTTCCTCACGTGTAAAACATGGCCCTTCTCCCCAGCGCGCTACGTGAACGACACCGATAATAACGGCAACAATGCCCACCACTTTGTGGGGGCCCATTCCATGGTGGGCACTATTCTAGGTGTTTCATACACATTATTATTTCTTATGTTCACAAAAACACAATGAAGTCGGGGCTTACATTGTTCCTGAGGCTCAGAGAGGTTGAGGGACTTGCCCAAAGTTCCACAGCTAATGAGTGACGGTTGAGGCGTTTGACTTCAAAGCCAGTTCTGAAGCATATCAATTGCTCAGTATCTCTTGGTTTCCTTTCTCCTTTTCTCCTATTTGAGAATAGCTATTTGAATAGCTATTTGACGCTATTCCAAAGTCATTGGAACGGTTGTTGTAGGCACTTTTTTAAAAAATGTTTATTTATTTATTTTGAGAGAGAGAGAAAGAAGAGAATGTGGAGAAAGTGGAGGAGGGGGGAGAGGGGAGAGAGAGAATCCCAAGTGGGCTCCGCACTGTCAGAGTGGAACCCAACTCGGGGCCTGATCCCACGAACCGCGAGATCCCGACCTGAGCTAAAGTCAAGACTCAAACACTCAACCAACTGAGCCACCCAGGCGCCCCATTGTAGGCATTTCTTACCCTAATTCCACAACTCATTATTCTCCTGTCTGTTCTCTGTTTGGTTCCCGGGTAAATGCTTAGTATTTTTTTAAGTGCCCTCATTAATAAATAAATGGTCTTTTGGACCATCCTGCCTTAACCTAGGTTCAGAGGAAGCAGAAGATAGGTAGGGAGACAGACGAATGAACTCCAATATCCTTTTTAGCTTTTATTCTGTGTTCACTTCCAGATGCCATGTCCCTCTGTGAATTCCCACCTCTCTGTGTCTCGTTTCCTGGAGAGTGCCAGTCTGTTTTCACTTCCCCTTTAAAATATCCGTGGATCTTTGTGCCCCCCGGTCACTTGGGCTGTACTGCACTGGGCCTCACTAATGGCACAGTATCCTTTTCATAATAGGGCATCCAAAATGGCACAGTAGACTTTTGTGCCCGGCCAGAATCGCTGCATTGATTGCAGATACCAAGCACTGTTCTATCGGATACCCTCATTTTCTCTTTTCAGGAAGGAGTGGAGTCAGCTTTCATCCTGCCTCTGATGAACTAGGGGCTTATTTTCTCTACGTCTTCTGGCTGCTCTTTTCCAGTCCCTGCCGGTTTCCATGTCTGCGTGATATCAATTGACCGGGGTGCCCCCACCCAGGACTGGGGCATGGGTGGATAGACAGTTGGCATTCTCCCCAAAGTTCCATTCTGCATATATTTCCCAAAACCTGTTGGCTTCCTACCCACCTGCTCTCTTCCACAGGTTGAGTCCAATGGACATATCACTCTCTTTCTTCTGTGCTTACAGTCTCACCTGCTTTTCATAGAGGAGCCACTCTTATTGCTATGGTGAATATTCACATTGTGGGCAATTTAGCTCGAATCTGTAGTGACCACAGAACATGCTCCAGAAATGTAAAAAGAATAGTATAATAATAATAATAAAAACCTCCGATGTGACCTTTTTCTTGAAATATGAGCATAGTGACGAAATTTGAGAGGAGAGAGTCTGAAAATAGGTTAATTGCAGTTTGATTGTATATAATAACAGCTATCATTGATTGAGCCCATAATAATAATGCCAGGCACTCTCCCAAACATGCTCTATACATTATAACATTTAATCTATATAACAAGACTCATAGGAACGTATTATTATCACCCCAGATTTACAGAGAAAATTAAGGCTAAAACCAGTTAAGTAATTTGCCTAATACCAGGCAGCTAGTAAGTATCAAAGGAGGGATTTGAACCCAGACTTTGGCTGATTTCCAAGTCCATGAGCTTAGCTACTGTTACCCGACTTTGCTTGCTTTTTGCTCCATGCACCACCTCTCTGATGTTTCCGTATTTGCTTTCTGGTTAATGTTTACTCCCTCCTCCCTAGTACACCATGTCAAGGGTGTGGCATGGGTGTTTTGCTTCCTGAATGTTCGTTACTTATTTTAAACTGGCTTTATCCCTTCCAAAGGGACATTAAAAGTGACAGCCTAAGATGAGTGGAGAACTGAGAGCTGACTCCAGTACACTATTGGCTACTATTTAGGATTTTGATTATATTGTTGAAGTTTATTTGATGGCAAAGTAGCCCAAACATGATCTATCCTTCAGACAACCCCAAAGGATTTGTAGGAACCCCCCAAACACACAGAAAGAGTCACTGGGGATAAATGGATTAAGGAAAGGCCCTGACTCACAGGAATATTGGTGCAGGGGGTGCATTTTTTTTTTTTTTTTTCTATTGCAAACTCAGTGTGGTAGAGGGAATGTGGGTTTTAAAGTCAGACCCAGGCTTGTGGGATGACCTTGGGCAGCATTTTGGACATTTTTGGCCCACCTCCGATTCCTCAGTAGGGAAATGCAGATAACAAATGCCCTCCTAGGAATATTTTGTGGATTTAAAGGTTTTGTCTATAAAGTACCCAGGAGATACCTGGCACATTGTAGATGTTCCCCAAACCAGAACAACAATTCTGAGAGACTTAGCTTGGTTCGCTCTGAAATCCCAAGTGATCTGGGGTTCCCTCTGACCGTCGTTTCTAAGCCAGTGTGTGAAACTGTGCTTGTTAGTTCCATGACTGATTCAGTATCCTAACTTGGGAAGTACAACTCAGCATCCCACTCTGCCTTTTATGTATTTGGGTAAGAACCACCGAGAAATCCATGCAGTGTCTTGAAAAGCTCAAATGCCATTAGATAATTCTTTGTTTTCATAGTAAAAAGAAAAGAAGGAAGGGAGGGAAGAAAAAGAGAAAAGAATCCAGGACTGCTGTTTCGAAATTTGCAAAGTGAGTACGATTGGTGTTTGGTACTTTTTAATCTTTCCTTTTCCCTGCCCCCCCCTTTTTTTTTTCTCTCTTAAGAAGAAAAAGAGGAGGCGGGGGGAGTGTAATAGGGTCCCCCTTTCCTCCACCCAGAGAGAGAGAGAGGGGGAGAGAGGGGACGGGGAGGGGAGAGAGTGAGACTCACCCCTCCCATTCTCCCTCCAGTTATGCCAGGGAAAATTTCTTGCTTTGCTTTTATGCCAACAGGCCACACCACCACAGTTTCCTCATCTGTTGAAATGGGTTTAGTAGCAGCTGCCCAGCACACCTGCCAAGCTGTTAGAGGAACCAAATGGACAATGTAGTGGGGAAACAGCTAGTATTCAAATTGAGACGGAGAGACTTCCTGGTAGAGGGGAAGGAGCACCCGGCAGGAGGGAGCAAACCCGAGTTTGATTCAGCCCTTGACAATGGCAGCATTGTGACTGTGGGCGCGTCACCTTCCCTCCCTGCAGCTCAGGTTCCTCATCTTGCAATGTGCTGAGCAGGAACCTGGCACCTGTGCCTCCCCGGGTGGAAGAATCCCGGAGCTCCCATGTGTGAAGACACCTTGAAAATGGTGTGTGCAGGACATGGTGTTTCTGCCACTAGCTGCACTCAGTGTCAGGTTGGGCTGGCTTTTTGTTTCGCCTTGTTTTTAGGCTTTCTCACACAGAGAAGGCAAGGCTTAGAAATCCTCTGTCCAGGGGCTCCTGAGTGGCTCAGTCGGTTAAGCGTCCGGCTTCGGCTCGGGTCACGATCTCATGGCTCGGTTCGTGAGTTCGAGCCCCGCGTCTGGCTCTGGGCTGACGGCTTGGAGCCTGGAGCCCGCTTCAGAGTCTGTGTCTCCCTCTGTCCGTCCCTCCACTGCTTGCACTCTGTCTCTCGCATTGTCTCAAAAATAAACATTAAAATTAAAAAAAAAAAGAAATCCTCTATCCATATGCACTTTTAGGAGCTTCTGAGGTGCCTGTGGGTTCTGTCTTTTCTCTAGCCTCTAACAAACCCAGGAGCAGGGTGGGGGTAAGACCAAGTGACTGTGAGCTCTGGGTGGTGAACGCATGCTCCATCTAGAAGAGGCAAAGGAACTCAGTGCCAACAGACAACTAGCATGAAGACTGTAGGTCCCGTGTGACCGGATCTATTTTTTTCAAGGAAGGCCAATAGTCTTGAAATTTTTTTTTTTTAATGTAAAATCTACTATCTGCAAAGTATAGGCTCAAAAATACAGTAAAACCTTGGATTGCGGGTAACTTGTTCTGCGAGCATTCCTCAAGACGAGCAAACATTTCCAATCAATTTTAACTTGATAAACCAGCAGTGTCTTGCAATACGAGTAGTAGGTGGCACCGAACATCACAGGATCCCAACTGAGCCAACGGTTCTTGAAATTCGCTTTGATAGGCAAGTGCTTTGGATTTCAAGCAAGTCTCCAGAACGAACTATGCTGACAAACCAAGGTTTTACTGTAATTGTAAACAGTTGTAAATAAACTTTATCTTTTAAAAAGCCTGAAGCCCTGATCTAATGCATCTGTCCTGTGGTTACAATTTGGGGGCTGAAATCTAGAGAGAAGAAGGCGGCTATTTGGCTGGTCAGCGACAGAAACCCAGGGCTGGGACTGCCGCCCTTGAACAAGGCGTCTTTCATTTTTTGCTGACCGTACAGCCAGGTCTCTGGATTCCCTGGACAGTGCTTGTTCTACCACACGGGGCTTCCTTTTCCAGAAAGGAAATAAAAGAAGCAAGAGACAAAGGGACAAGAAAAGGGGAGAAGGTGCTAGGGAAGGAAAGGTAAGAGATAAGGAAGCTCCTCCATAAGCACCACCCTGAGTGCCCAGCATGTCTTTTGGTGGAACCCGGGCTAGCCCTCCTTCTCCCACTTGTTCCAGCACCCCCACACGCCCTGGGCAGGGTGTGGCTGTTGTCCTCGTGCACACGCACGCAACCCCCAAAGTCCAACTTGTGGGACACCGTGGGGCTGTGTTGTTAATCTCAGGGGGCTGATGGAAGGGTTTTCAAGAAAGTGTCGGAGGGGTGGCTTCTGACAGCCTGGCAGGCTCCACTGCATCAAGGTGGTCTGGCCAGTGTGCCAGGTGAAAGGGAAGAAGATTATAAAGCACTTTGGATATTATCAAAGTTGGTTAGGAAATAGCAACCACCTCGCCTCATTATGTCACATCCGTGATAGGGGGGTGGGGTGGGGGGAGGGTCCGTGATTTCCTTAATGACCTTCCTTTCTTGCCTGGCCCTTGACCCCTCTGCCTGCTCTGAGGCAAGTCAGGGGGTGCTACTCTCTTGGATGTCCTTCCTTCCTTGCTTGCTCTCTGCTGCGGTGGCGCCGGGTGAAAAACGCATCTTGGAGCCATGGCTTGGGGGGGTCTGGTGTGCACGTGCCTCTGTCTGAACCCTGACTCTCCACCCACCAGCTGTGCAAGTTCACTTCTCTGAACCTCACTCTCCTGAGCTCTAGGATGGGGTGAACAACGCATACCACTCAGCCCCAGAGAGGAAGTCGACACAACGGAACGAAAGTAAGACCGTGAACTGGAGGATGGGACGCAGGTGATGGAGTCGATAAATGGCGGTGATAGTTGGGGGAGCTGTGGTCTCCAGAGCTTCTAGATTCGAACTGGAAAGTTGTGAGGGGCAGTCCAGCACAGCACCCCAAGGGAAGGTCTCGGGTGCCAGGCTGTAAGTTTGAATACCCTGATGCTACCATTTCAGCGAGTTGCTCAACACCCCAGTGCCTTCCCTTCCTCATGTATGAGGTGTAGATAACGGTACCTACCCGTGGCGTTGTCATAAAGACTGAGGGGGCTGACCTCGCGGTGTGCTTAGCATTACATCCACCGAGAGGGCTGAATGGATGATAAATATTCGTGTCCAGGCGGGCACTACGGAACACAGATGCGTGAGCTCAGCATACATCTTTGTCGTTGTAGGCACAGGAGTCCCCCCTTACATGTGGGGGGTACGTTCCAGGCCCCTCAATGGATGCCTGAAACCAAAGATAGTACCAGACTGCAAATATCCTGTGTTTTCTTCCTGTACATATATATCTATGACAGAGTGTGATTCACAAATTAGGCACAGTAAGGGATTCACAACAATAACTAATTATAAGGTAGGATAATTCTAACAATTTACCGTCCTAAAAGTGATGGGAATGTGGTCTCTCTCTCTATCTCAACATATCCTCTTTCACTGCACTCACCTTTCTGCGTCTTGCCATGACGTGAGACAATGAAATGCCTAGGTGACAAGATGCAGTGAGGTGAATGACCTGGGCACGTGACCCGATGCAGCATCACCACCGACCTTCTGAATCTGCGTCAAAAGGAGCACCGTCTGCTTCTGAACCGCAGCTGGCCACGGGTAGCTCCGAAAGCGAGTGCGGAGAGGTCGGGGGGACTACCGTACGATCTAGGCAGAGGCTAGCGGGCAAAGCTCCAGCAGAGGCTGCCAGGATGCACCCTGCCATCCTCTCGAGCTTTAGCCTCGTGTCTCGTGTGCATTGCAATGGCCCACCTGCCAATTGCCGTCGTCTGCATCTCACCTGAGATCCTTCTCGGGCACCCAGAGCCTGTCCCGCCCCCGTGTGCAGCTGGGCACACATCCCAGAGAATCAATGCCTCCCCGCCCCCCGCCAGCCCACCACCACCCAAGGAATAACCCTCAGCCAGTGATTGACAAGAGCATCTGTATAAATAGCCACCTGCTTCCTCTTCCTCGGTGGCATAACTCCGTGGTGCTTGTTCTGCAGTGGCTTCTGGAGTTCCCCAACTGCCCACTGGCTTGATGACACATCGTTCATTGATCGTCCTTCTGCCTCGTCTCAATTCCTCATTCCCCTCCTGGTGTGCGCCGGGATCATCTCCAAAGAAGTCACTTGCACTTGAATCCTAGTCCTAGGAACCAAATTATGATAGATACAAATCGAGGAGCCAAGCCGAATATCCTAAAGTGTGATGATGTCTGTATAGGCTGCAGATGCCAGGAATCCGTGGCCAGGACCTGGAGAGAGAGCCTCTCTGCCCTGGTTTCTCATAGCGGGAAACTGCCCGACACCTCAAGACCGATACCTGCGCTCCATGAATCTGCCTGCGGGTCCTTGTTTGGGAGCAGGCTTCCTTAGCAATGTCCCTGGAGGCTGGGGACCATGGGGGTGGCTGATGCAAGAAGCCAGGATTGTGTCTGTAGGCTGGGACCACATCCCAGCTGTGGGCATCTCAATGTAAACACGGCATCTGAACAAGAGGAAGCACACTCCATGCAGGCAGATTGGAGTTTTCTCTTCGTTCCTTTTCCTTCTTCTTCCTTTTAATGGGATGGAATGTCAAAACGCCAGTCTTTGGCCCCTTTTCTGTAAAACAATAAGCATTAAAAAAATAATAGTAATAATTAGAACAGTAAACCCAGCCGAGAGAAGTCCGTCTGAGGCAAATGAGAAGCTATATATAAGATGCCCTCCCAGACCAGATAAGGAGCCCGTGAGTGGAAAATCGAATTTAGAAGTGCTGCTTCTGAACTGGGTAATTGGTGTGTGAATAAATCAAATTCTAGTGCAAGTTTCTATGCAAAATAAAAACACAGAAAGAGAAGAGGGGGGGGAACCCCACGCAAGACACTCAGAGTCAGTGCTGACACTCAAGCGTTCCCCAGAGTCAGTGACTGCATTCCAGAGATACATCTGCCTTCTCTGCAAAGTTGCCCACACCAAAGGAACACGCTCTGGGTTGTGGCATTTTGCCTCCACACTGACCGGGAGTTTGAAAATATAATAGGAGACCAGAGTGTGGCTGCACAGGCCCTAGAAAGAGCAAGGAGATTTAAGAGCAGGCTTTCCTTCAAAAAAATTTGGTTTTTGTAACAAATCAGGGCCCGGACAGTTTGGAGGAGGACAAAGAATTCTCAGAATCCCCTCCCGAGGCTCTTCCAAAACCAACACGGTCGTTCCCAACCACTCACAGGTGTTTTTCCTCCCAGAACAAACACAGAAACAAATATTTACAGAGTCATGAAAATTCAACAGAAGTCACCTGGACACAGGGCTTCCCCACCTGTGCTCAAGCTCTCTGGCCCGGGATTATTAAACAAAATGTCACACCTAGTTTCCATTGTGGGACAGGAAACCCTTGGGCCAGAGAGAGAAGGAGTTCCCAGAATGTATGCAGAAGAGTAAATGCTGCATCTTTTCAAGAAAGTGTTTGCAGCTCCGAGGGAAGAATGGATTTTAGACAAAGGAAATGTCAGTGGCTTTTCCCCCACATCTGCCAAAATTTGCAGCGATGCCCTCAAAGAGTGCACGACCACCATGTGAATCAATCCATTACATGTATCAGCAGCACAGAGTATACAGCCGGCTGTCGGGCCGACCACCTTGAATAATTTCTCATTCGGTTGTTTCTGGGAAAGGCTTTTCCCAAATGCCCCAGATGTGGGAGGGTGTCAGAATTAGGAAATGCAGCTGGGGAGTGGTTGCTCTCGGCCTTCAGCTCTCCCTGTGTCATCCTTCGGCCTTCTTCGGTGGATCCAGAGAAGCTAGCAAGCGAAGAAAGTGGATGTGGTTATGGGAGGAGGGACGGAAGGAAAAGAAAGGAAGGGAAGAGGAAATCGAAAAAGTGTGGGAACAAGAAGGATGAAAAGGAGGGAGGAAGGAGCAGGAAGGAAGAGAATGGAAAGGAGAAAGAAAGGAGGGAGAGAGAAAAAGAGAAAGAAAGAGACAGAGACAGACGAAGATCTGCTGCTGTCAGGCCCTCACTGGTTTTTACCGAGGAGCCAGATAGCCGCTCAGTGAAAAGCTGAGATTAAGCTCACAACATAATTTCCATTATGTTAATGTTGCTTTAAAATATATTGCACAGAGTGCTGCAACAATCAAATTATCAATTATAATGTCTACTCAGAGTAGGAAAGTGTTGCAAACAGAGGGCTGATTACTGCTTCAGTACATCCAATCTGCATACTCATTGTTCAGTACAGGGAAAACAAATTATCTTGTGTTGGCCCCGGTTCAAATTTAATTAAATGAGTGCAAAGCAATTATAATAAAGTACAATAGTGTAGTAATGAAAGGAAAATAACTCATTAACCTATTAATCTTTATTTATGTTCTTCTCAAATAACTATGTAATTTCTTTATCACCGCATCCCGTAAGAAGAAGTGGGGTCTCACTGCTTGTGGCCTGGTTTAACAGGTTCTATTTGGTTAAGATGCCTTCACGCCAACCATTTATACCAACTTTCCTTAGCTTTGGGGCCACCCCCAACCCTCCCATCAAGCTCCCTGCCCACACATATGTGTACCTGGGCTAGAGTTAGTGCTTCTCTTCTGGTTGAGAAAGAGAGAGCCTGGTGCTTTCAGTCGGAAGAGCTACTCATAACTCCTATTTCGCAGGGCTTTCCGGTTAACAAAGTTTTTCACGTATGTGATCTCATTTAAGTCTTGCAACAACATCATGGGGGTGGTATGATTACTGTTGCTGCTTTATAGATGAGGAAATGGAGTTTTCGAAAAGATAAGCATTTTGCCCAAGCTTTGCAATTCCCCCAGTAGTAGATCCAAGATTGTTACTGAAGTTCATGGCCCTGTATCCTCATTTCCACCCCCGCCCACCCCGGAATCTCACTACTCAAAGTACGGTCCAAAGACAGGCATCTTTGTTATCACCTGAAAACTTTTCAGAAGTATAGAATCTTGGGCCCCCCTTTAGAACTAAAGAATCACAATCTGCAGTTCACAAGATCCCTTGGTGATTCAGATGCAGGTAGAAGTTCAAGAAGAATCAGCATTGCTGGATACCACAGAGCCTTTCCTGAAGAGACTTAGACAAGTCCCCCAGAGAGATGTTTTTCAGGAGTTCTCATAGCAACTACTTGAGATGGCCTTGAGATGACCTTGAGTGATCAGCATTCACTCCAGCTTCTACTGGCCTATCACCTGATGTGGCTGGGGATAGAGGATATAGGACAGGCAGAAATAGGTTCTTCAGCCCCACACCTGACCCTAAAACCCTCATCCCTTCCTTCAGGGAGAGTTTAGAAAAATGGAGAAGGAAGAGAAAGGAGAAACTGAGGAACTAAGGCAGGAAATAGACATTTCTCAAGTTTCCTTGTTCCTAAAGATTCTCCATGTATCATTTCTTTTTTTTTCTAATTTATTTATTTTGAGAGAGAGAGAGAGAGAGAGAGAGAGAGAGAGAGTGTGTGTGTGTGTGTGTGAGTGGGGGAGGGGCAGAGAGGGAGAGAGAGAGAGAATTGTAAGCAGGCTTGGCACTCTCAGTGTGGAGCCTGACATGCGGCTCAAAAAAAAAAAAGTTACATATTTAAGCAATGTGTTTTTTTAATCATTCCAAATTTCAGCTTTACCTGTTTGTCCCAATTGCTTCTGATAAGAGGATCTCCACATTACTACTTTTCATGTTTCCCTTTTGCCCATATACCCTTCATCCCGTAGACATACTGTCATCTTTAGGTGCAAAGTATTTCACGTATTCTGTCTTCAGTGAACTTATTCAACACACATTTGTTGAACTACTGCTCTATAGTAGGCACTGGACTGGGTATGGGAATAGATTGTTGAATGGTAGAGCCCACAGTGGGGAAAACAGACTTTAAGTGCACAATCACAGAATGGCCACTTCATGATACATGTGATGTGTGGATGGGGAAGGAAAGGTTCACCCTGTCTTTATATAACTCAGAACTGGGATGGGTTTCCTGTTTTGGAAGAGTAAAATAAGTGTTTGAATAAATAAGCCAGCAAACGTCCCTTCCAATTTTTAATGCAGTGTCTTTTTTTTCTTCTTGCTTTACTGAGATATACTTTACAAATCAAAATTTTGTATATTGTATATTTCAAAACAATTGTATATATCGAAACAACTCGATGTGTTGCTAATGCAGTTTCTTTGGCTGAACGATTGCTGGGGGCCCTTAGGATTTGGAGCAAGTTCTCCCACTTACCTCTCTTCTTGCCTGTCCTCAGGTCTGCCCCAGAGGATGCTCTGCACCTTTCTTCAAACTACCCTGTTCCCCAGGAAGCTGATCTTTATGGACCCGATCAACTGGCTCCCTGGCCCTGCGTCTTCCAAGTGAATGAGGCCATTTGAGGATTTGGAGGCAGGTTGTATGGTTTGTACACCATCTCCTCATCTGTACAGCTGCCATGTATTGGTTACATCTGTCTCTAGAAAGCCACAGCTCCTGCCAGGCAGCTCTCTCCATATAACTACTCTCTGCACCCAAGATCAGCAAATCAGGCTGAGACTAAGGCAAGTTAGGGTGGCTAGTTGCAAAAGTTAAGGCAGTTGTGATGCTTGGGTCCATGCATTGTCCCAGCCCTGATGTAACATTTTTCTGTAAGGGGCCAAAGTAAATATTTTAGGTGTTAGAGGCCAAACAGTCTCTGATGCAATATTCACTTGATCTTAGCCAAAAGGCAGAGAAGCGATCTGATACAATATTCAACTCTGCCTCTGAACTGCAAAAGCAGTTGCAGACAATAGGCATGTTTCAATAAAGCTTTATTCTCATTAACAGGTCGTGGGCCAGATTTGGCCCATGGCTGTAGTTTGCCAACCCCTGCTCTAAGTGAGACAATTCCCCACACAGCTAACTCTGGGGTACAGCACTGTCCCTTGTGGTTTCCTTTAACCCTGCTCCCATCTTTGAAAATAATTCCTTTACTAAGCTCCCCTAGAATTATCCAAATTGAGTGTACCATCTGTTTCCTGCTAGGACCCTAATTGATGCACTTGGCTTTGCATTTCTCCAACACAAGCTCTAATTGCAAAGGAACAACAACAACAAAAACAAAACCAACAACAAAAAGTGGGGACTATGACCAATTATGTGGCAGGGATGTGGTGCTTTACATGTATTCATTCATCCCAAATATGATAGACTATTTCACAAAGTTACAATATGCTTTTAAAGTTGGCTGGAGCTGAAATAAATACCCCCCCCCCCTTTTTTTCCATTGGGGCCTGGAGTCTCAATCCTGCTGCCCTACTTGTCCTCTTCTAATGGAATAGAGGTCTGTTCTAATTAAACAAGAAAACACATCTTTTCACAAGGGGAGAACGGAGGCCATTGTACTCTGTGCTCAAAGAAAGAATGCTTTAATAAGAATCCTTTTATAATCCCTGCTTTTATTTGTTGCTTCCCAAAGCTTTTGCTGGTAATAAAAGGATTGTAAAGTTGACAAATATAAGCAGGGACAAAGAAGTTTGGAGAGATAATGCCTTGGTGAATGGGCAAGTGTTTGAAAGTGTATTGATCCCACAACATGTAGAAGATGATCGCGAAAAGCCAAAGCTGCCATCAGGGTGATGTTTCTATTACAAAGTAAAAGCCCCTCCAGGCAGGACCGTCTAACCCTCATATCAGGTAGAATTATGCCCTGTGTTGAGGAGAAAAATAATTCAAGCCAAAATGTAGGGTTTGGTATCTAAAGATCTGGATTCACATGTGGATGCGTTGAACTTCTAACCTACTGCATTATCCTACATAACCAGCAAATGGAGCCTCAGCAAATGTGTCGTGTTCCGTGATGGGCATGTTATGGATGTCTGTTCTCATTTCACCCTCATGCCTATCACCTGCAGCACCCGTTATTCCTTCGAGCAAGAGCCACCAATTTTGAAGGCTTTATTACATGTTCCATGGCGCTCCATTCCCAGCACAAGGATGGAACACGTGACCAGGCCTGGGTCAATCAATGCAGTGCAATGCACTGGCCACACAGATTGGTTTAGTTATATGCACAGTTAACCAATAAGACTGAGATGCGGTAAGTGATCAGATGGGCTGTTCTTTTCCACTAGAGTTGAATGTGAGAGCCTAGAACTGCTGCAGCTATGGTGGAGCCCGAGGCTGAAGTCAACAGAGTAGAATGATGACATTGCTCAAGGCCCCAGGACAAACTTACCTAAAGCCAGCCTTAATGAGATGGATTGGGGAAAAATATAAACAAGATTCTACACTTCTCTGCATGCAAACCTTTTGTGGTTTTGCACATTCTCTTACTGAGAGCGTCAAGAGGTGGAGATTTTGTCCTACCCCTGGAATCCAGCTGGTCTCGTGACTTGCTTCAGCCAACGCGATGCAGCAGGAGTGATGGTGTGTGCTATCACTCTATCTCAGAATCCTGCCACCATGCAGCTAAGCCTGGGCTAGTCCGTTAGGAGGTGAGAGATGTGAAGGACAGCCAAGCAGCCCAGCCGACCGTCAGAAGCCCATCCACAACTAACATCCCAGTGGAGACTGAAATGAATGAGGGAGCACAGGAGATTGGAATAACCATCCAACTGAACCCAGCTTTGATTGCCGATCCACAGATTTTGAGCTAAATAAGTAGTTGTGCTAAGCTACTATATGTTGAGGTGAGTTATCATTCATTAACAACTAACTAATAACACACAACCCTAACCCTGGGTTTTTCACTCATACATATCAGTAATTTATTATTAATATTATTATTTTTGTTTTAGTTAGGATTAGGTTTTCCATCATTTGAGATGAAAGGAATCCTAATACAACAAAGATGTGCCTCCATTCCTCAACTAGATATTACTGTTAGAGATCCTGTCTGTCTGGTATGGATCCAATGGTGAGTGGGTGATCAATAAATTCTTAATGATTGCATAATATTTGTCTGGTTCTCAAATCACGTTTTGAAGAGCAAAGGATATATTAGTTCTTGACTCTCTGAAGTCATCTGTATGGGGATCTTGCTTAACTTGGCCTAATTCCTCAGCAGGAATATAAGAAGCTTCTCCAACCATCACAATAGGTGAACAAGTAAGCTTGAGTATCTAAGGTATCCTCAGAAACCACCCTGAGCCATCTTCCTCAAGAGAATCTGGAAAAATCTGAGGCTCATATTATCCTCCTTGCTATAGAAACCTGAAATTAAGTGTCAACTCTTTCTTTCTAAGATAAAAGGCATGTACGTTTTCTAGGCAAGAAGCCCAGATCCACCTTCCTTCTTGTCCTCTAAGACTCCAATCATTCGTTGCTGTAACTTGCTGCATTATTCCTATAATTTATTTTATTTAAAAAAGAAAGAAAGAAAAGATGAAAAACTAAAGTAAGAACCCCAGAGGAGTCACATTCCACTCCAGTAAAAAGATAGAATCTACCTGACCTATAGCGGAGTGGAATCCAGCAACCAATTCTGACCAGCTGTTGACAAATTGTGTGTGTGTGTGTGTGTGTGTGTGTGTGTGTGTGTGTGTGTGTGTGTGTGTGTAGGGAGAGAAAGGACACCATTATTTTTATTCTTTAATCAGAGGATAACCAGACTTTCTCTACCCTAAATGAGTTTACATTTTAAGTTCCTAAATGGTTGTTTTTTTTCTCAAATCCACAGACAAAGTCAGAAAGAAGACGATCCTGTTGAGGACGGAAAGAGAAATATACTCAGTGGCTGGAGATAACTTCTCTCAGCCCAGAGGTCAGGCGAGGGCATATCTGGTTGACATTTACTCTTCTCTCTAAACTCTCCCAGGCCTCAACAGCTCCTAATTTTTCCATTCTTCCTTCTTGCTCCTCCTCACTCATAGGCTCATCTCTTTCCCTGAAAGGCTCAAGGGAAAGTCCAACGTAATGAATGACATTCATGAGAAAAGGAAGACATGGGTTCAATTGGTCAATCTCCTCCAACTAGACAACTGGTGTGGCATTCGACAATTGCCAATTGTCAGAATGAGGTCCAGAACCATTCAAACCTTCCTTCCTCATTAGATTGCAAGTCTGCAGAGTAGAGAAAACACCATATTGGGAAATTGGATTCCAAAGAGAAGACATTCAGAAGGTAAATAAATGAACAGGGTCAAAGGGGGAGGGGCAGGTACGCTCTGCAGAAACAGAGAAACCTGTGTATGAGGGAGAACATTTGGTTGAAGCTACTGGACATGAAAGTGACAGAGCAAAGGAGGCAGTAATGCAAACTAGGGTGATAAGGGGGAAAGTAGTGAAGAGCTTCAATTTATTTCCTGTCACTTGCCCCCTTTCTTGCATTATGAAATGCAAACTCCATAACATCGTCTTATGACCCTGTGTGATTGACGTCCCTTCAGCTTCTTCCCTAGAAAGCCCCCCCCCCCCTTATTCCTAGCTGCACATTCTTTAATGTCCTCCACCATGCCAGGCTTGTTTCTGCCTCTGGGTCTTGCCATTTGCTGTTTTTTTTCTGTCATGGCAGGCTCCTCCCCATCTGTCAAGTCTCAGTTCAAACAGCAGCTCCTCTGTGAGGTCATCCTTGATTACCTTACCCAATATAGGCCTGCTCCTGCCCAACACTTCCTACCTCACTACTCTACAATGTTCCCCTCCATTGTACTTCATGGTAGCCAAAATCTTCCTTCCTTGTGCTAATTTGGGACTTAGTTCACTCTTCTTTTTCTAGCTCCTTGAGGTGTAAAGTTACATTTTTATTCGATAACTTTCTTCTTTATTTATTTCTTCTTCTTATTTTTTTAATTTTTAGAGAGAGAGAGAGCACATGGAGAGGAGCAGAGGGAGAGGGAGAGAGAAAATCTTAAGCAGGCTCCATGCTCAGTGCCCCGACACGGGGCTCAATCCCACAACCCTGGGATCATGACCTGAGCCAAAATCAAGAGTCCAACACTCAATCAACGGAGCCACCCAGGTGCCCCTCTTCTTTTTTAATGTAAGCATTGATTGCAATAAACATCCCCTCTTACTATTGCTTTTACTGCACCCCACAAGTTTTTTATTTTTATTGTTGAATTTGAAGGGGTCTTTGTTACAGTAGCTAGTACTCCCCGCCCTAGCTAATACATGAAGGAAGTCTTGCAGATGGTGTGTAAGGACCAACCAGAAGACACAAATAATCATAGCTTCTCTGAAATCCCCCTTTCTCCTAATTCACTTCTCCTGGACCTTGGACCATGAATTCCAGCTGTTCCATCAACCAATGCCTAGAACCATTTTCTCTGTTGAGCACAAAGTCTTCCTTCATTAGGGTGCTCTCCAAACACATCCATTCCCTGGTGCTCATTTCCTGGCCTGGAAGTGTGTGAGGATCACAGAACTCTCTGGATTTATATGCTCTGTTACCTGTATTAGTGAGAATGCTAGGCTGCAGCCATTCATCACCCACCAGCCCACCAGACAAAAATGATTCACTCTAGACTTAAAGGTTGAAGTCGACTGAGTATCGTTTTAACTGGAGGGAAAGGCACTTCCATAAAATGGCAAGAGCTTTACGGCAGAAAGTTGTATTAATGACCCCACTTCGGTGCTTATCAGGAGGAGGTCATATAATCCCTTCCCAGAATTACATGCTGGCCAGTTCAGATAAATAACACAGATCTCCACCATTCATAATCCAAAATGTTAACAATTAATTTCCGAAATCAATCCTGAAGGGGGCTGGAAGCCCAAATCGCTGGGCCCAGACAGGCCTTGCCTGGTGGATTTCTCATGAGTCAAAATTTAAACCTCCAACTTGTAACGAACTGTTGTCAAGACACAGCTGACTTAGGCAATCAAGATAACATTATTCAGCAATAACGTGGGTGAAACATACTCTAAGTGTGAATTAATAAGTCGGCTGACACCAGGCCCCAGATGTTTCCCACTCTGGCAATACGCCCAAAGTGATGATAAGCAGATTTACATACTTAACTAATATGTTTATTTAAAGGAAATTTCCAAATCCAAAATAACATCCAGATTTCTTATTTGGCTGCAGATCAAAAGACATCCTATCAATAAAGACAGAATCCAGGATAAACCTTTTCAACATCTGCTTAAAACCAAACAACAGATTTGAGGGTTTTGGTAAAACTTAATTGCAGACAAATTTTACTGCCTCTTACATAAATATATCTTTTCATGTCCCTGGGGTGGTTCTGACCTCATCAATTCTCATGTTCACAATACATGACATTGTTCTTTTACCGGCACCAAGAGCTCTGCCTTTATGGAGACTTCCAGTCTCAAGGTTTTCTTTCAGACTGAAGGATGAACAGACTTTCCCCCTCATCAGGAAAGTGTAGCAAAAGTCAGGGGCGTGAGCAAGAGCTTGGAATGTTGTAGAAAAGAAAAATCTGTTCCTCTCCCAACCAGTTAGTGCTTTGTTTTTCTGTAAGTGCTAAAAAAGCATTTACTTGGCCTCAGTCTTCCTTCATTTTAGACTGATGCTCCTTGACTATTGATGTTTTTCTTTTTGTTGTTGTTATTGCTGTTGATTCCCTAAGGGAGAGCTCAGTAACTGGAAGAAAGTGTTAATAGATCTCTACGCTTCAGAAGGAGATGATGATGGAATGGGTGTCGGCCATACTAGCTCATATCCCTTCGGTGTGAATGAGTTCACTTTCCCTAGGTGTTAACTGCCTGAAGTTGGACCAGGATTTTTGGGCACTGAGGCATTTTTCCTACCCACTGGCCAGGGCTGTAATTGAACTAAGGATGTGCTTCAGAAACTCCCCTTGCCTGGGGATCTGTTTAGTGTCAGAGCCAGTATTAGCCAGTTGACCCTGGGGCAGGGAGATTTGGAGAGTCAGAAGTCATCCATCTGTGCTCCTGCTCCATCCTTTGAACTTAGTCATGTTAAAATTTTGAGTCCAATCTCTTCCTAGCCAAGACCGGAAGGATAGGTTGGTGGAAGCCTTCAAAGAAATGCCAGCTAGAGCAGCAGAGGGCTACCATTTTCCTCTTCTCAATTGGCAAACATGTTTCTAAATACTTCTGTTAATTATGCTTTTTATACTTCCTATAAATTTTTCCAGTAATAAGTGATACCATAGATAACAATTTTCTATGTATTACATAGAGATAGCAAACGCCTTAAAATCTAACCTTTGACCCAGAAATTCTACCTCTAGAATGCATAAGAAAATAATTATACATTTGTGCACAGATTTAACTATAAAAATGCATGGCTTTGCTTATGATAAGAAGAGAAATATCAAATGACCTAAATATCAAACAACTGAGACCAGCCAATTAAATGATGGCTCACAATTTGTGAAATTATTCAAAATGAAGTAATAAGATAAAACTTCATGACAATAAATAGTGTTGATCTTGGCAAGTCAGAAAAAACAGGTTGCAAAAACGTGAGTGTTATATTTTGCCATTAGAAGATATGTATGTACAAATATGTAATATGTATATGTCTTAATGACATATAACAAAATTATGGCAAGGGTAGCATTATAGGTAATTATAGTTTGTTTTTCACTTATTTTATAATTTAAATGTTCTACAATGAACAATTATTATTTTTAGGATTCAAAATTCTAAAAATATTGTGAAGGTTTTCATTTTAAATGAATTGTCGAGGTATAATTTACATATAATTAAATGCATTCATCTTAAGTATTCACTTCAATGAGTTTTGACAAATGTATGTACCCCATGTCATTGACAAACTAAGACAGAGAACAATTAAAATATAGAATTACTACATAATTTCTACCCTAAAGTGTTCCCTCACGTCCCTTTCTAGTCAAACTCCTCTGGCTCCAAGGCAACTTTCTGTCATTGTTACGGGCTGAATTGTGTCTCTCCCAAAATTTATAGGTTGAAGTCCCAAACCCCCAGTACCTCAGAATGTGACTTATTGGGAGATAGGGCCTTTCAAGAGGCAGATTAGGTAAGATGAGGTCATATGGATGGGCCCTGTCCATATGACTGTTATTATAAGAAGAAGAGATGGGGCGCCTGGGTGGCTCAGTAAGTTAAGCGTCCAACTTCAGCTCAGGTCATGATCTCACGGCTCGTGGGTTTCAAGACCTGCATCAAGCTCTGTGCTGACAGCTCAGAGCCTGGAGCCTGCTTCAGATTCTGTGTCTCTCTCTTTCTCTGCCCCTCCCGTGCTCGCACTCTGTCTCTCTCTCTGTCTCAAAAATAAACATTAAAACAATTTAAGAAATGAAATAAAATAAAGGAAGAAGAGATTAGAACACTGACATGCACAGAAGGGAGACCAAAGACGGTCATCGATAAACCAAGGAGAGAGGACTCAGAAGATTCTAAACCTGCCCCTACCTTGCTCTCAGACTTCTAAGTCTCCAAAATAGTGAGAAAATAAATTTCTGGTTGTTTAAGCCACCCAGTCTGTGGTATTCGTATGGCAGCCTTAGCAAACCAATACAGAATTATAGTATTTTTTTTAAAGTTTGTTTATATTTAGAGAGAGAGAGCGAGAGAGAGATGTGGGAGGAGCAGAGAGAGGGAAAGAATCCCAAGCAGGCTCTGCACTGTGAGCACAGAGCCTGATGTTGGGCTTGACCTCACAAATTGTGAAATGATCTGAGCCAAAACCAAGAGTCGCATGCTTAGCTGACTGAGCCCCCCAGGTGCCCTTATAGAATTTTTTAAAAAAGAGTTTCATATAATGGAATCATACAGTATGTGTGTTTGGCTTCTTTTGCGCAGATTCAGCCCTGATGTTTTTGAGATTCATCCTTGTTGTTGTGTGAATCTATAGATTAGTCAGTGATTTACTCTAATCTGTTGGCGATTCCTTTTTCTTGCTGGATGGTATTTCATTGTGTGGCAATACCACATTTTATTTATCCATCCACCAGATAATAGACGGACACTTAGATTGTTTCCAGTTTTGTACTATTATGAATAGAGCTCTTATAAAATTCCTGTACAAGGGGCGCCTGAGTGGCTCAGTTGATTGAGTGTCTGACTTGGTTTCAGCTCAAGTCATGATCTCATGGTTCGTGAGTTCGAGCCCCACATTGGGTTCTGCACTAACAGTGTGGAGCCTGCTTGGGATTCTCTTCTCTCTCTCTTTCTGTGCCTCCCTAACTCAGGCTGTCTTTCTCTCACTCTCTTAAAAAATAAATAAACTTAAAAGCAATATTTAAAATTCTTGTACAAGTTTTTTTTTGAGACATATGTTTTCATTTGCCATGGGTAAATATCCCTAAATAGAATTGCAGGGTCATGACAGAAGTAAATATTTAGCTTTATAAGAAACTGCCAAACTGGTTTCCAAAGTGGTTATACCACTTTACAATCCTGTCAGCAATGGATGGAAATTCTAGTTCCTCTGTATCCATCCCAACACTTGGTTTTTCAGTCTTTTAAATTGTAGCCATTCGAGTGGATATGTAGTGGTATGTCACTGTAGGTTTAAATTTACATTTCCCTAATGGCTAAGGATGTGAGCATCTTTTAATGTGCTTATTGGCCATTTGCATATTTTATTTTGTGAACTGCCTGTTCAAGTCTATTGTTCACTTTTTATTGGAAATTTGGTCTTTTGTTATTATTACTTTTTAATTTTTATTTATTTTGAGAGAGTGTGAGAGTAGGGGAGGGGCAGACAGAGAGAGAGAGAGAGAGAGAATCCCAAGCAGGCTCCATACAGCCAGTGCAGAGCTTAATGCAGGCCTCAAACTCACAAACCACGAGATCATGACCAGAACCCAAATCAAGATGCTTAACCCACCGAGTCACCCAGGCACCCCTTTTATTATTGAGTTGTAGGAGTTCTTTATATATTCTACATACAAGTCCCTCTCAGTTACATAAATTACAATATTTTCCCTCCGCCTGTGGCTTTTCTTTACATTTTTTTCACAGTGTCTTTCAGAGAGCAGAAGTTTTACGCTTACTTTGCTTTTAAGTAAAAAGAAATGACCAGTGGGGTTTCATGAGAATTCAGGATCATCAAGATCATTTCCATTTCAGCTTTACCCTCTGGTTTTTTGACTCAATTTCTATCTCTCTTGTCACATGGACTATTCCTTGTTAATTTAACTAACTGGCGTCTGCTGACGGAAGCTGTAAGCAGAAAAGGCAAGCCAGGAAGCCACAGCAAAAGCAGAAACAAAGCCCAACCAACCCTGGCACATATTCTGACCTCTAGGAAGGGAAGCACGATGCCTGCTGAAGCACCTTCTAGGATTTTCTGTCTTCAGACTGACAACGGTTTCTTTCATTCACAACTAACAAAAGTCCTTTTCAGGTATGATTTGGTAAGTGCTGTTCATGCTTCTTTGCCATAAGCAAAACAGAAAAATAGAGATCCTTCAAAATTCTATTAGAAAACAGACCTTCTGGGAAATGCAGAATTGGGCTTTCTGAGCTATAAGGCTAAACCATTCCTTCACTCCCCTAGAACTGACTGCTTTCTGTTGTGTGCCCCCCAATGACCCTTTGCACACACATATCATCACAGCTCAGGTTTTTTGGTGCATATTTCTTTACATGTCTGTTTTTTAGAATCATGCCAGAAGCCCCTTTAGGACACGGCCGTGCTTTGTCCTTCTTTGTATGTAGAGAGCCTAACATAGAACTGGCACAGGATAAGAAATCAATGGATACTACATGAATGAATGAATGAATGAATGAATGAATGAACGAATGAATTGTTCAAACCCAAAACTCTGAGCTACCTCTTCTGGCTCTATTCTCTACTTGGTGAAATCTTTCACTCTGGAGTTAGACCCAGGATCATGTCTCAGCTCCACCTCTTGCCCTTGTGTTAGTCAAAGTTCTCAGCCTTTGAACTCCAGTCTCTTCAACTTATTAAAGGAGTATTGATGGTTACGATTATGATAATTGCCTCATCTGTTTGTGTGGATTAAATGAATGAACACAAGGTGTGTAACCAGTGTCTGGCCCATGGTAAGTGCTCTGTAAATGTTAGCTATGATTATGTATAGGCTGCATTTTATGTGACTCATTTCTTAGAAAATTACTCTTAATGGGTAGAAGATGATGGTAATGGTGATGATGCTGATCAAGTAACTACCAGACTAGGTGTCTTATGTGCATTATATTTCCTAATCTTTACAACAACCTTGAATTACAGGGATTTTATCCCTCTTTTATGGTTGCAACTCAAGTGACTGCATGAATCACCAAGCTATTAAGTGAAAGAGCTGGGATTCAGACTCAAGTTTATCAGATTCTAAGCTTTTTCATCATGGTCACTCTGTCCCTTCACTCAAGAAGGTGCTCTTCAGAGGAGTGGATGCCTGTCGCCAAGGAGGACAGCATAGGTCACAGACATGGGGTTGGCAGATTGTTCTGTCTGGAAGAATGGATTCAGCCAACTTTGAGGACCACCAGTTCTGTCCTTCCCTTCTTTTTCATTCTTATTATATTTTTTAATATTTATTTTTGAGAGAGAGGCAGATAGAGTGTGAGCAGGGGAGGGGAGGAGAGAGGAAGACACAGAATCCCAAGCAGGCTTCAGGCTCTGAGCTGTTAGCACAGAGCCGGACACGGGGCTCCAACTCACAAACTGTGAGATCATGACCTGAGCCGAAGTTGGACACTTAACTGACCGAGCCACCCAGGAGCCCCAGTCCTTCCCTCCTTTAGATAGTATGTCATTTAGGATTAACTTCTGTGGTATATTACGGACAACACAAACAACAGTGGCTGAAGTGAGGTTTTTTCTTTTGCATAAGGAGAGTCGAGGTGTTTAGTCCAATGCTGGTATGGTGGGTTCCAAGCTGCAAAACAAGGTTTCTTCTATCTTTTTGTCCCTAAAAATAAGCAGCCAGGAGAAATGTTCTTCTTCCTCATACAGGGCCTGACCTGACTTCCTGACCCGACTAAGAGACATCAGGCCCCAACAAGTGGGCCAGCCCAGGAACCCTCTGTGTCTGGGGACTTAGGATTCTCCCCTCCACCAAATGCCACCTTTTTGCTGGCCTCGGCAAAGTCCTCTTCACCCTCAGGTAGCTCCATGGAGACCAGTAGGAGCCCCAGCAGCACCAGATGTAACAAGCAGATCAAAATAATTCCACAAAGGGGGCGCCTGTGTGGCTCCGTTGGTTAAGTGCCCAACTTCGGCTCAGGTCATGATCTCACAGTTCGTGGGTTTGAGCCCCGCATCGGGCTCTGTGCTGACAGCTCAGAGCCTGGAGCCTGCTTAGGATTCTGTCTGCCCCTCCCTCCCTCGCATTCTGTCTGTCTCTTTCAAATATAAATAAACATTAAAAAAAATAAAGTGATCAAAATAATTCCACAAAGGTTCTGAAAATTAAATTGTTATTGGACATGTTCATCCTGCAATCATATCTCAACTTCGCCTCTTGCCAGCCCACAAAAGCATGCCAAGACCTGTGTGCTGAACCTAAACAGCCTGCTAAAATCAAAGATTTATATAGGACCCAGAGTCTCCTAACAATAACAGCTAAAATACCCATTATATAATAGAAAACCATCATCCCAAGAACCAAGAAAACCACAACATGAATAAGAAAAGACAACTGACACCAGCACTGAGATGAATCAGATGCTGGAATTATATTGACAAGGATTTTTTTTAAATATTTATCTATTTATTTTGAGAGAGAGAGAGAGAGAGAGAGAGAGAGAGAGAGAGAGACAGCAGGGGAGGGGCAGAGAGAAAGAATCCCAAGCAGGCTCCGAGCTGTCAGTACAGAGCCCGATGTGGGCTCAAACCCATGAACCATGAGATCATGACCTGAGCCAAAATGAAGAGTTGGACGCTTAACCAACTGAGCCACCCAGGCTGACAAGGATTTTAAAGCAGCTGTCATTGGAGTGTCTGGGTGGCCCAGTCAGTTAAGTGTTCAACTTCGGCTCAGATCATGATCTCACAGTGCATGAGTTCAAGCCCCATGTTGGGCCCTATGCTGACAGCTCAGACCCTGGAGCCTGCTTTGGATTCTGTGTCTCCCTCTCTCTCTGACCCTCCCTGCTTGTACTTTCTCTCTCTCTCTTGAAAATAAATAAACATTAAAAAATTGTTTATAAAAATAAATAAATAAAGCAGCCATCATTAAAGTGTTTTAACAATCAACCACAAATTTTCTTGAAACAAGTGAAAAAACATAGAAAATCTCAGCAGAGAAAGTTTAAAAAAAATGGAAATTACAGACTGAAAAATATAATAATAGAAATAGAAAGGGCTTATCTCCTAACTAGGTCAGCGCCCTCCAAGAACTGCAGAATTCAGTGATTTCCAAATTTAATTTTACTGGATATATTCTAGCTACTGGGTATTTTTTAGGGAGGCTGGGAAATGTAGTCCTCATGCTGAGCCACCAGGGATAGATTGGAGTTTTGTTTATTGTTATTATTATTGTTAAAGGCAAGAATAAGTATTGAATTGTTATCTACTCATGTCTACCATTGAAACAAATGGCCCATACAGTGAGAATGAAGGTTCTAGGAGTTGGTATTGGAATATGGACTTACTATGAATAAGACTAGAGAAATGGTGTGGCCATTAAGGAAGATGAGGAACCTTTGGTTCAGTCTGGCATAATCTACGGTTACCATTTTTCGTAAGAGCTGGCATAAAGACAATTTGATGTGACCTAATGTCACTAACACCTCAACAGGCTCACCTTCTCAGGAAAGGCCACTTAATTACCTGATTAATTTGCTCATCTTAATTAACTTGTCCCTATTGTTGATAACCTTGTATTGATTGCTCTGCTGGTAGTAATTAGAAAAGTGGTAGAGAAGTAAATGGAGAAGCCACAAGGAAGAAAAATAAGAGCATGCAGTCCTGTCTCTCAGGAATCTACCCTCTAGACTTTGAGCTCAACACTTTTGTTTCTCCTTCTGGGTAAACATGTTAGAAATGAAGAAAGAAAGCAAGAAGAAAGAAAGAAAGGGAGAGAGAAAAAGAAAGAGAGAAAGAAATGCAAGTCATTTTCTCTGGTAATCATTTCTACTACTCCTCATTCCTTAGAGATTTGCCCCTTTTTTTTTCCCTCAAAGACTCTGCTCCCATACCCCCACATGGTCCTCCTCCCTTGATTACAGCTGATTGGGCAATGGATGAACACAAAGCAGAAATCTATTTTTTCAGATTTTTGAATTGGAGCATAAAAAACAGTATCAGTTAACTTCGGGTGCTGAAACTATAGGATTCCATAGACATGAAGGGTGGCCAGGGCAGCCATTTTGTGGCAGCCATCTTGGACCTTGTACTCCATCAGCAACAAAAGAGAGCTGTCCAGTCATGCTTACCAGACTCCTAATGGTTTTACAATTCCTGGTATCAGTCTCTTGTCCCCTAGCCATACTTCTTACTCTGGGTTTTACAGGATACTTTTGATTCTTTTACAAAAGCTTTTTGTACATAAACTCACTCATTTTGGTTGCCATTTTTTTGCAGCTTAGTGGACCCCTAATATAGCAAAGCACTCTCATCATTGGTTTCTCTCCATTTTAGCTTTGAACACCTCTAATGAAAACGTGCATGCAAGGGACCTATGAAAAATAAGTAAATGGGAGTTGCTATAAAAAATGTGTAAACTGAGAACAGATTGTTGGTTGGCAGAGACCAAAGGTGAGGAGTGGAAGAAATGGATGAAGGTGGTCAAGAGGCACAAACTTCCAGTTATAAGATAAATAAGTCCTTGGCATGTAACATGCAATGTGGTGACTATATAGGTAATGATATTGTAGTGTATATTTGAACCTACTTAGGAGAGTAAATCTGAAAAGTTTGAATCATAAGAAAAATACTTGTAACTATGTGAGGTGATGGATGTTAACTAAACTTATTGTGGTGATCATTTTACAGTATACAAATATCAAATCATTATATTGTGTGCCTTAAACTAATATAACACTTAATTTTAATTATATCTCAATAAAACTGGGAAAAACTGTATAAAGTGATGAACTGTTCTAGTTTCCATCAGGCCCAGTGCTGTGCCTAACCCTTTCAGGCTTTGTCTACCATTAACATGTCACTATATTCCCACTGACTTCAGTCCTTTGGGACCCCCTAATTCCCATACCCCACCCAGATTCCCAGAACTCTGTTGCCTCCCAGAAGTAATCATAGTCAACACTTAATGCCAGTTATTTTGGCTTGGGGCCATGGCCTTGCAAAGCTGGTATTGAAGTAATGCTCTCCTGCCTAATTTGATTGAATTGAGTGTTCCAGTAAGACTGGTGATGTTTTCCTTGCTACAGGGTCCATCCTAATGAGCAAATGCTGCCTCTCTTTCATAGAAGACTGCAAATGTGGGCTTGTAAAGAAAATCTTTACAAACACTTCTTGGTGTCTCAGAGATCACCCAACATAATTACACATGGGGATATACTGAGAAATACTAAAATAAACCTGACTTAGCTGCACATAAGCCTTTCGTTTAGTATTGTGGCATCAAAGTTTTAAAAAAATGTGTTTCCGGGGCGCCTGGGTGGCACAGTCGGTTAAGCGTCCGACTTCAGCCAGGTCACGATCTCGCGGTCCGGGAGTTTGAGCCCCGCGTCAGGCTCTGGGCTGATGGCTCAGAGCCTGGAGCCTGTTTCCGATTCTGTGTCTCCCTCTCTCTCTGCCCCTCCCCCGTTCATGCTCTGTCTCTCTCTGTCCCAAAAATAAATAAATAAACGTTGAAAAAAAAAATAAAAAAAAAATGTGTTTCCATAAATTTTGACTACTTATTAATTGAGAATATACTAGAAGTGAAAGAGCCAACAAAAATTTAAAGCAGCCTAATCAGTGAGACAGCATTATGACTATCTGGAGTCTCATATTCCCAACACCTTTGTCTAGAGTCTTAAGCACTGCCCGAGTGTGTACAAGTCACATAAACAAGAACCACTCCAAACTTTGTTGAGAAGAATGAGGGCATCTTTACAAAGAAAGACCAACGGGGAGGAAAGCCATGTGCTACTTACAGCTCTTTGGTAGCTATGCAGTGCCAAGGGCTTTTACCAGTCCTCGTACAGAAGAAATCTGGAAGCTCAATTCTAGAAGACTGAAGAGCCTCATGGTAGCCCAGAACTTTCACATAAGAAAGGAACTAACTCCTCTTTTGTGAAAACATTTTTTTGGTCTCTGTTACTAGAATTTACCCTAATCTTCATGAATGCACAAGCTTCTATGTTGACAAATACGTTGCCTACCACATTATACAAATGGCAGCATGGCATTCCAGGATAGGGAAAGACCACAACTTCCTCATCCACCCCACTATTGTAGGATGTTTAAGCTATTTCTGACATTTTTCTAGGTTAAACAAGTCATGGTGAACACGCATCCATACATATCCTCAGGTATATCCTTAGGATAAACTGCTAAACTAGTTTATGTACACTCATTGGTCTGGGCCCACCTAAACTACTGCATATGTTTAAAAAAAATTTTGAAACTTACTCCCAACATTCTTCTCCAGAGAAATAGTACAAAATCGCGCTTCTACAAAACTTGCAGGAAGTGGTTTACTGATACTCTCAACACACTGGTCATGACTTTTTTTTGAAATCTTTTGACAATTTGATTTATGCTGGACTTTTGCAACCTACACCCTGGTATTGTGTTATCTTTCAGTTTAGTGATCAGTATGCTCTCCCCATCACCACCACCAACACTCCCGATTTCTCTGCACTAGGGTTAGTAGTCCCACTTACACTCCTCAACATTCACTTTATTGTTGCAACATTAATTGTTCATTCATCTATTAGTGAGTACCTACTTCGTACCAGTATCGTGAGAGCTGTTGATGATAAGACTGACAAGATCCCTATGTTCACAGAGCAGATCGCTCCACCATATTCACATAGTTGACTGTCTGGGCTCAGGATTTGCCTCCATCCCAGTACATTGTGGAAACAGATATGCTTCTCTCTCACATTGGCATTCATTCATCAGCCATGGAGATCTTCACAGACATTGTCTTTTTTCATCTTGCCTATAATAATGAGATCACCATGGAAACACTATAATGGGCTACTAATGAGTAATTTGGGTGTTAGACATATCACAGTGGTCCAAATATGCTGGAGAGGAGATTCACTCTTCACATCGTGGGAGATAAAGTTTTCCTGAATGCAGCCTCTCAGTTGTAGATGGTCTTCTCTCTCTGATACCTAAATGACTTCAACCATGTGGACAGGGGTCCACTCTTCAACTCCTAACCATCTAACCAGCCTAAGAAGGTCAGAGCTCTGGAATGTTCTGGGAATCACAGAATCTCTAAGGCAGATGAGATCATAGAGGAAATGGAGTAAACCCCTCTCCTGTCTAGGAATCTCTCCAATGTCCATCTTTCACATACCCTGACTCTATAGTAGCCATCCTCCAACTCTGTAACTTTCTAGAGCAGACACATAGTGGAACATGACCCAGAAACCATGATCCTTTTCCAGATGTGGCCAGAATCAGACCCAGGTTTTGGGACTGAAAAGTAATGACCATATGTTCTGATTTGAAGTAGTGACCTGACAATGGCTTCAAGCAAACTGAGACCTCTGGATTCTTGACCAGATTCCCAGTCAGGCCACATGGGTTGGAATCTTGTGTTTTTTATAGAAATAATAATGTATGATTCAAGAGCATTCCAAGTTCAAAAGATAGTGTGTGTGTGTGTGTGTGTGTGTGTGTGTGTGTGTGTGACTGTGTACATTTATAAGCATGAGTATGTATTTATGGAGGGGGAGTTTCTTTGGAAACCACCTAGCAAATATAGGTGGATGGCCCTTACCATACAGGTGCATGCAAGTCTCCTTCATTTTGCTGCTTTCCTTCAGAGCAGAAGGCAAGTTATTGAGCTCTGCATGTTTCATTGTGCATTTGTTTGCTTTTTGTCTGTCCCCTGATGGAAGATAAGCTCCACGAGAGCAGAGACATTATCTATCTTGCCTCATACTACCCCCACATAGCCTAGAATGGTGCCTGGCATTTAGTAGGTGCTCAAAAATTAATGTAAATATACTCATCACATTTCATTCGCATGCTACTCTGTGAAGAGACCTCCATTATTCATTCAACAGCTCTCTCTGAGTGTCTACTATGTGCCTGATATTATGTCAGCCACAGACCATAGTTAATCATCTTCCTCCTTCCTGCCAGGTGCCTTTTGGGGCCTAAATGTATCATGGGAGATGGGAATGTGCCCTTGTTAGCAGGTTTTACAGATACTTGGCATTTTATCTGTCCCTTCAAACCCATTTTGGAACAAGGGAATGGAATAAAGACATTTGATTTATTACTGATTCTGTGGATAAATTTAGTCTTCCCCCAACACACAAACACACACACATACACACACTCACACTCACATAAATGACATTCAATGGAAAGGATGTAGTTCCAATTACTCTACATCTTTGTCCCCTCTGCACCCAGGGCAGGCAGGCAGGATCCCACCTAACTCATGCCCATGACTCAATTTCACCACCTATTCCCTTCTTCACAGAGATTCAGGGTTAGACTGGGTCTTGCCATCCAGGGGACAAAGCTTTTTCATCCCAAACAGGGGTCTCCAAAGGGGGCTGTGCCTCCAGCTAGGACCCAGGTGAGAAAGTCAGAAGTATTCTGGAGGCTCAGTATTCTCAAGGGGAGGTGAGGAGAAAGGGTCCCCAGAGGGTGAAGTCTCCTGCAGCCAGCTCACTGGTCGTTGGCACTTAGGTTTAATAGAGTTGGCTTTGGGGCCTGGGATCAGGCTCATTGCCATCTCAACAGATGGGCACGTGGGTAGATAGCCAACAGATAATGTATGAGCAACAAATGTGTTTGTTGAGGGCAGTTTTCCCAGGCAGGAGCACGAAAACGGGCTCATCCTGAGACTCCACACCTGTGCTCCTCTTCTGCCTAAATATCTGCTGGAGGCTGAGGTCCCCAAACACTGGGAAGGGACCTGCAAAATGGCTATCAAATTCCTGCAAGAGAGAGAAAAGGATGGCTCCAGGAAGCATAGGGAGAAGGACTCCCCCAGGGGGCAAAAAAGATGCCAACACCTATTTTCAATGAAGGCAACAGGAGGGAGTGAGGTCAGACACGAAGAAGATCCCCATGGGTTTGTCTATATTAATTCCTCTTACAGCTGAGAAGTTGTGAACCTCCCATTTTGTGACACTCACGTAGCCATGAAGAGCTTTGAGGAGAAAATGGGGAATGTGCAAAACATTGACAACTTCCCTGGAATAGTCTTCCTGGGAATGAGAAATTCTGTCTTCACGAGGTATAAATTATGAATATCATGACTAGTGTCCAGAGGTAAGAAACGCAGAGCCCACGTGCAGACACTGCTTTATCCTGTGTACCTGGGAGACCCCACTAATTGATTACAATGTATTCAGCATTTTCTCATGAGTCCAAGGCAGGGCTTCAGGTCTTTTTAAAAAACCTGTTATCTAATACATTCACTGGTTGCAAAATACTAAAGTATATACTTGAGAAATCTCCCTCCCACCCCTCACATCTAGTTCCCTTCACCAGACTGGGACCTAGCTCCCCAGACAACATGCTAGTTTTGAGAGGAGCAGGAGACGAACCTAATTTCGGTTTCAGAATCTAGTCTTTCAGTTTCATAGAAGTGGCCCAGCAACATGTTTCTAGCTCCAGTCTTGGTCACCCAAATGGTCAGCTAGGACAGAGCAGACTCAGCTCTGGCAATGATATAGGTCCTCAACACAAATTTTCGATTAGATGGGCAACTTCAGAAGGGTGCCTGGGTGGCTTAGTCAGTTAAGTGTCTGACTCTTGGTTTCAGCTCAGGTCATGGTCTCATGGTTCGTGGGTTCAAGCCCCACATCAGGCTCCACATTGATAGTGTGAAGCCTGCTTGGAATTCTCTCTCTCTCTCTCTCTCTCTCTGACTCTCCCCTGCTCATGTTCTCTCTCTCTCAAAATAAATAAATAAATTAAAAAAAAAAAAAAAAGATGGGCAACTCTGTGTCCACAATGCTCTGGATATTTCTGAGTAATGTGTGGGCTTCTCAGAGTCTGATATCCCCTGAGCAGGGTCAGCACCACTGGACAGGGCTTTGCCAACCAGACTTCTCATGGACTTCTCGAGGCCTGCTCTTGGGGATGAGGGTCAGATATCAACTGGAAAATCTCACTTGGCTGTGAATGTTGACAAAGCCTTGAGAAAACAAAGAGCAGATGAGAATGCACTGGACTATGAATCAGAAGATTCTGGGTCCCTCCCCCTGTTCTGGTATCTCCTAGTTGTGTGATCTTGAGAACATCACTTCCCATTTCTGGTGTAAAAATGAGGGGGTTGCACCACAGAAGAGAAGTAGGAGGAGTGGTTACATCCATGAGCTTTAGAGCTAGACCTTCTGGATGTGAATCTTGTCTCTGGCATTCACCAGGCTTATGAGCCCATGTGAGACATATAAGCTCTCCTAACCTTTGTGTCCTAAGTAAAGTGAGGATAATAGTTCCTGCCTCACGGAGTTAGTGTAAGAAATGAATGGGTTCGCCATACATTTAAACTCGGTGGCATAATGCCTAAAACATGGTAAGCACTCAGTCAGCGTTAGCTGTTATTATTTTATGATGACTTTCAAGAGTGGCGGGAGATAGTAGAGGGAATATACTGAGGAATTAAGTACCTATTTTTATGCCAATACTAATGATGACAACTGGCTCCTGTGTCATTTAAAACTTCTCTATTTGTTATTGCTGCCACCCCCATACTCCCAAAGGCAGTAACACTAATTTTGCCACCAACATTACATGTAAATTAGACTTAGAGATGTTGTGGTAACCTGTTTCCACCAATAAAGCTTCGACCTTGACTTCAAAATCATAACAAAGAAATAAGAAGGTATCCATAGGTGGGGCACCTGAGTGTCTCAGTCAGTTGAGCATCCAGCTTTGGCTCAGGTCATGATCTCATGGCTTATGGGTTCGAGCCCCGTGTCAGAGTCTGTGCTGACAGCTCAGAAGCTGGAGCCTGCTTTGGATTCTGTGACTCCCTCTCTCCCTGCCCCTCCCCCGCTCATGCTCTGTCTCTTTCCCTCTCTCAATAAATAAATAAATAAATAAATAAATAAATAAATATTAAAAATTAAAAAAAAGAGAAGATATCCATAGGTGAGCCAGGCATTTGAGTTTTTCACACTGAAGATGGGGTCATGCTTTTTGTCCTTAGTAGGCAAAATGTAGATCTGTTTGTTGTAGGAAGGCTTGATCTCTACGTTATCAAAGTAGCATCAGCCTCTATGAAGACGTTTTCTTGAGATGCATCATCAATTTCTCTGTTATGAGTTGCAGTGTATTCCCTAGGAAGATATATTTAAGTACTAACCCCTAGAACTTGTAACTATGACCTCCTATTTGGAAATAGGGTCTTTGCAGATGTAATCAAGTTAGGATTACAGAATTAGGCTCATACAGAAGCTCATACAGAATTAGGGTGGGCCCTAATCCAATGTGACTGGCATCCCTATAAGGAAAAAAAAAAGACACACACCGGGAGAGTGTCATGGGATCAGAGGGGGCAGAGATTAGAGTGTGGTGTCTACAAATCAGGGAATGCCAAGGATAGCTGGAAAACCCAGAAGGAAGAGAAAGGCATGGAACATACTTTCACCTAGATCCTCCAGAAAGAGTATGGCCCTGCCAACACTGTGTTTTCAGACTTGTAGCCTATAGAACTGCAGAGAGAATAAATTTCTCTTGTTTTAAGCCATCCAAGTGTGTGGGGTTTTGTTACAGCAGCTAATATAGTCCTTAAGGAAGGTTAAAAAAAAAAAAATCAAGGTTTAAAAAAAATCAAGGACAGAGAGACAAGGTCTTTGAGAACATATATGACTGTTTTTTAAGTTAGAGAGAGAGACGGAGGGGAGAGTGGCAGGGGGAGACAGAAAGAGAGAGAGAGGGAGAGAGAGAGACAGAGAGAGAGACAGAGAGAGAGACAGAGAATCTCAAGATTTCAAGCAGGCTCCACACTGATGTGGGGCTTGACCTGGATCCTGACCTGATGCTCAACCGACTGAGTCACCCAGGTGCCCGCATATACTTCTATTTGCACATATTTAGATCATTCTACCTGGGAGATCTATGCCAACAACGTCCCACTAACCTTATTCTCGTTTCAAGGTCCATCTGGCTATTTCCTCACAATGGAAGGCCCTCGTCCCAGATCTTATCAGGGAACCTCCTTTCCGGCACTCAGCTTCATCTTCTTAGAGAGACCTTCATGGACCATCTCCACTAGAGTAGCCCAAGCCCCTAGGCATTCTTCATCACTTTTCCCTGTTGAGTTGTTCCAAAACACCACGGTAGATGAAATTCTCCTGTCCAGCTGACAGCTGTTTGACTCGCCCTGCTCCACTGTGGCAGGACGTCAACACCCTGAGAGAAGAACGTGCTGCCTTGGGCCCCAGAAGAGATCCTTGCTCCTAACAGCACCTGGTTCCATATGCCATCACATTTAGGATGATCCCAATTGTAAGATGCATCATTACTGTGTACCACTAAGAAAGAAAAAGATACTAATTAAACTCTGACCTGGCAGTGATGGAGAGACATCCCAACCCAGAGATGTTAAACTGTGAGAAAAAAGCATGTCTTAGATGCAATGAAATATGGCAAATGTTTCAATAATAATACCCTCATGCAGGGGCGCCTGGGTGGCTCAGGCGGTTAAGCATCTGACTTCAGCTCAGGTCACGATCTCACGGTTCATGGATTCGAGCCCTGCATCGGGCTCTGTGCTGATAATGCAGAGCCTGGAGCCTGCTTCAGATTCTTTGTCGCCCTCTCTCTCTCTGCCCCTCCCCCGCTCACACTGCTTCTCTTTCTTTCTCAAAAAGTAAATAAACATAAAAAAAATAATAAAGCCCTCATGCAGAGTTTGGTTCTTGGAGAAATCTGAGTCCTGTGAAAACCAACACAGAAGTTATAGCACTTGCCCTGAGCATGGTTCCACATCTATGAAGGTCCCACAGGTACAGAGTGGAGGGGGAGAAGAGGGTAGGTGGCAGGAACTATGGGTAGAAAAGGAAACGTTCTAGCCATTTCTTTTCTTTATTATTATTTTTTTAATGTTTATTTATTTTTGAGAGAGAGAGAGACAGACTGTGAGTGGGGGAGACAAAGAGAAAGGGAGACACAGAATCCAAAGCAGGCTTCAGGCTCTGAGCTGTCAGCACAGAGCCCGATGCAGGGCTTGAACTCACAGACTGTGAGATCATGACCTGAGCCAAAGTTGGACGTACAACCGACTGAGCCACCCAGGCACCCCTAGCCATTTCTGAAGTCCATGATGGTACCACTAAACCTCAGAACCCCTGAATAAGGTTGTGTGGCCTATTACATTTTACAGCTAATGTGTGGATAGCCCTTCCCACCTACAACACAGGGATTATCACATTTCCTTTCACCTCAGCACAATGTTTTAAGCCAGGCAGATGATGGAAGCTAAATGCTTCTAGGTTTGGGTGAGTTACCCAACTTGCCCAAAGTCACATGGATAATTAATTAGTGTCATAGCCAGGACCTGAACAAGTTCTCCTAATGCTGTGTCCAGACCTCTTGCTACCCACCCAACTGACGAGTGCCTAACCCAAGCTAATTACAGACCTTGCTAATTACAGATTCTGTTGTTACATAGGATCGAGTTGAAATGAATTCAGGCTCAACATTCTGGAAGATTCCAGAAAAGTCTGAACAAAACTTTGCATGGCCTTGAGAGGATTGTCTACCCTCTTAGTTCCTGACTCACCCATGAGAGGTCCCCAGCCATCTTGTCTCCCATTTTGATTCCAAAACCTTTTCATGTAAATGAGCTGTTGAGCCAGTGGGAGAAAAAGTCTGAGCTCCTTTGGGGGTGCATTTTGGAGCACTTTACTGTTTTCTTAAGGCTTGGGGAAGAGTAAGCGGTAATCAATAGTGAAATCTGCCTGAATCTCGGAGGCTCAATGAAGGTGCTTTTGAAGCACATCACAGAGCTTGATTTTCTGTTATTTAGTGCCAAAAGTTATTACCTCAGCAGCAGTGCAATGTCTAATTTATACCAAATTGTTAGCTGAAATCTATTAAAGTTTATTAGCACCGCCTCAGAATACAGTAACATCTCACTGGTTCTGCTCGTGTTTAAATTGACCAGCTGGTTTAACTCTATTAGCTTTGAGGCTGAGATAAACTCGAGTGTGCAGAAGCCATCCACGGCACTAGGGGAGAATGAATACAGATGAAGCTCGGGATATTTGGGGTGTTAGCCACTACCAAACTGCTGCAGGCTTCGTCTCTCTTGATGCAGTCGTGACCCCGTTAGTCCATTGCCAATGGAATGGGGAGCTGCCCTCAGAATTCAGAAAGCAGTTGTCAATGTGATGGAGTTTCCAGCAGAGAGGGAGGCATTACTGGAAGTCTGAGGCTGAGAGCCCGCAACAGTAAGCTCGAGGAACCCGGATTGTCTTAAAGGAGAAACTGACTTGTCAAGACATTTCCCTATTGCCTGCAAACTTGTGACTTCCAGAAGAATACTTCCAGTTGTATTGAGGGAAGACAAAAGATCTAACGTTACTCGTAGAGAGAAGTACTGACCTTGGTCCCATCCTACCTATCCTCAGGGTCAGGACCTCAACGAAACCAGACCACAGCCATATGGAAGTGTTTAAGTAGAGAGGCTGAATGATCCTTTACAATGGTGTCCAGTGTTTGGTTGCTTTAGACTGCCTGGAGTGGTAAGAATCCCAGCCTTAATAGTCACCCCGATCTGGTTTGAGAACTGACCTCACTGCTCACTATCTGCACAGTCTTGAAAAAGTGACCTAAATATTCTTGGTCCTAGTTTCCTCTTCATAAAATGTTTTTCTTTTTCTTTCTTTCTTTCTTTCTTTCTTTCTTTCTTTCTTTCTTTCTTTCTTTCTTTCTTTCTTTCCTTCTTTTGGGGGGGAAGGTGCCCGATGTTGTACGTAAGTGCCCGGCACAGCCTCACTAACACAATGAATATGTAATCCACATTAGTTTCTTTCTTTTTACTTCTGCTTAGCATTTTACAGCCATTTGGTTGTAAAGTGGATAATTCGGTTAATTATATTTTCCTTTTGTTCTATACTTCATCTAAGCTCCCTTATATTCATTATCTTTTTCAAGACCGGAAGGAACTCAAAATATTAGGTAGAGCCGGAATTTATAACCTGTTTGACACAATAGGAAGTCCTTGACTTAGCAAGGTGAAGAGACCTGCCCAATGTCATACTGTTAGTGTAGAATGATGTAAGAAGGTAGGGTTCCTAAGTCCTGGTCCAGCATCCTTTGCACCTCGTCACATGGTCATTACATGACAGAATTCTGCAAGCGAGATATGCTTCAGAAATGCAACCAGCACACTAAACCCCAAGCTTGGGTTAGGGTCAGAGGCAGCAGAAACAAAATTCTCAATCACTCACGAGCACCAAGAACAGCGCTCAGCACACAGTAGGTGCTCGTTGCGTGTTCACCGAAGGAATGAACTGATGAACCAAACTACATTCACTCCATCGAGATCCCCAGAATCAACATGGGGAGAAGATATACAGGAAGCTAGGTTACATAAGAGGCAAAGTGGGAAGGTAGGAGACACACTTAAGAGTTTCCCAGGTACGTGCCCATGATCATTCAGTAAGCACATTTAAAGTACTCTGTTCTGAATCAAAGGCAGCCCCCATCAGCAGTGAGGGAGGTAAGGCACCTGGGGTGCTGGGCTGTTAGTGCCCAAGAGTACTCTCCAGGGAGTACTCAGCCCTGACTCCACACATCCTCTACCCAGCTCTTGACACCAAACCTCCAACACTTGACCTCCTTAAGACCCCTTGAACTTTTTCAAGATACTCCGTGTCCCTGGGACCTAGCACATGGTCTGACTGCAAAACACAGCTTTACCGTGTTAAGTGAATGATGTCAAATAAAGTAGATATTCTTAGCTCCACTTCACAGCTAAAAAAATAAAAAGAAAAGAAAAAAAAGAAGCCCAAAGAAATGATCCCAATGGACGGCTTTCATTCCTTCAGGAACATTAATTAAATAATTTAGTATCTACTCTATGCCAGTGCTGCCCTGGGTGTGGAGAATGCCAGGATAACAGGGCACACAGTTCCTCTTGCCCTCCTAGTGGAGGAAGACAGACCCAAAGATGAAAGTACACACCCATATCACACAACTAAATTGTGGTGTGATGAGGTTTAACCCAAGATGGAGACAGAGAATGTGGGATTTTAATCCAGCCAGTCCTATCAGAAAAGATCTACCCAAAAAAAGCAGGGATTTAAGATGAGGTCTAAAGGATAATAAGAAGCCAGAGAGAGAGAGAAGGAGACCGGTGGAAGCAACAAGAATGTTTCATGTAGAGAAAAACCCATTAAAAAAAAAAAAAAAAAAAAAAGAAGAGAAAAACCCATTTAAAGCCTTGATGTAGAGAAGAGTTGGGGCAGTTTGAAGAACTACAAGGAAACCCTGGGGCTGGGTCATGATGGGGCACAAGGGAAGGGAGATGTGGATAGAATCTGAGAGGGAGAATGGGATCACATACAGCTTGATAGATTGTGGGTTTTATTTTAAGTAAATCTGGAGCCCTGATGGAAGGGTATTAAACAAGGAAGTGAGATGATTAATATATAATTTAAGGAAATCACCCTCTGCTGCCAGAGAAGGAACAGGCAGGAGAGGGGCCAAGGACGGAAGCAGGGTGACAAGTTGGGAAGCCATTCCAGCTGGGGCAGAACATGGCGGTAGCTTCTCTTGGGCTGGTAGAGATGGAGGGACCTGAGAAGAGACATGGCCAGAATCTAAGCTAGTTAGGGCTACAGCTAGAGCCCCGGTGTCCTGATTGTCCAATTGGGGTTTTTAAATTGAACACACTCCAATGGTGCATGGGACAAAGGGAGATGGCTGGCAGGGAGAGGGAATTCTAGATGAATATTCATCTAGAACACTGTGCTCAAACTAGAGCCCACAGCCCCTGAGGGTCCACACACATTATTCTCTCTGAAAGAAATTTTTACTGTCACCTGCAGTTTCAATGACAAGCAAAAAGAAATCAATAGAAGCAAATTGTGGGTCCACCCCGCATCATTAGATGACCACCTTCTGATCAGGTTCAGCCACACCATTTCAGAAAAGACTTTTGCACTTTTTATTGACCGCCATGCACATGCCAAGCACAACTACCTTTATTCTCTGCAGAAAACAACAGAGAAGGATCCAATGCATGAATTCACACGAGATGATAAATTCATGCCAAGTGACGAGAAAGAGAAAGATCGGAGTACTGCAGGTCGCCGAGGTCTCCTACCTCGGGAGAACCAGCGCCAAAGCCCAAAGTATGAAAGAACGACAAAGAGAGGATTCATTTCAGACAAAGAACCCGGTTCATCATATTTAATAGTTGTAATTTGAATTTTATTGGATCTGCAGTGATGTCTGTATTTAATTTCTAATTTGTTTTGGTTTCATAATTGGCTTAAACAATAAGCACAAAATTTTATATCTGATTTTACGTTTATGTATATTAACATTTTAATAAAAATAATTTATATTCTCATTGGGGTCCATGATGATTATTTTCCTCTAAACAGAGTCTATGTCTTACTCAAGTTTGGGAAATCCTGGTCTGAACCAAAGGGAAATCAAACAATGGGCCATCTTGTCTAGACTACAGGGATTTCCTTTCAAGGTGGGGTGATGGAGAAGGAGCCCCAGGAAGAGGAATCATTTGCCTTTTCTGGTACATCTCCCGAAAGGTGCAACTCCCAAACTGTTGAAAGTTAGGTTTAAAAGAATCAGGTGAAATGGTGTTAACTTGTTACTGTTATTTCCCCCATCACCGCGGGGTACAGGTTCAACCTCTTCAGATAAAAAGCAAGTTATTGCCCTCGCAATCCCTTAAGAAGAAGTCAAGGGCCGTGTTCTATAAAAACTGTGTCTCTGTAAAGCTAGACCTTGCATTCAGTAGAGAGAGCTGCGCACGTATTGGAGAGGCCAGCAGGAGCTGAGACCGTCTGGCTCTCATTCTCCCTCTCATGGGAGGTGGATGTGTGGGCGAGCTCACCAGCCCTCATTACGTTTGTCTTTTTCTCCTTTTTGTTGCCTCCTTTCCAGTTGAATTCTCCTCAGATAAGTGCATCCATCTATAATGTGGATAAGCAGGCACACAGGGTTAGGACTCTAAGGGTATGGTCCAGGGAAATGTTAGGTTTTGATGAAGGAGAGAAGGTCAACAACACTAGGTGCTGCTTTCTATGTGGCACCCAAGGCATTCAAGGTAAGTGCGAGGATCCTGGAGCTCACACTTACCTGGAGCTCACACTTACAAATTATTGCGGATAATTTTTAAAAGAGACATATAATTTTTACCCAAGACTTACGGTAATAGAAAATACCATCCCTCAGCTGTCTGCTGAGGCACATGGAAACCCAAAAAGTTGGAGGCGGCTCATTGGAGGAACCACACCAGGAAGGTGAAGTTGGGAAAGAGAGGGGAGGACAGGTGATATCTTGACAGTGGCTCTTTTTAACCAGCTCCAGGATGGGCTGGTCCGACCCAATTCACGAGAGGGGATAAAAGCCACGCGTGTTAGCCCAGGGAGGGGCAGGGGATGGCTACTCAAACAGATTTCCTTTGCTCTGCTTCATGCATTACCACTGACCTCTATCATTGCCCATTTGCAAGGCACACAGAACATCTCCCTGCCCCATTGCTTTTTAGGTAAACATTAAACAGCGCTGCACATGGAGAACAGCCAAAGCGTTTGATAATTCATCAGCAGTGGCAAACCTGAGTGTTTCCATGCGATGCAAATTGCTTTGGCTTCCACGCCGCTCCTGTCGCTTCAAGTGCCGATGGTAAATAGCCTTCCTTGGGATTACTATCAAGTATTCATTTTAACAACATTAATTTACAACGTGTTATCCCACTTTACATTGTGCTACATGACTTATTCACAGAGCCGGCCCTTTGGTGACTGATATTTATTCATTTGATTCACCGCACTTGCCTGAGATTTTTAGGTTAATGGGACCTGGACTGGAAAAAGATTGTGTGCCGGGTTGTTTGGGCAGGACTCATTCATGGCAAGGGCAGCAATGCTTCCTGAAAAGTCTGTGTCTTTCTGGCTGGATGGTGGAGAAGGAGAAGACTGCTAGAAGGAGCTAAGTCAAATCAATTTCCTCACCTAAGGACTTCCTGAGGCCAGAACACTGAGGAAACAGCAGCAACAATGCGAATACTCCTTATGGCCATGTGCATTGTTCAAGTCCTTTCTATGATTCTTCCAATAACCCTGGAGGGTAAATATAATAGAAAGTTTAAGAATATGGGATCTAGGGACTGACAGCTGGGGTTGAAACTTGGCTTTCCCACTTAATAGCCAAGTTTCATTTCTGTGACTCAATTCCCTCATCTTTAAAATGGGCACAGCAATCAGTTACTATACCAGGTTATTAGCAAGTAGGTTGTTACAGTAAAACACTTAAACAGAGTTGGCACATGGATTATGGTAGTCAATCCATGGTCCCATTCTTCTCTCTGTGCACCTGGCCAGACTGCCTTTGCTGGAGCTCGGGTGTGACCACGTGACTGGCTTTGGCCAATGAAGCCAAAGAGGAAGAATATGCACCAGTGCTGAATGGAAGGCTGTGGCTACTAGCGGAAGACACGTAGTGCCCTTTCCCCCAGCTGCAGGGACCGTGGACACCCACGCCATGATGGAGCCCCCACAGCCAAAGTCCTAGAGAAAGGAGGTGCGGAGTGGAGCTCCCAGCCAATTTATGATGTAGCATGAGCAAGAAATAACGCTTTGTGATTATAAGCCTTTTTTAAAACTGAAATATTAGCCAACTTATCTAATGACACAGAAAGTGGGCTATCAACGTTCAGTGTCATTATTGTCATTATTTTTATTGTACAGGTGAAGAATCTAAAGCTCAAAGTTTTGGTCCCAGCATCACGCAGCAACTATGGGACAGAAGCCCAATGAAGCCCCAGGTCTTAAAGTGGATACTAAGGGGAAGACAACAAAAATAGAGATTTCCTAACTCAGGGGGTACCTACTATACAAGTGCAAAGAACAGACCTTACAACTTCTGGCTGTGCCTCAGTTTCTTCATCAGTAAAATGGGAATAATGAAAGAGTACCTAGTAGAGGGGCTTAAGGGAGGATTAAATGAGATAATACATGTGAAGTGCTCATGGGAGTATCTGGAACATTACTAGATGACAGGAATGTTTGTTGTTACTATTACTATTATTACTATTAGTGAGGACTAACTTCTGTAATTTTAATATCACTCGGTCTCATCAGTCTGAGTACGAGAACTTATATTTATATAGATATGTAAGTAAACAATAAAGCAAAACCTGAGTCTCCTCATGGCTACCAGGCTAGCTGCATCCTTATCCTGAAATTTAAGTCTGTTCCTTGCTTTCGTTTGGCCAAATCTACTATTAAATATCTTCTCTACCTAGAAGCCCTCCCTGTTGACGCCCACCCAAGGCTGTTATGTGCCCCCACTGACCTAGCACTTTCATGCATACATCTGCTTCTTCTTACCATTGTCCAAGGTCTGGATTCCCTGCTGGACTGGAGACTCCATGAAGGAATCTATCTGTTGTGTTCACAACACCAGGGATTCAACATTACATCATGAGAAGAAATAAACAAGCAATAGACATGAGCAGCCATTCACGAAAGGGAAGCGTTCAGCCAGCCAACATGTGCAAGGCTGCTCAGCCTTGCCACATATTAAAGAATAAAAGCAACAGTGAGATATTATTTTTTCCTTAAAGGTGGGGAAAGAAAACCCAACACTGCTAACATTAAGTGCAGGACAGGGTAGGGAGAATAGAGCAGATTCAAACTCTATTCAAACATTGGTACAATATTTTGGATGGCAAATTAGCAGTATCTGTTTAATGCTGAAAGTGAGCTACTAATTCTATTTAGGGGCAGGCTTCTATTCCACAGAAATATTAGCATGAGTATGTAAAGATAGATATTCAAGAATGCTCATTACACTATATTTTTTTTTTTTTTTGTAAAAGCAAATACAATTGAAACAATCTAGAATGCCTGTCTATGGGTCATTGGTTAAGTGAAATGTGGTACTTCCAAGCAATGGAATATTACATCATAAGGTCAATTTTTATTGCATGACTCATGAGAGCAGGAACTTGGTCATGTTTACCACTATGTCCCCAAGCCTAAGACAGCACCTAGAACACAGCAGGTGATCAGTAAATATCTGATGAATAAATGATGCTGAATATTTGTTGAATACGTGCTCAGTGAAAATTTTCATAATATGGAATTAAGAGAAAAAGATTTCAGCCGTATGGAATGGCACCCATTTTTTGTTTCTAACTGTGTATTCACACAAAACGATCAAAACCATATATGTGAATAGATAGATAGATGATAGATAGAGATACAAAGACAGAGGGATCTGTACAGGAAGAAACTCTTAACAATGCTCTTCTTGGGGAGGTGAGTCTGGCAATGATTGAGTCTGGGGACTTGTGGAGGGTGGGAGTTCTTTCCCTCTTGCTTCAAAGAATTCATTTCATTCCTAATATTATAGGTGATTTTACTTTCTTTTTGCTTTTTTTTCTAAATGTTTCACATAAATACTTTTTTCATATAATAAATGAGGATTGCTTGATTGAACAATCCTAAGAGAGAAAATAGGAACTGAGACCTCTCCAATGCCTCACCCACCCATTTCCATAGTCCTCAGAGAAAGTTTCCCCTCAATCCCTACCTAATAAAATAAATAAAGAAGCAGGCAGACACATCAATGGAGGCTAACTGATAGAAAGGGGAAATTTGCGTATACTAGTACTTTTTGGGCTGAGGTTCGCCAGGCAACTACGTCCGCCGATACTGACATAGCCCATGAGACTGGATGAGATGGAGGGAACTATGAAGATGTTCCTCTAAAAGAGCACCACTTTGTGGACACTCTATCAATGTCTCGTGTAAATTATGATGACCTAGGACTCACTGCAAATTAAGCGGACCTTGATTTGAACCTCAGTTCTAACACAAATCGTGTAACTAAGGAAAGTTATTTCATTTTTCTGAACTCGGTTCCCTTATCTGGAAAAGGGGAATAATATATTAGGGTAATTAGCCTTTGCTGCTGTCATAAACAAACCCATTCTCAATAGCTTCAGACAATCACAATTTATTTCTCGCTCATGCAAAATTCAACATTGATGTTCCCGGTTAGGTGGCTCTCCAGGAAAGCTCTTGGTCCAGTGGAGTAACTTAAACAGGGTCCCACAGAAAGCAGAGCCTAAGCAAAAGGCTGATGTGCAAGCGCTTTATTGGGTACCATGATATCGGGCAGCAGGAGTGAGAACAAGCAGAATGAAGCGGGTTAGAAGGAAAAGTCAGTACAAGGAAATCTTACTAAGCCAACAGCTCAGGAAGGCCACTGAGGTCAACAGGCTGTATGACCCCACACTCCGGGAAAGGACATAAAATGCACCTCATTAGTATGTATCTGACAGAAAAATAATGAAGCATTTATCCATTGGCTCCCATCCCCATGGATCAAAAGTTAGCCCCAAGGACCTGAACAGACATTTTTCCAAAGAAGATACACGAAAGGCCAACAGGTACATGAAAAGATGCTCAACATTACCAGTCCTTTCGGAAATGCAAATTAAAACCACAGTGAGATATCACCTCACACTGGTCAGAATGGCCATCATTGAAAATACAAGAAAGCTAATAAATGCTGGTGTGGATGTGGAGAAAAGGGAACCCTGGTACACTGTTGGTGGGCGTGTAAATTGGTGCAGTCATTATGCAAAATAGTATGGAGGCTCCTCAAAAAATGCAAAATAGAACCACCATATGATCCAGCAATTCCATTTCTGGGAACACATCCAAAGGAAACAAAAACACTAACCCGAAAAGATATTCTTACCCCTATGTTCAGAGTAGCATTATTTACACCAGCCAGGACATAGAAACAGCCTAAGTACAACCTAAGTGTCCACTGATGGATGATAGATAAAGAAGTTGTGAGACACACACACACACACACACACACACACACACACACACACACTGTATGTGGAAAATCCTACCATTTGTGACAACATGGATGGACCTCGAAGACGTTATGCTAAGTGAAATTAAGTCAGATAGAGAAAGACAAATACTGTGTGGTCTCATTTACATGTGGAATTTTTTAAAAAGCTCATAGAAAAAGAGATCAGACATGTGGTTACCAGAGGCAGCGGGATGGGGAGGGGGAATTGCAGGAAGGAGGTCAAAAGGCACATATTTCCAATTATAAGATAGATCAGTACTGGGGATGTAATGTACGACATGATGACTCTAGCTAACACTGCTGTATGATATGTAGGAAAGTTGTTAAGGGAGTAGATCCTAAGTGTTCTTATCACAAGGAGATTTTTTTCTCATCTTTCTTTTCCTTATATTGTATCTATATGAGATGATGGGTGTGGGTCATTTCACAATATAGGTAAATCAAATTATCATGCTGTCCACCTTAAACTTGCACGGTGATGTATGACAATTATTTCTCAATAAAACTGGGAAAAAAACAAAGAAACAAACAAAATTTGCCCCAGTGAGGCTTTCCCACCCCACACCTCTGAGTTGTCTTATGTCAACCATCAACAAAGAGGCGATGGGGTATGCTTCCGGTATAGGATTCTTCCATATTTTTTTTTCAACGTTTATTTATTTTTGGGACAGAGAGAGACAGAGCATGAACGGGGGAGGGGCAGAGAGAGAGGGAGACACAGAATCGGAAACAGGCTCCAGGCTCTGAGCCATCAGCCCAGAGCCCGACGCGGGGCTCGAACTCACGGACCGCCAGATCGTGACCTGGCTGAAGTCGGACGCTTAACCGACTGGGCCACCCAGGCGCCCCGGGATTCTTCCATATTATAGCTTGACCATCTTCACACATGCTAACCACACCATAGAAGGGGAAGATACATAAAAAGAAGGCGCCAAGCCCAGAGGCAGCATAGGTCATTTCTGCCCGTATTTTACCAACTGTATCTGGTTGCATGCCCTGCCCCACCCCCATCAAAAAGAAAATAAAAAGGTAGTCTTTCTGTGAGCTCAAGAGGAAAAAGGAAACAGTTTGGTGAACATGGAACATTGTTGCTTCCCCTGGTCCCACCGGCAACCTCTCATAGTAGTTGAGCTCTTTGGCTGATCACGTCATGTTCAAGGGACTCGGTGTTCCCATCACTTGGTAAACAGTTGACAAATGATATCTCTACTTACCATTCTGCAAAATGAAAACTCTAAGTGGCTGCAAAAGATACTCCTTGATGAGAAAGTTCTAACAGTGGCCTTGGCCAGCAGGGATCTCAGTTGGTGCTGTGTTCAAATAATGGACTCATGGTTATATTCCCTCTCGCCTGGGGCTTTCAAAATGGAAGTGCCAAGCATGACTTAGAGGGTGGCACAAAGGAGACCAGCCCTCTTGTGACTGAGTCAGGCCATTGCTGTTGACATGTACATGGGTTCATTGTATCCCATGCTCCCTGGGTGTCTCTGTCACCAACTGGGCAGTTAGTTACTGATCGGACAATACAACTTTACCCAGGGGTCAGGAAAAGAGTGCTCACCTTTATACTCATTGGCCTGGAATTCTCTTATCTTATAGTTTACACAAGATAAGGTGACCTTTGCTTGCCTTGGCTTAGAGCTGGAGAAACAGGCCAAGAGCTTGGTGTCCTGAGTTCTGTCCCTGACTCTGCTGGGCATCCATTCAAAAAATACTGAGCGGCTACAATGTGCCCGAGTCTCTGCTAAGTGCTGGGGCCGTAGAAGAAACAGGTTAGAAGGTCTCAGTTTTGGCTTTGTTAGACATTAAATAATAATCACACTAATCAAATCATATTATGAATTGGAGAAGTACTCTTAAGGAAAACTGTTCTACAGCAGTTGTCTTTCCATATCTATTCTCTCCTCCTTGCACATCACCAGAATGTTCTACTTTCTAGCTACACACAAAGCCTTCAAGAAAAAAGGTTGGTTTTCCCAAACTCCCTTGCAGCTAGGTGTAGCCATCTGACTTAAACCTGGCCTAAGGAATATGAGCAAAAGAGGTGGGTTGTCCCACTCTCTCTGCCTCCTTTTGGCTGACTTCTGGAAGTCTGATGTGATGGCAGGAGCTGCAGCAATATTTTTGGATTCTAAGATGGAGCCATTTTGAAGAAGGAGCTTAGTCCTTCACGATTATGGAGCTGCCTACCAGCCTTTGATGTCTACACACACTTTTGCGTGAGAAAGAAAGTATTTGGGTATCTCTTTGTGGGAGAAGCAAGACCTATCGTTTGCTAAGGTCATCTGAGAGACGAAAAGGAGCCACGTGCATGAGGAGTGCAGGAGAAGAGTGTTGCAGGGAAAGGGAATCTCATAGGCAAGAACCATGAAGTGAACCCACAAGAAAATCAGGGGCTGCTTGAGGGCAAAGATCAAGAAAAGGGTGGTGTGAAGTGAAGTAGGCAGGGGATGGCAGAGCATGAGTGGCTTTGCCATGAAATAGGTGCTCATCCTTGGCTCGTTTAGCCTCTCAGGTCCTCAGCTTGTGTCTCTATTAAATGGGAATAGCAGGTACGCTTCTGTTCTCATGGGATTTCTGTAAGGAGCAAATGCTGCGTTGAGAGGGCAGAGCCAGCACGACACACTGATGCACAGCAAGCGCATTCCGACCAAGGTCAACCAAATTCAAATCCCACCTCTGCCATCGACCGGTTGTATGACTGGGAGTTAGTTCTTAAACTAACGGTATGTGCCTCAGTTTCCCCATCTCTAAACAGAAGCAGCAATCATATTTCGTTCATAAGGTGGCTGCGAGAATTAAATGAGTTACTATTTGTCAAGCGCTTGGACTAGGACCCCTGCCGCATACCGATTGCCCCAGGTGTGTTTCGTAAACCAATAAACGTAAGAAAAGTGTTTTATGACTTCAGAGAATCACACTAATTGCACATAGCTGGTTCCCACCTTCAACTGAAACTCTCCAGGGTCAGTAACTTTCCCTGCTGCTCCTCTCTAATTCTCTAGCACCTACAGAAGTGCCTCTTTTTAAAAGAAATCTCATCACAAGTGACTTTTAATTTTTTTTTTTAAATTTTTTTTTCAACGTTTATTTATTTTTGGGACAGAGAGAGACAGAGCATGAACGGGGGAGGAGCAGAGAGAGAGGGAGACACAGAATCGGAAACAGGCTCCAGGCTCTGAGCCATCAGCCCAGAGCCTGATGCGGGGCTCAAACTCACGGACCGCGAGATCGTGACCTGGCTGAAGTCGGACGCTTAACCGACTGCGCCACCCAGGCGCCCCCACAAGTGACTTTTAAAGACAGATGCCATTCGAAGTGCAGGTACAATGACTTCTCTGCATCTCCATTCCCTCTGCACGTATAGCTTTAAGGGTAACTGTAGGCCCTACTCTGGAAGGCCACGGTAAGCATGAGACTGATGTACAAAAACAGGGGTCCACAAACTTCTTCTGTAAAGGGCCAGAGAGTAAATATTTTAGGTTTGTGGGTCATACAATTTCTTTCTTTTTAATTTTTTAATGTTTATCTTTATTTTTGAGACACAGAGAGTCAGAGCACGATCAGGGGAGGTGCAGAGAGAGGGAGACACAGAATCAGAAGCAGGCTCCAGGCTCTGAGCTGCCAGCACAGAGCCTGATACGGGGCTCGAACTCGTCAACTGTGAGATCATGCCCTGAGCCGAAGTTGGACACTCAACCGACTGAGCCACCCAGGCGTCCCTTGTGGGTCCTACAATGTCTGCTGCAATTGCTTAAACCAGCCATGGTAGCCCCAAACCAGCCATAGATAAGGCATAAAATGAATTGACATGGCCCTGAGCCAATAAAACTTTATTTATAGACACTGTAGTTTGATTTTCATATAATCATCATGAGTCATGAAAGAGCTTTTGATATGTTTAACCATTAAAATAATGTCAAGACCATTCTGAGCTCACAGGCTGTACAAAAAGAAGTGGATTAGAAATAGCCCATGCACTGTAGTTTGCTGACCCCGGTCCATAAATATTTAGCACAAAGTCTGGCGCAGAGTAAGTGCTCAAGAGCTGTTGTTAAAGTGTTTGTTATTAAGATTAGCAAGAGAGGGGTGCCTGGGTGGCTCATTCAGCTAAGCATTGATTTCTGCTCAGGTCGTGATCTCACAGTTGGTGAGTTTGAGCCCCACGTCGTGCTCTGTGCTGACAGCTCAGAGCCTGGAGCCTGCTTTGGATTCTGTGTCTCCCTCACTCTCTGCCCCTTCCCTGCTCATGCTCTGTCTCTCTCTCTCAAAAATAAATATTAAAAAAAAAAAAAAAAAAAGATTAGCAAGAGAGCATCAGGCAGTGGCTTCCTAGTCCACAAACACCTGAAAACCAGGTCTCCTCTGGGACTTTACTAACCCTTCTTGTCCCTCAAGCAGCTGGACTTGACCTAGATGGGGGCTGGAATTTGGGGTGGGGGTGGGGCAGGAGGGTTTCATGAAGTCAGTGCCTTGGTTCAACAGCTTCCTAAGCATCATGACTGCTTGGACCAAAACCTGACAGCTTGAAAGGGGCTTTATAAATGAAGAGCCTGTAAAGCAATTCAGAATCTGATTTTGCTGCAAAAGCATGATTTTAACAGATCTGTAGCTGTTCCCAACCTTTTAACACTGTCTCCTGTGAGTCAAGAGATTTTGATCTTGTAACTAAATTGACTCTGCTGAAGGTTGGCCATCCTCCTGGGTAAATTCTCTGACATGCACGGCTTCAGCCCCAACCCCCTCTCAAAAGAAGACAAAAAAAAAAAAAAAAAGGAAAGAAAAAAAACACCCAACTCTCTTCTGTACCCAGTTATCCCCTAACTCATTTTCTCCAAATTGAAATATTAAAAAAAAAAAATGATAATGAGTGTCAGAATTGACTCCCTTTGGCCCTAAATCTAGTGTTCTTTTTTTTTTTTTTGGCAGGAGACATTTCTGTTTAATACCAGTGCTAATATTTAGAAAAGTGGCAGCAGATTTAAAACAGTTACTCGAGTCATTCCAGAGATCTATCATGTTCCAGGGCCAGGCAATCAGTGCATGGCAATCAGGCCATTTCTTTTTGTGGCTTTTTATTTTCTTTTATTTGAGACAGATTGTCGCAGAATCCAACAAGAAATGGTTTCAAAATAAAGAGCTCAAAGAGTAGCTTGGCCGCGGCAGGGAAGCACAGGCTTTTCTGGACGGAGCAACATTGTCTGCATTCTACAGCTCGATGCAAGAGGCCGCCGGGCTGTGTGCAGGTGCCAGAATCCCTCCGGGCATGTGCCTGCCCACAAAAGCAGCACTCACGCGTGAGGAGCACAGTCCTGGGGCTGGTTTTGTGGAGCTGGAAATGTGTCTCATCTCCTAAAGTCAAGGACAGAATGTGACCAGGAACGAACCTGCTCCTCCGGTAACGGGGGAGAGAGAGGTGGGAGGAGGGAAATAGGGGAGAAAGGAGAGGAGAAAAGAGAGAAGAGAGACCGAAGAAGAAAAGGGACGGGCGAGCAAGTGCATGGGAGGCTGGGAGAAAGCATTGGAAGGTGGGGACCAATATATATGCAGAGGCGCCGAGTCGAGTCATGTGCCTTTGCGACTTTCCCCAAGGGGCACAAGAGAGCAGCCTCCAATAAGATTTGGGAAGAAGGGCTGTCACCAGCAGACTTAGAAAAATATGCATATTTTCTTCCAAATCCAAAAATCCAAGAGCTCACAAACAGAGAGGGTGTATATGCGCATGCGTGCCCACATGAGAAAGAAGGAGAGAGAATTTTCCTTTGCTTTCTTCCCCTCCAATCTCTGTTTTCTCTTGCACAATAAAAGGTTATTCCCCCTGGAGTTCTGGCTGAGAAACTCAGAGTTCTAGAACTTTACAGAAGCTCCTCTATTGTCCTGAGAGGAACACACTTCTGGGATGAATCGGCCAGAGGCTTTTGGCTGGCAAGCAGGGAGAAGGATGGATGGCAGAGCTCTGGAAGGACATTTTATCCCAATAACCTGGTGGTCATTGAAGAGAATCCCTAAGTGTGAAATCAAAGCTCAGCCTGTCCTTCCAATTCTTTGCCATCTAGGAAAAGGGAAATGGAATCAAAGTCAAAAAGCGTGCATTAGGGGCACCTGGGTGGCTCAGTGGGTTGGGCATCTGACTTCTGCTGAGGTCATGAACTCCCAGTTGGTGAGTTCGAGCCTGGCATCTGGCTCACTGGTCAGTGGGGAGCCCACTTAGGATCTTCTGACCCTCTCTCCCTCTGCCCCTCCCTGTGCGGTCTCTCTCTCTCTCTCTCTCTCTCTCTCTCAAAAATAAAAGGTTTTTTTTTTTTAAGGATGCAGGAGATGAAACTGAATTTATTAATCAGAACTTCTTGGTAAACAGTACTTTGGCCCATCGAAAAACTAATGGTTTATCATTGGGGCACCTGGGTGGCTCAGTGGGTTAAGTTGCTGACTCTTAAACCTCACGTTCATCTTGGGTCATGATCTCAGGTGAGATGAACTTGAGCATCTGGCTCTGTGCTGGCAGCATGAAGCCTGCTTGGGATTCTCTCCCTCTCTCTTCACCCCTCCACAGCTCATGCTGTCTCTCTCTCTCTCTCTCTCTCTCAAAATAAATAAACATTAAAAAAAATGGTTTATCATTGTTGTTAGTGAAGATCCCCAATGTACATAAGATGTTTTATCACTGTTGAAATAGAGTGGCTTAAGTCACAAAACAAAACAGTAATTCTGTTGAGAAGATTTTTATATGATAATATCCAACATTTGTTGAAGGCTTATGATGTCACACATATTATCTCTCTAAAATCACCACATTATAACCCTTACTGTTAAGTCTTATGATATTTCCTCATTTTATAGGTGTGGAAACTGAGACAGAGAGTAGAAGAACTTGCCTAGGGTTACAGCTAAGAATTGGAAGAAGCTAAGAGTTGAACTGAGGCAGGTCTATCTGACAGCAGATTTCTTGTGAATAATCTGTTAGAGATCATTATTACACCATATTTTCTTAATCTCCAAACTGTACTTGGAGATTAAATTATACTGTATTTTCCTGTGCAAAAATATATGTTTTCAGGAGAATGAATATGAGGATAAATAAAATGGAACCATTTTATGGGAGCTTAGTCATGTCTAGCATATGTGAATAGTTCATAGATGAAAACAGAAGGATTGGAGGTGAGGCCACACATCCAGTCTTGGAGGGCCATTTTGTGTTGAGTTAGGCCAATTCATCACCCCATTCTAGTGGTGTGAGTGAGTGAGTGTGTGTGTGTGTGTGTGTGTGTGTGTGTGTAAGTCTCAAGCAGAGCTTCTGGAGAGGGTATCTGTGAGCCAGTTTAAACAGGTGAATAGGAGTTTGTGAAATGGACAGGTAAAGGGAAAGAGTCTCCAGAAAGAAGGAACAGGATGTTCAGAAACACAGTCCCAAACACCATGCATTATTTCAGGAATCATAAGGAGTTTTACATGTCCAAAACATACACTTCAAGATCAGGAGTGCTGACAGTTGAGACAGGCCAAACAACAGGAGACAGAGTTTACAGGGTTGTGTTTAATACCAAAGAGTTTGGACTTCCCAGGGCCTTCATGAACCTGCCTTGTTTGGAAGCTTCATATACACATCTGGAGTGCAGAATAATATGCCTGGTAAAGAACAAAGTTATTGAGACCAAGCAAAATAGACTTGGAATCACTGTAGGAACATTCAGAAACACAACCTTCACATGGTCAAAGCTTGAGGTCATGAAGAAGTTTGGGTTCGTGTCACTGTTTTCTGAAGGGTGGCATCTAAAATCAGCAATGCTCTTTTTTCTTCTTACTTTTTCCTGTACATGAGCTTTCCCTAAACTGCCTATTTGTGATTCTCCTGCAGCACAGGAACTTAGGAAGGCATAGATAGTATATTTTTTTTTTCCAAAGGTGGGGGACGGGGAAGCAATCTGTCCAGTCCTCAAGGAATCCTCCATTTTTTTTTAAAAAATATTTTTTAATGTGTATTTATTTATTTTTGAGATAGAGAGAGTGGGGAAGGGGAAGAGAGAGAGAGAGGAAGAGAGAGAATCTCAAGCACTGTCAGCACAGAGCCCAGTGAGGGGCTTGAACTCACAAACCATGAGATCATAACTGAGCTGAAATCAAGACTCAGACACTCAACTGACTGAGTCACCCAGGAACCCCAAGAATACTCCTCTATAAGTGTCTTCTTTCTACCACAGGGATGTGACTTTCACAGCTGTGTTTCTACTCTTTGACCAATCCTATAGACAAAGTTGATTGGTACAATGTTGAGATTTATAAAAAGAAATATATAGTAGGTCTTGGTCTTGTTTCTGGCACAGAGCTCTTAAGACTCTTGGAATTTCCTGTGATAAGAGCAATAAAGGTGCCTCTTGTTATGTTAATGGAGTTACATTTGGAAAGCACCAAGGGTTGGGGGCTAGTCAATTGCCCGGAGAAGCAACCCACCTATCAGAGGGTTGGAATCAGTCCCATCCTCAACCTCAGAGAAGGGAGAGGGGCTGGAGATTGAATTCAATTACCAATGGCCAGTGATTTAATCAATCACACCAATGTAATGAAACCCACATAAAAACCCAAAACAATGGGGTTTTGAGAGCTTCTGGGTTACTGAACACATGGAGATTCTGGGAGATTTGTATACTTGCAGAGGGCATAGAGGATCCAGGTCCCTTCTCCATGCCTGGCCTTATGTGTCTCTTCCATCTGGCTGTTCTTGAATTATATCCTTTTATATTAAACTGGTAACCGAGTAAGTAAAATGTTTCTCTGAATTCTGTGAAGTACTCTGGCCAATTAATTAAACCTAAGGAGGGGATCGTGGGAACCTTTAATTTATAGCCAGTCTGTCAGAAGTACAGGTAACAACCTGGCCTTGCAGCTGGTGTCTGAGATGGTGTGTGGTCTTGTAGGACTGAGCCTTTAACCTGCGAATCAGATGCTCCACTTCCAGGTATATAGTGTCAGGATTGAGTTGAACCATAGGATACTCAGCTGGTGTTAGAGAATTCCATGGATGTGTGGGGAACACCCGCCCCCCCCCCCCCGCTTTGGAATTGGGTGTTAGAAGCTTAACTGGACCAAAGAAAGACACATGGCTTAAGTTACTTTAGACAGATTCTCACCAGGAATGTGAAATAGGAATTCAGACCACCAGTATGTGTGAATGATGGAATAAGAACACAGTAAAAACTTGGACATCTGGGACAGCCATTTTTTCTATGGACAAAGAAGCACAGGAACAGGTATATAAAGAGAATGGAAAAGATGCTCAGAGAGACGCAGAAATGAAAGAGAGGGAGTACTGCCTGGATCCCTAGCTACTGTTCATGGTTCTGACAGCAATTCGGTTCTGTGGCCCAACTATATTCCTCCCCTCGATTCCATGGGACATAGTTTTTTAGTAAATCCTTTTGGGTTTTGTTTTTGTTTTTGTTTTGCTTGAACTCTTTTGAATTGGCTTATGTTACTCGAAACTCAAATGCTTTCGACAGTACCTAAATCCCCACCTGCTAGTGGCCACCAAGAATCATAAAGACCAAGTGGATATACAGGAGGATATGAGAAAAATCTCAAGTGCAAATATTGCCCAATCAATATCTAAAAGGCTGAAACACATTCAATTTCTAGGACCTTTTCTACAACATGGCGTGTCCACTCCACAAATGCCTCTTTGATCAATCTGGTGCCAAAGCCATTGCTAATGTGTACTTGGTTCAGCCGTGGCTGAAGATACTGGTTTGATCCCCATGGATAGCCCTTGTTAGATATTCCTTTCTTTACGTCCTCAGCCCACATAAATTTCTTCCGCCTCTTTCAGGGAACGTTTGTACAAGTATTACAGTACTTACCACAGTCAGTATGGTGCCATCATTGCTTCTGTACAGCTCAGCCTCACCCAGCAAATCATGTGTCATTGAGAAGACCGTGTCTTCTCTCCATTTTGCCCACAGTTATCTTCACAAAATCTTGAACCTACAAGCCCTTCAGTTACTGCCTTTAGAATATTTTTAAAGGGAAAATTTCACCAATGAACGAGGTCCATGTTGGTATATGATTTTCTCACTCTTTCCTAGAAACCATTTGAAGGGGAATGGAGTGATATCTGTGGGGGGACCACAGTTTGGAACCTGCAGCTTCCCCCACATCAAGTTGAGGTTTAGAGATGTGTCCATGCTTTAGAATAAGGGAAGAGAAAAGGGGTTGTTTCCATCCAGGGTGCAGAGCCCAGGATCTCTCATGGGAGCTGTCAAACTTGCTGCCATCTCCCCTATTTGGAGCAGACCACACTTTGTCTCTTTTCCATCACAGTGAGATAAGAGGTTCTAGAACTCTGAGAAAAAGAGATTGACTCAAAGGATTGACCTTTTCTTGCTATCTTAATAGCCAAACTATATCCACAAACAACACACATTTCTTCAAGTATCTGAGTGGCTCTGACCCTTAGGGTCAGAAATAACACCCTACTGCCCTCACCAGGCCACTAATGCAGCAAAGGAAATCCATTGCCTATCTTCAGAATTCAAGGGAAAGTTTATTTGTGGAGAAATACTGAGAAACAAGCCAACCAAATTCTTAATCAAAGGGGTTCTCACCAAGACTTTAGATTTTTCTCATTTTTTCTTAGTATAGACATAAAACTACCTTATAAGAACTCATTGTGACCTCTGACCTATCAAATGGTCCTAACTTTAGTATTTTCTGTTCTTGAAAGAGGGAAGAAAATTCATCTCATGGTTCGTGCTAAACTTTCAGATTTCTACTTTCCAGCAACTTTCCAAAGAGTCATCTACAAGACTCTCAACCCAGCTTCTAGAAAATTGTAGAGGAAAATCTAAACTCAGCTTTGTAAATCCTTGTGAAAAGAACAGACAGGGCCCTCAACTCTTTTTCATCCTGATTAGGATTTGCTCTGTGCTTTGTTGTAGACCTTCCAGAAGCTAGGACTTGTAAGGACACCTTGAAGGCAAGAAGAACAGATAAACATTTTATTTAATAAAGGTTTGTTGGTTTCCTACTGTGTGTTCAACACTTTTCTGACCACTGTGGAAAAATGGAAGCAACTATAAGACCAGAAGCTCAATACTTTTGATATGTTATAAATGTTCCAGGATTTTCCATGTAAGAAGTGTTTTCACTTACTTCACTTAATATTAGCGACATTTTTCTTGAGACAGCAATGTGATAGATGAGGAAATCGAGGCTCAAAATGGTTAAGGCACTTGCCCAAAGGTTACATGATGATGTAAGTTTTCATACATGATTGTATAATGAAACTAGAATGCCTAGTTTTCTTACCCTTGGTGCAGTAGGCTTTCCATTCTCCCATGTCTCTGCTTAACATACATGGGGAAATAAGATAGATGAAGCCAGGCAGGCCATGTGTGATTGAGTGTTAAACTACATGGTTCAACAAATTGCCTGAAAAGATACAGAGGAGAAATTGGTATGAGCCAAAGCGTCATGGAAAGTCTCATGAAGGACAAGTGTCTTAGGTTGGACCATGAAGAATAAAGACAACCATGAAAGGGATGGAAACAGTAAGCAGAGGAAAGTGCCTCAAAGAGGCTGGTAGTTTTCCAGAGTGTGGGACTTAAGAAAAAAATAAAATGGAAAATGCTAAAACCCATTTTGAAGAAGTCTGAGGAAGCCGAGCAGAGGCAGTAAAAAATGTCATTCTTCAGTCTCGGCCAGACCAGGGGGCAGATAAGAGGCAGAAGAGAAGCTTGAAATTCAGCAAAGTAAATGAGGAGCAGTGGAAAGAAAGGGTCTGCTCTGCACTGAGAACAGCAAGGCCCTCCTGCAAGCATTCTCCAGAGCTTCAGTCTCTAAGAAGAGAAACCATCAGAATGCAGAGCTTGACAACTGTTCCAGAACTCCATTCTCCAAGACACAGGTGATATGCAACTGCTCCCAGCTCTACCTTGAGTTGCATGGTGATACCAAAAGGATGGGAGGTGATGGCAGAGAAATTAGGTGATCTTTGGCACCAGAGAGAGAATTCTGGTGCGGCTCTTGTCCTCCTCCCCGGAATTTCCATACTGGCCTCTTTCCTTTGTTTAACTCTGTCAGCAACAACACTAACATCTCGGGCCAAGGTAAACTTGGAGAGCCCAGGGCCTCTCATTTGGTTGGTGGCAGAATCATTCTGCAGGTCTTTGCTCTGTATCTTCTAGAGCTGACGACCATGGAACCAAGGGAGCAGTTGAGTTGACCCTGAAGCAGAAGGATCTGGACCACCTAAGTCTGAGGTGTGTGGCTGGAGGAACCCATTTGTGCATTCCACGTGGCAAAGAAAAGTCAAGGTCAGTGAGGCAGGCAACCATGGGACATGCTTTTCCCTGCCTCCCCCACCTGACCCACTTCTCATGATCCACCTGCTTCAGCCACCTCAGGCCCCGTCCTAGCTGCCAGATGCTAACTGAGGCTGTTCCTCAAATTGCCAGGAGATTGCTATCCAAACTGTCACCCCCTGATCAGAAAAGAAGGAGTTATGGAAAGTAACTGACAGCACCTGAGCGATCTCTCATTTGGATTAAATCAAGATCTTTAAATATTTATAAAGTTCTGGTATCTAAAATAGCCAGCCTTTGCCTTGCACACAGGCGGTTGAAATATGGGCCTAGTGCATTCTAAACTGAATACTTGTCTGAGCAGTCATATATTTTGTTTGTGTGTGAGAGTATAACAGTGTGTGTGATTGTGTGTGTGTGTATGTGTGTGTATGTTGAAAAACCTATTGCATTATGTTAAATATCCCAAGGGCTCCGTATAGAACATGACTGGAATGAATATAGGACAAGAATAACTTTTTTCTATCTCATTAGATGGTCTGAGTTTTGAAATCTGCTCTAAAAGTGTGGTAAAGTGTTCAGTGTTGTAGATTAATGCACTGAATACATTTCTACAGTTCTTGATGTGTTTCATAAAAGGTCCATTTCAAAAGTGTGCTGTATTATAGGTGAACACTCGCAGTAAATAATCTTGTTACAGAAACCTAAGCAATTTTTACGAGGCGTATTTCTGGCTGACTGAACAATTTATTCTCCAGATGTCACATTGTATTTTTCCAATATAAAATGAAACAGCTTTTTTTTTTCTTTTAAGGCTGACTGTGCTGCTTTGTCTGAGTCTAGAACAAAGGATCTCTCCTTAAGGAGGCTGATGTGGTGTTAAAGCCCATCACTTTAAAATTAACACTACACCTGGGAAGGGCAGGCAGTACCATCGTTGGCTTGCTTTTTCAGGAATGATACTTGACAATCAGGCAGGACACTCCCCTGAGTCATCCAGCTGGAGAAAACTCTCTGGCTTCTTGAAAAGTCAAGGAGAGTGAGAGAAAAAGGGTGAGGAGAGTGAATAGGAGGGGCAGGATAGGAGGGGACAATAGGGTATAGAAGGGAATAGGAGAGGAGAAAAGAAAGAAGGGAAGGAGGGGAGGAGAGCAGAGAAATAGGGGAGGTAGAATGGTAGGAAATGGAAAAGCAGGTGGCAAAGGAGAAGTCATATAATAGCAAAGAAAAAGCAAGAAGGATGCATGGCTGGACGAGATGGGAAATACAAGAGAAATACACAAAGTCTGCAGCCACTGGAGGCAGCGTTTGCCGAGATTTTTTGCAGAACACTAAGACCATGAAATACTCTATGAAAAAAAAAAAAGAATTCCATGATCAAACAGTTTTGGAAAACAATGAATTCTATATATATACTCCCTTCCCTTAGAGACTCACAATGCACCTTAGCATATTAAAAGGTTTGAGAAGTCTTGTCAGAATGAAACCTGTTTAACTTCATTTAACACATTGTTTGCAAACTTATTTGAAGTCAAAATTTCTCTCTCCCTCTCTTCTTTTGATCCCCATAGCATCTGTGATCATGTGGTTTAGATACATTGTACTGAAGGTATCTGGCACATCGATCATATGTTGCGTCTAGAAGGTTGGATGGTCTCACACCCTCCATTCCGTTAATATCAACAGGGTATGTAGACTGAAACACTCCTTAGGGAGCTCTATAGCTACATAATACTCACCCAGAATGGGTCTCTGGGAAAGTTATTTCTTAACATGGTATCTAATGCTGGCCAAGTGTATTAGTCAGTTTTGGCTAGGTATGGTCACAGTAACAAACAATCCCCAATATTTTGGTGGCTTACAAAGGTTTCTTTTTCACTGGCCCCATATGTCCCTGAAGCAAAGCTGAGGCTCTACACTTCTGTTCCCCATATATTCCACAGCCCAAGATCCAGGTCTCATGACAGAAGGAAAAGAGCACTGTGGATGCAATGTCTTTTAAAGCTTCTTCCCAGAGTTATCACACATCCCATTCCATTGGTCAAAGCAAGTCATATGACTAAGCCTAATGTCAAGAAGACAGGTAGTACATTTCTCCCACAGGGAAGAACCGCAAGTCACATGGCGATGTGTGAGGAAAGTAAAAACTTCCAGGGAGGAGAGTGAATGAAAGAGAACACTAACACAAGTTACTGCATAGAAGTTAGAGGAAAAAGCTATGACCTATTGGCATGTCTTTTGGGGACTCCTTATTTTAGGTTCGACCACCTCATAGTTTCAGAAAATGAAAGAAAAATTAGACAAAGGCTAGTAATGGAGTTGGTGCCAAGAGAGATATGTTAGGATATTAATGAATACGGGTGGGTCTTCCTTTAAGAAAATTCAGTATATGAAAAGTAGGGTGTATTTTAGGGTGTAAGTGTTCACAGAGGACAAGAAATCTTGGCTTCACCAAAGAATTCCCAGCAAAAGTTCACTGAACAGAATTGCATTTAATTTAATGTATTAGATGAAATCACATGAAATTGCCATTTTTGAGGATATTTTTAAAGTTACCTATTCGTGAGGCACCGACGTGGCTCATTTGGTTAAGTGTCAGACTCTTGATTTCGGCTCAGGTCATGATCTCACGGTTCGTGAGTTTGAGCCCGTGTCGGGCTCTGCGCTGACAGCACAGAACCTGCTTGGAGTTCTCTCTCTCTCTCTCTCTCTCTCTCTCTCTCTGGCTCTGTTTCTGTCTCTGTCTCTCTTTCAAAACACATAAATAAACATTTTAAAAAGTTACCTTTTAGCAATTTCACTGACATAATCAAAAATTCAATTGGCGTGCGTACTGTCAGAAACCATCATCAAGGATGACTGAAAGGTTTCACCATGGGTGCCGATCATGACCAACTGGGAGTGTTGAGAAGGATTCCCAAGTGGCATGTAGTCTCAGTAAAAAAAAGCACCGTGGTCCACAAGTGCTTTCTGCCATGGGAGCAGGGCACTTGGGCTGTGTATTTGCCATCCCTGGTCTGCAGTGGAGAGGGGTACACCCCTCTTTTCATGCCATCAACATACCAGTACCAGACCCTAAAACTAGGGTACCTGCCATCTGCCTCCCAAAATTCAAAGGATTTCTGCTTCAGTGCAAACTGTATCTGATTCAAGGGGGCATTGTGAACCAACTCAAAATTCCGTCTCCTGGGGGGAAAAGAAAAATCCCTTTATTTCTGGGGATTTGAGAAAACCCTAAAAAAATCTTTTACTGTGCAGTAAGCAAGCCCTGAGGCAGAAAGAAGTACTCAGGTGACAGCCATCTCCCTGGAGTCTCCCACTTTCAGAACAAACAGGTATCTTCCAGAACAAACAGGTTTGATCTTGCAAATAGAGCAGGGCCTTTGCACTGACTCCTCCCTCTTTCTAGAATATCCTCCCCCACCCCAGAAATCCACATCTCTTGCCCCCTTTCGTTCTTCAGGATTCTGTTTAAATGTTGACTCCACAGAGAGGCTTTCACCAGCCATGCCATAGCAATAGCGACCCTCAGTTCCCCTTATCCTGTTTTTTCTTCAGAGAACCTGTGACCATCTGACATGACGGATGGTATGTGTGTATAACAGACACTCAATAAATGACTCTTGAGTGAGTCAATGAATGAATGAATGAATGAATGAAATCAAAAGGGTAACACTGTAGCCCAGCACAACAGGGACACCTTAGAGAAACAGCCTTTCTCATGTAGATTTATTGCTGAAATTTGAAAAACAAAATGTTAAAAGAATTCCAAGTAGTGATTTCAAAAATATTTAATATAACATTGCATCTGTGAAGGTAGACTAAACAGTCACAAAGGAATAACCTAAAAGCAGGAACCAGGGAGCCTGGCTGTCTGGGGAATCTTGTCCTCTGTGATCAAGCACACAGCTCTTGATCTCAGGGTTGTGAGTTCAAGTCCCACACTGGGTGGAGAGGTTACTTAAAAATAAAATCTTAAACAAATAAATAAATAATAGCAAGAACCATTTCAGAGGGGTGAGTAGCAGAATAGGTATTGAAGAAAAATACGGAGTGGGTGGGGTGAGGACAAACCTGACAAATGGAGCCTCACCTCCAAGGAGAATTGAGTTTAGAAATGAGAGGAGAGAAGAGAGGTGGGGGGATGGGGGTGGTCATGTTCGGGAGATCTAGTCCACAAGTGAAAAAGAATATTAAAAAAAAAACAAATAGGGGCACCTGAGTGGCTCAGTCGGTTAATAGGGGCACCTGACTTTGGTGCCCAAATACTACCCAAATAACTAGGAGGAACAGAAGCAAAAATCTGAGAAAATGATAGCCGAAAACTTGTTTGAGCTGAGGACTGAAAACTGAATTTTCTAAACACCAGGCAAGGGCCACCTGGGTGGCTCAGTCAGCTAAGGGTCCAGCTTCAGCTCAGGTCATGATCTCACGGTTTGTGAATTCGAGCCCTGCATCGGGCTGTCTGCTGTCAGCACAGAGCCCACTTCGGATCCTTTGTCCCCCTCTCTCCCTGCCCCTCCCTGACTCGTTCTCTCTCTCAAAATAAATAAACTTTAAAATAAATAAATAAATAAATAAATAAATAAATAAATACCAGGCAAATTAATGAAAAATGAGTCTTTTAAAAAACGAGTTAATTTGAGGACTCACTTGTGTGTGTACTACGTCGCCCCATTTAATCCCCACAGCCACAGGCAGGGTGGTATTAGGAGATGAGGTGAGCAGTCCAAGGTCACACTGAGAGCCAACAGTCAGGAATCAAGCCCTTCTGGCTCCCAGGCCTCCACACTCTGGCTTCCCTGCCCGCCCTGCCTCTCGAAGCGCTCAGTACAGACTGCGGGTAGCATCCACAAGCCCCAGTAAAGTATGCCCCCTCCCCTCAGACAGCTCTTATGGCTTTGCGTTGATTTTCCAAACATGGGGACATCTTTCACTGAACCATCCTCTCTCATTCTCTTTTTCTCTCTTAGTGTCTCCCGTGCTCATCACCATCCTTGACAGGCAAAGTCAGGAGGGTAGAATCTGTTCCTGACACAAAGCATGGGATTTAAGCTCAGCCTCCAGAGCCAGACAGCCTGGGTTTGAATCCTGATTCTGCCAATGCCTCGCTGTGTGACTTTTTGCAAGTTAATGAACTTCTCTGTGCCTCTGTTCTTATCAGAAAAAAAAAAATGAATAGTCACCTCATAGGGTTTGTAGGAGGATGAATTAAGTTGAGACACACAAAATCCTTAGCATACAGGTACACAGGAAGCAGTAAGATTTCATTAGCTCTCTGGCCCTGATTGAGCTCTGGCCACAGTATCTTGCACCCTCCCCTCCACCTCCCAGATCCCTGCCATGAGGCACTGCTGGCATACAGATGCTGCTCCATGGATGAGATTCTACCCCCGGTTTAACTGGTTTCCAGCCAAGCCCGTTTGCCATCCTCCGTAGTGGACCACAGCAAACCCTATGCAGCCTGGCTCTCCCTCCTTGGGCCTTCTGCATGGTCTCTCCCCCTTCACACCATTTAGTCAATGCCATTAATCAAAATCCTATAGCAGAAAACGCATGCATAAGTCCGACACATTTATTGCTATGGCAACAATTCAGGCACTTGTCCCAGTGTCAAGCTATATCAGTGGAGATAAATTCTATTGTTTTCACAGTGACAGTTTTCTCTGTGTTGGACTTAATCCATGGAAAAATATAGCCTTTCTCCTTATTTAAGAGAGTGAGAGAGAGCTCGAAAGAAAGAGAAAGTGACCTCTGGGTTTCTTACCCCATGCATTCAGAACTGAAACCAAATTTTTTCCTTTCTTGTAAATGAAGGAAGACATTTGGTGATTTGCAACAGAGCCATATTGATCAATCCATCAGTGGTATCCTGATAACCGAGTCTCCTCTTTGGAAAGTGGACTTCAGGGAGGGCCCACATGCATCCAGAAAATGTGCAAAATCCAGCTCTACTACGGCCATCGCTGTCTTAGCCTGCACCAGGGCCTGGCTCTTTAGATACTGGGTGAATTCAGCCTGATGCCTCAGCAAACAGTGTCAGGAAATAGAAACGAGCTTCCTCATGATGAACATTTCCCCCTGATGGATAGCATCTCTCACTGACAGAAACAGCCTCTTCTGTGTCTTGGAGATGAGGTAAGAGTCCTCTTTCCCATTTTCCCCAGCATCTTTGTCTGGAGCCTCATGGCACAGTGGCATTAAAACATGGCTTCTGTATTATGTACGTTGAGAGGTAGCCTGCCCTTTGGGAGGAACTCAGATTGTGCTTTATAAACCCCTCTGGCTCCTCTTCAATGCAGCGTCTCTTTTCCACCCCTGCTAGCATCAATCAATCCCCAAAGGTGAAATTCAGTTTGATTCTAGAAGCCTTTTTGAGTTGGAGTGTGCCCAGCACTCTCCCAGGTGGTGAGTGAAATGTACAAGAAACACTGCCCTCACAATGATGATAGTTTAGCTGGAAACACTAATCCTTCCTTCTTTCCTTCCTTCCTTCCTTCCTTCCTTCCTTCCTTCCTTCCTTCCTTCCTTATTTCCTTCCTCTCTTCCTCTCTCCCTCCCTCCCTCCCTCCCTCCCTCCCTCCCTCCCTTCCTTCCTTCCTTCCTTCCTTCCTTCCTTCCTTCCTTCCTTCCTTCTCTGCTATCAAATTGGTATTAAAGCAACCAATGTGTGCCAGGGGTCTTACCCACAATAAGCTGTATTAGCTTCCTCTTGCTGCTGTAGCAAATTACCACACATTTAGTGACTCAAAGTAATGCAAATTTATTCTCTTACAGTTCTGGAGATGAGAAATCTGAAATGGGTCTCACTGGGCTAAAAGCAAAGTATCAATAAGGCTGAATTCCTCCTGGATGCTCTAGGGAAGACTCCATTTCCTTGCCTTTTCCAGTTTCAAGTGGCCACCCTCATTCCTGGCTTTTGGAGTCTTCCTCCATCTCCAAAGCCAGTGGTGGCTGAGCATTTCTTGTAGCACCATCTCTCTGGTTCACTCCTGCCTCCTTCTTCCATTATTAAAGACACTAGTGATGACATTGGGCCCACCCAGATAATCCAGGATGATTACCAGCATCCTTAACTCCACCTGCATAACATAACATATTCACAGGTTCCAGGGATTATGATGTGGATATCTTTGAGGGGGAGGCATTATCCTGCCCATCACAACCTGCAAATGTTAAGACTTTTTTGTAAGGTAGGTGTTATTACCCTCCTTTTGCACATGGCAAAGAATTAAAAAGACTTGCCCGAGCCTCACAGCTAAAGTAATGGCGCAGCTGGAGATGGAATGTGGGATTCCAAAGACTCCTTCATTCTTTCCTACCTGGACCATAGTACTTCCCTGGTCTGTTCACTCAATAAATAGTAATTGCTGGGGTGCCTGGGTGGCTCAGTCAATTATGTGTCATGATCTCATGGTTCATGAGTTCAAGCCCCACATTGGGCTCTGTGCTGACAGCTCAGAGCCTGGAGCCTGCTTCAGATTCTGTGTGTCTCTCTCTCTCTCTGCCCCTCCCCAGCTCACACTTGTGTGCTCTCTCTCTCTCTCTCTCTGTCAAAAATAAATAAAAACTTAAAAAAATAGTAATTGTTGACCACCTACTATGGTATCTCTGTGAGACACCATTTTGGGGGAGGGTTGGAAAACAAGGGAAGAAAAGTAGGATGTCTTAATAGAAAGACAGGATGGTGAATAATTACGTTAGGAATTGCACTGTCCCTGAGAAGAGGAGACTCGGTAATTCTGGAAGGCTTCCAGAAGGTGGTGGGGCTGGGGCTGCCTCAAAAGGAGGTGCAGGAAAATTGCTCCATTCCTTCCAGAATCTTCTGTGTATAAGTGGGGGGACTGCACACAACGTGTGCCCTCAGTGCCTTGGGAAGCCCATCCCAGGGCAGAAGTCTCGCTGCTTTCCAAACCTGGCATTCAAGGTGACTGGCCCTCCCAGGGTGACCGGAGGCCTCACCAAATGTCTACCAAGGTCTTTTCCCCTTGAGTTTGGAGCATGATGCGACGTTGTGTTTCCTTTATCCCAGATGCTAGCAGCCATGGTGAGAGAGGCAGCTCTATTAGCAAAGCCTAAGACCTGCATTTCACAGATGGAGACGGAAAAGAAGCCTCCTTTCCTTTTTCTTTTCTTTCTTCCCCTCTCTCCATCCCCCCCTTTCTCCCTCCTCCCTTTCCTTTCTTTTCCTTCCCTCCTCTCTTTCCCTTTTCTTTTCTCTCTGGCTTATTTCTTTCAAAAGGGAGGCTGGAAGAAGGAGCTCATTATGGGTGCTCTATGTCCTTAGGACTCTCCTGGGAGCCTCCTCCATCTGAACGAAAACTGTGGTTCTCAGCCTGGCTTTCCCGTTGTGATCACAACTTCTGCAGGGGGTCCTGGCTTGACCCCAGGTCTGGTGAGGCCTACAGCACAGGAGCAGGAGAGACTTCACTGTCCCCTTACTGCTTTCCCCTTTGCTGGTTCTGGCACGAAGGGAATTCCTGGAGGGTAAAGGTCCTGTCCCAGAAGTGAACACCACATCCCAGGAGGAAGTGCACCTCTGGTCCAACGTGTGGGTGTCAGGAAAAGATGGTGACAAGTTATAGGAAGGGGACTTGGTGTCTTTCCTAAACCTTGAGGAACCTCCCTCTGTGGATTATGGGAGAAAGGTGACATTTAGTCATTGTGTTTTCAGGGGCACCTGGGTGGCTCAGTCAGTTACGTGTCTGACTTCAGCTCAGGTCATGATCTGGGGGTTTGTGAGTTCAAGCGCCACGTCGGGCTCTGTGCTGACAGCTCAGAGCCTGGACCCTGCTTCCGATTCTGTGTCTCCCTCTCTCTCTGCCCCGCCCACATTCACACTCTGTCTCTCTCAAAAAATAAATAAACATTAAAAACAATTAATCATTGTGTTTTCAGCACAGTGAGTAAGGTCAAAAGAAGGCCTAGAGAACTTTCGAGAAGAAACCCAGGAGATCTGGAATGAGAGACAGAGGGAAGAGAAAGAAAGAAGAAATGGCAGGCAGTGAGGGCAGAGTAGGCCCACAAAGCCACAAAGAAAGAGGGAAGGGCCCTCAGGAATGACAAAATTTTTAGCTAGGAGGAGGGGTCTAGAAGAAGAAAGCTGGCAGGCAGGAGGACTTGAAGATGCTCTTCTGGAAGTATTTGCAGAAGGCTATGTTGTCATCAATTGCCATCTCAAACAGTGTGGGGCAGCGGAGATTATGGGGGCATAATGGCATCCCTCGGTGTCAACACTGGGTGTACTGAGCTGGAAAGAAAGCCAAGAAGTGACTCACAGAAGATCTTGCAGTTGGAGCTAATAGATGGCAAGGCTGGGGCCACACAGCAACCAGAACAGTTTTAGAGAAACCACTGCGGGTGGGGGCTACTGGGGTGGGGCTCATGTTTAGCTCTGGGGTCTATTTATCATTGAGCCTTCTTGCTGGTTAGTTCAGGGCCTGCAGTCACAGCAGAAAGGCAGAATCTCAGTCATTGTCGTCCTGAATAAAACACAGTTGCCAAAATCTGCTTGCAGAGTAGGAGGCCCTATACCCTGGGAGGAAGGGGACCACAGAGCAAAAGAAGGTCTCTGGGAAAGGGAAAAAGAGGATTTTTCAATTGATAGAATTTTGTTTCCCCCATGGTACCAAGCAGAAGCCTTCGCTATAAGGTGGTTTCCCAGATTTCAGCTGATTGTGTTTTCATGGTTTTGGACCAAATCCTTGCACTATGTACAAAGGGCATGTTTCTTCACTATCCTCAATCATCTCCCTGTTTCACTGGCTTATTTATTTTTAACTGGCTTTTTAAAGCTCATTTTATTTAAAAGGGAAATGTTAGGTCGGTAGGGTAACTGCAAAATGAGTATCACTGACCACAGAGAAAAGCGGAAACAGAGACTGAATACACTGGATATGAAACAATGTGATTCCATGATAGGTACTTAGAATTTTTGCTGAAGGTTCTGTGGCTGAGCTCTGGTCTCTGCCAAGAGGGAACTTATGAGTTGTGGAGAGTTATTTAAGACAAAGCTGCTCCAAATAGAATCCCCCCTCCCCGCCCGCCACCCCCTCCCCCCCCCCCCCCGGGTTAATTAACAAGATAAAAAGCAAAGTGATACAAAAGCAACTTTCTCACCCCATAGGATTCACTGTTGTGTCTGTGTGGGGCACCCAAAGTAACATCTCCAATGCAAGTGGTGAGTATCCGGTATTGTGGGAAATGTTGCCAAGAGATGTCTTAGCACAGTTCCTTGGAGAACAGCCTGAGGCAAAGCTTACATGCCAGGGTTTTCTTAGAGAGTACAATACCAAGGCATCAAGAGTGAGGGAAAAGAGATCCCGAGCAAGGTTGGGGGAAAAGCCAATACAAGCGGTGTATCATTGAGTTTGCCACAGACTCACAACAAACACAGTCAATCTCTTGGTCATGAAGGACATCCCTGGAAAATCTATGGAATCATTATAGTTGGGAACTGTCTTTTGGAAGAAGAAAGGGTAAATAATTTATGTGCAGACTCCTTGCTGCCTTTTTTCTCTCACTGGATGGAGTTTGCGTCACCAAGCGTTCACTCATCAACACATCTGATTTGGGTTGCGCCTTTGGACTCTGTGCGTCCAATCTGGTTAGACCTGAGCATGGAGCACAATTAATTAAGAGATTAGGTGATGGTAGCGGTGGCTGAGACAGCTCTATTTCTTTTTCTCTACGGTGACGGAGTGAGGCAAATAATGCAAGAGGCTTCATCTCATGCTGAATTTCTGTGGATCTGAGCAGATTTTGACATCTGTTTCCCCTTTTGTGGAATGAGAAACCATCACATGTAATGCTGGGGCTTCTATCTCATGACAAGATTCCATGGATCAGATTGGCAGGAAGGGCCAGGCAAATCGAATGAGGCCCATCAACCCGTTCCTGCTCTGGTGTTGATGAAGGTCTACTGGCTATCATTGAGTTGTATGAAAACTCGTGGCAAGAGGAAATGAGTAGAGATATAATTAGGTTTATGTGGCAAATTATCATTTGAGAGAAAGAGAATATACCTGCTTTTCCAAAGCTCATTATAACTGGAAGAGTCTGCCAAAATCATCTCCTTTAATCCCTTCGTTTTATGGGAGGAGAAGGGTGACATTAGCAAGATGACAGAATAAGAAGTCCTTGACCCTCCTACCCCCTACAAATACAGCAAGTCAATGACAATTTGTGGACAAATTCCTTTTGTGAGAAATCCAGAAATCAATTGAGAGGCTCCAGCACTGTAGCTGAGCACAAAACTATCCGCATTGAAAATTCAAGACACCTTCATGAATTTCCATAATTCCTCCTCCAGCACAGTGCCATAGGATTGAGAGGAAACCCTCCAGCTCCCAGCTTCTCCTTGGGGGAAGAAAAGAGTTGCAAATTCTGATGAACTGGCCTTAGTCTTACTTGTCTCAGACGGCTGATGGGACCTAGTATACTCCAGATCCCCAGGGGAGGAGCTAAGAACAAAAAGGCAGGTTAGACTAGCACAAAATTATAGACACCTCCAAAATCCCTGGCCAGGCTGATTGGTCTGGGTGTTCTGTATGAGGCCAGTCCATGAAGACTGGGTAATGTGGCTGTGTCTAACACAGTGATACTACACAGAGAGTCACGGAAAGTGAGGAACAGGGAAATGGGTTCCACACACAAGAACAAATCCTCAGACATGAACCCTAATGAAATTAAATTTATCTGATGGAGAATTCAAAATAGCCATCATAAAGATGCTCAGGAAGGTCAGGAGAACACTTTGCATGAGCAAAGTGAAAATTTCAAAAAAGATATAGAAAATACTGGAAGTACCAAAAATTAATCAGAGAGCTGAAAAATACAGTAACTAACCTGCAGTATTCACTAGATGGGTTCCACAACAAATGTGAAGATCTGTGCCCACAGCTCTTCCAACACTGAGCCCAGTGCATGAAGCCCTCTAATACACTGTCACCACAGGATGAATGACCTTCTCTACTTCACCATGAAATGACATAGCATTAATCAGAATTACATCTCCAGCTTATTACTGTGCTTAATAGTGTATTCAGTGTGGATTTAATGCTAAAAGAACCATGATATAGAAGTAAGAAATTAAGGTTGCAAACCTGTGTTTATTCTGTTCTGAGCTTACCATTCTAAACAATATATTGCATTGGTTTAAATTATATATTATATTATATTATATTATATTATATTATATTATATTATATTATATCATATCATATCACATTATATTACATTACATTATATTCACACACACACACACACACACACACACACACACACACACAAACACACACACTTTTTCAATTGTCAAACTGTTCCTGGTCATGGGGAACCTGGGTGTCTCAGTCAGGGAAGCATCCAACTCTTGGTTTCAACTCAGGTCATGATCTCATGGTTTGTGGGATAGAGCCCTGCATTGGACTCTGCACTGACAGTATAGCACACGCTTGGGATTCGCCCTCTCTCTCTCTCTCTCTCTCTCTCTGCCCTTCCCCCACTTGTTTTTTCTCTATATATATCAAAAATAGGTAAATAAACATTTTGTTTTAAGTTCCTGGTTATAATCCAGTCACTTTCACTTACTTCAATGACACTGGAAAATCACTCTTTAGGCAGCTTGGTGTAATATCATATAACAAAAAATCATCTCAATAAAGGCAGAAAAAGTATTTGGCAAAATTCAACATCCATTCAAAATAAACACTCTCAACAAATTAGGTATAGAAGGAATGTACTTCAATATAATAAAAGATATATATGACAGTCACACAGCTGACATCATACTCAATGGTGAAAAGCTGAAATCTTTCCTCCAAGATCAGGAGCACAACAAGATACCCACTCTCACTACTCCTTTCAAAATAGTACTGCAAATCCTCATCGGAGCAGCAATTAGGCAAGAAGAGGAAATAAAAGGTATCCAAATCAGAATGGAAAAAGTAAAACTGTCTCTGCAGATGACATAATCCTATATATATATAAAACCCTAAAAATTCCACACAAAAATTGTTAGAGTAAACAAATTCAGTACAGTTGCAGGATATAAAATCCACATACAAAAATCAGCTGCATCTCTATATATTAACAATGAACTATCCAAAAAAGAAATTAAGAAAATGATGTCATTTACAATAGCACAAAAAAGAACGAAATATTTAGTCATAAATTTAACCAAGAAGGCAAAAGACCTGTACACTGAAATCTATAAAACACTACAGAGTGAATTGAAGAAGACACAAATAAATGGAAAGATATTTCATATTTATATATTATAAGAATTAATATGGTTAAAATGTCCATTATGCCCAAAGTAATCTGCAGATTCAATGTACTTTCTATCAAAATTCCAATGGCATTTGTCACAGAAATAGAAAAAAAAAAAATCTTAAAATTCATCTAGAACCATAAGAGGCCCCAAAGAGCCATTGCTATCTTAAGAAAGGTGAACAAAGCTGGAGGCATTACACCTTCTGATTTCAAATTAATTATATTATGAAGCTTTAGAAATCAAAATGGTGTGGTACTAGCATAAAAACAGAAATAGAGACCAATGGAGGGAATAGAGCACCCAGAAATAAACCCATGCGTATACAGTCAATTAATCTTTGACAAGGACACCAATAAGACAAAATGGGGAAAGGATAGTCTATTTAATAAATTGTGTTGGGAAAACTGGGTATCAACATGACTGGATATCAACATACAAAACAATGAAATTGGACCCTAACACTCTACACAAAAATCAATTCAAAATGGATTAAACTCTTAAATGGAAGACCTCAAGCTATAACCTCCTAGGAGAAAGCACTGGGGGAAAGCTCCTTAATATTGGTCTTGGAAATGACTTTTTTTTTTTTTTGGATATGATACCAAAAGCACAGGCAACAAAAGAAAAAATAAACCAGTGGGTTTGCATCAAACTAAACAATTTCTGCACAAAGAAACAATCAACAAAATGAAAAGGCAACCTACAGAAAGGGAGAAAATATTTTCAAACCATACATTGATAAGGGGTTAATAGCTATAATATACCAGGGATTCACACAACTCAATAACAAAAAAAAAAAAATTCTAAAAAGCTGATTTAAAAATAGGCAAAGGACTTGAATACACATTCTAACAAAGACATACAAATGACCAACAGGTAGATGAAAAAGTGCTCCACATCACTAATTATGAGAGAAATGCTAATTAAAACCTCAGTGAGGTGTCTCCTCACACCTGTTAGGGTGGCTGGTATTTAAAGAAAAAAAAAGGATAGTAAGTGTTGGTGAGGATATGGAGAAAAGGGAATCAAAATACACTATTGGTGGGTATGTGAATTGGCACAGACTTTTTGGAATGCAGTATGAAAGTTCCTTAAAGGTTTAAAAATACACCTAACATTTGATCCAGCAACCCCACTCCTGGGTATTTATCCAAAGGAATTGAAATCAAGTTCTCAAAGAGATACCTGCACTCCCCTGTTCACTGAAGCATTATTCACAATAACCAAGAGTTGGAAAGAATCTAAATGTCTATCACAACAGATGAATGGATAAAGGAAATGTGGTATATACATATAATGAAAGGTTATTCAGCCTTACAAAGAAAATGCTGTCATTTACAACAACACACATGGAACTGGAGGACATTATGCTAAGTGAAATAAGCCAGGCACAAAACGAAAAATACTTCAAAATCTCAGTTACTTGTGGAATCTGAAAAAGTTGAACTCAAAAGCAGAGAGTTACCAGGAGCTGGAGAAGAACAAAACAGAGAGTTGACAGTCAAAGGCACAAGGTGCCAGTTATACAGGTAAATTCTGGAGATCTACTATATAGCATGGCGACTATAGTTACAGAATACTGTGCTGTATACTTGGAAGTTGCTAAGAGGGTAGATCTTATGTTATGTTCTTACCATAAATAATAATAATAATAAAAATAATAATAATAAAGGTGGGAGGAAACTTTGGGAGGTGATGGATATGTTTATGATGCTGATGACAGTGATGTTTCCACGGGTGTATACATGTGCTCAAACTCACTGAGCTGTATACATTACATATGCACAACTTTTTCAGTGTCAACCATACCTCAATAGAGTAACTTAAAATAGAAAAAACCCAGGGCGCCTGGGTGGCTCAGTCGGTTAAGCATCTTATTTCAGCCCAGGTCATGATCTCGCGGTCCATGGGTTTGAGCCCCGCATCAGCACAGAGCCTGGAGCCTGCTTTGGATTCTGTGTCTTCCCCTCTGTCTGTACCCGCCCCCCCACCTCCCCGCCCCACCCCTTGCCCCCCACTCACACTCTGTCTCTCTCTCTCTCAAAAATAAATAAACATTAAAAAAATAGAAAAAAAATAGTTGGGAACAACCAAAATGGACCATTACATAAGGGAGAAATAAACGTTTATTGTGTTAAGCCAATAAATAGAATTAGGGATATTATCTGTTGTAGTAGTTGGCTTTACCTAAATTAATATCACTTTTGAGCAGCTCAGTGATTTCTTCTTTGGGAAATTGCTTCTGCCATTGTGTGTCACCTGGATGGCATGCTGCTTATTTCTCATTGGGGAAGCAAAAGAGTCTACCTTTCCTCCTCCCTCCTCAGTACACTCAGAGACCAAAGACATGACTTAAGCTCAGCTAATCAGATGCTTTGTCCTGGGATAGAGTGAAATTAAAGGAAAGTATTTGCATGTTTGGAGGTAATGGCAGCATTCCGGCCACACTTCTACAAGAGACTTGTCCTGGTTCCATCCATGCTTGTTCAAGCTCAAGGCTCTCAACAATTCTGGGTATCCTCCCAGTAAATGTCCTCTTCTTGAGTCCATTGGAGTCAGTTTCTGTTTCCTACAAACAATCAAGGAACACTAATACTATCCCCTCAAAAGAACAAACATTGAAAATAAAATTTAAAAGAACCCAAGTTCTGGGCTGCCTGGGTGGTTCAGTCAGTTAAGCGTCCAACTCTTGGTTTCAGCTCAGGTTATGATCTCAGGGTCATGAGATGGAGCCCTGAGTCCTGCTGAGAGAGGAGTCTGCTTGGGATTCTCTCTCTCTCTCTCTCTCTCTCTCTCTCTGCCCCTCCTCCCACTCATTCTCTCTCTCCCTCCCTCTCTCTCTCTCTTTCTTTCTCCTTCCCAAAATAAATAAACTTTAAGTAAGTAAGTAAGTAAGTAAATAAATAAATAAATAAATAAATAATAAGCCCAAGTTCCAATAGGTACTTTGAACATTGGTTGGGGTAAGCAATACTAAAAGCAAATATAGATCTCTTAAAATATAAATATGCTTTACCTAGATGTCTCTGAGTTTTGCAGGAGAATGGGGGCAGGGAGTACGAAAGAATTAACAGTGTGGTTTTCCATAAGCTGCAATAAATACAAAAACACTGTAGTCAAGACAGAGGGGCTGTGATTGATTTATTACATTATGGTTCCTTAAAAGTGTTCCATTGCCTTTTTAAAAACCATCCAGTCATTAAAAAAATCTTTGTGGATACAGTTTCCAACGTTGTTATAAGGGACTCTTGACAGGCCTTCATTTTTAATGGCACTGTTATAAACAGGACCCATAATGATTCTGTTTAGGAGGACGGTTTAGAGGCTGGTGACTAAACAGAGTCCAGGCTTACGTGGTGGCCTCGTGCAGAGACTGAGTCTGAACTTAATTTGTATAGAGTAATTGAGGAATTTTGCTTTTGCAGTGTGATGCTGACAATACTTTTTAAAGGGGGACAGAATACCAAACAGGGCTCAAAACTGCGTTTTCCCTTTTAAATATGAAAGACAAGGAAAAACAACTGAAGTGTCAGATTGTCCTTAAACATCCAACAGGAAGAAATTGTACTTATATGCAATTCAAATTGGAAGGGAAAGATTGCGCCTCAGGCCAACTGAAGGGAAAATGCTGGTTTTCTAATTTGTAGCAAATGGAGATGAGCTCTCAGCTGGGTTGGCCAGGGTCCCCAAGAGACCCGGCAGCAGGAAAAAGATTGGGGGGTGTGACGAGGGCTGCATTTCGGCCAGTGCTGCCTCTTTCTGCCCACCACCCACCGTAGAGAACGTGTAAGAAATCCAGGCTCCCTCCCCCACCAGAGCATGGAAAATCCCCATTGTGTTCTAGAAATAAGTGTAAAATGCAAGTGCTTACACCTCAGTTCAATTCCACATTTACTGAGCGCTTACTTGGTCCCTGGTACCGTGCCAGACATTGTTGGAATACAGAGGTGAATAAGGCATAATATTTCCTGATGAGTCAGGACCACAGGGAAATAGGAACAAGGCAGATAACAGAAGTGCTAAAAAGGGTAGAGGAGACATCTGTTGTTTGTACCTGCCCAGCATCCCCTCTTCTGGGAACAAGTACCTTAATTTTCTTTAGGTGAATGGCTCTTCCATTCAGAAGAAGCTGATTCCTGCCTTACTCCATCTCATGTCTGGCCTCCAGGGAAGGGCACAGAAGCAGGATCTGAACAATCAGAGCATTCCCCTCCCTGGCCCTAGTGGTCAGTGCAGGCATGGATGCTTGGCCCAAGCCAGGCCAACAAAACTCAACTCTGGAACGCTGGTGGCTGAGGTATTAAGGAAAAGGTGCTGAGTTTTCACTGGGGCTGCTGAGCCAATGGATTCAAGCCTAGAGCTGTTGGTAATCACGTTGACCCTACATGAAAAGTGACCATGTCAGAACAGCGACAGAGAAGCACAGAGTTTGGAGATGGACAGAGACAGTTACCTGATGAACCAGCTGAACACTTGCACCCATCTGTGCCTGAAGCCTTCTCAGTCCAGACATTTAAAAAATGAACCACCTTGGTTGTTCCTAGTTCAAGCAGCATCCTGTGCAAAGGAGGAAGTCAGAGCTCCAGGAATCAAGCATGGCTATATAGCAGATGGCATGTGAACTGGTTGAAGGCCTCTCTATCAAAGGTCATGTGCCTTTCATGTCCTTGAGTCTACTCTGGGTCAACTGGCCACAGGGGGTCCTGAGAAGTGCTTTGCCTTGGTTTGTGTTGCATGACCCTGTGTGCTGGTCACTTGCCCCAGTTCTCTTAGATCACTTACCTGCCTTGCCCCACCCTCTTCATCTTCCATAATTTGACTCCTGCGAATTGCGCTATCCAGGCTTCCTCAACAACAGGCTTCTGGTAAGAGTCTCGCGGGAAGCCCCAAAGGGAGACTGATGAGTAAAAGAGGAGAAGCTAAAGTGTTTATACTTTATATAAAGTATTTATACTCCTCTCTCCTTTGGACTTCATCTTTGGCAGGAGCTAAGGATCCAGCTCCCACCAGATGTCCCCACCGTGGCTCCAGTCCCTGCCAGGTGGCCCTGGCTCTGAGGCACTGGTAACACCTGGTCCTCCCTTTGTCTCTCCAGCTCTATGATCAGAGCGACTTCCTGCCATTGTTAACTCTGGGTGGCTTCGCCAACCCCTAAGTCTTGGGTGTTAAAGACAAGCACCAAACAGAGACAGTCAGAAAGGCTGAAGGGGGATTTCTTCTCCTGATGGAAGTTGGTGGTGATGTTTGAAAAGGCGGTACTTTTGTGCCACATCAAATCACTTCTGCCACCTAAATATCCAGTTGTGAACCCTGGAGGTACACATCTCGGCTTTGGTGGGGACAGTTTGGGTCAGAACAGGGTTGCTTGCAGAGAACAGAAGCTCAATTAAACTAGCTGAAATGAAAAGGATTCTATTTTCAGAAAGCAGAACTGACCCCCCTCACCCCCTTTCTCTCCAGAAGGGTGTCTCTGCTCTGCCTGGAACAGAATCCCTACTACCCTGAACTCCTATCCCTCGCATCCAGATGGCCTACTAGGTCCAATGACACCTACTAGGGACCCAGTAACTCAGTCCTGAACTTGGGGAAAGAAAATCCTATTGGCCTAGCTCGGTGAGGAATCCAGCTCTGACTCAGCTAGCTGAATAGCTCCGGAGTGGTGTGACCTCTTCGGGTAGGCACCCTGAAACTACTGAGCCTTGGAGGGATGCTCCAGTGGCTGGGAAGCCACTGTGGAAATTAGGAAATAAGCTCTGTCCAGGGTACTCTGGGAAGTCACTAGCAATCTGAGGAGAGCCTGAGGCCTTCGGTCGCTGTGGATCTCAGAAACAGGATGACTAAAGCTTCAAGTCCCTGCCTAAGGTCACTTGATTCCCCTAATCAGTTGTTGATGGAGTTAGGGTTTCATATATGGTTGCTCACTTCTGAGTAGGTATGCTCACATACCAATAGGAATGCAAATGGTCTCATCTGCAACTTCTGAAAACTTATTTTTAAGCACATTTTTTGGGTTTTTGTTTGTTTTATTTCCCTCTACATTGGGTTGTTCTTATAATCTCACTTTCTTAAATTCCCAGGAACAAAAGGTAACAATGAGTGACTTACACTGTGTCCTGTTTTGACTTGTCAGACCGTTCCATTCTAGGCTCAGCTTGGGATGCTTGGGGAGAAGTAATTAGAGTGATTTCAGCTAACCTTCCCACTCTCTGTTATTAATAATAGCTAAGATGTTTCAACAGCTAAAATGACAGCCCCTTTCTCCTTACTTCCCTAAGTTCCTGTTTATGTTTGCCTAAAAGTGACACGACTTTGTCCTTTTCAAAGTGGTGGCAATGTATCATTATATCTTGATCCCTCTCCGGTGATTAGTTGGGAAATTGATCCCCAGCCTGCAACCCTAACACCAACCATTCAAGAACCTGAATCAGAGACCACTCATACCAACTTTACATACCAACTCTGATCAGTGGTGGGGGCCACACAGAGAGTCGTGTTGAAAAAGATGCTAAGGTCACAGCCAGGTTGAGGAAGAATGCTAGAATCAACTGGTGATGTCTGACACTGGCAGAGAAAGAGAGCATGACATCACTCGTGAATGTTTGCCATCTCAAACCAAGGCACATCAGCATAGGTCCAGACACTATTCTTTGGAATATGTGGACAACACGTAATTTAAAAGACCCCATCAGGAGTACCACGTGGCAATGAGAAAGAATGAAATATGGCCTTTTGTAGCAACGTGGATGGAACTGGAGAGTGTTATGCTAAGTGAAATAAGTCATACAGAGAAAGACAGATACCATATGTTTTCACTCTTATGTGGATCCTGAGAAACTTAACAGAAGACCATGGGGGAGGGGAAGGAAAAAAAAGAGGTTAGAGTGGGAGAGAGAGCCAAAGCATAAGAGACTCTTAAAAACTGAAAACAAACTGAGGGTTGATGGGGGGTGGGAGGGAGGGGAGGAGAGGTGATGGGCATTGAAGAGGGCATCTTTTGGGATGAGCACTAGGTGTTGTATGGAAACTAATTTGACAATAAATTTCATATAATAATAAGAAAAAGACCCCATTAGGTCTTCACAACACCTAAATGAAGCAGGGAGGGCTGAAATTATTACTGTGGTCCTTTGAGAGATGGGGGAGACTGGGACACTGAGGGTCCCCTAAAAAAAGCCATGGAAGCAGAATTCCTGTGCATGTGACTCCTCCTGGGAAAGAAGACCACAGAGGTAGGGGACCAAGCCCAACGCGTAACATCCCATAGTATCTTCTCATTCTTCTCTGTACTACAGTGCTCTCATAAATTAATTAATCATTTAAATAATTGAATTAGGCAACAATAATTATGGAAGGCATGCCCATTGCCCTGCCTCCTCTTCCACACATGGTCTCTGCTGCATCCTGCCTCATGCTCCTGCTCGCAATGTAGCTGGGAAATAGTCTCCAGGACACTTATATCCTCATGTAAGTTGGAGGCATGGATCACACTGTCATTCCTTTTTACTCCACAGTAACCTGCCCAGAGCTGTGTATGTAGTGGTATTTAATAAGTGCTTATTGCAAGCACCATCACCTCTGGGGCATTCAAAGCAAAATGATAAACTAGGACAGTCCCTGGAGGCCCCATATTCATCCCCAGGATCTTCTTACCAAAGGGGAGAGCATGCAATCAACTCCTTCCTGTTTACCTTAGTATTTGTTTATTGCTTTCTGAGCCATCCCTCCCAGGGGTGCTGATGATGTGAGATCATGACAAAGAGAGATGGGCTTACATGGGTGCTCTCACCCCATTTTAGATCACACAAATCTGATGAAGACTGTGGATTCTCTCCTTTCAAAATTTGTTTCTGCTGAGGATGACAGGTACCCAGCAGATTTAACATACCAAACAAAGGCCATTTGTTGACTGCGATATCCAGATTTAGAAGGGGCATGAGTGAAACTGGCCCAAGAGATAGCCAAATCAGTGAGTGCTGTTGGCATTGTTTTGGGGTCCCTCTCTCTGGCTGTCACCTTCACTTCTGACTGATAGCTTTTTCCCCCCTATTGCTGATGGACTTTTGCTATATGATGGAGACGGTGGCTGAATCCTCATACCATCACCCAGAGAAGAAGTGAGCTCTTTTTCTCCAGATCAGTTAGGAAAACTCCAGAGGAAGGACTCTGATCAGCCCAGCTGGAGTGAGATGCCCACCTGTTAAGTGTGACCAGGATGGCAATGACTGATTTAATTATGTCCCACCCTTTTTGTGGGCTCTGTCATCAAAAGAGGAGGTGACCTCTCCAAGCTTTGTAGTAAGCCCAGTAGTCACTCCCAAATCTACCTGTAACAGATCCTTTCCTCCAAAAATGCCCATGTTCATATATATATGGAATTTTTGACATAAAATTTCAAGGAGTTGATAGACCCTTCAAGTCCATTCCAGGACCCTAAGTTAACCTTGTTTACACACACACACACACACACACACACACACACACACACACACACACAATTTGAATTGCTAATGGAAGAATTCCAAATGGCTGACAATATGCTAGGGCAGAAGCCCCCCAAGTAGCTCCTCAAGTCCCAACTGCCTTCATTCCCCTAATCTACCCCCTGTTCAGCCTGCCCTGGATTTTCCTGCCACTTCCTCTCTTCCTTTTCTCCTTCCTGTCACTCTCTGCCCCAACCCCTGCCAGGACAATGGGAAGCCATTTCTGCGCAGGGACACCTGGAAAGAATGACGTGGTTTCCACCAAAACTTTGAGCATCACCAGGGAGTTAAAGCAGTGGCACTGAATTGCAAATTATAGTGGTAGGTAGAGTGTTGTTCTCAGAAAAGAGGTTGTGGGTTCTTTAAAAAAAAAAGGGGGGGCGCCTGGGTGGCGCAGTCGGTTAAGCCTCCGACTTCAGCCAGGTCTCGATCTCGCGGTCCGTGAGTTCGAGCCCCGTTGTCGGGCTCTGGGCTGATGGCTCAGAGCCTGGAGCCTGTTTCCGATTCTGTGTCTCCCTCTCTCTGCCCCTCCCCCGTTCATGCTCTGTCTCTCTCTGTCCCAAAAATAAATAAACGTTGAAAAAAAAAAAATTAAAAAAAAAAAAAAAAGGAGAGGAATGTTTCTCAACATTTCATAAATAGTCATTTGAAAACTGCCCTAGAGCAAATTGGAAGTCAGTACAATGCCCAGACGTTCACTTGTTAGACTCGGAAGAATGTGCACACACACTGTATTCTTTACACATACATATTTACACACGCTCTACATAAAGAATGACCTTCTCCCACTCCGCCCTTCCACTGCCTGCAATGGTAACATTTACTGGAGATTTTATTACAAAAGCCACAAAATGAAATTCTAATCAATAATAGTTTGCAGGATGGTGAGGGGAAAAAAAAAGGAATTGAATACATTCATAGGTAAAAGATGTTATTATCTCAGCTCAGTAACTATGAAAGAGAAATAGATGAAAAAATCTGGGTTTTATATTAAAAACCGGCACAGCTGTAGAGTTACATAATAAAGTATTGCCTGTATCCATGGAAATGGAGAGTAATTGATGCAACACAAGTTATTTTTATAAACCCAAACAAAAAAATTCAATCAGAAATGTCTTTCCCCGTTTGGGGGGCATTGTATATTTTGTATCTGTACATAATGCACACATTTAGAGTGTGAATGCACTCATTATTGATCAGCCGTGTTGAATAGGATATGCTGCTTTCCCTGAATATTCAAGATTAGAATCCTGCGGCCCAGCTCTCACTCCTTCTTGAAAGACTTCCTCTGAATAAATTGTGCAGTGCTTTAAAATGCAGGCGGTTCCAACTCAGAATAAAGGAGCTCCTCTCCTGGTTTTGGAGGTGTCGGTAGGGCCAAATTTTGAAGATGGGAACTCTGCGTGATGCTTATACTTGACTTCCCGCACAATACTTGCTGTCCCCCTCTCAGACACCCCAACACATACACAGTGCTAACCACAAAGCAGGCCTCCAAGAAAGCCAGGACACAGAGCACAGTGCAATTTTCCCTAATTTGCTTGCTAAAGCACCTGTTAAAATACAGATTCCAGGGTACCACCCCCAACCCCCTTGTACTGGATTCTCCAGAGCAGAGATCTAGAAATCCACAAAATCTATGTACCTCTCCAAGGTAATTCTTGTCATTAGACAAATTGGATCTACTCACCACAGCTGGGTCTTGGGCTTGGGTAGGACAGGGTGATGTGACAGTGACAGTGACAGTGGGGGTGGGGGTGGGGGAATCCTACAAAAGGCTTTCCATCATATGTCTTAAATCTGTCCATTTCTTTTCATCTCCACAGTCCCCCCTTCCTCTGTGCCACCATTATCTCTCACCAGGGCTATTCCATTAGACTGGGTCTCTGCTACCATTTTGTAAAAATTTAAAAACAGTTTTACTTATATGTGATTCACATACCATGAAATCACCATCGGAAGTTATAAATCAGTAGTTCTTAGCATATTCATGGAGTTGTGCAACCATCACCCTATCTATTCCGGAATATTTTCATCACCCCAAAAAGAAACGCCATACCCATAGGCAGTCACTCCCCATTCCAAACTCCCTCTGACCCCTGGAAACTTCTAATCCACTTTTTGTCTGTATGGATTTGTCTATCCTGGACATCTCATACAAATGGAATCATACAATGTATGGCCTTTTGTGTCTGGTTTCTTTCACTTGCATAATGCTTTCAAGGGTCATTCAGCTGTAGAATGTGTCAGTACTTCATTCTTGTTTTATAGCAAATAACATTTCACTTTGTGCATATACCACATTTTGTTTATCCATTCATCAGGTGATAAACCTTTGGGTTGTTTATACTCCGGGGCCATTTTGAATAAGGCTGCTTGAACTGCTTACGTTCAAGTTTCTGTGTGGATGTATATTTTCATTTCTTTTGGTTAAATACCTAGGAACATAATTATGACAACTCTATTTTTAACTTCTTGAAGAACTGCCAAACTGTTTTGCATTGCAGCTGTATCATTGTACAACTCCTCTAGCAATGTATGAACATTCCAATCTCTCTATATCCTTACCAATACTTGTTATTGTCTGACTCTTAAATTTTAGCCACCCTAGTGTGTGTGATACCATATCTTATGGTATTGATTTGCACTTCCCTAATGACTTGTGATGTTGAGCATCTTTTCATGAGCTTAATGGCCATTTCTATACCTTCTCTGGGGAAAATATACATTCAAAACCTTTGATCATTTTTTGAAATTGGACAAAGACTATTCTTTGTTTGAAGAACTATTTGCTAAAAGCTATTCTTTCCCTGTTGAATGATTTTGATACCCTCATCAAAAATCAATTGGCCAGGGGTGCCTGGGTGGCTCAGTCAGTTAAACATCCGACTTTAGCTCAGGTCATGATCTAATGGTTCATGAGTTCAAGCCCCGCATCAGGCTCTGTGCTGACAGCTCAGAGTCTGGAGCCTGCTTTGGATTCTGTGTCTCCCTCTCACTCTGCCCCTCTCCCACTCACGCTCTGTCTCTCTCTGTTCCTCAAAAATAAATAAATGCTAAAAACAAATTTTTTAAAAAATCAATTGGCCAAAATATAAGGATTTATTTTTGGACTCTCAATTTTATTCCATTGATCTGTGTTCATCCATATCCTAGTACTATCTTGATTACTGTATCTTTGTAGTAAGTTTTGAAATCAGCAAGTGTGAATCCTCTTACTTTCTTTTATTCAAAATTGTTTTGGCATTTCCATATAAATTTTAGGGTCGGTATGTCGATTTCTGCAAAAAAAGCAGCTAGAATATTGATAGGGATTACATTGGATCTGTAGATCTCTTTGGAGAGTATTGCTATCTTAATCATATTAAATCTTCTAATCCATGAACATGGTATATCTTTCCATTTATTTAGATCTTTCAACACTGTTTTATAGTTTCAATGTAAAACTCTTATATTTCTCTTGTTTAATTTATTCTTAAGTATTTCATTATTTTGGTGCTATTACAAGTTGTTTTATTTATTACATTTTTACATTCTTCATTGCTAGTGTAAAGTAATACAACTGATTTGTATATCTTGATCCTGTACCCTGAAAATTTCCTGAACTTGCTTATTAGTTCTAATGATGTTTGTGTGAATTCTTTAGGTTTTTCATATATAAGATCATGTCATATTCAAATAAAGATAGCTTTACTCCTTTCTTTCCAATAGGGATACTTTTTATTTATTTATTTTTCTTTCCTAACTGTCTGCCTAAAGTCAGTACAATATTGAATAGAAGTGGTAAAACAGACATCTTTGTCTTGTTTCCTATTTTAGGTCAAAGGCATTCAATCTTACATGAAGTGTGATGTTTGATGTGGGTTTTTAGTAGATGTCCTTATCAGATCGAGGAAATCCCCTTCTATTTCTAGTTGGTTGAGCGTTTTTCTAATGAAAGAGCTGCTGCCATTTTTGCCCAAACTCCATTCCCCATTCTCCATTTGTCCATTCTCCAGAATGTATTCAGAAGAATTTTCCAACTATAAGCCTTGCCATGTTACTCCTCTGTTGAAAAATGCTCAGAAACCCCCAAGATTCATTAGGATAAAGTCTAAATTCCTATAAGATTGCATCACTCAAGACCTCTATTGTCTTATCCTCTCTCTCTCCCCTACCTTGTGTTCTGGCCACCTTTACTTTCTCATTTCACTGCCTTTGCGCCTGCTTTTCTCTCTTCCTACCCACTGGCCTTTTTGCTTGGTAAATTCCTACTCATCTCTCCGTTGCAGTTAGTTATCTGTGCAGGCTTCCCAGGCCCTGACACTCAGCCAGATATCACATCTACATGTACTCAGGACTCCTTTTCCTTTATAGCCCTTATCACACCAGTTATTCATGTAATTACTTGATTGATGTCAATCTTCTCACAGAACATATTTTGCATGAGGGCCGGAACTGTGTTTGCCCTATTAACTGCATTATCCCCAGTTGCTGTAGTAGCACCTGGCATAAAGAAAGAATGCTTTCAGGAAATATTTAATAAATGAGCTCAACCAAATCAACCAATCTACCTGGAAGTAAAATGGGGGTGGCAACCTCCAGACACAACTATTAGCTATGAAGATCCTTAATGCTTCATTCTTTGTGTGTTTTTCCTCCATGCCCAGTCTAGAATGCTTCAGATGAAAATGCCTATTTTATATGTTAAAGTGGCAGAGAAAAGTCTCTCTTTGGAGATAATTTTTAAGCTGAGTTGATGCTATAAATCCCTTCCTATTCTCCATGAAGCCTCCCTGATGGCCAGTCACAGATAATATCTTCCTTCTTCTCATAATATCTACATTTCTTTATCTATATCCCTTTTAAGAACATTCATGATTTTCATTGTGTCATCATTACACATACGTTAGTCCTCTTCCCCTACCATTTGAAGGTAAAAAACCATAAATGGTTTGATCTTGGTATCCTCCCATCTCCTAACTTAGTCCTTAGCAAAGTGCTAAGTGTCCAAAAGAATGACAATCACCACGAAGTACACAATTTTTAAAGACTGAGGGAAAAAATACAGTTTTCTTTAATCCAGTTTTATTCTCTCATATGTGTTTTTGTGTTCCTTTAACGTTAAAAATGTGATTGCATCTTAGTTCTTAATAAAAATCAGAGTTTTGGTGAGCCTATTAACCGAAACTACTAACTATCCAAGTACGGCCATGGTAAATCTTATACTCTACTCATATGGGTCTATCCTCATCTGCCAACATCACATTATACATTTCCCTCTTGCTACCTCAAGTTATTTGCACCACCCAGAATGCCTGATTCTCTACCCAACTTTTGAGGACCATTGAAAATCCTATCTCATCCTTGAAGACATTTGTGATTACCTTTCCACTTACTTAACATTTGTTTCTTCTTACTTCATCATGAGCCCTTTTCCCCTGCATGTTTAATGACTCTTCAAGCCACCTGCAAGCTCCTTGAGATCACAGGCTCTGCCAAAGTTTCTTTCCATGGTCTCAGCACACTCATGCCCACAGTTATCAGAAGTGGAAATACAGCAATGTCCATGCTAATAGTTTGGTTCCAGAATTATCCCATTGCCCAGACTTCATTCCAAGAATATCTAAGTCTAGCTTCCTGCCATCCCCACCAGACTTCCTCATGCATTGGCTTTCCTTGATGAGGCTTCCTCTACTTTATACCTTGTCTCTTGCTTTTGTTCTAGCTCTATCTAAGTTGGTGACTCTTGTCTGACCTATCGCTTCCTATAGCTATTAGCCCCATACATCACAGTAACAAGACAGAATGCCCATGCCCAGAATCTCTCATATATTATCCTCTCCTCTGGTCAGAAGTGGAATATCAGACAGTGTGAATTAGCTCTTAGTCATATTGAGTGCCCTCTGTCTCTGGCAAAATGCCTGGTGAACTGTAGGGTCCCAAAACGGATATCAGAGTATTAATTCTAATGTGTTAAGTGTCAGAGTATTAATTTAAAGAGAGAAGGCAGTGTGAAAGAGTATAATATCCAATAAAGTTGGAAATGTAGACATAGCCTATACGATGAGGGTCTATTTATACTTGGAAAATTAGGGTAATGTTCTACCCTGGCATTAGTTTAGTATTTTTTTGTTATTTCCCCAAAATAGAAGTTCCCAAATTCTAGGTGAGCAAACATTTCCTGGGTACTGGATTCTGTGCAAAAAAATCAGCACTCAAACCACAACAGCAACAACAAATAGCCCTGATTTGTTGTGTCTGTCAATTTCCATGATGTAAATATTTCCACCATGGCCAATTTCAAGCTACCAGGGATGTTACAATTGGCTCACAAATTTCCTGCAGCTTACATAAACTGTATAAGTTAGCTCCAGCACCCTATGATGCAAGTCATTATACCCGGTGCTGTGAGATACAAAGTTCCTCTCCTGACCTCAGTGAACCTATAACCTAGTGGAGATACAGACATACTCATTTTGATTGCTTTGGTATTTTCCAAAGGCAACCTGTAACAGCCATGATATTTATTGTTATTTGGAGCCCACCAAGGTAAATACAATGAGTTTCCTAAAAGTTTAATGATCAAGCTGCCAATTTGTAATAATGTAGCTATAATATCATCTATGCTAAATGTTCTACCTTATTACATTTTCAAGAGCCACACTCTAAGCGAGCTCTTGGGTAATTTTGCTTTTCAACATTAAGGCATTTGTGGCTAGACTCAACTAGTCTTTCAAGATATTTAAAGATCATTAGGAAAAAAAAAAAAAGTCTCCACTCCAACAAGAATTCTTTTGATGGAACAAGATAAAATTCCTCCACTTACTCTCAGATTTTGTATTATTTATGAAAAAAATCACAAATCACAGGGGGAGGGGGCAGCAAATAGAGATGAAACCACATCAGCATGTTATATACTGCACATACTGAGAACTCTCCCCTGCTCCTTAGTGGGACATGTGAAATGATCTCAGTGGTAATACAGTTCACTCCAAAGTGAAACTAGGAAAGAACCTGCAGAGATTTCTGTCTCTGGTAATATGTGAAGTTTTCAAGGTTTGGATTTGTTTTGCAAACAGATTGCAGGAGAAAAGCAAGACTTAAACTAAGGATGAGAAGAGCCTTCCCTTAACAGGTTTCATTTAAGAAGGATCCATTCTTCGATGATGATGACGCCCTGTATGGATTCAAGGATCTAAACAAGTAAAGCGAGAGCATGACGTGCTCCGTGCGGTTCATTTTGAATTTGGCCACTACATTTTTCTTCTTTCAAGTTGTGCTCAGCTTTCTAGCTGTGGCCACCAAATTCCCTCTATTTCTGTCTCATCCTCGGCATCTTTTCCACCGGGACTGGATTCTCTGGGGAGTCTAGAAGCCTGGGACTAGAAAAGGCCATACACTTGCTCTTACGCAGCCTTCTTACAGATGATGATTAGCAGATGTTTATCTACTTTTGTTCCCTCATACTTCTGTAACTTCAATCTGACCCCCTGAAATTTCCCAGCGCTCTTTAGTATCTGCCTGGGAAAGTAGACAAGTCCATGGGACTTTGTTACCAGGTAAATATGCCTGGATTCAAGTCCTTTCTCCTGCCTTTTCTCTAGCTGCTGCATCCCACTAGTTAAGAAAACTAGGGCAATACCCTCAGCCTTCTGAAGGAGTTTTCCTGTCTCTAAAATGGGTGCAGAGTTATGCATAATAAATGCTGTTTTTAATTATACATGTTAGAGGAAGAATGGGCACATAAGCAATAGCTTAATATACATATTTTGTAAGAGATGATGCATAAATCAATGGGGGCCAACTGCAAGTTCTTGAAAGTTCTTGTTCACCATTGTTTGGCTGGAGTTTAAATGAACATGTTCAGTAAATGATTAGTGAGTGAATTATTCAACGAACCAACCGATCCAGTGAGATAGTGTCTCCTATTGCTCCATAGAAGGCAACTTGCAGCCTCAAAATACAGTGGGGGTAGTCTGAGTAACGTTTTTCCATGAGAACCAATGGAACAAATATCACAAAACCAGATGAGTTTTCCCTAAATCACTGATTTCCAGCCAGGGCGATTTTGTCCCCCAGGGGACATCTCTCAATGTTTGGAGACATTTTTGGTTGTCACAACTGGGGGATTACTACTGGCATCTAGTTCAGGGAAGCTGCTAAATATGCTATGGGATGCACAGGACGGTCCTCACGACAGAGAATTATTCTCCCTCCAAGGTCAACAGTGCAGGAGTTGAGAAAACCTGCTGTAACAAATGAGCAGCTATGGGAAGATTTTTTCATTCCATAGCAAATATGGGGGTCAAGATTATGGAGGCGTTCTATATAATGCCTGATTCATTCACAGAATCATAGAAAGTCAGGATTGAAAGGAACACAAGAGATCATCAAGTACAAATTCCTGACTTTATAGTGGGGACCCTACAAGTCCAGAAAGGGAAGTGAATGCCTGAGGCTGCATAGTTGCCAAGGGGCCAAGGTAAGACAGGAAGTGCGGCCCCCAGTGTCCAGGCTTTTCCCTCTCTCTTTTCAATATGGCAGCAATTGAGCTGACCTAACCTCCACCTGTAGGTTCAACTCCAGCCCAGATGCCACAGCCCATCTTACCCCTGATTAGAGCACTGTGTCTACCCCCTCCACACCCAACGCCCATCATTCACATCCTACATGGACGACTTTTGCCAGGTCCATGACCTACCAGGACTATTATTTATATAATCATTTTCTTTAAATTGACGTTCTTTTTTCTTTTTTTTAATTTTTAAAAATTTTTTTTAAAATTTACATCCCATCAAAGGTCAACTGTATATGTTTAGTTTGTTTTTTAATGAATACATCTCAATGGTTTTCAAAATAAAATAAAATAAAATAAAATTTACATCCCAATTAGTTAGCATAAAGTGCAACAATGATTTCAGGAGTAGGTTCCTTAATGCCCTTTATCCATTCAGCCCATCCCCCCTCCCACAACCCCTCCAGTAACCCTCAGTTTGTTCCCCATATTTATGAGTCTCTTCTGTTTTGTCCCCCTCCCTGTTTTTATATGATTTTTGTTTCCCTTCCCTTATGTTCATCTGTTTTGGACATTGACTTTTTTCTTAAATAAAAGTTTGATAAAGAAATCTTTTAGCAGCAGCATGAGTGAAGGCCGGTCTGATTTGCCATGAGGAAAAGGGACCTAAAAATTGGCACAATACAAGCAAAAATGTTGTTCAGCGTTCTCTTGATACTGTTGCATCTTTAAGTCTCGAGCCGGAGCCTCTTTGTTAAAAAGGGAGATTCGCAAGTGTAGGAGGTGTTAAGGACATATTGGCACCAAACTGAGACTTTCTCCTTAATGTAATAAGAGGTATTAAAAAAGAATTGAAGAGGGAATGCATTTCTCACTGTGGGCTTCAACATTATTTATTACCGTGCCCATGCACCACTTAAAATCATCGCGTATTCCCTCGGTGGTATATTTATTTTTGGAAATCCTGGATTAGAGGAATAAAAGCGACCCCAGTCACTTCCGCCCTCTTTGATACGAGTTCCTTCTTTAACTGAAGGAATGCAGGCATCCCGAGTTCTTCTGTGTTCCCCTGCCAAATGCAATTAAGTAGGGAAATGAAAGAGAAACTAACCGAGGAATAGTTCACCGCTTTGCAAGCTTGGACAGGATACATTAAGGTGGTAGAAGGGTATAATGGAATGCTAAGATGATCCCCAATGACCCAGCACCTTTGTGTAATCCCCTCCCCTTTGGGTGTGGGTTGAATCTGTGAGTATGGTTATATCACACCTGTGATTGTTACATTGTATTACGAAAGAGAGAGTACCCTGGGTGGGCCTGGCCTAATCATGCACGTGCATTAAAACCAGTTTCCTTCAGCTGCTTGCAGACAAGAAAGTCAGAGAGATGTACCCCAGCTGGCTTGGAAGAAAGCAAACCTCCATTCTGTGAAGTAAGTGCCTGTGGGAGCCACCTGGCAAGGAACTGTGGGGCTGAGAGCAATTCCCAGCAGACAGCTAGCAGGAAAATGGGAGTTTAGTTCTACATCTGCAAGGGAGTGAATTCAGCCAACAACCAATTGGCATACAAGAAGACTCTGAGCCCAGGCTTGCAGACCTAGAAACTGTGAGATAATCACTTTGTGTTGTTTTGAGCTCCTAAGTTTGTAGGACTTTGTCACATAGCCAGAGAACCCTACTGGGAAGGGATACAGAGATGAGTATGTTAGATTCGCTGTCATTAGGGAACTCCTATTCTAGTCCTGGAGATAAGATACACATGGAGGCCACTTACACATTAATCAGGGTATATAAGCTTATGTCCGAGAAAGACACAAGCGACGTGATGAAAGCAATGTGGCTGAGAAAAATCAGAGAGGGCTCCCTGGAGGAGGTGACATTTGCAACAGCCTTAAAGTCTAGAGAGAATGTGAGAGGTGGACCCAGTGCAAGCACCTGCTGGATTGACCAGATTTCTGCTCGGCCTTGCCCACAGAGCCATGGAGAGTACCGGCCCATGGGTTCACTGGTCTAGTCTCAGTCCTGGCTCTGCCGCTCACCCGCTGTGTGACCTTGAACAAGAGAATAAAGCTCTCTGCTGCTCAGTGTCCCGACTGGGGAAGGAAGGATAACGATGAGAGCGTCTACATACAGTGGACAGAGTCACGTAGCCGCAACATGGCAGAGCCTTCCTTCCTTGAGTGTGCTGCCTCCACAACTGGATCCACCCACGTAGACTTGAAGCTTCTGAGATTGAACACCTTCCCGGAGGCTGCCTCCAACACTTGTAGGACCCAGGGCAGGACTACAAATAGAAGCCCACGTACCATATGTCTGGATATTTACAAGTTATAAACCAAGCTAAAGGCTGTTAAATAAAATAAATTCTATCCTTCTACTTTGGCAAACACACTCTCATAATGACAAAATAGAGGGAAAAAAAAGTTTGGAAAAGATTGGCTTATGCTGCCTCGCCACCATCTGGGATACCTCTGCAGGGCCGCCCCGGCTCTGGAATTGTGACGGTGGAGAGGACCAGCCTCCCTCTTTGCCTGATCCTGCCTTCCCACATCCTGGCAGGAATGTCTCCTGAGAACATTCCCTGAGGAGCCTTCTGCATGAAGCTCCATTTCCAGGGGGCCCGATCTAAGACTCTCACACACCCGATCACTTGGGGACATAGGATGTTTCACCTGTAGGAGAAATTCCGATCTGTACCTTTAGCTCCTGGGCCCCTCTCCCTAGTGCCTGTTGGCCCACAGCTGATGAGTCAACGCCAGGAGGCACGGTTATGGAGGGGAGTGTTGTTGCCGCTACGTCTTTATTAAAGCGAAGCAATGCGTCACCCTTTGGCAGTGTGCCCCTTAACACTCCCCCTCGGGAGGACCAGCTCTGTGTGCCGATCACATTCGGCATTAAAAAAAAAAACATTTAATTATGTGCAAAGAGAGAGTCCATGTGTCACTCGTTGGCCAGGTTTGTTTGGGACTTTATTATCATACATATCACTGTAGCCTATTATTCCTGGACGGATTGGACAAGTTTCAAGGTTAATAAAAATGTTCTGGCAAATTGTTATTTTGAAAGTGATTGAAGGAAATGTCCCACTCGGAGTGTACGTTTGACCTTTCGGGGGAGGAAAAGGAAGAAAAAGCTCATGGAAGCCTCACGCAGCTTGATTCTTTTGACAGGGCTAAATTGTTTGGCGCGTGTTGAGTTGCTCTGAGCACCACCGAGACTGGCATTTCCTTCCCAAGTCTCTTCCCTCCACTTGGATGCGTCACTTTAGGTAATAATGAGGATAATCAGAAGGTGATAAGTTGCGTTTTTCTCGGTCAGGCCCAGCGCTATGTGCTCCATGGGTACTATCCTATTTGGTGTTCATAACCCAGGCATGTCGTGACTCTTTCCACCTCTTGTGTGCTAAAGAGGGAAATGAAGTAACTTGTCCAAGGTCACAGTGTAAGCGGTGGAACTGGGGTGAAAACCTGGGTCTGTCCGTCTCCGAACATTATACACACTGCTTGTCTGAAGGATGCCACAGGCGATGGCCACACCCAGCCTGCCCACTGCTCTGTCCTGGATGGCCTCCAGCTGTCGGTGCCTTGTCTCTGGGCCTGAGGGCTGGCTCTCCCGTTTTATTGAGGTATCACTGACAAAAATTGTATGTGTTTAAGGTATGCAGTGTGATGGTTCGATATACATGTATGCTGTGAAATGACTATCACAGTCAAGTAAATCGACCCATCCGTCAACTTACAAAGTAACTTGTGTGTGTGTGTGTGTGTGTGTGTGTGTGTGTGTGTGTGTGTGCGCGCGCGCGCATGCTGAGAAGGCTTAGGATCTATTCCCTTAGAAACTTTCAAGTATGCAATACAGTATTCTTTTTTTAAATGTTTATTTATTTTTGGTAGCGAGAGAGCATGAGCAAAGGAGAGTCAGAGAGAGGGGGAAGGAGGATTTGAAGTCGACAGCACTGAGCCCAGTGGGGGGCTTGAATTCACAAACTGTGAGATCATGACCTGAGCCGAAGTCAGATGCTTAAATGACTGAGCCACCCAGGCGCCCCTCAATACAGTATTCTTAACACTAGCCATCAGACTGTACCTTAGACCCTCAGAACTTATTTATCTTATGACTAAAAATTTGTACCCTTTGTCCAACATCTCCCCATCTCCCTGTCCCTCTGGTAACCACCACTACTTTCTGCTTCTGTGAGTTTGACATCTTTAGATTCTACATAGAAGTGAGATCATGCAGTATTTGTCTTTCTGTGTCTAGAATATTTCACTTAGCTTAATGTCCTCCCGGTTCATCCAGATCCACAGAAGGCTGCACTCCCTGTGCAGAGCAGGCCAGAAGTGCTAGGGAATTAGAATCCCAGAAGAAGCCATCAACTGACAATTCTTGAACGTTGGTGCATAAATGTCCCAGCTCCCTCGTCCCTTGCGGGGGGAGAGGCAGTTAATTCCAAGGCTATGTGTTCCTCCAGGGGCTAAGCTGATCTAATAATGCACCTTTTTTTTTTTAATGTTTATTTATTTTTGAGAGAGAGATGGTGAGTGGGGGAGGGGCAGAGAGAGAGGGGGAAATGGAGAATTCCAAGCAGGCTCTGCCATGTCAGTGCAGAGCCTGACGTGGGGCTGGAACTCACAAACAGTGAGATCATGACCTGAGCTGAAGCCAGGAGTCAGATGCTTAACCAACTGAGCCACCCAGGTGCCCCTAAAAATGCACCTTTGATTGGCCGTGTTCCCTTCCCCGTATCACTTCTCTACTACTCCGCTGGTGTCCTTGGCACTTTCCAGATAAACTATTTGCACTTCTATCTTTGGCTCTTTTGGAGTCAGTCTAGAGTAATCTAAACTGAGACAGGGACTCCTTAAAGATACCCCTGGGACTGGAGCATCTCTATCCTGTAAATACAGAGGAGATACAGCTATTGGGTGGACCCATGCTGCTCCCCTGGTGATAACATTGGCTTTTCAAAATTCTACACCCAGTTATTTTGCCGCCGACACTAGTGACCCAAGGTTAACACTCCACCACCCTTGTGCTGACAGGAAAATGCCATTTCACGTAAAACCTCCCCCAAGGAGATTTTTTTTACTAAAAAAAATTTTTTTTAATGTTTATTTATTTTTGAGACAGAGAGAGACAGAGCATGAGTGGGGGAGGGGCAGAGAGAGAGAAACAGGGAGAGAGGCAGACCCAGAATCTGAAGCAGGCTCCAGGCTCCACGCTGTCAGCACAGAGCCCGACGCGGGGCTCGAACTCACGAACCACGAGATCATGACCTGAGCTGAAGTCGGAGGCTCAACCGACTGAGTCACCCGGGCGCCTCGCCCTGAAGAGATTTATAACAAGAAGGTATGGAGGTAAGACTTCCAGAGATGCTAAAGGACACAGTCGGACAACTCAAGGTGGTGTGCAGGGTTGTCCCTGGTGCTCACCTCCACAGACTCTGCCCTTCATGCTCCTTAGCCTTAGATGGGCATCCTGGCCCCTCTGCTTATAGGCTGCCTGACCTTCAGCAAACATCTTACCAATCTTTCCAGGACTTAATATCCTCAGTAGTAAAAGCATGACAATAGTACTATCTACATCATGAAGTTGTCGTGAATACAATTTAATTCATATGAAGAGTTTAGACAGTGCCAAGAACACAGTAAGTGCCAGATAAGTATTGCCTATTATTAGCACATGGAGAGAGAGATGTGAGATTAGCACCCCACAAACATGAGGTGACATGTTTTAAAGTTTCCCTAACTCTCCTCTTATAGGATTTGCATGCCCATTTACAAAACTGCAGTGCAAATCGGCAGTTTCAAGTCGTCAAGATGCATGAGTTTCCTGACGGGTCTGTGTCCCTGCCTGCCTCACACTTATGCACACTTGTCCACGCGTTACATTATCGTGGTATTCCAGATCTGCTGCAGAAATTAGCTAAGGGAGTCACCTTTCTAAAATACCTTTTATTTTTTCAGGGGAAGACCCTATTCTGTCTCACAAGTCAGGCCCACCATGACTGGGCTTCCCCTTGATTGCACCTGCTTTCTGCTTATGGGATGCTAGGCACCCCAGTACCCCACTAATATAGCACTCTGTCCAGCTCGGTTTCTGTGCCGTTGCTTTTACCATTTCTCATTTGAAGGCCTGTTTTCCTGGAAATTCTATCCAAGGGTCCCTTAGAGTTTCCCTTCCAGCAAAAGCTCATTTATTCTACTTGACCCGCCTCTTCCATGATTATTTAGCTCCTCATTATCCTTTTCCTTCCTGACTCATCATCCATACACATTGGGCAATTCATTACATTTTGTCTTGTGGAAAGGAAAACATTCTGGGTTTGTAGTCAAAAAGCCTGGGCACAAATCTCTTGTTACTTGGCCAAGATACATAACCTTTGTGAGTCTTAGTTTCCGTATCTATTGCCATCATTCCTTCGTCACTCAGTCAACAGACGTTTGTGACCAGCTGTCATGTGCCAACCATTGTGGCAGGCCCTGGAGATGTGACGTGAGTGAGACCACGTGGTCCCCACCTTCCTAGAGCCTAGAGTGAAGCAGGGGAGACAGACACTAAACAAATAATAACACCATTAAATAGGTAATTAATCGGGGTGCCTGAGTGGCTCAGTCAGTTCAGTGTCTGACTTTAGCTCGGGTCATGATCTTGTGGTTGGTCAGTTCAAGCCCTGTGCCGGGGCCTCTGCTGTCGGTGCAGAGCCCACTTCAGATCCTCTGTCCCCTTTCTCTCTGCCCCTCCCCCACTCGCTCTCTCTCTCTTTCTCTCTCAAAAAATAAAATAAACATTTAAAAAAGTAGCTAATTAATCAACTATAATTGTGGTAAGTACCAGAGGAGGTGTTGTGGATAGCATTCCCATGTCTCTTTCCCACCCGGAGATCACCTGCAACTTTGAAAGCTAGGTGACAGCTTCCTCCTCCAGCACTGATGTCTCTATGTCTGAGAGCTTCCTCTGGGGCAGATGACAACCCCAGAGGCAACTTGGGGCCAATGAGAAAAGGGAGTCAGTGAATATGTACACCAGCTTCCTTGCCCACTGATAAGACAATTCTGAGGTATGTTTTAGAGCAGGGTCAGCAAACTTTTTCTCCAAGAGCCAGATAGTAAATATTTTAGGTTTGGCAGGGGCCATGTGGCCTCTGCTACAACTACCCTACTGCACATGGTACAGAACAAATGAGCATAGCCATGTTCCAATGCAAAAATAGGCAGGTGGCCCCAGGGCCACAGTTAGCCAACCCCAATTCTAGACTCTCAGAGGGTCCCCAGGGGAATTGGATCCATTTACCCACAGCTGTAACTTACCCACTAACATACTATTTGTCTTGCCTCCCTTCCATGCCTCCTCACACCCCTCCCTCACCATGTATGCTAAGGTCACCTCCAAAATCCTGGTCTCGAGTCTGCTTTGGGAGAAACCCAGATTGAGACCAAGGGCTATGAACGAAAAGTGTAAGAATTATGAGACCACATAACAGAAAACTCATACAGTCCGATGGGGTCAGAGAGGATACTCCAGGCAAAGGGAATAGCATGTGCGAAGCACTGAGCAGAAAAGAATCACAGCTGCTTTGAAGACCTCAAAAAACACTAGTTATTGGTGCATAGGAGGGGGTGGGAATAACAGAACCAGGCAGAGAGAACAGTGGCCACTGAGAGGTGGGACTGGATCCTTTAGGACCATATCGACCGTGCTAAAGCCTCAGGCCTACATCCTGAGGCAGCGGGGAGCCGTTGAAGGTGATAGGTAGCCCAGCGGCCTGATGTGCTATGTGTGCACAGGCCTGGGCTCAGAGGAGCCATGAGAAACTCCACCCCCTGGCTCCCCGGCCCCCTGGCCCACGTTAGTGACCTTCTCCCCTTGCCCCACTCACCCCCGTTCACTTAGAATTCTAGGCAGAAAATCAAAAACATCACCCTTGAACAGGACTCATAAACAGTTAAGTACCCTCTATCAACAGGGAATAGAGGGGAAAATACCCAATAAAAATACATAATAAAACAACTACAGAGCAAACAGAGCTGCCACGCTTAGGCCCTGCCAGGTTATTACTTAGACTGGGAGAAGGATTTTGCAGTAATATTATTTGATTTTCCTGGCTCCCTGCCAATTATTTCAAAATGCCCTTTATTCCTTCCTACTTTGTATCTTTGTCTTGAAGAACCAATGCTCTAAATCTTCAATGGGCAGTTCTGGAAAAAGAGCCCCCTTCTTCCCCCCCTCTCCCCGGTGAAGGAAATGTCACCAAGACTTTTCTGTGTGTTCGTATTTCTTCCAGAAATCCCCTTTTCCCCGGGGCATAGGCACTTCTGAACCTATAGCAGCTTCTTTAAGAGATAACCCTGTATTGTTCACGGGCAGAAAGGACTGTCTACTACCCTGCAGTCTAAGATTCCACCTCAATATTTGGGACTTGAGGGTGGAGTCAGTACACAGATACTTAAGGAAGCTCTTAGAAGCCTCTTGGCACGCTGGCCAGGTTGGCAGGTGGCTATTTCCCAGGAGAGTTTCAAGGGTCAGCCACTTGGTCCCTGTGGATAGATTCAGTCTGTAATAGCAGCCGGGCCTTCCAGCAGTAGATTTCAGGACAAATTTCTGCCCTTCTCCAGGACTAAATTCATTCAGCCCCAAGCCACATCCATGCTTTATAAGCATGTGTGAGGCATCCCTCCAATCTCTCAGTCTTTCCTAACATGTTGCCCCAGCATGTGAACAGGTATGTGTTTATGTACATGTGAATCAGGCTCCTTTTGGGTTGTTCTGAGGAAATTGTACTGTTCTTACAAATAACATCAGGGTTGACATATTTGTACCCCCAAAGGAAAAGGCAGTTCAAATATCTCCACCAGAGGTAGTGCTTGTATTCTGAAGTTGGAGAGACCTTTCAAGTTTTTTTCTTTTATTTCTTCCACTCTTCTTTTGACAGTAGTGAACGGAATACATTCCCAGGCCAAGTAGTTACAGAACCATAAATCCCCAAAGGGTAGGAGTGCCTTTTTGGCTGATGTATTAGATTTCTCTTGGTTTCAACTGACAGAAAATCCAGCTCAGACCTGCTTAAGCAAAATGGAAATTAGGCAAGCCTGGCAGAAAAGACCAGGGGTAAGGCTGGTTACAGGTGCTGCTTGACTCCTTCTGTCTTTTTTTTTTTTTTTAAACAGAAAATATGTTGTTTATTTTCTCTCCTGTGAATCATCAGATGTGACCAATGTCAGTCATTATACATTAATTTTTAAATCACTAGAGGATTTTAAAAAATGATTATTCTGTATACAGGAAGAAGTTACCAAAATTTATCATTGACTAGCAGTGACTTAAAACATTTTTTGATCCCTGATAGTAAGTGCATTTGGTTGCAACCCAGTTATTCTTGCCTATTCTCTTTTTTTTTAATGCTGGTGATGTCCCATTGAATTTATTTATTTTTAATGTTTATTTCTTTTGAGAGAGAAAGAGGAAGTGCACACACGCGAGTGGGGGAGGGGCAGAGAGACAGGGAGAGAATCCCAAGCAGGCTCTGCACTGTCAGCACAGAGCCAGATCTGGGGTTGATACCATGAAATGCACGATCATGACCTGAGCCAAAATCAAGAGTCAGCCACCTAACTGACGGAGCCATCTAGGTGCGCCCCCCCACCCATTGAATTTATTTTTTACAACTCACTAATAGGTTATGACTCACGGTTTGAACAGGATATTTTGTTCAAACCTTCTGTTCAACTGAGTGGTGGGGACTCAATTTCTCCCTCTTTCAATGGAGTCTTGGCGATGTTGGCTTCATCCTCTGGTTTCACATAGGACCAGAATGGTGACAGTTGCTCTCGGCTCTTCTGTCCTCTCTGTTTTAATGCTAGGAACCCATGGCTTTCCCAAGATTCCCAGCAAACACCGCACTGTGTTTCATTGGCTTTGATTAGACCAAGCACCATTCCTAAACCAATTACTGTGGCCAGAAAAATCCGTTTTTGTGGACTTGCCCGATTATGTGCTGTATCTGTGACCAGCTATGGCTGTATCCAAGTACATGGACTGAAAGTTGGGGAGAAGCAGGGTATGCTTATAGAGGAATGGTAACAGGGAACAGAACTGCAAAAACAATATAGATGTCTTCCCCAGGGCTAGTCCTAATCACCTAAAGTGAAGCTAGCAATTAACTTGCAATTGATAAGTAGGGTCATTGCCCGAAGTGTGGCCTCCTCCTGACTTAGCAATGCCTGGGATAATTTCAACAGAGATCTGAAGGTGTCCTTCCACAACAGAAGATAAAGCTTAAGGTGCAAGTGCCTCTAGGAAAGCTGAGTCAATTCAGACTAAATGGTAAAGGGCTGATGCAAAAATTTCTTTTGATTGAGGTGGAAGGCAAAAGGTATCAGGAGAATTCATGCAATGGAGTGGAAGAAAGGCATAGATAAAAGATTCCTTTCTTCCAAGGAAGAAAAAAAAATCAATCTCCATCATAATTTAGCCTAAGGTTATCCCTACTCTAGTGTACTGGATAAACCATCATACTTTAAGTCCAAAAGGAGCTTCCACATTGGGCAAATAAAGTTCCTTTTGCTACTAGAAGTAGGAGGATAAATGAAAAATATCTTCTCTGCCCTCAGAAAAATTACAGATTGCTTGGGAAAAAGAATTTGTGACACAGAATCAGGACCACCATTTATGGTGGTAAGGTTGCACCGTTAATGGAATCCCCTGGAATTACAGATTGCTTGGGAAAAAGAATTTGTGACACAGAATCAGGACCACCATTTATGGTGGTAAGGTTGCACCGTTAATGGAATCCCCTGGAATTACAGATTGCTTGGGAAAAAGAATTTGTGACACAGAATCAGGACCACCATTTATGGTGGTAAGGTTGCACCGTTAATGGAATCCCCTGGAATTGTGCCTTGGACCGCCAGTAAAACCATACACTCTTGTACTTGTAAAGATGGCTGAAAGTAAGTCATCAGCAAATCTAAATGAACTCGGAAGCATTCCCCAATTTGTGTTCTGTGGCATACTAATCCTTCAGGGTTTTCATAGGTATTGGATATTGAACATTTCATAGAATTAAGGAATTCGAGAAAGGCTAAGTTCAAAAGGACGTTGGGCTGGACCTCTCCAAGCTCTTAGTATGCTGACATGGGTAGTAAATCTCTAAGAAGGGGGTATAGAATGAGACACTATCCAAACATATTTGATGATGATTATAGAGTGCAAAAATGAGTAGCAAGCATCTCTCCTCTTTCAAGACGTGGTCACATTCATTCAGGAAATCATTACTGAACACCTACTCTGTGCCATGAATTGTACCAAGTGCTGGAGATACACCAGTTGAGAGAGACACAGTCAAGTTTCATGCCTCTGATGCTTACAATCTTTTGTTTAAGTTTGTTTATTTATTTTGAGAGAGAGAGAGAGACAGCGAGCAGGGGAGGGACAGAGAGAGACAATCCCAAGTACTGACAGTGCAGAGCCAGATGTGGGGATGGAACTCATGAACCATGAGATCATGGACTGAGCCGAAACCTGCTTAACCAACTGAGACACCCAGGTGCCCCAGTGATGCTTACAATCCAATGAAAGGAAAGACTTTAAGCAGATAATCACACAATTAAATAATATATAATGTCCTATATGATATTCATATAAGCCTACTTAAATATGCATTGCTTTGAGCTGATGCATATATGTGTATTATTATGCATGTGTGTGTGTGTGTGTGTATTTGTGTGGTTACATGTACACAGTTATTTTTTTAAGTTTTTATTTAAATTCCAGTTAGTTAACATACAGTGTAATATTAGTTTTGGGTGTAGAATTTAGTGATTCAACATATACATACAACACCTGGTGTTCATCACAAGTGCTTTCCTTAAGTCCCATAACCTATTTAAACCAAGCCCCTCTGATAACCACCAGTTTGTTCTCTACAGTAAGAGTCTGTTGGTTTTCTTCTCTTTCCCTTCCCCCATGTTTGTTTCTTAGATTCAATATATGAGTGAAATCATGTGGTATTTGTCTTTCTCTGACTGACTTATTTCTCTTAGCCTTATACTCTCTAGCTCCATCCACATCATTGCAAATGGCAAGATTCCTTTTTTTTTTTTTCCCCAAGAGGCAGAGAGAGAGAGAGAGTAAGAGAAAGAGAGGGAAAGTGTATGTGTGTGTGTGTGTGTGTGTGTGTGTGTGTGTGTGTGTGTGGCAGGTGAGGGGCAGAGGAAGATGGAGAAAGAGAATCTTAAGCAGGTTCCTTGCCCGTGCAAATCCCAACATAGGGCTCAATCTGACCACTATGAGATCATGGCCTGAGCCATAATCAAGAGTCAGGCACTTAATGGACTGAGCCACCCAGGTGCCCCAAGATTTTATTCTTTTCTTATATATATGGAATATATATATTAATATTTCATTATATATATGTGTGTGTGTGTGTGTGTGTGTGTGTGTGTGTGTATATATATATATATATATATATATATATATATATACACATATCTTCTTAATCAAGTCATCAGTCGATGGACATTTGGGGTCTTTCCACAATTTGGCTATTGTTAATACTGCTGCTATAAACATTGGGGTGCATGCATCCCTTTCAATTAGTATTTTTGTATCTTTTGGGTAAATACCTACTAGTGCCATTGCTCGAGCATAGAGTAGTTCTGCTTTTAACTTTTTGAGGAAACTCCATACCATTTCCCAGAGTGGCTGCACCAGTTTGCATTCCCACCAGCAGTGCAAAAGGGTTCCTCTTTCTCTGCATCCTCACCAATAACTGTTGTTTCCTGTGTTGTTAATTTTAGCCATTCTGACTGGTGTCATACAGTTATTTTTTTAAAGAAACTAAATCCCATACACCTGATTCACTAGAAAATTCTAAAACTGGCACAGACTTCAAAGACAATCTGATATAACTAATTTCTTCATTTTAGACTCCTTCACTTATCCAACAAATATTTACTCAACACCTACTGTGTGCTAGGCATGATCTAGACCTAAGGATACAGTCCCTGCTCTCAGGGAGCTTATAGTCTAGTTGGAGAGACAGACAGTGATCAAATTATCCTACAAATTAATCTACATGAAATTCATTTTTTTCAACAAAAACCAAGATAAAGACCTTTATAAAGACATAAACCAAAAGACTCTAGTCCAGCCCTTCAATGCTTAAGAGAACACGGATGTATGGATAACAATTTACATATAAAAATAATAAGGACTGAAATGGGTGGTCGTGCAAAGTAAAATGGGAGCATATAGAAAAAGGACACACCTGAGGGGCTGTAGAGGGCTTTGTAGAGGAGGAAGCGTATGCACTGAGCTTAAAAAGTTGACAAAACAAAGTCCCAAAGAGGTAACATCGCTAAGAAACCACATGATTTAACAGCAGAAGAAAAACGCTGGGACTCCAGAGTTTACAAAAACTATGGGGGTGGGGGGGGGTTGGGGTGGGCGGGTGGCAGTTAAGAGCTGACTTTTCTGGTGTTCTTGAGGAGAGCTTGGGCCCCTTAGAGAGCGAAAAGCATGAAGAGAGTAAACGTGAGCCAGATCCCCTCCCGTGGCAGCCGTCTAAATCTGTGTGCATCTGGTAAGCTCTGCACAGAGCTGAGCAGTTCTAAAGCTCACTGGTCTTAGCCAAAGAACAATCTGGCTTCTGAGGTGTGTCTGCTAGCAATTCAGATTACACCTTCCACTTGAAGAGAGAAGCTGGGACAGATGCCAACCACACTGCAAGCCACTCTGGTCCTTCAATGGCACTTACGGGGGTTGTAGAAAATGTAAACCTGGATCAATCACTCAAGATAGAAGAGCAGTCATAACCGTAAAATTCTCATGCGGCTCAAGTCTATCAACAGTAACAAAGGGACAAATCTTTGCCAGCTCTGTCACCAACCAATTAAAAATATTAAGTGTAATAAAGATATAGATATAAGTACATATAAAGATATAGATGTACAGTTAATGATATATATATATACATACATAAATATCCAAATCATAAATACACCGCTCAATAAATTATCACAAACTAAACACGTCTGTGTAACCAGCACCCACATGAATAAAAACAGACCATCACCAACCTCACAGAAGCCCTTAAGCTTCTTTGTAGTCACTCCTCCAAGGTAACCACTATCTTTGCTTCAACAGCATAGACTAGTTTTACCTGTTTTGTATTTTTGGAAATGGAGCATGCAGTTTTTACTTTTGTGTGGTGCCTTCTTTAAACCATCGTGTGCGTGAGCTTCCTTCATACCGTTGCATGTGGAGTATTCATACTCAATGCACAGTATTCCATGGCGTGGCCATACCACCATTTATGTATCTATGCTCCTGCTGGTAGGCATTCAAGTTGTTTCCACTTTGTGGCTATTACAAATTATGCTTCTGTACATATGTTGGTGCACATCGTTGGATTATGTGTATGAGTTTCTCTTAAATCCACAGAATTGCTGTGTTGTGGGAAAGAAGCAAGTTCTTCGTTAGTAGACATTGCCCAAGACTTTTGCAAAGTGAGCACATCAATTTACACTCCCACTTACAGAGTTCCAGTTTCTTCATGCAAGCTCTTGGTGTTTTGTCTTTTCCATTTTCACTGTTCTGGCTGGTGTTTAAGTGGCACTTCGTTGCAATCTTCATATACTGAATGCTTCAGTGAAATGTATTACTTTCTCCTACGCTTATTGGTAATTTGACACCCTCTTTTGTGAATTATCTGTTCAAGTATTTCACTCATTTTTCTATTAGGATATCTTTTTCTCTTCCATTTTGATTTGTAGGAGTTTTAGGTATAGTTTTGGATATGAGTCCTTTGTGGATATACAAAACGTTTGAGTCCTTTGTGGACATACAAAATGTTTTCAAAGTTGCCTTTTCACCTTATTGCATCTTTGAGAGGTAGAAATTCTCAGTATTAACGTCTTCTAATTTATCGATTGCTTTTCCTTTATGACTAGCCATTTTTGTTTCCTGTTTAAAAAATCGTTGCCTACTCCAAGGTCATAGATATTTTCTCTAGTATTCTTTTAAAAGTGTTATTGTGTTGCCTCTCAGACCTAGGTCCACAATCTATGTGGAATACTTACTTTGTATGGTGTGAGGTAAAGGTCAAAATACACTTGACAAGTGTTAATGCTGAGAGGTAAGACCAGCATATTTTTTAAGAAGCCAACATGGGATATAGAAAGAAAACCTGGGTTAATCTGAAATATACCATTAGGGCAAAAGGAGAGGGGTCTTCATCTTTATATGATTGTACTGAAGACTTTGTATATAGTTTCTCTAAGATGAGACTGCTTTTCAATCTAATGACCTGCCATCTTCCCCACAAGGCATAAGATCCAGCGACCAATGTGGCTGCTCAATCACGCATGCTTCCTTATGCTTTTATACATGCTGTTCTGTGCGTGGGATGCCTTCTCTATCTCTCATTCACTTCCTACTACTCCTTCCAGACTATCTCCAATGCTCCCTGGTCTTAGAAGAGGTCCCTGATTCTGTTCCCACAACAGTCAGTTTTTCCCAGCACATATTGCCTGCTTCTGTGATACCAATTATCTTACCCTGTTTTAATTAATTCTTTGCCTCATTTCCATTATGAAGTCTTTGAATATGGAGACTGTGATTTATCTTAGTATCTCCACAATTCAGCACAGTGATTGGCCCCTATAAGATAACTTAATTTGTTTTGGTTTTATTGGTGTTAAATAAATCAGACTAATAGGAATGCATTCAATACTGGCATTACAAGATAGAAATGAGACCATGACATGTTTTAGAAAGTAGACAAATGACAAACATGATGTCTATTGTAACATCATCCTTTTAAAAATATTTTAAAATATTTCTTTTCTTTTCAAATTTTTATTTAAATTCTAGTTAGTTAACATACAGTGCAATATTGGTTTCAGGAGTAGAATTCAGTGATTCATCACTTACATCCCCCTTTTTAAATGGGAGAAGCAACCAAGAAGGACAGAGGGGAAATAGTAGAAGAAAAGGAGAAGGAGGGAAAAGGAAAGAGACTTCTTTTTTTATCCAGGTTGGAGTAGCTAGCACTCATCACAAATTGCTATAAAAACTGAATAAAATATAGAAGACAATGATTTTCAAACACTGAGCAAAACGTAGCATACGAATGTGAGAAAGAAGAGATATATACTATATCTATATACTCTCTGTATCAGCACAGCTTCCTGACCATGACACAGGAAGGTGAGGCCCAAGCAAAACAGGATGCTCCTGCTGAGTTGGGGAGACAGAGACTAGAATTTAAGACTGATAAAGCAGCTGGAACTTACAGGACAGAGTTCTGAAAAGGAAGCTGCTTCACAGAGAAATCATCTCCAGAAGTTTGTAGGGAGAAACTCCATGTATGTTATTTAAAAGCCAGACTGCACAGGGTAATATTCCACAAAAACTAGTAGAGAACAATTTCTATGCCATTGAGACATACTCAAGGTAGAATGGACATACTCAAGGTTACAAAGTAAGTTAATTTCCAGGAAAAAAACTCAACATTCTTTGAAGGAAGACATCATAATTCAGATCCCATAAAATATATTACGTACCATGTCTAGCATACAATAAAAGTTTACCGAACGTGTGAAGAAACAGGAAATTGTGACCCATGATCAAGAAGAAACCCATCAATAGAAATAGGCACTGAGATGACCTAGATGTTGGGAATAGTCATTAAGGACTTTAAAGCAGTTATAAATAAATTCAAAGATTTAAGTGAAATATGGTCTTTCTGAGTAAGTAGTAAATCTCAAGGGAAAACAGAAGCTATAAAAAGAACTAAATGGAAACTCTAGAACTGAAAATACAGGGTCTGAAATGGAAAATTCGCTGGATGAGCTGGACAACAGAAAGGGGAAGAAAAATAGTCACTGACCTTTAAAAGAGGGCAATCACAATTATCCCATAAGAAGATCACATATTTTTAAAATTGAAGAAATTAAGAGAGCCTCAGTGACCTGATAGTATTGAGACACATGTGTGATTGCAGTACCAGAAAGGTAGGAGGGATTGAGACTGAGGCAGAAAAGTTGTTGTTGTTGTTGTTGTTGTTGTTGTTGTTGTTGTTGTTGTTGTTTTAAAATAATGGTGTTGGTGGGTGGCTTAGTCGAGAGTCCAACTCTTGATTTTGGCTTAGGTCATGATCTCCATGGTTTGTGAGATCGAGCCCCACATCGGGCTCTGCTCTGACAGCACAGAGCCTACTTGGGATTCTATCTCCCTCTCCTTCTGCCCCCTCCCCCCCAATAAATAAATAAACTTTAAAAAATGGTGTCAACAAATGGTGTTGGGAAAACTGGACAACCACAAGCAAAAGAATGGAAGGGGACCACTTTCTTATACCATACATAAAAATAAATTCAACATAGACTAAAGGCCTAAATGTGAGACCTAAAACCATAAAAATCCTAGAAAAGAGCACACGTAGTCATTTCTCTGACATAGGCTGTAGCAACCTTTTTCTAGATAGGTCCCCTGAGGCGAGGGAAACAAAAGCAAAAATAAACTATTGGGACATCAAAATAAAAAGCTTCTGCACAGCAAAAGAAACAATCGATAAAACAAAAAGACAGCCTACTGAATGGGAGAACATATTTGCAAAAGACATATCCAATAAAGGGTTAGTATCCAAAATATATAGATAACTTATAAAACTCAATACCCAAAAAACAAATAATCCAACTAAAAATGGGCAGAAGACATGAACAGACATTTCTCCAAAAAAAGACACCCAGATAGTCAACAGACATGTGAAAAGATTCTCAACATTACTTATCATCAGGGAAATACAAATCAAAACTACAATGCCACATCACTTTGTACCTGTCAGAATGGCTAAAATCAACAACACAAGAAACAACAAGTGTTGGCCAGGATGTGCACTGTTGATGGTAATGCAAACCGGTGCAGCCACTGTGGGAAACAGTATGGAAGTTCCTCAAAAAGTTAAAAATAGAACTATCCTATGATGCAGCAATTGCACTACTGGGTATTTATACAACAAATACAAAACATTAATTCAAAGGGATACATGCAACCCTATGTTTCTAGGGGCATTTTTACAAAAGCCAAGATATGGAAGCAGCCTAAGTGTCCATCGATAGATGAATGTTTAAAGAAGATGTGATATACATGTCAATATCTATATCTGCATCCCTATCTATCTATCTATCTATCTATCTACATATATCAGCTTTAGCAGATATTGCCCAAGACTTTTGCAAAGTGGGTACATCAGTTTATAATCCCACTAGCGTTGTTCCAGTTTCTCCATGTCTTTACAAGCTCTTGGTATTTTTTGTCCTTTCCATTTTCACTATTCTGGTTGGCATGTAAGGGGTATGACACTGTAGTTGTAATACTCACATACTGGCTGATTTAGTGAAATGTGTTACTTTCTCATATGCTTATTGGTAATTTGACACTCTCTTTCATGAATTATCTGTTCAAATGTTTTGCTCATGGATGCAACTAAAGGGTATAATGCTAAACAAAATAAGTCTGTCAGAAAAAGACAGATACCATATGATTTCATTCACATGTGGAATTTAAGAAACAATACAAATGAGCAAAGGAAAAAAAGAGAGAAGTATCAAGAAACAGACTCTTAACTATAGAGAACAAACATGGTTACCAGAGGAGTGGAAGGGGGATGGAAATAGGTGATGGGGATTAAGGAGGGCACTTGTGATGAGCACAGAGTGATGTAAGGAATTGTTGAATCACTATATTGTATACCTGAAATGAATACAACACTGTATGTTAACTAACTGGAATTAAAACAAAATTCTCTAAGGGCGCCTGGGTGGCGCAGTCGGTTAAGCGTCTGACTTCAGCCAGGTCACGATCTCGCGGTCCGGGAGTTCGAGCCCCGCGTCAGGCCCTGGGCTGATGGCTCAGAGCCTGGAGCCTGTTTCCGATTCTGTGTCTCCCTCTCTCTCTGCCCCTCCCCCGTTCATGCTCTGTCTCTCTCTGTCCTAAAAATAAATAAACGTTGGAAAAAAAAAAATTTAAAAAAAAACAAAATTCTCTAAATGGTGTAAAATTTCCCAAATTTAATGAAAAATAGATCTAAGAAGCTCAAGAAACCTTATAACAGGATAAATACGGAGAAACCACAACTAAGCACATGATGTTCAAACTCCCAAAAATGAAAAACAGAAAATGAAAATCCCAAAAAATCTAGAGAAAAGTGACACATTATGTGGAAAGAAATAATGACATCAACATTAGCCAACTTCTTATAAAAAAACAGAGTCAGGAGATAATAAGGTAATATTTTTTTTGGTGCTGAAAGAAAATGCTGTCAAGTCAGAACTTTATACCCAGCAAAATGCATCTTTTAAAAATTGGGGAGAAATAAAGGCAATGTCAGATAAGCAAGAGTTGAAACAGTTTTTCAGTGACAGCCTGCATTACAATAGACACTAAAGGAAATTCTTCAGGCTGAATGGACACGATCCACATAGAAACTCAGATCCGTATGAAGAAATGAAGAGCCTCCAAAATGTTGAATATGAAGATAAATATAAAAGATTAGATTTTTTTCCCTTCTCTTAATTTTCTCAGAAATTAAAAGAGTGAGGAGGGAAGGAACAGAGAAGAGTATGAAGTGAAAACCATACACAACCAGGGAAACAAGAATCAAATCTCAGCTCTGCCACTTATAAACCATATGATCAATGGATAAGCTGTTTAACGTCTCTGCACGATTTCCTTCATCCATTACTGGGTTAACTCTTACCTTTGTAAGGGAGAATCTCCACAGGAGTGCCTAGCACAGCATCCAGGTGGGCACTCAGTGGGCACTCAGTGAGAGGAAATGTTGCCAGTGTCAATGTTAGGCATTACATAAGAAGACTCAAACATTGAAGTTCAGTACATTGATCAAGTTATGCAATCTATGATAACCTCCTATATATTCTCAAAACTGAGACAACCATGCTCCTATACTAGGAGATTGTTGCAAGAATTAAGTATAACACATTTAAGACATTTACCAAAATGATTGACATGCAAAAGTGATCAATAAATATTTGTTATTAAAAAAGAGAAGTTCAGAACTGTCCTGCCTTAACCAAGGGTATATAAAGTTTTAATAACTTCTCTCTTTTATTTATAGTTCTCTCCTCTTAAAGTAGAAATCATGGATGCTCATTGTATTCATGTTGATTTGGTGAACTTAGGTCTATATATTCAAAGATATTAAATTTCAGAGCCATCAATTATTGCATAGCCCAGTGCTACATACATCATTTCAAAATCTCCAGAAAACATGTGCCTCAGATGCAAATGCATTTTAAAGTTTTCACGAACTTTTGTCAATGACTAAAACAGCAAATTCTATGCTATTTCCCAAACTTGTCTTCTACTTACTACCTTCACAAATATTGCCACTATTTACTCTATAACTTTAAATGACTCCTTATTTTTCTACTTAAATTAATTTCAAAAGGCAATTTGGACTACTACTAAATATGGAATGCTTGTATCACTGACCATAAATAAAAACTACACATTAAAAACAGAATGAAATTAAAACAATGTTGTTACAATTTACTTACAAACCATGGCTTTCCAGAGGCTCTGAACCTGGGCTTTATGTCTTTGTTGAAAGAGAAACAGCTCTGGAGAAAAATTGATTAGGAAATGTTACAGAGGTATTAAAAACATACTAACTCCTGAGACTTCTTTGTTGAAATCACAAGGAATGAAACCATTTAAAAGAGTAACTTTCTGGGGTGCCTAGGTGGCTCAGTTAAGCGTAGGACTTTGGCTCAGGTCATGATCTCATGGTTCCCGGGTTTGAGCCCTGCACCAAGCCCTGTGCTGACAGTTCGAAGCCTGAAACCTGCTTTAGATTCTCTTTCCCTCTCTCTCTGCCCCTCGCCTGCTTGTGCTCTGTCTCTCTCTCAAAAAAATAAATAAACATAAAAATTTTTTTTTAAATAAAAGAGTAACGTTCAAGGTGCAATTCAGTTTCATTACTGATCTGTTTTAACTTTTATTCTCTCATATATAAAAAAAATGGAGATAATAATAGCACCTAGCTTCATAAGTTGGCAGCAAATGATAGCAAACAATATATGTAAGCCTCTTAGCACAGTGCCAGACACATACATGACACTCAAGAAATATTAGTTATAACTTAAGATGTTACATATACGCTTCTTACCCACCACATTCTGTCTATGGGTAAATACAGACGGGCTTTGTGTGAGCCACCTTTTCCCCTTGCGTGTTGAAATTAGGGGTGTGGAAACTCTTTGGATGGGAAGTCATCATGGTCTAGAATTTTAGCTTGTTAATAGGCTTTTTTTTTTAATTTTAAAATTTCTGAACTAAAAACAGAAGAATATGTGTTACTAAAAGACATTAGGACTGGCATTTCTGGCCACATGGGTTTCTGCATCTGTTATCCTATGCTATTGCTCTATTTGGGGAGAGATGCTGTCTTCTTTTTCAGCTTCTCTCTCATTCTGTCTGCCTTTCTCTCTCTCTCTCTCTCTCTCTCTCTCTCACACACACACACACACACACACACACACACACACACACACACACCCAGCCAACCATCACAATGAGCACTTAAGCACTTAATTAATATCTGTATATTGTGGAAGTCTTCCTGAGAACAGAAGCCCCAGGTCTATCTCATTTTCAAAATACCTAACAAAAGGGAAAATATGACAATGTGACACTGGTTACTTCTCTAGCTTAATAATAAAGACTTTCATTCTATTGAAAATAATTTCAAGTAGCAAATTAAAGAAAACTTTTAGTAAATTTGAATCTAGGAAAACTTCAAATAATAAGACCATAAACTTCTAGAAATAATGTTGTATTTACTCCTGGTAGAAGAATCTAAAACTCACTGCATTTCAATACTATATCTTTTTCTTCCACTGACATGAGCTGTTAATTAATTGCACTTTTTGCTATCAAAACCAATAAAGAACAAACAAAATAAAAGGAGAATGTTGTCAAATCATCATCATACATCAGGCATAATGTTGTTGTTTTTTTTTACTTTCCCCAGACCTTTTCAATCCATCAGATATGTTAATATTTATGGAGTGTTTATAGAAGAAATCTGTTAGAATTAATAAATAATAAAGCTGATGTCTTTTTAAAAAGTAAATCAAGAATCCCATCATAAAGTTGCTTATAATTTACTATAGCAATATAAAACCAGAAAAGCAATAAGCAGACAGGATTATATTCCATTACTCAGAATATCTAACACAACCTGTTTTTGTTGTCTTTTTTTAATGAAATAAAATGTTTTGACAACTTCAACTTGTAGAACTTCTTTTCCTCAACCTGTGTGGAACCATAAGTGATTATATATACATAGCAATTCATGCTAAGAGATTTTTTCCCCCTGATTTGAGCCTGAGACATTATATTTGCTAATACATTATTCAGGATTATAGTTGCTATATTCCAAACTGAGACTTATTTTCTTATCTTGTGCTATTTTATCAGTTTTTAGTATTAAGATTATGCAAACTTTTTGATTATGCAAACTTCCATTTCTGTAACTAACACATTGATTAAATATTCCCTGATTTTGTCTTGGTGATACAAATACTTGTGTTGCTCAAAAATTCGTGGAAGAGGGAGTGAAAATATAATGCCTTAAAAAATTCCTTTCATCGGGGCGCCTGGGTGGCGCAGTCGGTTAAGCGTCCGACTTCAGCCAGGTCACGATCTCGCGGTCCGTGAGTTCGAGCCCCGCGTCGGGCTCTGGGCTGATGGCTCAGAGCCTGGAGCCTGTTTCCGATTCTGTGTCTCCCTCTCTCTCTGCCCCTCCCCCGTTCATGCTCTGTCTCTCTCTGTCCCAAAAAAAAAATAAATAAACGTTAAAAAAAAAAAAATTCCTTTCATCATCGAAAGATAAAGGAAGTAAAAATGTTAAAAGTTGTTGATGGAAACATTTTTTTTTTTCTGTAGGAGAGTGATGATTTACAAAAAAAATTTTTTCACCACATACCAGGACCTGAACTCTGGTTAACTTTTGATTTTACTCTTCTTTAATTCAATTATAATTTCTCTTTGTTGAGATTATTGAAGTTTTGTTTTGTCAATAACCCCATTCCTATGAATAAAGCTTTCTGTTCAAAATGCAACATTTTCTTATTTCTGGTCTTTTTTTCCATTTTTTGAATGTCTATTTGTATTTGACATAGAGACAGAGTGCGAGCGGGGGAAGGGCAGAGAGTTGGAAGCAGGCTCCAAGGTCCGAGCTGTCAGCACAGCGCCCAACATGGGGCTGGAACCCAGGAACCTTGAGATCATGACCTGAGCTGAAGTGGAATGCCTAACCGACTGAGCCACCCAGGCGTCCCCAAAATGCAACATTTTCAAACTTCTATCTTAATAACTGAATTGGACCAGTTGCAGAGCTGATGTGGATTGACTGCACTGAAAAAGATCACAGTTTGATCCAAAATATTTGCTTAGTAAACACATGCTACTTACAAGTTTCTGTGAAAGAAACAGTAATTTCAGTACCAGCCAGTGCTTATGTTGTTTTCATTTTTATTTTTGCTGGGATTTTAGCCTTTAATAAGCAACTTGCCAATTACTTTACAAATGTATTGGCTAATTTTTATTGACTTGAGCAAAATACATGCTTTACAGGTTTCTGTTGTTTCAAATTTTTACTATTATTAAGTATCTGAAATGAATTTCTTATAGACAACATCTACTCGATAGTGTTTTTTTTAATCTACTCTTCCAATCTCTGCTTTTTAATTGATATATTGAGATAATTTATATTTAAGGCAATTATTGATATGTCAGGACTTAAGTAAGTTCCAAACATGTTCATGAATGTCATTTGAAGTTATTAATGTGAGATGAAGGTTAGGAGAAATGGCCTTCTGACCAATTAGATAACAATTTCAGGTTGAGTGATAAATCACATTGTACTTTCCACAAATAGAATAGCTTTCACCCAGCCTTTGGCTTATTTTGTGAGATGCTCTAAGAAAATGTTAAACAAACCCATTATTTCATTTTGTATAGAGAGATTTTTTTAGTATGTTATCCACTATATTCAGTGTCCTCTCCAAAGATAGCAAATCAAAATTTTATTTTAGCCCTCATAAGAAAGTTTTATTTCTCTGAGGAATAACAATCTATTTTTCTATGGACACATCGATTTTGGAAATAGTAATATTTCACTTTTTGCTTTGGCTTCCAGAAAGTTAATTACCAATTTTTTTCACCTTAAAATTATAGCCTTCTAATTGGTTTACCACCCCTATCCTTTATGTTATTGTGGCTCTATATTTAACTTTATATGTTATAAACATCATAAGATAGGGTTATGTTGCTTTAAGCAATCAATAGTCTTTTACATATACTCATATATGTATCTTTTCAAGAGGTCTTTATTCCTTCTTGCAGTTCTTTCCTCTCAACTGGAAATATTTCCTTTAGCCCGAGGAACTTGTTTATCCCTTCTGAACATTTCTAGATTTTGACGCTATGAACATTTATGATCTCTCTTGAGATATATGTTTCTTCTTTCTTGAATAAGTACCTGCGAGTGGAATTACTATGTCTTTTGGTAAGTGTATATTTAACTACATAAGAAATTACCAAAGTGTTTTCCATAGTTGCACGTTTTACATTCCCACCAGCAATGCATGAGAGGTGTATGAGTGTGTCTGTTTCTATCAGCTATTTTTTCTCTTGATTATCAATTGCATTTTCCTGCTCCTTCTCACATGTCACATTTTTATTGCATGCCAGACACTCATGTAAAAGAAATTAAAGACTGTAAATTGATATTAAATTTCCAGTGTCAGAGAAATTGGTTGAGGGGCTCCTCCCTTGATTCAATCAGGAATTATGATGAGTGGTTGCTGGGTTAGAACTAAGCTAGCTTTAGTCTACCTCTGATTTCAATTATCTTGGACATAGGAAACTGTTGTGGTCATTGTTGACCCCCTTCTTTAGCAGACTTATTACTTCTAAGCACAGAGACTGTGGGTGATTTCACTTTTCTTTCCCAGCCCAGTCCTTGGGCCCTCTTGTGCCAGTACTTAACAAAGGTCCTGTTGAGGAAAACTGATGGATGGAGAAAAACAATTCCTTGATCCAGCTTAATTTTGATATTATGTTAATATGGCTTATTCATCTTAATTTCCCCCAGTTTTTATCCTCTAGTCTATACTTCAATACCCTGATTTCTTTTCTATTTTATTTTATATTTATTTTATTCCTTTAAGTTGTTTCAAATGGCTTCCAACCAAGAGAGTCAGGGCCTAAATAAATAAATAGATAGATAGATAGATAGATAGATAGATAGATAGATAGATAGATAAATGAAGCTAATCTCAGTTTACTGCCTTTGTAATTGTATCATTTCTCCGTATTTTTAAAGGTGCTCATTCAGGTCTTCAATCTGCTCTAAAAAACCACAATAAAAGATCATTTTTTTTTTCAATCAAACTTGGTTTTTCAAGATCCTCACTCTAGTCTCAAGGGTGCTACAAGAACTCACATACAATTTACTTGTAGAATCTACAATGGATGGGCAATTGTTGGCTACTGAATTGAATTCATTTTTCTATCCAGTCTCTTTAATGAGAAAAATGAAGGAAATAAAATGGGACATTTAAAAACTAATAGAAATCTTGAATATAATAACTACTGACAAAGGCAATTAAAGAACACTTTTAAAAAATTTAATAGAAATAAATGAGAATGTTGAAATGACACACACCAAAAGGGAAGAAGGAAGTTTGTTAAATTTAACTATTGCATTACTCCTAATTATTTCCCCTAAATCAATGAAAAAATTCTACAACTTTTTAAAATGTACTACAAATAATGATCCCTGAGTTTATCAACAAATATGTGTTCCTTTTTTAAATTAATTTATTTATTTTGAGAGAGACAGTGGGGAAGGGGCAGAGAGACAGAGAGAGAGAGCATCCCAAGCAGGCTCCACCTGTCAGCACAAAGCCCAATGCAGTGCTTGAACCCACAAACACTGGTCATGGACCATGACCTGAGCCAAAGTCAGACACTTAACCAACTGAGCCACACAGAGGTCCTGCTTCCTGTGTGTTCCTAATTAAACACCCCTTTACCCTCAGACAGTTCCATATTGCGTCAGAATCACATGACCATGTTTTATTATATGAACAAATGGGAAAAGTCAGATTTGAAAGTTCTTTTCAACTGATTAAGGAGGGTTTTTTTTAATGTTTGTTTCTTTGTTTTGAGAGAGAGAGAGCAAGAGAGAGCACATGCACATGCACATACATGAGCAGGGGAGGGGCAAAGAGAGAGGGAGAAAGAGAATCTCAAGCAGGCACCATGCTGACAGCTCAGTCTCATGAACCATGAGATCACGACCTGAGCAGAAACCAAGAGTCAGATGCTTAACTGACTGAACCACCCAGGAGCCCCTAGCAGGTTTTTAAAAAGGAGAAGGAATCCTAATTGAAAATGCACATCCCACATCTCTTGGACGCCTCTTTCCAACCACCATTTTATGTTTCTATACAGCATATAGAAACAGACTACATGGAGACCTACACAGCCTAATGATACTTAAAAATTTTCAAAGATCCCATACTAAGAGGGAAAAAAACTACTCTAAAATGCAGGCAGGATTAATTTAAGGGCAAAGAGAGTTTGCCATGTATCTCCAGCTACATGCAAGTGTTTCCTATACTGGCCACTTAAAGAATTCCCCCAGATTTCCATTTGAGAGTAGAAGAAATGGGGTAGTGTATTGGCAAGTGATCTTGAAAAACATCTTCATGGGGGTGATCATGTTCAATGACCTTTTTATCTTCTTGGGGCTCAAATACAGTAACAGTAATCTCTTCCCGTTGCCAATAATTGCTTAATCAATCATCTGCCTATATTATAGGGAGTTCAGTATCTTCTTCTAAAGGCTTCTATTTAGTTGCCCATGAAAACCAGGAGCTTATTTTGAAAGTACTGAAAAGTCATATAAGCCTCCCTGGGCTGTCATTAATACCCTTGCCACATGGAAACACTGTCACTCTTGAACACCAGTCCCACACAATCACAAAACTATCTTGCAACCAGATTGTGCAGGATATATATGTGAGCAAAACACCAAGACCTAGGTAATCTTGCCTCATGGTGAGTCTGTGCTGGTTTATGGATCTCATGTCGGGATACTCTAATCTAGTAGGCAGGTTCTATTAATGTTGCATTAATAGATATTAATATAGGGTTGTGCCTATAAGTTTTCTAGAGTGTGGCTATTTTCCCCAGGAAGTTCAATGGCCCCTATGGCAAACATCTGCCTCTTTCCTTGCTATGGGTTATTTGGGACAGGCGGTTTCTGCTAGGCCAAAAGAAATCCTGCAGTATTTGCTCAAGGTAGTGTCTACTTACCTTATGCTTTATACAACAAGCCTCAAGAAGAGACTTTGCATCCGTCCAGACAGGGTAGTGACTGAAAGGTACTGTTACAAAAAGAATCCCAATTGCTTGGTCTCACTAGAGATGATTACCCTTAGGGGGAAAAAAAATGAGAAGAAATTTACCTTCAGTGTTCCCATTCCTCCCAGTGCAATATACCCATCCCAACAAGGCTTTGTTCTGTAGGGTTCTGTCTTGGCCCTTCTCTCAGTCTACATATTCCTGCTCTGATCCATTCGGTCTCCTGCTGTCTGGCACTGTTTTTTTTTTTTTTTTTTTTTTTTTTTTTTTTTTTTTTTTAAATTTTTTTTTTTTCAACGTTTATTTATTTTTGGGACAGAGAGAGACAGAGCATGAACGGGCGAGGGGCAGAGAGAGAGGGAGACACAGAATCGGAAACAGGCTCCAGGCTCTGAGCCATCAGCCCAGAGCCCGACGCGGGGCTCGAACTCACGGACCGTGAGATCGTGACCTGGTTGAAGTCGGACGCTTAACCGACTGCGCCACCCAGGCGCCCCACGTCTGGCACTGTTTAATGTGTGTGTCTAGATAACTCCCAAATTTGACTCTCCAGCCAAGATCACTCTCCTCAGCCTCAGATATGCACACCTAAACCTTCCGGATACTTCCATGTAGATATCTCACAGACATCTAAAACTCACCACAGACAAACACCTCCTGTACTCCTTATCAATTCAGTCAACATGGTCCAGCCACCGCTGGAACACAGGCACGGTAGGGGAAACATTGGTGCTTGCTAACCTACCCTCAATCCACGTTAATTCTATTTCCTAAATATGTCTCAGGCCACATTCCCATGGTCAGATCCCTGCCATTACACTTCCCTAGGTCACCATTATCCCTTGTTTGGATTACTCTGACAACCTCTTAGCCCATTTACCAAATTACCTGCTCTGCTCTCTTGAAGTGATCCTCCCACCTTGCAGCCCAAACCACTTTTCCCAGAGCAAATCTGACCCCCACCCTGCAGCAGTTGCTAGGATACCGAAAACTTGTTCTGAATTCCCTAAGGTGAAAAATTTCGTCTTCCACAAAGTACATTTTTACTCCGCCGTCGCCGCCCCCTCTTTCCCTTCCAGGTCATGTCTTTCTCTCTCCTACCCTCCCCTCCTTCATCCTTGTCCCTCCGCCATCTGATCATTCAGCCAAATTATAATCCTCTCACTTTTGCCTCCAGACCTTTGCACACGTTGTGCCCTTTCTCAAAGCACTACGCCCCCACTCTTTTGCCTAACAAATTCTTGCACGTCATTCAAAGCTCGTCTGCAATGCCTCGGGCCACGGAAGCCTTTTTTACCCTCTTAAATTAGGTTAGGTGCTCCTCCTAGAGGTAGGTACTCCCCTACCTAAAGATCAAGGTGTTTATCCTTTATTTAGTCAACAGATATTTATTAGGGACTTATTACATGCCAGGGGACTAGAGAGATACAAGGCTTATTGTAGAGATTTTTTTTTTCATTGTAGAGATTTTAGAAACAATAATAAAACTGACTAAATTTTGATTTTCTCTCCAATGTCACCATGCACCAGCAATTCTGTGTCAGTCAGTGGTAAGTACTCCTGTCTGGAAATCTCTCTGTCTCTTGTTTTTGTTAATAGCTGGATTGAGATATAATTCACATACTCGCATATCATACAATTTACCCACTTAAAGCATACAATTCAATGATTTTTAATATATTCATGGAGCTATGCCACTATTATTACAATAAATTTTAGAATATTTTCATCATCCCCCAAAGAAACCCTGTACTCTTTGGCTATGGCCCTCCCAGTCTCCCCAGCCCAAGGCAACTTCTAATCTGCTTTCTGTCCCTAGAGATGTGCCAATTCCGGACATTTCATATAAGTGGAAACATAAAATATATGGCCTTTTGTGTCTGGCTTCTTTTTTCTTAGCAAAGTGATTTCAAGGTTCATCCATTTTGTAGCATGAATGAGCACTTCATTCTTTCTGTTAATAAAAATCGTATATACTGAAGGTATACAAGATGATGATTTGATATGAAGATTTGATACATAGTGAATTGATTACTACAGTCCAGCTAATTAACATATCATCTCCTGACATAGGTAGCACTTTCTTGTGTGATGAGATCACCTGAAATCTACTCTCTTAGCAGATTTCCAGTTTTCAATAAGGTATTATTAACTATAGACATAGAGGGTATATTAGATTTATAGACTAATTTATTCTACATAACTGTAACTTTGTATCATTTGACAAACATATTTTCCCATTTCCCTCCTTCCCTCCTCACTAGCCTCTGGTAACTACCATTCTACCCTATGCTTCTGTGAGTTCAACTTTTTTAGATTCCACATATGAATGAGATCATACAGTTTTTGACTTTCTGTGTCTGGCTTATTTCACTTAGCATAATCTCCCCTAGATCCATCCATGTTGTGAGAAATGGCAGATTTCCTTTCTTTTTTAAGGTTGAATAATATTTCATTGCATGTATATACCACATTTTCTTCATCCATTCATCCATTGATGGACATTTACACTGTTTCCACAACTTGGTTTTTGTATAATACTGCTGTGCTAGAACATGGGAGTGAAGACATCCCTTCAATATCCTGCTTTTATTTAATTTGGATGTATACCCGAAAGTGGGATTGTTGGATCATACAGTGAATCTATTTTTAACTTTGGGGGAAACCTCTATACTGTTTTTCATAATGGCTGCATTTATATATATTAATTTATATTCCCACCAACACTGTACCTCTTCCACATTCTTACAAATAGTTGTTATCTTTTGCCTTTTTGATAATAGCCATTTTAACAGGTATGAAGTGATATCTCATTGTGGTTTTGATTTGAGTTTCCTTGATGATGAGTGATGTTGGGCATCTTTTCAGGTGCCTGCCCGCCATTCCTTATGTCTTCTTTCAGGAAATGTCTGTTCAGGTCCTTTGTCTATTTTTAATTGGGTCATTTGTTTTCTCACTATTGATTTGTCCGAGTTCCTTCTATATTTTGGATATTAATTCCTTATCAGCTATGTGGTTTACAACTATTTTCTCACACTCCATTGGTTGTCTCTGCACTCTTTTGCCATGCAGAAGCTCTTTAGTTGATAGAATCCCATTTGTCTGTTTTTGCTTTTGTTGCTTATGTTTTTGGAGCCATATCCCAAAAAAATCATTGCCCAGACCAATGTCAAGAAGATTTTCCCTTCTTCTTTATTCTAGTAGCTTTACAGTTTCAGGTCTTACATTTAAGTCTTTAGTGTATTTTTGAGATGATCTTCGTATAGGGAGTGAAATAACAGTCCAATTTCTTTCTTTTGCATGTGGATAATCCATTTTCCCAACACCATTTATTGAAGACATTCTTCTTCCTCCTATGTGTATTCTCTGCTAAACATGTGGATTTATTTCTGGGATCTCTTTCTGTTCCATTGGTCTGTATGTCTATTTTTATGACAGTGCTTTGCTCTTTTGATTACTATGGTTTTGAAGTATATTTTGAAATCAAGTAGTGTGATGCCTCAAGTTTTGTTTTTGTTTTTGTTTTTGTATCAAGATTGGTTTGGCTATTTGGGGTCTTTTGTAATTCCACGTGAATTTTAAGACTGTTTTTCCATGTCTGTGAAAAAACGCCTTCGTGATTTTTATAGGGATTGCACTGAATGTGTAGATGGCTTTGGGTATAAACATTTTAACAATACCAATTCTTCCAGTCCACAAACATGGGATATTGTTCCATTTATTTGTGTCTTCTCTGGCTTTGTCCATCAATGTTTCATAGTAAAAAAAAATCTTTCCTTAGTCTAAATTTTAAATAATTGTTACATTCTCCGTTGGGATTTAACAGTATATATTTAAGCTTCAAATTAGCATCTTTTTATTACCGATGCTTTATAAATATTGCATCAGGTTATCCAGACAACTCCTGGTTATACAGCAGACCCCCACTGCATCAGGACTCAGCTACAGGATATGTCCCAAGAGAAAAATTCTGTGAAATTTCAAAATTTCTAGAGCTTCCTTCCAACGTAACATGTGTCTCTAACCCCTAGAGTGTGACACATTCCTATATTTATATGGTAGATTCAAACTAAACAATGATATAATGAGGAATATAAAAATGAGGAATTTGAGTTATCTGTTCTGTCATTCCTTACAACAAATAGAAGTTTTTATTTGTGTGTAACCTAGTGAAACAGTACAAACAGCTAGGTGTGATTTTTTTGTGTAGTAAAGCAAAATTTAATTTGTACAAGGAATATTTTATCGAATTGGAATAGTATCTTTGAAATTGAAATTTATTCTTTTTTTTTTTTAAGGGTATTTACTTTGAGACCGAGAGAGAGAGAGAGCACGTGAGTTGGGGGGAGCAAGGAAAGAGAAGAGAGAGAATCCCAAGCAGTCTCCACACTGTCAGTGCAGAGCCTGGCATGGGGCTCCTACCCACAAACCATGAGATCATGACCTGAGCTGAAATCAAGAGTCGGAGTTTTAACTGACTGAGCCACCCAGGTGCCCCTGCACCTTTTTTTTAAAGTTTATTTATTTATTTTAAGAGAGAGAGCAGAAATTCATTTTTTAAATATACTTCTTTCTCTCCCTTTTTTAAAGATTTTGTTTTGAAGCAATCTCCACACCCAACATGGGGCTCAAACTCACGACCCCAAGATCAAGGGTTGCACGCTCTACCAACTGAGCCAGTGCAGTGCCCCAAAATTTATTCTTTTAAAATTGTTTATTATTTGTTTTAAAGCTAAAGGACAAAATAATAATAATAATGGTTGTGGCAACTTCATTCATTATTACATAATTATGACTGAAAATAATTTTGCTGTATAGAAAAGAGGAACATTCAAAAATGATGTGCTTCATATTTTTAAAGATATTAGGTGTGCCACTACATACAAGACCTTTGCTTCCAAGAATTTGGAAGCTATTGATGGCTCACTGTGTACCTGACACTAGGTGCTTTGGATTCATTAAATCATTTATTTCACATAATAACTCCACAAGGTGAAACACTTCATTATTGCTATCATCCCCATTTGTTGATAAAGCAACTGAGTCATCAAGATGCTGTAGAAGGGGTGAAGGTGGGATGAGAACCCAGGTGGTCTCCCTCCAGAGGCTGAGCGTGAACCACATGCTGCACGGCTCCTTATCTCACCCAGTAAATAATCACCACAAGCCACCTTTTACTGAGCACCAGTTATGTGCCAGGGGCTTCATATGCATTATCTCATTTAATCCTTTAGCAACCCTATGGAGCAGTTATCATGCTTTTCCTATTAGAGACTTAGGAAGCTGAGATTCAGAGAAGTTCAGTAACTTATCTAAGATCTGAGAGGTCTATGTGGCAGAAAGGGCGTTCGGATTCTGCCCTGCCCAGTTCCAGAACCCTTCTTCTTCCCATTGTTCTTTCATGTGCAGTAGTGGGGAAAAAAGGACCATGAGCTTCTGAAGTGCTAGAAAGGGCTTTCACATCAGCAATTGTAATCTCCGTGGGAGGGGCAGTGTTTGCCTCATAAGTGTGACCCTATTGTTCCTTCCTCCTACCCATAAAAGAAGGACAAAGAATACATGCCTTGTGAGTCAAAATGCCTTGTGGGATCAGGGGTTTGATACTCACAGGCAACACAAGAAAGGAGCCAGGATCAGAGAAGCCCAGGAGTTAGTGCAACAGAGGTAAACTGAGGCACACATATTGAGTTTCAAAGTGCAACAGCCAGAGAGAAGAGTGGCATTTTCTTTTTCTTTTTCTCTTTCTTTTTCTTTATGTTTATTTGTTTTTTGAGAGACAGAGCATGAGTGGGAGAGGAGCAGACAGAGAGGGAGACACAGAATCCGAAGCAAGCTCCAGGCTCCGAGCTGTCAGCACAGAGCCTGATGCAGGGCTGGAACCCACGAACTGTGAGATCATGACCCGAGCTGAAGTTGGACCAACTGAGCCAGCCAGGTGCCCCAAGAGTAACATTTTCTTGATTCATCAGAGAAAAAGCTCCATCCCAGCAGGATAACGCAACGCCCAGCCATGCTACCACAAAGGAGCAGCACCAAAGAAGAGGAAGGCAGCTATATGGTTTAGACATGGCTGGCGGGAGGCACCACCAACAGGTCTCCAGATCTCTCCTTTCATCTATTGGCTTCAATCCTGGGCTAGAGCTTCCAACAGTGACTGCAAGAACGGCCTCCCAAGGGGCGCCTGGGTGGCTCAGTCAGTTAAGCGCTCGACTTGTGCTCAGGTCATGATCTCACGGTTCATGGGTTCGAGCCCCGCGTCGGGCTCTGTGCTGACAGCTTGGAGCCTGGAGCCTGCTTCGGATTCTGCGTCTCCCTCTCTCTCTGCCTCTCCCCCGCTCGCACTCTCTCTGTCTCTCAAAATAAATGTTAAGAAAAAAAAAATGGCCTCCGGAAGTTCCTGGCTGCCATCCTGCCAGCTGCATACCCCAGCAGAAGGAGAGAGGACTTCTTTCCTGGAAAGGACAGCAAAATTCCCAAGCCTGAAATTTCCTGTCCCAAGTTTGGTCACATGCCCATCCTGAAACACTCAGACAAAGGGACATGAAAATTCTCATATGTCAAGTCTGAATTATGTGCCTACCCCTGGTACCATGGTATGGAGTCAGCCCACGTGAACCACACGAACTAAGTGGGAAAAGACATTCTACTATTTCCAGAAGAAAAGAGAATGAAAGTGTACAGACAAAAAGGAAAAAAAAAAGAACCCCCCCCCCCCCAAAAAAAACACGTTCACCTTGACAGTCACCTTAATTGCAAAATGCAACAATTCTCTTAGGCCTTCTCTGACTTCTTCTTCCAGTTATATGTCACCCGGTTGACCACCTTATACTTGACCTCTTACAGCTTGATCTTGGGATCATACCAACCATGAGAAGACAAGGCAAGTGTCTGTCCAGTGGCCACCCTCGAGTCAGTCACTCTTCCAGGCCAAACCGATTTCATCACTTCCGAGGGCTCAGACCCTCCTTCTATATTGTGTGATGGAAATCATTCATCTGGTGACCCATTTCCCATGAGCACTGGGACTGAATTAGCCATCGCCGTAATGCCACTCCTCTTCTCTTACAAAGTACGCAGAAATCCCAGCCACAGAGAGCAACATTATTAAGGGGATGGTATTGACTCTTTTCTCGCTTACTTTTTCAAGGCATTTCAAGATTTTAGTTCCTGCTTATTGGTCATTTTTGAAGACGTCTTCCAAAACAATTATGACAAATAGGGATATCCAGAGACCAAGTCACATCCAGGTAACTTTGGTCATTTTGTCACGCCACCCATGGTCTTTTTTTTTTTTTTTAAGTTTATTTATTTTGAGAGAGAGAGAATACAGGTAAGTAAGAGGGGGAGGGGCAGAGAGAGAGAGGGAGAGAGAGAATCTCAAGAAGGCTCCTCCCTGTCAGTGCAGAGCCTGACTCAGGGCTCAAACTCATGAACCATGAGATCATGACCTGAGCTGAAATCAAGAGTGGGACGCCTACCTGACTGAGCCACCCAGGCGTCCCCTACCCACGGTCTTTATCTGTACCACTCATTTGATCATGAATTCATATTCTGCCTTGCATTTCTGTTTGTGCATTTGTCTTAGGTAAAGTTTCCAAGGGTCGTAAACACAAATTCTTACAGGTTTGGCTGGAGGGGCTGTGATGAACTGGAGAATATATTTCTCAATAAAAGGAAGTAGCCCCGACTCAGGTCTAGCTGGTGGTTGCCACGAGGGAACGTGGGACCTGTGTTTCTGAGCCATCTGACATTTTTCAAGAGAAGTCTGTGCTCTCAATTTTCAAGTGAAACATCTCGATCTCTAAATTCGGGCAACAACATCAAAATTTAGTTGTTATGTTATGTGTTTGCTTATAAATGTAAGATACTATTTGCCAAACAAATCACATGTACCATCTTACAACTTTGGCTCTCTGTGCCTTGCCCCTTGCCAAGAGTGTACGCTTCTAGAAAGGTACAAGGGCTGAACGTTTTTTCTGCAAAGCTTACAGCACCTTTCATGGGATGGAACTCATGGCAAGCAGTCAATAAAAAAGAGAAATAAAGTAAAGCTTGCTGACAGATGTTACACACACACAAACGCTCTCACAGCAATGGCACCCAGCATTGTATCCATTGAGATTTGTCTTCAAGGAGGTCAAATGACCTCGCCAAAACTTCCTTTCAAAGTTTGTGATTCTGTAGAAGCTGCCTTTCTAAGCCTGATGAGTCATTTATAGGGTCTGTTTTTTTTAGGTTTATTTATTTATTTTGAGAGAGAGAGAGAGAGAGAGAGAGAGAGAGAGAGAGAGAGAGACAGCATGAGTGGTGGAGGGGCAGAGAGAGAGGGAGAGAGAGAGAGAGAGAGAGAGAGAGAGAGAGAGAATGAATCCCAAGCAGGCTCCACACTGCCAGTGCAGAGAGTATTGTAGGGCTCAAAGTCACAAAACTGTGAGATCATGACCTGATCTGAAACCGAGAGTCGGGTGCTTAACTGACTGAGTCACTCAGGCGCCCCTGATGTGTTCATTTAAATCAGAGTCCCCCCTGCAATGCAGGGTCCTGGTGTCCGGAGAAGGTAGCAGGCCTGTGCTCTCTGATCAAAAACCCTCACCCTACAAAAGCTGTTCATGGCACCCACCACATTTTTCTCCCAGCCTTCTCTCATTTTCTACAGAGCCCCTAATCTGTACACAGTACATACCAATGAGATTTACATATGATTTTAGCAAATCTCTAAAGCTATTCTGCTACTGAGTTTTATGTGTCAAAGCCACATTTAAGGAGATAAGAGTCCTCAGCCAAGCACAGATAAGGAAGCCCAGCATGGCCTTGGGTTCTGAGTCTATATCTGGAAAGGGCTAGGTGATGATTTGTTTAGGTGGCAGAGGTTTTAAATGTCCACTGATGAAGCATTATTTGAGAATCGCTTAAATGGAAATGGTACATAAAATCAATATTTAATTGATTAATTTCCTTTATGCATCAGTGACCGGCAGGCTCCAAGACTGATATGAACTGAAGCTGAAAGCCAAACTTATGCCAGCTGGCTGCTCCGTGTCTACCTCCAGCTTTAGGATTAAAGTCAGCACAACTCACGAGAGTGTTTGAGGGTGGCCGGGAGAGTGGCGACAAGAGGGAAAGCCATCTACTCCCTCCTCCCCTGTTCCAATCCACTGCTGACTGACCCGCTCAAGGAGAGACTGTTGGTCGGTGAGGATACCTCTGTGCCTCGCCTGTGATGCAGCACTGCTCAGGGCTCCACCCACTGGGGGGAGGGGGCCGGGTTGGGGAAAATTCCAAGAGTACCCGGTGGGAAAATGTTATTAAGAAGTCTGGGAGGGGCGCCTGGGGGGCTCAGTCGGTTAAACGTCCGACCTCGGCTCAGGTCACGATCTCACCATTCATGGGTTCAAGCCCCACATCAGGCTCTGCACTGGCACTGTGGTGCCTGCTTGGGATTCTGTCTCTGTCCCTCTCTCTCTGCCCCCTCCCCTGCTCATGCTCCCTCTCTCTCTTGCTCTCTCTCTCTCAAAATAAATAAACTTAAAAAAAAAATTAAAAAAAGAAGCCCATGGAGGAGAAAGGAGAAAAGAGAGCCAGATGTCCCCAGGAGAGGGTGAAGGCAATAATTCTTAGGAAATGACAGCAGTAGGAGCAAGATTATTTCTCCTGACTTACTTTTTTTTTTCTTATATAGGCTACATGCCCAGTGTGGAGCCCAACATGGAGCTTGAACTCACGGCTCTGAGATCAAGACCTGAGTTAAGATCAAGAGTCGGTTGCTTAGCCTGCCGAGCCACCCAGGTGCTCCATTACTCACTCTTTTCTTGTTACTGATATTCTCCTCCTCCACGCTTTATTTGCTGTTTCATTTGATTATCAACACAACATGAGAAGTCCTACTTTTTTTAATGTTTATTTATTTATTTTGAGAGAGATCGCCAGCAGGGGAGAAGCAGAGAGAGAGAGGGAGACAGAGAATCCTAGGCAGGCTCCGTGCTGTCAGCACAGAGCCCGATGAGGGCTCCAACTCATGAGCCTCGAGATCATGACTTGAAACGAAATCAAGAGTCAGATGCTTCACCGACTGAGCCACCCAGGCGCCCTGAGAATCGCTATATATTTTTTACAGATGAGAAGTTGCCTCAGCAGAGATAGATGATGATGATAGAATTGTTGAGTTGGAGTTATACACACGTGGAAACTGAAGCCCAGAAGAAAATAAGCTATTTACCCAAATCCAGTAGGTAAGTATTAGCAGAGACCAGTTTAGAACTCAGACTTTCAAACCTTACCTTCTTTGCTCTGGTGCCAACATTACTCAGGACCGTGCTCTACAAGCTAGTCTTTTGGTCTTGTCAACAGTCAAGGCTCAGAGATGCCAGGGACAGACAGGGTCTAAGGAAGGTTGGTCAGGTGGTCTTTAAAGTCTTGCCAATCTGTAGTAGATTATGAAAGAAAAGACAATGTAACCAACCCAATGTCTTAAATATGAACTTTAAAGAACTCCCGGCTTGTTCAATTTCACCCCTCTAGTGCTGACAAAATTTTCTGAGTATGGATACCCAACAGACCAAGATGAATGAATAGACCAGGATTACTTATAATTGACCTATTCATTGTTCCTATGCAGATGGTTCCACTAAGTATGTGAAAACAATTTGTTCTCTTAAATAGGTTATATATTCCCTACCCTCTATATTGTTTACACTATTAATTTGCTTAGCAAACCCTTTTTTCCATATCTAGTACAAAGGTAAACTTCAGCTCAGCCAGAGGGTCTGAATTATTCATACATTCTAAATTAGCAGGGTCCAGATTAATGAGGTTTTACTCTACTTTTTATCCTCAACTACCTTCCCTTGGGGCATAGAGTCATTGCTATCCACTCTTTCCTTCCCTATTATCATAAGCTATATCCCCCAAGTGATACTCCTTTAAAGGGGCACCTGGTTACAGTCTCTCTAGAGCAGCTCCGAAGGCACAATGAGAGAAAGACACGCACAAGCAGTCATGTGCTGCACATTTCCTATTGCCCTATCCTTGGTGCAAACCTTTGCAGTAAGTGGCTATTGGAAGCTAACAACTAGCTTAACTTCCCTTTCTCCCACATATAATATTTTAAAGAGGACTTGGGTGCCATGAGGCCATTAGCTGGGAGGACAGAAGCAGAGAAAGTCTTGCAGGACTTCTCCAATGGACTCCTTGGCAGTCATGTACTTACTTAGCGAGAATTAGAACTCCAGCTCCACCTGACAGTACGAGAGGGCTGGCTGGTTTATGATCACACCCAGCTCTTCGGTGTTAGATAGGTATACACATTTGAAACATTCATTCCCGTGCACAATTCACAAACAACAACACCCTCCATCCCCCAAAAATTACTCCAGAGAAGGAGGTCTCTCTCTCTCTCTCCACCCCCCCCACTCTGCCAATGTCATCTTTATGATGTGAAAATAACTATTTTGAGGTTGATGCAATCTGTGAAAACTAAAAGCAAAGAAATTATATGTGTTTATCCAAGGTAAGCATGGAAGCACCAGGAACATAAGAACATGGACACTGTTGAGGATTAGCCGAAAGCCAGTCGCAGTATGCACGCTCATTTCCTTTTTTACTGTTTAATTCCCCCATGATGCCATCTGATCAGTTCGCGAATGTCCCCTGTGTCTTTGCCTTAACAATCGAGCCTGGTAGGCCATTCCACACATTTGTGATTCTCCGCATGAAAAAAATGCTTCCTGACATCTGTTCTGAATTTGTTTCTCTTTAATTTCCATTTATGCTTCCCTTATCCTAACATCTGTGTCATTCTGAAAACAGTAACTCAGACTGACGTTATCTGTGCCATTTACAATTTTATATTCCCCAGCTAGAAGTTCCTCTTAACCATGTAGTGGATGTGGAATTCTGGTGGAGGTTCAATCCGGTGAGTGGGGCTCAGCTGTGATTTCAGAGGGCTCAGGAGATGTGTCAGTCCCCAATCCTTTCTCAATATCTGCTTTGAAAGAAAAGCCAGGGGGGGTCAAACCTGGATAAACACAGTCTTTCAGCTGGAATCCTTTCTGCTGAGACCCCTCCCCCGACTCATCAATGCAGAGGTGTATGTCACTCTTAGTATCCTAAGGCTTACCTGCCCTGTCTTCTAAGTCACTTTCCAGCATGATTCAGAGACCAGGGTGTTGCATATACTCAAGAAATGTTTGTTGGATGAATGCATGAACCAAATAAGGTAGGTGGGTGGGAAGAAAGAAGGGAATGAAGGATGGTTGTTTCTTAGAAAACAAAAGAGGGCAAGATCTGAAACTCAAAGTCAACTCTAAAATGATTGTATCCTCCTAAAGTGCATCTGCTTCTTAGAGCTGTAATTTGGATGATCAAAATATCCCCCCCCCTTACCCTGAAGCCCCCACTGCTCAGGTAAGTAGGCTTGATGAGTCTTTCCTGTACCCGTGTCATTTACATAAATTCTAATCAGGGTTGTGGAAGGCTGTGTTCTGGCCACATTTTCTGGCTCGCAGTTCCCATAGGCATCCCCTGTTTTCATCTCTTTTTCTAAGCTTCAGACATGTGCCTGAAACATGTCCTGAGATCCAAGTGCTTCCCCAAAGAGTTAAATGTCCTTTAGTTTTAGGAGAATAATACAGTCATTGAAGAAATTTTTATCTGTTGCACAACTCCCATGTACAGGCATTGCGCTACATGCTCAGAATACAATGAAGAAAAACAGACATGGTCTCCACCCAGATGGAACTTAAAGTCCAGTGGGGGAGGCAAAAAAAAAAAAAAAAAAGGCATAGATAAGCAAGCAAATCAAATTAACCTCCAAGTGTACTTGTGTCCAAGGAGAGGGCATTATAAGAAAGAACGAAGGAACAGGTTTTTTTAGATTGAGTGTTGGAGGAGAATCACAAAATAAAACAACACAATAAATATGGAGCACAAGTAGCCAAAGTCATCATGAGCAATGAGTTGGTCAAGTGTAGAAGTTCATAGGAACCATGTGTCAGTAGAAGAGAGACAGGGGCCAAGAGAAGTTGGCATCCTCTAACATGGCGGCAGAGATGGATACCCTGTACCTATGCTAATGGGAGTGGAGATGCAAAGTCTCTACTTAAACGATTGGCAAAATAATGCTATTAGAGCTTAAGGAAGAGAGAGCTTGGTGAATGCTGGAGATGTCTCTTTAAGAGAACAGCCTTAGGCAGAGCTGAATGGTAAGAAGGCGAAAAAAGCTCTGCCTGTCTTCTGTTCCAGGAAACCGCCATCTCTTGCTTTAATGACGGCTCCTGCCTGCTCGCTGTTTACCCTGATGAATCTATAAAGACATTCCTAAAGTGTCAACCTGATCCTGTCACCTCATGCTCCAACCTTTCCATGGCCCCCACTTGTCTTCAAGTTGAAAGCTGAGCTTTTTTGTGTGGTTTACAGGGACCCTCATCATCTGGCCCCTGCACGCCTATCTAGTCACACCTCTTAGAAGTTTCCACAACCCCCTCAATTTACATTCTACTTGCACCAACTTCCTTCAAACCCATGAGTACATGATGCACCGGTTGCCAATACTCTTCCTTCCATCTGGATCTCTCTTTAGTCCTCCACTCAGTGACCTCTTGCTCGCCCTCTGGGAAGCCTTCTCTGTGCCTCTGCCATGCCAGAGTTGGGGGAGTTTTGCTGTGTGCTCTCACAGCCACACACCCCCATAGCATGACCCTATCCCACTAGATTATAACAATCTGTTTAAATGCTTCCTCACTCCCATCATATATTCTGTGAAGGCAGAGCCTGTATCAGTCTTACTCTCCACCAGTTCCCAAGGACCAGCATAGTTCTTTCTGAAAACAAATAATGAGTGGGTGCTGATTAAACTGTTGAAGCCACATTGCTGGGCTGAAAGGATCTTTGGCCAATGGATCTAGAAAGAAGATGATCTGACATCCCACTGACCGATTCCAAGCTTCCCCATTGGAACCATCCCCATTCAGAGATGAATCAGCCTCCCAAACATAAATTTGGCTCCAACTAGAGAGCCCCAATGAGACAGAGCTCAGAGTTCTGCCTATTAGCAGCTAAGAAGAAATTGTGGGGAGGCAGGGGAACAGAGGAAGAAGAGAGAGGTGTTTCAGCACTTCTCCAAATGACACCAGCCTTGACATCAGAAAGCCCAAGAAAAGCACAGCTGCCTTTTTCCCCCACTCCCCCTCCCAAGTTATGATGTGCTTCTTGTGTCAGGATTCAGTTTCCCCCTTTTGGAATTATTTATGTGTCACTGGGCTTAAATAAAGAATCGACTCTTTGGAGGAAAACATTTTATGTTCCCCCCACCTCCAATTTTTGTTAAACATTTGATATACTGATCCTGTTTTTAACTAAGCTCCAGTCTGTGAGTAATTGGTAAGTTTTCTTTCCTGGTTATATCATACTAAAGCTTATTCAGATGTGATAACGTTTTTGCTGCTGTATCTTGGCAACATGATTTATTCTGCAAATGCTCAGTGTTACCGTCTCACAAAGCTGTACCATCTGGGTTGAATTAATAGGCTACCCAGAGAAATAAATGAGAATGGTCTCCCATAATTAACATGTAGGTAAAGTATATTTAACAGATTATTATAATTAATATGTCAGTTACTGATTTCATGCTAAATAGAATTGTGAACACAAGATATTAAGATTAGTTACCCTCTCTGTGTGTGCCTCGAAAAAAAAATGCAATGGAGAAAGAAATGAGGGCACGGAGTTCAGTATCAATAACATTGACCTTCACATTAAGAGCATCAGATACCAAAACTCTAAGCAAACAGTGACAATGTCAGGCATTATAAGCTGGGAGCAGCAAATTACTGGTTTCATAAATTCAAAGTTTATACCAGAGATGTCCAGAATATCCCAGATGTGACCTGCAAAAGCACAAGAATGTGCTTAATTTATACACAGCTGAAGGCGGCTATCTAAAGGAAGGGGGGTGGGGGTGGGGGAGGGAAGACAAAGAAAGAAACCAGATTTGCTCCTAATGCCAGTCTGCATTCCCTGCTGCTCAGTACTGTATGCAAAATGCCAGTTTGAGAGAGAAAACCCACAAAGGAGGCCTAGAGGCAATGGGAACTCAGGAGATACAGGCATCTGCGCTGGGTCCTCGTGGGGAGTGGATAGAGTTTGAGTCAACTGGCGTGGATAGCAATGGACAGGGTCACTCTCATGGACAGCAATGGATGGGGTCACGGGAAACAAGGCAGCAGGGGCTGGGGACAAGAGCGATGACGACTCACTGTCCTTTAATGTGTCTTTCACGACAAATTCCTCTATCAGGATTACTAAGTTCCATTTCTTTCAAAGCTTCTGGGAAAAGGAGAGGTTCATCTTGGCAGAGATTCTCAGGGGGATGCTGAACTGAACTGTTAACTCACCCAGCCTCGAAAGCCCCCCTTCATACAGGTTCAGCTGGCTGTAATGGACGTGTGTGTGCTTCACAGCACAGCGATGCAACAATACATTTTTTCCCGTGTGTGTTTGTGTATGCATATATGTGTGTAATTGAAGCAAGAATGTGAATCTATTTCCTTCGGTCTGGCTTTTCCTAGTCATTGAAAGGAGGTCTTTCTCCCCCCCACCCCCAGACAGTCCCGCTGTCCTGTACTCCTCACCAGTGCCCAGTGATCGGAAACTCATTGGGAATCTCCTTACTTTCTCACTGACCTTGAGAGGCTAGGCTTGGATTAAAATGATAATTCTGATTTCAACTGACACTTTCAACTTCTGCCTTCATGGACCTCCAAGAGAGACCACATTTCTGGGACTCCCGATTCCCCCCCCCCAACAGAGAACAGCACAGAATGCCCCACTCACAGAGCGTCTGCTTCCAAGCCTCCCTAATTGATGAACAAATGGATTCATGAATCCTCCAAGCTGAGCCTTCCTTACAGAGTCCCTGAGGATGGAGTTCAGCACGTTTCCAAAATAAGCAGGCCATCAGAGGAATGACAGAGCTGAACGAAATATGCTTCCCAACGATGTATCTGTTTAGGCTTCAGGAGCAAAATGAAAACGAGTTTCTCTGTCACCCTTTTCTCTATAGCACAAAGGAAGGAGCAAATATTGTCGTAACCAGAGGGGGACAGGGTTACAGAAAGAGGAACCATCAGGTTAGCTCAAGGAAAAAGAGGTTAGGAAAATGCGAATCAAAACCACAATGCGCTATCACCCCATGCCTGTTAGAATGGCCATCATCAAAAACACAAGCTAACAAATGCCGGTGTGGATGTGGAGAAAACAAAACGCTGATACACTGTTGGTTGGATTACAAACTGGCACAGTCACTACGGAGGACAGTATGGAGGATCCTCAGAAAGCTACAAACAGAACTACCTTGTAATCTAGCAATTCCATTTCTGAGAATATATCCACAAAGGAAATGAAAACACTAACTCAGAAAGATATCTACACCTGAACGTTCATAGCAGCGTTCTTTCCAAGAGCCAAGATGTAGAAACAACCTAAGTGTCCATCGACAATGAATGGAAAAAGAAGTGATATGTATACACACACACACACACACACACACACACACACACACACACACACTGAAATATTATTCAGCCATTAAAAAAATAAGAAACCCTACCACTTGTGACAACGTGGATAGACCTGGAAGCCTAGAAGGCATTATGCTAAGTGTAATAAGTCAGACGGTGAAAGACAACTACTGTATAATCTTGCTTATGTGTGAAATCTTAAACAAACAAAAACCTCAGAGAAAAAGAGATCAAACTTGTGGTTACCACAGGTTGAGAGGCAATTGGAGGAAAGTGGTCAAAAAGTACAAACTCCCAGAAGATAAAGTACCAGGGATATAATGTTCCATGATGGCTATAGCTAACGCTGTTGTGTGATATGTAGGACAGTTGTTGAAAGAATCAGTCCTGAGAGTTCTCATCACAAGAAGAAAATAGTTTATTTATTCTTTTTTCTTTCTTTTCTTTTTACTGTATCTATGTGAGAAGATGGGCGCTTGGGTGACTCTGTTGTAATCATTTTGCAAAATATGTAAATCAAACCATGATGCTGTATGCCTTAAACTCACATAGTCATGTCTGACAATTATTTTTCAATATAACTGGGGAAACAAAACAGGGATTTGTTCAGATGATCCAGGAAAGGTTCAGAGCATGCGAGAATACGAAGTCCTCTTGATCTCAGGAGAGAATTCTAACATAAAAGGAGCCCCCCTCTCAAGGTCTCTCTCTCCGGGACTCCATTTTCCCCTTCTTTACTTTTTTCCTTCTCCCGGCTTCCTTCTCTCTTTCTCGGCAGGGTCACCTCCTTTGCTCCATTTGCACATGGGCTGAGACATGCTTCCACCTTTTAAATTCTTCCCAAATAAACCACCCCCCAAGAAAGGCTGACTGGAGTTCCAATGCTACAATTCCAGCTCTCCAGGAGAGAATCCAAGTGGCTGAGCTGGAGTCAGGGTTCAAAGGGCCAGGATAAAGTGGCCCCGAAGTGGTCCCCTCAGCAGGGGTGGGGGAAACAACCTGATGTGAGGTGGGGGGTGGGAGGGGCAGCAGGATGGAGGCAAAGTGATTTATACCATTTGATTTAATTTTTATCGATATCCTGTTGACTTACCATTGCAGTGTGGGATGTTATGTGCTCTTTTCAAGGGGAGTTTGTTTTCACTCCACCTTGGGTTGATTTGTTCTGGTTTCCAAAACACCTTTTCGAACTCACGTGTCATTCACGGTGTTTCTAAGACAAAAATCCAAAGTTGCTAGAAGAGAGTGCACATACCTCTCTATGATGTTTTTAGAGTTACCATGAGTAGGGGGCCATCTGTGCTTTTGGTGATTTATTGTATCCCTGACTCCCGTCACTGTGCTTGGCTCATAGTAGATACCGAAAAGATATTTGTTAAAGAAATGAACCAATTAATGAGGCTTCATCAAAGGCTGTAAGCCTCCAGCATCAGTGTCTCAAGTAGCCATTCTTAGGGATCTCCCTTTCACTGTTAGCAAACAGAGGCTATGCGAAGTTTCAGCTTTGGGAGCATAGACGTCATGGCAGTGCTGCTCCCAGGCTCCAGCTGAGTCTGCGGGTGGGCAGCTTGTGTTCAGAGGTGAAGTGTGTACAGCTCAGGAAGCTGAAATCTGCCATAATACACATAAGCCCTGGGCGGCTCAAGGGAAGGCAGGACTCAGATGAGCTCTTGAACATAAAGGGAGCTCCAGGGGGAGCATGACAACCAGAGAAACTGTCCCCACACGAGAATGGTCCTAAGCACAAGAGAAAGAGCTAAACCTAGACTGCATTTGATTACATTTCACTGGAATCCCTTTAATAATGCCAAAAATGGTCTCTCATGCATTTACTTTAAATTACAGAAGTAGGTCTGACCCTGCAGTTCTACTCCTAAGGATCTGTTTTAGAGAAATATCCAGTCACGTGAGCAAAGATACACTGGCAAGAGGATTTGCTGCAGCAGAGTTTAAGATGATATTTTTTAATGGGGGTGAGGGGATGGTCAAAATAGGTGAAGGGGATTAAGAGATACAAACTTCTAGTTATAAGATAAATAAGTCACGGAGATAAAAAGTACAGCATCGGGAATATAGTCAATAATATTGTAAAAAAAAAAAAAAACAAAACAATGAAAGCATCTGAAATGTCCAGTGGTCAAGGAATGACTGAGCAAAATATATATGTCCATACCTATGGATTAAATGTAGTGCATCCAAAACACTCTGGTAGATCTACATGTGCCATGGACATGGAAAGCGGCCAAGATACGTGATTCTATTTTTGTTTAAAAATAAACTCTATACATGTGTTGTGGAAAGACTACAAATCCATAGAGAGGAACTCAGAAAATACGTATCCAACTTTCCAACTAGTTACCTCTGGGGAGTGAGATGGCTACGGGAGCCACTGAGGGGAATGTTCATGTGGTACCTACTCCCCGCTGTCCATTTCTGTGTTGAGGTTTTAAAGCAAAAGCATTGCTTTTGTGAGTTTCCAAACTATCTTTCAATAAGGAAAGCAGAAAAAAATTATGCAGAGGTGCCAACCACACTCCCCATATAAAGAACCTGTCTCAGACACTGAGTAACTTACAAGTCACTTGTCGAATTTGGGACTGGAATTGACGTACTTCCATCGCACCTCTATGAAGCAACGGGTTTAAACTGTGTCATGATGCATTTAAGTTAGGCGTGAAGATTCAAACCATTATAGACTGGTATGCATTGTGATCCATTAGTAGAGTAATTTATAAAGTCAGTGAGGTGATTCACAATGTGGCCTCTTGGGTCTTCTAGCCTGAGCTTTGGATTTTGCTCACTTGTAAGCTTTGTGACCTTGAGGAAGCTCTATAACTTTTTCTTATATTTCAGATTATTTGCTTGTAAAATTAGGATAATAATAGCATCTACCCCTGCTCACTATAAAAATATAAATTCTATATGTTAAGCACAGTTGCCTGAGACAAGTTTTCAAATATATTAACCAGTAAATAGGTATCAGTCACAAGAGATCTTATAAGATATAAAAGATGAATCATCTGCCTAGGTTCTTAAAGTGTGATTCACAATCCCCAGCGGCCCAGAACGGGGTTTCTGTGTATCTCTGAGCCACCAGAAATTACATGGAAAATTTCATGGGGAAGTTTCTTACTAGGGAGAAGGTGTACAATCTTATCATATCCTTAAAGGTATCCCTGAAAGCTAAGGATCGCCAGCTGAACTCTACCTCTTCCAAACCCAACACAGTCCCCAATACCAGTCCTCCGCACCAGCCTACACCTGCAGCTTCTCAGGACCTTCATCCTTGCCGGGGGTCCTATGGCCACCCTTTTTCACTGGAGCTGAGTCTGCCCTGGACTGTCCAACCAGCCAATCTCATTATGTTAGAATAATCTAGCCTAACAACAGGTCAACAAATCCATAAATGCATTTTATCAATGAACTGACCAGTTTGGCTTCATTTATCAGCTGGACTACTGAATTCGTCAGAATTGTTTCAAGTGCCGCAAATCCAACTTTTTTTTTTTTTTTTTTTTTTTTTTGATGAAAAAGCGCAGAACTTGTTCACACAAACGAGTCCAGGAGTGCATCTTATTTCAAGCAAGAATGTATCCAGGTGCTCAAACAATATCATCAGGAATCCGTCTCCATCTCTTCTCTGCTTTGTTCGGGGCTGGCTTCAATCTCAGGTGATCAGATGGCAACTATGAAGCTCAGCAGCTCCAAGTCAGTGACCTCAGCTAAAAAAGAGAGCTCCTCTTTCTCAGTAGTATCAGCCAGGTTTCCAGATCTGCTCCCATTGGTCCGCTTGGTCACCGGCCCACCTCTGAACCAATTGCTGTGGCCAAGGACATGGACAGCTATGATTGGTTAGCCCTGGTCCCACCTCTGGAGCTAGGCGACCGAATCACCCCCTCCAACCACATGGATTAACAGTGGGTGAAGGATGGTTTCCAGAGAAAATTGGGGTGTTGTAACCAAAAGAAAGAGAAATGGATTTGAGATTGGATGACTGTTTGCTAACCTGTTACTAGCCATCTCAAAGACACAGCCTCTGTGCTGGTGGATCCAAAACACAGCAGCCACGTCTTTTCTGACGGAGACAGCCTGGACCAGTCCGGATGCAGCAGCACCAACGCCACGGCTTCTGGCAAAAGACTTCCCAAACCAGGGATGGCTGCTGTCTTCTCCAATAGATAAGCCACCGGACATGGCTTCTGCTACTTACCTCCTCTCAGTATCTCTCCACTGAGGTTTTCAAAGCTCATATTAGCCTGTCAGAAGGAAAGGATTAACATGTATTTTGATTTCTGTTGAAAACACGTTGTTTCAGAAATAAAGTTGGCATGGCAGGCATCTTGGTTGATTTAATCTCTGACACAGAAGCTTATTTATAGCATCACAGCCTTCTGAATGTTTAAAAACTCAAGCATTATAAGCCTGCTGTGCTTTTCCTGTGAAGTATGGAACAGCACTAAATGAATAATGCCACCTGGGCCAGCAGCACAGGCGCGCTCCGGAATCAAACACAGCTTTCATCTGCTCCTGGTATGTGTGAGCTCCCTTCTGCTGACACTGGATCCATCCTGCGGGATGTTTCCTGGGCCACCAACCCACGTCCTGCGAGTGGAAGTCCAGAAGGGAACAGGCTGGTCCCTGACCCCCTTTTCCAGTCCGCTTCTTCTCTCTTGCGAATCCTCTCCAGGGCCGACTGGACACATCTCTGAAATGGATGAGCTTTTCTGTGCTGCGTCTCCCCCACAAGATAACCCTTTCTACTGGCAGTCTGATTCTGCCAGACATGTGTCAAGAATATTTTTTGAAAAATGGTATGAAAGCAACTTAAGGCATCCTCCTCATTTCCCAGGTCAAAGCGAGTCTCAACCAGTACATTTTCCCCCAACCACTAAATCTCACTACAAATAGATATTGGTGGCAGACATGGGTTAATTTAGGCATTTAATCCTGCCTTCCTAAAACTTGATTATACTCAAGTTAAAAGGTAAGTTGTCTGGGGTGTATTTAAAACAGTCGGGCAGCAGCACCTTTTTGGGCAGAGGATCCCCAATTACTGCAATGAGTGTAAACATTTTATGTTAATGTGCAGGCAAGTATCAACAGCCTCTAGGCTACGATCTGTATGTAATGTGTATACTTTTACTGATCGGGAATCAGAGATTTTTTTTGGAAGGGGAGATCTCAATTGTCAGACATTGTGGTTTTGATGTTTTAGACAAAGAACAGACCTCATACGTTTTAGATCGAGCTAACACCACCTCTTTTGGAATCTGGATATAAAAATAGGTATTCCATACCAAGACTTTTCTGTAAGACATAGAACACAGAATGGCTAGAAAATTACTCTTCATTCTTTTTTTTTTAATTTTTAAAAAATGTTTCTTTATTTTTGAGAGAGTGAGAGAGACACAGCGCAAGCAGGGAAGGGGCAGAGAGAGAAGAAGACACAGAATCCGAAGCAGGCTCCAGGCTCTGAGCTGTGAGCACAGAGCCAGATGCGGATCTCGGACCCACGGCCTGGGGGATCATGACTTGAGCCAAAGTTGGACACTTAACATATTGAGCCACCCAGGTGCCCTGAGCTATTCTCCATTCTTAATCATAGGTTGTTTACAGGAAGGTTCTCATCAGAGGAAGAAAGTTCTCAGAGCCAAGCCAGGGACCTCTGGAAGAGGCATGTGACAACCCTGGTGAACTACTAACATATTGAGTATTAATACAGTGGCCACACTTCTGAACCAAATAATCAGAGCAAGTGCTCTGAGAAGCATAAAAGTTCTTCTTGGGGTCAATATTGAAAAGAGGACCATCACAGAAAATGTATTACTGTGCTGACAGGACTCAGAATACCATCTCAGCCTTGGGTTTCGATTACAAATGCATCAGCTATATGAGCACGACTGAGCCATTCTTCCCCAGTAAACCTCAGTTTCCACATCTGTGTAATGGTGGTAATTGTATTGCCTACTTCCTAAAGTTCTCATGAGATACTGGTAGTATCATGGTAGGTGGGGTTTGTTTGTGTCATGGAAACCCTTAAGGTATAAGACAATAAAATAGATGTCGAATCGCCCCTGCGGAACATGCTAAAAAGTCATAAAAGTGATTTATTAAGCTCTTGGCTCATAGATAACCTTGAGGAAAAGCAAAAAGAAGTTGGATTGAGAAGGTCAGCACTGAGGTTCTAGAAAAATCTCTGGTGTATACTGACAGCATTCAGCATCAAAAGCCATGGTACCAGCAATTTCCACTGGGAAGAGCAACCAATAGAAAGATGAACAATGGGTGGCTTTGGAGGGTATGGTCAGCATGGCTGCCATCGGTCATCTGTACAGATAGACTGTATGGTACCAGTAAGACACAGCAGAGAAGGAAATGGCTGCCACATAGGGGTGCCCAAGACAGCAAGTTCTCAGATCTCACAGGATTCCTCCTAGATAGCTCCCAGTGCTGTTCAGGAGGAATATGATGGAGCTGGATATCCCACAAGACAGATACAATTAGAGCTAAAGCAATGTTGTTTGGAATCTTTTTTCTCCATGCTAGTGTGACCTAAGGAATGCAGATTCAAATGGATGTGAAAATGTTTGGCCTATAGAAAAATGCTTTATGACAAAGGGAAGCAACTCATTGCGGTGACCAGCTGGCAAAATCTGTATAGGCAGTGCTGGTGACCCACAACAGGACCCAAGCCTAGAAGGGGGAGAACACAGATGGAGCCCCACAAAGGAACCCATGTCACACGGGCACAGCAAGTCTCTTTCGGGGGTGATATGATGGCCAGAGATGGAACCTGGAGAAAAATGTGGCTACTACAGTGGGCAGTTGCCAGAGTTTTCCACGAGGAGAATAAAAAGAATGGAGAAGCCCACCAGACTTCAGCTTATTAAGAATTTAGCTTCTTTCACAGACCCTCTCAATGCAAATATAAGCAGAAATAAATTTCTCCAAAGATAAGAAAGAGCTAGATCAGGACTCCTCCAAAGTAGGAGAGAACTTGGGGGGAGAAAGGAAGTCAACTCAGAACTGAAGAAGACAAGAACAGAGGTTGAAGACAAGGTCCTGATTCCTGGGGGCCAGGGGAACAATGATCACAAGGACTCTGGTTTTTCCATGACAGTCTTTCTGCAAGAAGCCTTCATGGGCCTTCATGGCAACCATACTGTTGAGGAATCTAGAAGGTGTCTCTCCTGGCCACTCAATATTGGAAGCTCTAGATCGAAAAAGAAGCAGATGATTCTCTTCCTAAGAGTTCAGCTGTCTGGGGCTCAGAAAGAGGGAGGTAGGAAGGAAAGCCAGTATGTACAGAAGCCTACCAGACAAACCTGAGTATTCAGCCAACGAAGCAGGTCTGTCTCACCTGGGTGCTGGGACATAGGTTTGCAGGATGGAAACTGAGGGCCAGTGGGGCTCCTGATTAATTAGTGGCATTCAGGCTGATTCATGGTCACTGTTTCTTCCTCAGAAACAGAGGCAACGGATGGGATGCCTGGGTGGCTTAGTCGGTTAAGTGTCTGACCCTTGATTTCAGCTCAGGTCGTGATTTCACAGTTCATGGAATGGAGCCCCACGTCAGTCTCTGAGTTGACAGTGCGGAGTCTGCTTGGGATTCTCTGTCTCCCTCCCTCTTTCTCTCTCTCTCTCTCTCTCTCTCTCAAATAAATAAATAAACTTAAAAAGAAGAAGAAACAGAGGCAATAGAACGTGCCAAGCAGTGTGTGTGTGTGTGTGTGTGTGTGTACATGCACACATGTACATGTGAGCATTCCCCTCCCATCTGTGTGTAGGTGGAAGGGTGGGCACAGGAGGTAGTGAGGCTGTGGTTTACGAAGAGAGCCTCACCACTGTTTCTTTTAAATACCTGGCTTTTGATACTTGTTAAACAGAGTATCAGTGCTGGAGAGGCCCTGACAAATTACCAGACCAATATTACCTGAACTTCAGCATTTTTGGTACTTCTTTCCACATTTTTGCAGCTTTTATTAACACTTTTTAAAATGTAATTACATGTATTTTATTTATTTAAAAAATATTTTTAATGTTTATTTATTTTTGACAGAGAGAGAGAGAGAGAGAGAGAGACAGAGCATGAGCAGGGGAGGGGCAGAGAGAGAGGGAGACACAGAATCTGAAGCAGGCTCCAGGCTCTGAGCTGTCGTCACAGAGCCCGACGTGGGACTCGAACTCACAGACTGCGATATCATGACCTGAGCCGAAGTCGGACGCCCAACCGACTGAGCTACCCAGGCGCCCCTAATTACATGTATTTTAAAAGGGATACTCATGTCACTATGATAAATAGAAACCTGGGTTCATGCACCAAAAGAAGGCAACTGACAGCAACAGGTGATGCCATCCATCCTTGAAAATGGACATGTGAACCCCCCACTGTCTGCAGCATGGAGGCTGAGCCAATGAAGAGTCTCCAGCAGCATCTGGTGTATTGCCAATGCTCAATAGTGTTAGCTGCTGTCCTAAGATATTCGTTCTATATTTAATTAATTTTACTGAGCTGCCTTCTAGTGTCAGGTGTGACCCCAGGCCTAGGTGATTTAGTTCAAGGTCTAGTTCAAAGGATGGCAGCATGGTTGGTGATGTTTTGATCATATTTTGACAAGAAAGACGCTTTGCATTTACTTGGCAAATGGAAGGCTAGAAGATACAGTGCTAGGTAAGAAGATATGTCACGGAAAAGTCCTCCACAGAGAGATTCACCAAGCTTCCAAATGACCTGCACTCCTGAGCGGCTCTCCACCATGACAGGATGGGGGAGGGGGAGCAGAGAAGAAGCACAGCTTCACACCTCTGTGTGACACAGGCCACAGGGGGATGACCCAGGACTGGCAGTAGTGGTGAGAGGTTTTAGAACACAAGCTTACGGTCAGACCGATCTAGGTTCAAATCTTGGCCCTGCCAGCTACGTACTGTGTGACACTTTGGGTGACAAATTATCTATCTCTCAGAGCTTCAGCCTTTCCACACTTAGAGTAGGGAGAGTGGAGGACCTTTCTTGTAGATTTGCTATGATAATTCAATAAAATGGTTACAAAAATCATGCAGCACAGTTCTGGAACGTAAAGGGCCAGTAGATGCTTGGTGTTGATTATTGTTACTCCTTCTCAGGGGAATGCCACCTTTTATCAAGGTCAGGTTGATGGACGTAGCATCTGCCACTAAAGGGATGCGGGAAGTCTGTTTTCTACTCCACACACTTCAATTCCTCCCTCCCTTCCTGCCTCCCTCCCCACCATCCTCCCGAATTCACCGACTGGGGGACTCTGGCTTTCAGTCTTTCATGCAGGCATCCCTCTGCTGGTTATTTTTAGACTTGGAACATTCCATAATCTCTGAAAGAGGACACAGGGTTTTGGTCATTGAGCCAGTCCTGGACCAGGAGTCAAAGATCCTAATAGAGTCTTGGCTCTTTTGTGTACTGGCTGCCTGTGCTTAAATAAATGCTTTTTCTCTCTCTCGGTTTCCTTTTCTATAAAATGGAGGTAATGACCATCCCTTGGGAAGCAGTGATGTGCAGTCCAGCAGAACAAAGTCCCTAGGGTCACACAGATCTACCTTCCAGCCTTTGCTGGAAAACTCCTGGATGATCTCAGGAGAGGTACTTCCCTTTCCCACCTGAATGGAGATCATGGTAACTCTCTCCCAGGTTGTGGTGAAGATTGAGTTAGTTACCATTTCTTGAGCGCTTGTTATAGGCCAAATGCTCTTCCAAGAGCTTTACAAGCTTAAAGGCATTTACAGATGAGAAAACTGAGGCACAGAGAGGTTGAGTAACTTGCCCAAAATCACCCAGCTAGGATTCAATTCCCAACCGCCTCAATCCAGTGCACTTTAACATCCACTGCCTCCCATGATTCCTGCCAAGTGCTTAGCACCATGCTCGGCACACAATAAGCACTTGACAAACATTAGCTGCTATTACCACTTTACAGGATTTCTGTGAAGGTAAACGAACGGGAACGATATACCTTAAAATACTTGGGAAATTGTAGGTGTAATATAAATAGAAGCCAGAAGCAAGGCAGACAACCAAAAAAATTTTGACGGAGTTTTCCTGCATTTTGTTTCGCTACCCTGTTGATTTCACCAACTCTAATTCAAAACCAGAAACAAAAACATGCTTGGTATTTTCTTGCCTTGCTAACACATGACTAGAGACATTTTTAAAAGCACACATCTCAGAGTTGGCCAAGAAACCTTTTGTTATTTGTGACTTCTACTAATAAAAATAAGTCTGCCTTCAACTTATTCTGAAAAATGCAAATAGTATTATTATACCAAGGAAGCCTGAAATTCTAGTTCCCCAGCTCCATCTCCTAAATGAGGGGTCAGGTGACCAAATCCAGTTGCCATCTGTTTTTGTAAATAAAGCTTTATTGAAACATAGCCATGAATATTCATTTACATGTTGTCTATAGCAGAGGTAAAATCGTTTTGATAGAGACCATATGGCCCACAAAGCCCAACATATGTACTCTCTAGCCCTTTACTTACTGGCCCCGGTCCTAAATCATGCATTTTAAGTAGAGTACATCAACAGTCAGATTCGTTCATTCTATAGTGAAAGCCGTGATGCAGTGGAAAAGTTACACATTTGTGAGTCAGATGAAACAACAGCAAAGACACCTGACCCCTCTTGAGTGCTCACCTTATGCCTGCCAGTAGCTAAATGTCTAATGAGCATAACCTCACTTAATCTCCGTAACAAACCTGTACAGTAGTATCAGTTCCGTTTTACAGATGAAGAAATGGAGGCTCAGAGAGGTCAAGGAAATCGATTAAGGCCACACAGCTGGAAAATGGAGGAGCCAGAACTTAAGTCCAGATCCAAAGCTCTGGCTACAAACCCTTCCACCTGCTGCCTCCAGGCTTCAGAGTCAGTTTTGTTCCTTCCCAGCCAAGCAGGGAGAGTAATTTGAGTCCTTACTCTGGCTCAGGGTAATTTCAGGAGCAAATGAGCACTAAAGGTGTCTTTGCCAACTCCAAAGCATCCCCTACTGTCATTTGGCCTTACCTTTTCCCCACTTTTCTTTTCTTTCCAAAGAAAAAGGGCAAGCTTGACCCCCCTACACACGTGTGCGTGTGCGCACACACACACACACACACACACACACACACACACATACACACACACAGGCAAGGGTGGATTAAAGCAATGGAACAGATAGGAAATCAATATGTAGATGGGTGAAGGTTTTTTTTTTTTTCAAGTTTGCACTTCAAAGTCACTTTGGCCAATTGTCAAAATGTCAAGTGTGGGTTTTCTCTCCTTTTTTCTCTCTGCCTCCTTCTCAGCTTCTTTGCGTTTCATGGTGTGTGCTGTTTTTGTTGGCCCCAGCTCCTAAGAAGGGGAGAAGTCTATCGGTTTCATTAGCTGTTTGAAAAACGAGGTGGGACCAACTTGGCGAGGTGACAAGGTCACCAAGAGTCATTTATCATTTTCGATGAGGCATAATAAACTCCTTGAAGCTGGACTCTAATTTAATTGTCTTCTACTTAATTGAGGAGAAGGAAGCCAGTTCCAAGGTACTGACTGAAGGTGTTTTTATTGAAACATAGACGGTTCTTATTTGTATCTTGTAGGCAACAGGAAAAAACAGCTTCTGGTTAGGCTATCTGTCTCTCATTCAACACAATCTTTATTTTGTCTCTAGTGGAGTCTGCATTTCCCTCTCCAAACTGATTCATCCCCTTTCAGTAAATGGTAGGGCTATCCACTCCACTAAAAATAAAGGAGTCAACCTTGATTCTTCACACCCCATAGCCTCATCAGCAAATAACATCAGCTTCACCAAAGCTGACCATTTCTCACCATCCCTGGTGAGAATGCCCCTAATTCAAGCCACCACCAATGCTTACCTGAGTACCTACTAAGCCTTCTCTTTTCCTTGTTTCCATTTTTACCCTCCAAAGTTCTTGGTTCATTCAGCAACCCAAGTGTGGAAAATCTAAATCGGATGATACCACTTGAATTAGTTATCTGTTACTGCAGAACAAATTACTCCAAAATTTAGCAGCTTAAGGTAAAAAAGAAACATTAATAATCTCACACAGTTTCTGAGGGTCAGGAATTTGAGAACAGCTTAGCTAAGTGGTTCTGAATCAGAATGTCTTGTGAGGTTGCAGTCAGTATGGTGTTCTGGGCTGCTCTCATCTGAAGGCTGGACTGAAGCTGGGGGATCCACTTCCAAGGTGGCTCACTCATGGGGCTGTTGGCTAGAGGCCTCAGTTTCTCCCTAGATGGACCTCTCCTAAAGCTGCTTGAATATCTTTATGGCTTGGTAGCCAGCTTCCTCCAAAGTGAATGGACAGAGAGAGCAAGGCAATAGTTTCAATGTCTTCTTTAAAGCTTAGCCTCAGAAGTTACATCTGCCATTTCCACATAGCCTGTTAGTTATGGCTAGTCTTATTCAATATGGAAGGATATGAATAGATACCAGGGAGCAAAGATCACTGGGTGGCCATCTTGGACACTGGCTATCAGAAGACTTCTTTGCCTAAAACCTTCCAATGGCTTCCTACTGGAATTAGAACAAATTCCCACTATGTTATTGTGGCTTACCCTGTGCAATCTGGCCTCCATTTACGTTCCCCTTACCCACTTGGCTCTAGCTACTGTGGACTTCTTTCTGACCTCAAGCATATTCCTGCCTCAGGGCCTTTCCACTTGCAATTCCCTCTGCCTGGAATGTTCTTCTTCCAGATCCTCACATGGCCGGTTCCCTCTCATTTAGGTCTAGAAGCAAATGTCACCTTCTGAGAAGCCTGTCCACCTATGCTACCTAACTAGAGTTGCCTGCCCTTGTACCCACCCCCCTACCCCCACTGAAGATTCAAGAAGGAAAACTACCACATGTCAAATTTGATTTAAAGCTTATCCTTGTCTTATCATTTCATTGGAAAGTACTCTTCCAGGTAGAGCTCAGATTCTTGGGTGTCTTCCCCTTCCCCCCCAAGTCTCTGAGCCTCTCACCAGACTCTCCAATGATTTGAGAGTCTCCCAAAGGATGAACAACCCCTGGGAGCCAAGTGGATAGCCATAAACAGGTTCCTTCTCCCAATCCACATGAATCTAATTTTTTCAAACTGTTGGTGTGCGTGGGCTTATACCTGTGCCCTTACGGGGCACACAGACGCATCAGGTGCTACACAAAGCACTTCATAACTTCACAAACTGCATCTCACATAATTCTCACAACAGACACCTTAAAGTCTTATCTCCAACTTACAAATGAAGAGACTGAGGCTTGCCTGGGACTCTATACCAATTAAAAGGCAGGAGCCAGAACTCAAGTACTGCTTTAACTACCAAGTATATAGTCCTAACATTCCATTATATCACCTCTTCCAGTGTTTGCAAAGGCACTGTACAGAGTCATAGTAATCCACTGTATTTCTCTAAATAATTTCATATTACTACAACTCCCAATAGTTTGACAAATGATTTTTTTTTTTACTTTACAATTTTTCAACTTTACATTGATACGCAAGGGATAATGCATTCAGTGGAAAATGTACTTTGGATTTTTGAATTTTGAGATTTTCCCAGTACCACCCTCACCTGAGATGCTGGGCAGGCTGCAGCCAGCCTCTGCTCTCAGTCAGCCACGGGACCCCAAGGTTCAACAACAGATATGCTTGCAACCATTCTGTACTCACACAACCATTCTGTCTTTCCATTTCAAGGCAGTAGTCAATACATTCCACAGGCTATTCAACACTTTATTAGAAATAGACTTTTGTGTGAGATGATTTTGCCCAACTGTAAGCTAACGTCAGTGTTCTGAGCCTGTTTTAGGTAAGATGGGCTGAGCTATGATGTTCTGTAGACTGGGTGTATCACATGCATTTTCATCTTACGGTATTTCCAACTTAGAATGGGTTTATTGGGACAGAAGACCCTCGTGTGCTGAGGAAGACCTGTATGTGAGTTTTTCTTACCTTAACAAACAATATTTATCAAATATCTGCTATGCAGCCAGCACTATGCTAGTTACTATGGGGAGAAGCCTGACAACCAGACCCCTCAGGAGGCTTGCAGTTATACATTGGCTTGCATCATTTCTCTAAGATCTGGAAGAGTGAGAACATTCCTGGGACGGGAGGAGCAGGGCGGGGAGGGGCATTTAAGGTCAGAAGGAGAAGGATGTCTGAATCAAGCCCTGAAGAAGAAGCAGGACATCAACAGCAGAAGGGAGGAGGGCAGGCATTGTAGGCAGAAGGACGTGCTTTTGTGAAACAAGGACGTGGGAAAATAGTGAGATGGCAAGTTTGAGAGGAACTGAGGCCACACGCATGAAGGTACCTGGTGTAAATACAAAATCTAACATGATATGAGAATGACGTGTGCAGATAATAGACTGACGAACCAGGCAGGTGTCCATAAATATCTGATGAGAGAAGGAATGAGACATAAGTACCAGTCGTTTCCCAAGAAAATATCACTGCAGAATTAGCCTGACATCCTATTTGCCTGCTCCTAAGTAACCTAAATATAGACTTGAGGAAATTGAATAGTCATGTGTTTTCAATCAATTGTGTATTTTGGGTCAGATAAACAGGATATCTAGGTTCTTTCATTTATTTTTTAAATGATTTTTTAAAAAATTAATTAAGCTTGTTTATTTTGGGGTGGGGGGGAGAGAGAGAGAGAGAGAGAGAGAGAGAGAGAGAGAGAGAGAGAGAATCCCAAGCAGGCTCCACGCTGCCAGCACAGAGCCCGACACAGGGCTCGATCGCACGAGCCACTGAGATCATGACCTGAGCCAAAACCAAGAGCCAGATGCCCAACCAACTGAACCACCCAGGGACCCTTATCCAGGTTCTTTTAAATTTTTCTGTTCTAGCACAGAACTGAATCCTCCCGCATACTTCAGATTATGAACAGAGTCCAACAGAGCTGGTTTTGAAACCTGGCTCAGCCACTTCCTGGTTGAATGATGTGATCAAGATAAATAGCTTTTCTAAGCTCATCTGTAAAATACGGATGATGGTACTATATTTATAGGGCTATTGTGGGGATTTGTTTAGATAACATCCATATTTTATAGGTACTCAGATATTAGCTCTCTCTCCCTAACCCTGACCTTCTATTCTATAAGGCAGATGGTTCAGATTGAGATAGGAGGGGAGGAAGGACATGGGCATAGCAGGTGGTGGGGACCTCATACACAGGCATGTGGTGGACATCAATTATTTTGGCTGCCCAGAAAAGCAACACTCCTCCCTTCCTGGCTCTGCTCCATGCCCCTATTCTAATCATGTGACAGATTTCACCGTCCTGGACACAATTATTGTGGGGGGAGCTTAGCCTAAACCAAATTGGGCCACTGACAGGGCCTGACCTCTTGGCTACAACCATTGGGCCAGATATGAGTACCTGATACAAACCAGGCCAATCAGAACTCTTTCTTGGAATTTTTGAACCTGGAACCAGGAAGAGTGACTGAGTTTCCATTTCTGACCTCTGAAATCCCCTATCCTACAGAGTAAGTAGTTCTACAGTATGAGAAAGTATGGATATTCACATCTAGAGTAGAGATAAGACAAAGTAGAGACCACCTGAGAAACACTTTGGTTCCAAGGTCCCCTTGCGCCAGGAATCCAGCCTCCCCTACCTTCCTCAATTTGTGAGTCAAGAAACTTCCCCTTTCTGCCTAAACAAATTTGAGGGGGGGTTCTGCCTCTTGCAACCCAAAGACCCCTACACCCAAGCAAAGAAGGAAACAAGCTTATCCTGTCTGAAGAACAATGAAAAGACAAACTTCACCAGAATAAGAGGTTTATTTTACAGAATTGTGAGATCACAGCTGAATTAAGAGGGGTGTAAATGCCACGCCACAAGGAGTCACGGAGGCTTTTTGAGAGTGGAAGCAACTTGGCGAAAGCAATCACTGAGGATGAGTAAATGTGAGAGGAGACATCCATGATGAGTTACAGCAGGTAGAGGCTAGAGGCAGGGAGACCAGCTGGGAGGCTGTTGGAAGTGCGGCAGACAAGGTTTCAACGCGTCAACCTTCAGGGGGCAATGCAGAATCACGGGCTCCACCTTGTTGGGATGTGAGCCCTGAAAGCTGCCTCCACCTTTGGAATTTTGCTTGACAATGGCCTCATTAGGGAAAAGCTCTATGGACAATAACTAGATGTGTAATTAACTTAGATTCCCACCCCCTCCCCCAGGAGGTGGCAGTGGGGCAGGCTGAGAATACAAGAGCTCCATATCGTAGCAGTCAAAGCTTTCACGGCTGTGTCTTCCTCCAGTGGGTGCCACACTGACAGCATGGCTAAATGTGGCTTAATTTGACAATCCCAACAATCCATTGTTAACGACATGCCATTGTTGTCATTTGCATTTGGTAAGTGCAATTTTTTGGCTGTTTGCTCTCCCCTAGCTTTCTCTTCTGGGTTCCTGGCCCCACCGTGTTCCTTAGGGGGCAGAGCAGGGGTGGGTGGGTGGTGGAACGCAAATCCACAAATACGATCCCTGCTATTGGGACACAACAGTTAAATAATGTGAAATTGCATGGATGCCAGTGAAATAAAAGTGAGTTTTACAAAACCGAGTTCCTTCCCTGAACATAATAACAGTAAATTTCTAGGGTCCTATAGTGTAATATCCATTAGATTTATTATGTTGCAATTCCCAGTGCCACTAGTTCTGCCTGAGGGTGAGTATATTACATTTCATCACAGTTTCATTTTCTCCTACAGATGAGAAATGGGAATGTGATTGCAGTTATGTAGCATGCATGTGTTAAATCTGATCTCTAATAAAATCAAACACATCACAACCCAAAGCACTTTAGCACAGTGTCGGCAAAATGAAACACCATCTGTCATCATGTAGAGATTGCCTTATTATAACACAAAATCAAACTACTCAGTGTGAACATTGTTACTTAATAAATGGGTAAATGAAAACTGATAATTATGATCTTATTTATTTTAAATGATTCCTTAAAGCCACCAAAAGTGCAACATAATTTGTCAATTAGACGCTCTGGACCCCATAACGGCACATAGAGCAAACACCCCTCTGTAAAAAAAAAAAAATGGTAAACAGACTTGAAGAGAAACAAAAGAGAGGGATTGAAAGGAACTTTCAAGAACTGCCAGAGTGGAGACGAGGAACGGAACTCAGGGCTTGAGAAACCACAGCTAGTCCCATTCTGGTGATTACAGTTGCTACTCCAGAATCGCCTGGTATTTTCACTTGGGGGAAAAAAATTGACACTTTCCAGAGTGCTAGAAGACATAGTGACAGACTGGTGGCCCTGCCTTGGTTCCCACAAGGCACATGTAAAGTCATGAGGTCATTTCCAGCCTTTGGGGACAGGAGGCTTTAGCTTGTTTTTCATCTTTCATTTGAATAGAACACAATTAGTCTAGGATTAGTCATTTCTGAAAACAGATGTTAAAGTAGGTAGGAAATACACAATTTGGGAGAGAGGAGTGGGAAAGTTGAAGAATTAAGGGCACTGGCTATTGTGAATCTGCCATCGTATAAAGGAGGGCTTTGCTTTTCTCCGGAAAAGAGAAAATGGAGACTTCTAAAGGACTTGTTGTGATTGTAGATAGATGGTATGTCTCTTCCTAATGCTTTTACCTATAATCCTGATTATCTGCCCTGATGAAATCGCAACCATTCCTGGGATCTTGTGAGATGTCTACAAGCCCAAGAAGATACAGAAATGCAAGCTGTCCCCGTGCTAAGCAGTTTGATGTAGGGGTAGTACACAGGGATTAACAATTCTGGACTCTTCCTTTGGCATGATATCCAATGTTTTTTTTTTCAAAGAATCTTGCAAACACTACAAATTCTCTTAGTGCCTGAGAAATTGATGAAAGAGTTTACAGATCTCCCTAGGTTTCCCAGATGTCCCCCTCTAAGACCTGGAAACAGTATCTTATGTGTCGGGGAAATAAATTTGAGTCTGAAAAAAATATAGTCTACTGCCATTTTATCATGCTCCTCACCCAGCGCTTTAAAGAGTAGCTTCACGGAGGGATTGTCTCATTCTCTATCACAAATGATTTAGTTTTCTAATGTCAAGAAAATTTTATTTCAGGGTGGCTTTACCTCTAATATTCAATTAGGTAAACATATTTGGAGCCCTTGCTATATTTAAACCAATGAGGTGATTTAAATAAGCAGTTTGCATTCACATGTAATTTGCCACCCAGTTAGAGAAAACTTGTAACAATGATTAGAGTTGGTAAAGTTACATTCAAAGAAAAACACAATCTTGGTATCAGTTTAAAACCCCAGTAAAAACTCTGGCCACTAAAGTTCAATGGAGCTTTCTGGCTGGTGAACACATGGATGCACTGAAAGGGTGACATACCCTTGATTCCACAGGGAGACGGCATGAAGCACTGCACACCCTCTCACACCTCACCCTGTGTGTATCCTTCATAATAAAACTGTAATTGGAAGTGTTGCTTTTCTGAGTTCTATGAGTCATCTTAGGGAATTATGAACCTAAGGAGATTGTAGAAAACTCTGAGGTTAAGCCAGTCAGTCAGAAGGGCGGGTGGTCTGGGACCTCACTTGCAGCTAGCATCTTAAGTGGAATCAGTCTTACAGAGAATTTTGCCCTTAATTTATGGGAAATATTCCTGGTGGGCCTGACTTGTTCAGGTGATCACTTACAAGGAGTGAGGCTCTCAGTGGCAAGAGAGTTGAAATCTCAGAGGGATTTGAAATCAACAGGAGGGACACTCTCCATTGCTGGCTTTGAAGATGAAGCAGGTCATGTGGCAAGGAATATGGGGCCTCTAGAAGAACAGCCTCAGGTGACAGCCAGCAAAGAAATGGCGATCTGCAACTGAAATAAACTGAATTCTCTCACAACCACATGGCCTTGGAAGAGGGCCTTGAGCTCAAGATGGTGGACACCTTGATTGCAGGTTTGTAAGACTCTGAGCTGAGAACCAAACTACACTACATCTAGACTCTGAATACAGAAGCTTGAGCTAGTAAGTTTGTTTTTCTTTAAGTCAGTAAGCTTGTGGTAGTTTGTCACACAGCAATAGAAAATTAATAAAAGAGGGCCTTCTGATGAAAACGTCATGAACCTCATTGTCCTTCTGTATACCCATATTGTTTTGTCTGCTCAGCTTCTCTGATTACCTGGGAGTGACTCCATTGCAATCTACCCCTGCCCGCCCCCCCGAATCCTCATGGCTATCCTGGGGGCAGCCATTTTGGAAATGTGGCCTATCCCATGGACAAAGCCCAGTGGTCCAGGAGTGAGACCTAGGTGGACCAATTAGAGAACCCATCTCTAGAACTTTCACACTTGAGAGCCAGATGGTGGCTGAAACTATAAGAAGCAAAAATCAAGAATTAATGGTAGCCATATTTTATCCTACCTGAGAAGAATTCCTGCCGTGAGAGAAAAGAATGAAGTCAACAAAGTCAACACACGGTGAAACAAGGACAAGAAATATTGTGGCCATATTTGAGTCCCCTATTCCAGTCAATTCTTAGGTCCAGATACAACCCATCTTTAGGTTTTGAGAGACAGTCAAGTATCTTTTACAATAAATTCCTTTTTGTTCAAACAAAATCAAGTTGGGTTCTGACTATTGTAATGAAAACAGTCTTAACTAACACAACAATATTAGTAAAACTGCATCATTTTCTGATTCCTATGAGCCCAAGCCTAAATTCTGCTTGTTTTAAGACGTCTCTCCTCCAGAATATTTTCACTGAATACACCACATATAGTGAACCAGACTCCCCAGACCACAAATCTAACCAAGGCCTTTATTTTTGTCTTTTGGATGTTGTTTCCACAGGTTGTCAAAATCACTGATTTACTTGATCAATTCAGGAAACCTGTTAATTACATTTAAATAAAATAAAAAAAAAAAAAAGAAGTTAGCCAAAGTGGATTCACGGAACTGGCCTTGTACATAAGCTTCAAACACATTGTTGAAACAAAGATTTACCTGAGTTACCACACATCCAATCTTTCATAGGATGAAAAATGAAGGGACTTCAGAGTGTCTGGGGCCACACTTCCCCTGTATTTCCCCAATTAGCCCAAAACACTGAATGCAGCCACTTCTCCCAGACTCCCCCCAGTAAATAGGGGTGCTAGCCAACATCTCCCTTCTTTCATCTGTGATCATGTCTACCAAAGCCCAGGAGAAGTTCAAGACAAGTTTAGAGAGTCAGAGAAAACACATGGGATTTGGAGGAAACAGCATTTCAGGCCTCCTGCCCACTTTCACATGAAAATCAAATAGAAGTCCAACAATAAGGAAAGAATGAGTGTAGTAGTACTTTCCCTGTTGCAACAGATCAAAAAATAAAACTCAAGTTTTCTTCAGAAAAAAACAAAGAAGCAAGGAGCTCGAGTATGTGGAAATCTGAGGGATGCATCGGCATTAAGCCGTGCCCACCCTGACCTGGGACCCCAGCAATGGCTTCTGGATGTGGTTCCTCTGTCTCTCCCCCTCTCCATGTAGTTTTATTTTTACTCGGTCACTCTTCACGTGCTGATTCCAGACAGGTCCAGATATTAACCATGGAGCTTCCAGTCTGGCAGAAAGAGAGATTCTCTACTTCTCCAGCTGTTCAACAAAAGCACACATCACAAATACCAGTAGACTGATTTGGGTAAGGTATCTATACCAAATCATGGTACAGGAGGAAGTGAGTGAGGTGCTTCCCTCCCCAAAATCAGAGTTGTTACTAAACACAGGAATGACGTCTAGACAGGCAAAAACAACCAGTGTCAACCACCATAGTCTTGCCTGGTCCCAGGCTCCATGGTTCCTCTTCCCCACACCTGCAGTCATTTGACCTACATTTGCAAGCTCAACTGGCCACAGTCCTGACTTTGAGCATAGAGGATTTAAGAAAGCATCACTGTCACTGTACCAACCTGAAATTCTGCCTCCAGTCACTCTTACTGGTCTTCCAGCTCTCACCCCACTTTATACTCCAGGATGCTGTTCTTATTACCTAGCTAGACCTCCTTGTCTTGGCCACCTTGCCTTGGGGACCTCCATTCACTCAAGACATGCAATGACCCTACCCTGCTTTTGCTAATGTTGTCTCAGAGACTGGCTTGGAACCCCGGTCCCTTATTGGGCCATGTGTGGACAGACTTCCATGATGTCAACATGGATGTCAGTATATTATGTATTCCTGAACCCTCTGCCATCGTCTTCCACTTGCCTATTCTTCCATGTCTTGTTATTTCCCGCTGAATCCTCAAAGTCTGTCCCCAGTCCAGACTACTGCCTGACCTCCAATGGCTAAGGTCTGGTTGCTAGGCATAACATTCTTCACTTATTCACAGCTATGTCTGATTTAAAACGAACAAACAAACAAACAAGCCCGGCTGTAGGGTGTATTTTTTATATTTGCCACCAGCAGCCAACCGCCTTTTCTACAATACCCCAATTTTCCTCTTGGGAACCTACCCTGTGTCAATCCTTGGCTTGTTTGCCTTCAGATCCACTCCTCACCTTTCCCTTGATCTATTCCGTGTTTCAGGAGAGCTGAATTTCCCAGGACCCAGTGTCCGCTGGTTTCCAAATGGATGAAGCTAATGAGAGGCAATGGCAGGAGATTGGAGTAGAGGGAGAAAGGAGGAGGGCAGGGGATTGCTCTCCCTCCCTCTCTGCCTTGGGTGATGTCACCCGAAGTGGGGGGATCTTCTCCATAGCTTCATTTCTTGCCAGACAGGCTCTGCTGTGGCTCCTGCTTCCCCCAAGTGTGCTTGCCACAGAGCCTGGAACGCTGCTTCTTCCTCCCTCTGTCCCTCTAGCCAAGCTGCAGAAGCTACATCCTGCTGTTGTTAGTCTCAAGAACGCTTGGCCATCCCCACTTGGCTGTGCCACTCTGCCATCACACGTGTAAACCATCTCCTGTATTAAATTACCTCTGCTTTAAATATTGAAAGTGGTTTCAGCCTTGCTGGCTGGGCCCCGGCTGATCTCCGAGTCATTTGCATTCCCATTCTCAGGCCATTTGCATCGAATTAAGTTGACTCCACCCCCAGCTGCAGAGGTGGACATGTGACTTAGACCTGGCCAATCAGAACATCTCATCCTCAAGGTCCTAGTGATTGGCTCAGGAGTTTGCATAGAGCACAATCACAGCCAGCCATAAATACCATCATGAATTATGCTGGGTCTATCGCGAAAGAGACAGATTCTCCTGTTTCTTGTGGACTAGCCTGCAAGCCCAGATGTACTATCAGGCATCTTGCCACTTCGAGGAGAGCCCTGCCTGAGAAAGAAGCCAATAGGGATGATACCAGTGTTGAGAGACAGAAGGAGGAAAACATGTCTTGATAATATCTGGAGTCTGATATCTTGAGCCCCTGGAGTATGAAGACAAAAGAAACTACCCCATGGGGAAGGGGGAAGAAGAGGTATATTTATACCAATTTGCCTGTGTCTGTCTACCTACCAACTTACCCACCTACTTTTTTTGTTTGTTTGTTTAAGTAGCTGAAAAGACCAGTCAAGGCTAGATCCAAGGGTTCAAATAATATTATCAGGTCAAGGTCTTTTTCTTGGCTCCCCACCACCGCCTTTTCCTTGGCGCTGATTGGCTTGGCTTAATTATGTGTCCAATTCTAACCCACTGTGACTAAGGGGTTAAACTTCATTGTCCCGTCCTGGCCATGGGTCCACCCCTAGGAGCATGGGAGAGGAAGGGGTCAGCCCCACCCAAACCACATGGAAAGAGTTTGGGGAAAAGTGGTTCCCTGAGAGTGTTTCTAGTGTTGTAACTGCCATATGAGCAGAAGGCAACTCTGACCCAAGTACAGTGCTCTCCTTTTGTAGACAGGAAAATTTAAGATGGGATGGAATGCTATGCCCTAGGCCACACAGCCCCAAACCACTTTCCTGTGTCTAGTGTCATGGCAGCTGAAGACCTCATTAGCCGCCTTCCGTGACAGTTCGCCTGATATCCTTCATGATCTTTGAACAACACCCAGAACGTTCCCAAACTTTCCCAGTTCATGGTGTTCTGGAATCTCAGTAATTTATCCCATTGCCTTCAGGCCAAAAGAAATACATAACCCTTCCATTTATGTAGTAGTTAGACCCCATCAACTAAAGAAATATTTATATTCTAATGACTTAGTCGCCAGTTGAAAAAATAGTACTACAAATAATTTGTATTTCATTTCTTAATACCTACAGCTACTTATTAATGGAAGGCAGGTTCCCGTTGGACACTGCACAGTTTCTCAAACTTTGGAATCAGGTTAGATACCCCTGCCCTTATTTTCTATTCCACACAATAGTCCCAAACTTCTTGCTTTTGATCACAGTAACTGTCCAAAAAACACACCAAAACAACCTTCACAAAGATGTGACATCATAGAAGGAAATGTAGCACCATTTAATATTGACTACGTCAAGGTAGTAGTTTATAGATGCCAACTATCACTGCTTTCCTTCAAAAATGTTAAAGATCCCATAGTGCCACCACGAGCTAGCTGCAGTGCTCTGATACGTCTTGACAGTGCAGGAAAGATAGCCTTAAGATAAAGGCCCCTGGCCTGCCCCCAGGGTCGCACTCAGGGCAGAAGAGAGCCTTGGAGTTATGAGGGTGCCGCTAGCAATTGGCCAGATCTGGGGAAATCTCATGCCTCTCCTCTCCCATCAGAGCAGAGGAGGCCTCTCTCTGAGACTCTAAGCTTTTCAAAGAAAAATAGCAATGCCATGTCCAATTCTAAGGAATCAGGGTAACCACTTTGGGCCTCCTCTTAAAGACAGTGGGGCCGGATGTCGCTGCCTCCAAAGACCACTGGTGACACTATTTATTGCATCGTAGATGTTTTTTTCTCCTTGATGTAGTTTCCTGTTTCATTTTGCATCTCTGGCCTATAATCTCATTACGAACAAAGCACTTGCGTTATAAATGCCTTCAGAAGCTGAAGCAAAAGCCTGTTTAAAAAATATGTTTTCCCTCAGAATGAAAATTGATGCTATGTATTTTCCCTTCACCATGTCCACTGACCCAGGAGCGTAGAGACCTGTGCTCTAAACATGCCCCTGCCATCCGCTTGCTGTGTGATATTGGCAACATACACACAACCAGATCTCATTTTTTTCTCATTTGTTAAAAAATAAAGTGGGGGGCAGGCTTTGAGATTTTACCACCCAGTAACTTTAAAAATATTTTTTTTATGTTTAATTTATTTAATTTTTTTATTTTTGAGAAACAGAGAGAGAGAGCATGCAAGCAGGAGAGGGACAAAGAGAGAGGGAGACACAGAATCTGAAGCAGGCCCCAACCTCTGAGCTGTCAACACAGAGCCCAACGTGGGGCTAGAACTCACAAGCTGTGAGATCATGACCTGACTTGAAGTCCAATGCTTAACTGACTGAGCCACCCAGATGCCCCACCAACCGGTAAATTTTTTAATGCTTTGGAGATTGACCTGATTGCCAGGGATTAATTTTTTTTTAATTTATTTATTTTTGAGAGAGAGAGACCAAGCATGGAAGGGGCAGAGAGAGCGAGAGAATCCCAAACAGGCTCTGCACTGTCAGTGAGGAGCCGGACGTGGGGCTTGAACTCACGAACTGTGAGATCATGACCTGAGCTGAAATCAGGAGTCAGGAGTCGGACACTTAACCAGCTGAGCCACCCAGGCACCCCCCAGGGATTAATTTTGCCAAAGACAAACCAAGAGCAGCTGCTATCAACCATCACCATTATTTTATAACATAAAGGTCATTTACTACCAAAAAAAGGAGAGAGGAACTATCCCAATAATCTCCACTCTAAAAGAGTTGTTTCTTTTGTTTTATTAGAAGAACTCATTTTTGTCCTTTTTCCATTTTGCTTCAGGCCGGTGAAAACGTCATCACAGACAGCACAAGTTACAAAGGAGCATTTACATACCTGCCATGTCTTTCTAGCTGTCCCCTCATTTTGCAGATAGTCACAGCAATGGCTTACCTTTCTGAGCCTCAGTAGCTCCATCTGGCAAATGGGCACAGTAAAACCTGCTCAATTTACTTCCCAGCGTGGAAATGAAAAAGTCGAAGCAATCGTGCTGTAAACAGAAAAAAAGAAAAAGAGAAAAAAAGAAAAAATGAAGATATCCCCAGCACCACCTTTTGGAAACCTGTGTGTTCCAACCAGAATTAAGGCTGAAATTATAGACCTCCAACTTTCCCTCTAACTCTCCAGCCTTGGCTGCTTTAATTTAGACCCTAAACATTAGTTTAACAAAGTGCTTTCATGTTTATTATATTGGATTAGCAAATTATAAACTATCATATGAGGCTTTCAAGAACACCCAGACAAATGGCCTGCACACAGGGAACCATCATATAGCCACCATATGGGTTTCATTTATTAAAGCTTTGGACCCCGAGCTTGGGGAGAGCCAACCTCTTTTACAGAGGGACTCCTGAGGATTGGTTGCTAGGAAGCTACAAAAGCTAGTGTTTTTAATGAGATTTAAAGTATCATAAATTATATATTATTTTCTGCACTTAGGACATTCATAGCTCTTTGGTTTATTTTGTATTTCGTTTTGCATTGGTGACATATAATCCCTTTACATAGAAAATGCCTTGCATAAGAATTCCCTCAGAAATCAGAGCAAAATTACATTTCAAAATTATTTTTTTTCTCCCTAAAATAAAAATTCTCATTTCTTTGTCTCCTTCTGCATGTCCAAGGCAGGCAATTGCTAAGAATTTATTTTCTCCAGTTTGAAAAAAAAAAAGAAAAAAAAATTAATCCCAGCCTTTACCAATAATAATTACTCAAGTGAATACTGTGAGTTGAGTCTGGAGCTGCTGTTAATAAGAATTCTCATAATTCCATTTTCTGATGAGAGTTAATGTGTGTTCTGTGGGTTTAATTCCACAGATAATTACGAAGGCAGTATTTAAAAAGCCCGTTTAGTTGGTACTCTTCCTCAACTGCTTCAGTGTTCAACATTAAATAAAGAGGCAGCCATTCCACAAAAGAAATTAAAAACTATTTGGTTTAACTGCCCATCTTTAAGGAGGGGAGGCATTATGCAGATAGGGTTCCCAGAATTGGCTCCCGGAAGCCCAGCTCCATCCAATCTGCATAATAAAAGACAGCCCCTGGCCGGTCGCAAAGGGCCAGGGGGGTGTTTTTGCTGACCATGGCCACCCATAAGACAAATTAAGACAGAGGTTTTCGATCAAGAAATTGTTTTGATCAGGGATGCTTTGTGAAATGAGATTTTAAGATCTTTGGAAAACAGTGATCCCTGAGAAGCTCATGTTTTCTTTTTCACTTCCCCTTTGTAACTTTTCTTCTCCATCTTAAGCTCTTCACTGGAGGCTCTAAAGCACGGTCTAGAGCCTTCCTCTAGGCTGCTTTCAGGAACATCTCCGTGATTCAATTTAACAGGCTCTATTTTTCACTTGTAACACAAAATCAAGGACTCTAACAAGGGGCAATGAATCCATTCCAGGGAAAGTTTTAGACATTTATAAGTGGAGACATGGGGAAATCTGTGAGGCAACAGTGTAGGTCAGACAGACATCAACAACTGGAACCAGGACCGTGGGGTCCAGTCCTTCTCGAAGTGTTGAAGGTCATCTTTGTCTTGGCTGCTCGCTAGCCGACTTGCACACTGCTCCAGACAGCCTTCCCAGGGAGCAGGGGGTCTGACGGAGTGAGTTCTCTCTGCTTCAGGTTTCTGATCTCCCCTTTTGATTGCCTGATGTCTGGATTCAGTTTCCCCCTCACTTGGTTCACAGCTGACCAATCAGAAGCCTGGGCTTTGCTTAGCACCCAGGTCCCACTTTCCTTCTGCTCCGCTCTATCTCAGAATGCCTTTTCCAGATGCAAAGTGCTGCATTCAAAGGGCAACTGTCCATAAACTTGTCAACTTAGAAACTATGTCCTTTAGCTGTAATTTCGAGAAAACTGAGAGAGTGGAAGGATGACATGGAAGGCTGGAACAAGTGGAAAAAGGGAGAAAATAAGAACTTGGTAGATTGAAAAGACTACTGGAAATAGAAGGAAAAAAAAAGTCTGAAAAGATATAGATTCATCAGAATGATTATAGTGGCTATCCGTGAGTGAGTTTTGATGGTTGATTTATATTTTCTTTCTTTCTTCTTTCTTTCTTTCTTTCTTTCTTTCTTTCTTTCTTTCTTTCTTTTTTTTGTCTGCTTGCCTTTTCTACATTGTCTACAGTGGTCATTCATTACAATTACAAATACTTTGAAGTTTTTCTTGTTGTTTTTTTTTTTTTAAAAGCATGTACTGATTTCCATTGTGAATATGGCTGAGTGAAAGCCATCCAGGTCTTGCCAGGCTGAGAGACCTTTGGACAAATGTCACTCTCTTGGATTTCGGTTTCCTAACTTGTCAGTGAAGAAGCTGATTCTGAGGTCCCTTCCAGGGCTCATATGTTGAGTCATCTATGAAATATCTGTTTCACCCCAAGGCTAAAATAAGAATAAGGAGGCATAAGGATAAGGAATCCAAATAAATCCTATTCCTACAACTCAGCAGTACTAAGCCTGGAGATCTCCCAAAATGTTCTCGTGTAAGAATTATTTGGAAAGAAACAGTCCACAAAGGGGAAAAAATGGCTGGGAACCTCTGATCTATTTTAATGCCTTAGATAAGGGATAAGTGGCTGAAGGAGGCCAAGCTGGAAGGACACAGAGCTAGGATTAGAACTTTGGTGCTTTAGATCTGTTCAGAGCTCGTTACCAAATGATGTGCTTTCTTTAATTTGCAATGTTTCCCTATTTGACCCTTCAATAGGGTGACTGTTCATTGCAATTCACCCAGAATCGTTTGGGTTCGTGGCAGTGGTCCCAGTGTAATTATTAATAGCATCTCTTTTGCTCTCAAAAATGTCTTAAATTATAACTTTTATGATCATGTCACACCCCTTAGCCCAGTCTTTGCCCCTCGCTTAGTCTGATATTTCACCTGTGACACAGCTGGACCTGGGCTTCCTCCCTGCCATCTATCTTCGTCACAGAGAGGACTGACCCTAATATCTCTGAGTCCATATTCATTCATGGGTCAGCTTATAGTCTGGATGACAAAAGTGATCCCAGGAGACAGAAGCTGGTGTTTAGCTTCCCACCTCAGGAAACAAACTCCAACAAATCATGAAACACTGTGCAAAGAAAAGCCAGCCGTGCTGAAAAGGAGCCCACCATGCCTTCATGTGTGACAGCCTGTCTCTTCCTGAAAGGAAGGATATTGTATACGAAATGGCACATATCCCCATAGGCAGCCTTCCCCAACCAGCCTCTTTTATTCTTTTATCTGACAATTATTATGTCAGCCTCCATGTTAGTTCTTGGGAAGACACGGAGATTACCAAGGCATGGTCTGTATTCCCTAGAAGTCCATGGTCTAGTTGAAGGGCAGAGGGTAAGAATGTAGGTTTTAGGTATCACCGACTCACTTTATCCATTTTAATCTCCTCCGGACAGTGTGCCGTACAGGAGGCATTGAAAAAGATTTGTTGAATGCATGCATGAATTAATTAATGCATTAATTAATATCACCGTGTTCTCTAGTTGCACTGTGTGGACTGGGTGGCTATTTCTCACCTCCTAAAAGAACCATATCATAGACTCAGAGAGGCAGTAACCTGCCTCAGGTGAGAGACAGTAACCTGCAGCAGAGTTCCTGGGCTTGAATCTTGGCTCTGCCTCCCATTACATAATTTGGGGCAATTTGCTTTACCTCTGTTGCCTGGTCTAAAAATGAGGATAATAACTGTAGCTACTTCATAGGGTTGTTGAAGGGATTGAGCCCATGCACAGTGACAGTGCCCAAGGACAGTGTTGTGCTGGTAAACGTATAACAATTATTTCCCTGGTCGGGGGGTGGAGGGTGGGGAAGCCCTGATTTTACAAATCATTTGCTGATTTCAGTGGTCTAAATGCTCTCGCCCCTGGTATGAAGTCACTGAATGCAGAGATGGGAAAAAATGTGTCCAGTCAGTTCTGAAAAGCAGCACTCCCTTGATTTGTATCTAATGAGATAGTGTATGCATAAACTTTATACACAGAAGTTTGTTCTCCTAATTCCTTTTCTGGTTTTGGTCCCCATTGTGTTTAACCATTGGTAAAGACACAAAAGCAACATTCTAAATAATTATACCTATACCGACAAGCCAGCTACACTCCCCAAGTCTGGCCAAGCACCGGGGAGTGAGGAGGTCCCCTTCATGGCAGTGTCTGCTGTGCACAAAGTTTCTCTGGAATGATGCCATGATTATAACAGACACCATTTTATTTTTTATTTTTATTTTTTTATTTTTTTTTTTTATTTTTTTTTCAACGTTTATTTATTTTTGGGACAGAGAAAGACAGAGCATGAACGGGGGAGGGTCAGAGAGAGAGGGAGACACAGAATCGGAAACAGGCTCCAGGCTCTGAGCCATCAGCCCAGAGCCTGACGCGGGGCTCGAACTCACGGACCGCGAGATCGTGACCTGGCTGAAGTCGGACGCTTAACTGACTGCGCCACCCAGGCGCCCCGACAGACACCATTTTAAAGGACTTACTATAGTCTCAGAGCTGCATCAGGTGTTTTAAATATATCACTCCATGTTATGCTCACAACTTTGGGAGATTGGGAGCATAACCCCCAATCTACAGATAAGGAAACTGAGGCTCGGCAGCGTAAATAACATTCTCTTATGCCACCACTACTTACTTATTCCACCACTACTAAGTGACAATGCCAGGATCCACCCGGCCTGTATGATACCAAAGCTGACACCCTCAGCCACTCTGCTTCATGGCCATGACTCCTTTTAAATTCAAATACCATTTTAATTTGACTATTGGCGCAAACAGGCAACACATCATGGTGGTTAAGCGGAGAGACTCTAGAACCAGACGGAGTTCAAATACTACTTTGTCAGCCGTGTGACCTTGGGCAAATTACTTAACTTCTCTGTGCCTCAGTTTCTTCACCTATAAAATGGGAGGAATTACAGTATCTACTTTAAAGCGTTGATATGAGGATTGCATGAGCTAATACGTATGAGCTAGAACAATGTCTGGCACATGGTAAGCTCTCTGTGTGTGTTTTTTCATGAAAATAAATAAAGTTCAGTTAGAAGAGGTGAGAGATTCCCAGAATTCCAAGGCAGAAATAGTGTGAAATCAACTCTTAGATAGTGGCCAAGCTGCTTAGAAAAGATCTAGGCAGATGAAACAGAACAATATTGGGACTAAATACAGCAAACACTAAGTTTATTGCTGTCCTTGATCATGTGCTCTCTGCATACAGATTTTCCATTTAAACAGCCTATATGGAAACCACAATCACAATAGGTAAAGCACAGCTTACATTTCTCTAAGCAGGTTCTTCAAAGGTGGCTATTAGTGCCCCTCAGAGGACACATGATGGAAAGAAAACAGAGGTTTTTATATGGTGATAAACTCATGACTCCGGCAGCCTCCCCTCAATTATGGGGAATACCACTCCACTCGGCTAACTAACTCCAAACAAGGCCCTCCAGGCATGGTTCTCCTTTGCGACCCTCCAAATAATAATTACACTCCTGCTGAAAGGCAGAAGCTTTTGAAAAATCTAATAAAGATATAGACCCAGGTAGGGTGCTGTATCTCCCAAATGATTGGCTCACCAAAGGTACCCCGAGGGTTTTCAAGGAGTTCTTCCTTCCTTTCCAAAAGCATTTAGTTAAAGGCGGTGGCAGCTTTTAGAGGCTGGGTGACCCAAACTCCCCCAAAGGACTATTCTTGCATAGTTTTGACAGCACTCTTCAAACCCTTACCCACACATATATCCATTTAGCCCCTCACCCCCAGTACTATACTTAACACGCTCTCCAATAAACTCTATGTCTTCTTTTTTTCATTTTTATTTATTTTAGAGAGACAGAGTGTGTGAGCACTGGGGGAGAGGGGCAGAAGGAGAAGGGGGGAGAGAGAGAGAGAGAGAGAGAGAGAGAGAGAGAGAGAGAGAGAGAGAATCCCAAGCAGACTCCACACTCAGCACAAAGCCCAACAGGGGGCTTGATCCCACAACCCTGTGCTCATGACCTGAGCCCAAATCAAGAGTCGGGCACTCAACCAACTGAACCACCGAGGTGCCCCTAAATTCTATGTCTTTAGGGGTTACCTCTTCTATATAGAAACTTATAATGGGGTCTGCCAATTTATAAGATCAGGGGTTAGAGGGACATGATACACGGTACCACCCAGATGGAATCAGCAAAACTAGGGGATTCTATGGGATAAATGACCTGGTTTCTTCAGTGAACAAAGAAGGTAGTAGGGTGGAGAATTGTTACAGATTAAAAGAGACCTCAAAGCCATATCAACCAAATGCAATGTATGGCCTTTGTTTTGGATCCTACTTTGAGCAAACCAATTATAAAAAGTCGTTGACACCATTTGAACACTGATTAAATATTTGATGATGTGAAGAAATATGTGTTAACATTTTTTAGGTGTGTTAAAGATATTTATGTTTTTAAGCAGTTCTTAATGTCTTAGAAATACATACTGGAGCATTTATGGATGAAATAATGGGATATCCGTCATTTGCTCCAAAACACTCCAGGCAGGGGTGAGGGGTGTAGGGTGGGAAAATCAGTACTGATAAAACCAAACTGGCTCTATGTTTATAGTTGTTGGATGATGAGTACATGATGATTTATTATACTAGTCTCTCTACCTTTTTATGTTTGAAGATTTCCATAACAAAAAGTTTTTCCAACTTTCTGGATCAGAAACAGAGGAATCCTTTCTGATTCCTCCCCTGCCTTCTCACCTCTTCCTTGTCCCATTTGGCTACTAGGGCTGGGCTCTTCTACATGCTACATTGTCCCCTTCTTTCCACCCAACAGCAACTGCCTTAATCACACCCTCTTCTTTCCTGTTTTATTGCAACTTCCTCCCAACTGTCCCCAGTCTCAAACCATCATGCTTTCTCCTACCAGAGTCATCTTTCTAAATTTTTTTAAATGTTTATTTATTATTGAGAGACAGACACAGAGCATGAGCAGGGGAGGGACTGAGAGATGGAGAGACACAGACTCCGAAGCAGGCTCCAGGCTCTGAGCTGGCAGCACAGAGCCTGACGCAGGACTCGAACTCACAAACTGTGAGATCATGACCTGAGCCGAAGTTGGACGCTTAACCGACTGAGCCACCCAGGTGCCTCAAGAGTCACCTTCCTAAAATGCAGACCTGATTAAGACACTCCCCTGATTACAACCCTTCAATGGCCCACCTGGTAGTGAGTGTACTAGATAGTGTCCAACTATGACCCACAAGGCTCTTCATGATTGATGCCCTGCCTACCATCCCAGCCTCTACTTGTCATCTTGCCTTCAAATACGGTAGGTTCCAGTGATACCAGACTACTAGTCATTCATTTGACAAGAATTTACTAGGCCCCTATTATAAGATAAGCACGGTGCTAAGCATGGGGAACACAATGACAAACACAACAGAATCCCTGCCTCATGGAAGGGTAGACAAACAATACATCAACAAACAAGAGATGGTGATAAACAGTGGATGTATTCACCTATAATCCCCTGAATCTGCTATTCTCTTAATCTTCTATGTCTTTGCATCTTCAAGGCTTTGATTTGGAATGCCTTTTCACAACTAGCTCCCTTCCATCTGCTGAATGCCCATCCTTCTATTCACCCTTTAAGATGTAGCCTAAGTTTGCTGCAGGCTCTTGAAACCTTCCCTACCTCCCTCAGTCTTGGCTTTTTACCATTATATCACCAATATCTTGCACATTGTCTGGGCCAGAGTAGGTGCTTAACAAATGCTTCTTGAAAAAATAAATGGATGAATGGATTGGTAGTTGGATTTCTGCCTTCCTTAACCTGGTTTTCTTGGTTTTTGGAGTCATGCGTGTTAAGAGGTTATATCTGAGCATGAATCTATATCCCGAAGCACTTGAAGTTCGTATATTTCGTTAGCCAAAGTCATTAGACATGGATATTTGCTTAAAGCAAATTTTCCCTACGTGTTTCCAGTGAATTGTTATGTGCACAAGAAGGTTCTGCCATGAAATACATTGAATTAAGCAAAAGTTAGACTGAGTTTTTTTTTTTTAACTCCAGGATTTCTCAGAACCTTTAATACGCTAATTTGCATTATGACCCTCCAGAATGAGACTTTATGCAATTTTCCAAAACATAATTGACCAACAGACCCTTTTGTTGTAAGAGCATCTCAACAGACTAATGTCCTGAAGAGCATCTTTCAGGAAATACTGATTTGCCTGACACCCTGCCCACAAGTTTGCCTTTACTTGTCCATGTGACTTATCTTATGTTTTCTTTTTTTTAAGTAATCTCTACACCTGGTGTGGGAATCCAACTCACGATCCAGAGAATAAGTCACTACAGATTGAGCTAGCCAGGTGCCCCATGACTTAGCTTAAAATAAGGTAATACAAGGTGTTCTGCCTCAGTGGCTATGCAACAACAGCAAAGTGCTGAAGCTCTCTGTTCCCTTGCTCCCTTGTCTGTTAAATTACAGTATTAACACATGTTGTGACTGACTCAGTACAATGAAAAGCACCTTACACAGATAGAACATAGAGATTTTATTGGTGTAGTGTGTTGTTATCACTATTTTCCAGCTTTCTCCCTTTCTGTATTTCTCAATCTATACAGTAAAGGTAGCGATGCCTTAGTAATTGAGACAATGGCATATCAATCAATGCTTGTTAAAACAAACATACAAAAAGGGAAACCTCTAAGGACAAAAATCAGTAGCTGTTAAGACTGCTTCTAGATATGTGAGAAATGAAATAAGAGTAGACAATATGCCATTTGGGAGAAGAGAGTTTCTTTTAACACAGTGGTTTTCATTGTTTTCAAAAACACAAAGAATGCAATAAAATACATGTGAATGTGTGATTTTTACACACATATATGAATGCCCATCTTCCACTATTGCACGAGAAAATAAAATTGACAAGCATTTTCTTTCCAGTCTAGGTTTTGGTAGCTTAAATGATGACTAATCTCAGAGATTAAATCCAATCACTGGATTATTGATATTAATTCTTTCTTTGGCTTGACAGCTGTAGGATGGAAATGTCATAGGAAACACACTGAAATTGACTGAGCCCAATTAAGCAGGCAGGACCTGAGCGGACACATAAAAAATACATCAATCACAGCTCACAATTTTATTTTTGAGTCAGAACATTTTTGTAACCGAGAAAGTAAATTTAGAACACTATATTAATAACAATATTATTTTACATGATGATTTATGTGATGATTTCAGCTGTATTCCATTGTTTTAGATCTGATCTGTCCACAAATAGTAAAAAAATTTCTTAAGCTCTTTTAAAGCACAATTTGACCAAGAAACGTTCAGGCATGGAGGAGGCTTTCTCATCTTCAGGATTTTAACCCTGCTTTTAGTTAAAGCTTTTAGTTAAACAAGGACAAATCTAATCTGGCAATTTGCAAATAGGCTCATTTCTATACCCGTTCATTAATGTGCTGATTAGAATCATAATGTAGAGTTGGGGGCATCTTAAAGTCAACTCATTTATGGAAATGCTCATAAATTTAGCACATCATTGTTCAAATAGAAACACTCCATGATTATAGAATGTAGAAATGAGTCGATTTTAAGCAATCGAGGATGAAAGAGCATTACAAAGTTATGTAGACTGAAGTGATGAAACCTAAAATCAGAACTGAAAGATACTCAGTACCAGTAAATGGTAGAACTGGCAGATTCCAGTTAGACTGGAATCTATCCAAGTGCAGAAAGCAGTGGGAAAGAAGAAAATGGAGGGTTATGAAAAGAAGAAGGAAGTCATCAGACAGAAGTGCAGTTGGCTGTGAGCGGATTGTTGTTGAAACGAGTGCAAAAGTTTTCATGATAAAAATGTAAAAACCATAGGGGCGCCTGGATGGCTCAGTCAGTTAAGCCTCCAACTCTTGATTTCAGTTCAGGTCATGATTTCACAGTTCATGGTTTCGAGCCCCACATCAGGCTCTACGCTGACAGGGCAGAGCCTGCTTGGGATTCTCTCTCTCTCTCTCTCTCTCTCTCTCTCTCTCTCTGCCATGCCCCCACTCACTCACACTCTCTCTTCCTCTGTCTCAAAAATAAATCATTACATTAAAAAATGTAAAAAAATATACGTTTGACCTCTAGGAATAAGTATGCTAATTTTAAGTGCACAGAAAGAAAATCAAAGGCAAATCAAGAACTATGAAAGGAATATATTGAGTATAAACAGGAAAGGAAGACAGAGAACTTTCCAAAAAAAAAGAATAAAGATGGTATTAGGAATATTTGGAAGAAAACCAAACTTACCACCACCACCACCAAATGGTAATCATGTGAGGCAAAGGATGTGTTAACTAACCTTATTGTGGTAAGCATTTCACAATATATACATGTACCAAATCATCACATTGTACACCTTTGACTTACACAGTATTATGTGCCAATTAAATCTCAATAAAGCTGAGAGGGGAAAGAAGAAAAGACGACCAGGAGGAGAATGATAGCAGATGTGTTTTGATAGATAACACATTTTTCAATTTCAAGAAAAACAATTAGTATTGAACATTGTATATCTGAAAAAGTACTAAGAAAAATATACAGACAGTAGAGGACATCACTGGGACAAAAATTGTAGAAAGCATTTAAATAAAAGTGCTCAAGAGAGGAATTAAAATAAAAACATTTATTAAATATGGAAATAAAATAGAGGGAATGTAAATTCCCACATGTGAAGGAGGCACTTGTGAAAGAAAAAAAGGCTACTTCAGAAAGTTCCAGGAGCACCTGGATGGCTCATTCCATTAAGTGTATGACCCTTGGTTTCCACTCAGCTTGTGATCTCACAATTTGTGAATTCGAGCCCTATGTCGGGCTTTGTGCTGCTAGTGCTGCCTCTCTCTCTCTCTCTCTCTCTCTCTCTCATTCTCTATCTCCCTCAAAATAAAGAAATAAACTTTAAAAAGAGAGAAAGAAAGAAAGAGAGAGAGAGGGAGAGAGAGAAAGAAAGAGAAAGAAAGAAAGAAAGAAAGAAAGAAAGAAAGAAAGAAAGAAAGAAAGAAAGAAAGAAAGAAAGAAAAAGAAAGTTAGTTAGTTCTAAGAATTTCTTTCCTCTCTAGGACAATCTGCATCCCATCCCCTGGCCAGCCACCTGGCCCCTTGCACAGCCCATGATGTATCCTTCAGCGAGCTTCTAAGTGGTCCTAGGACAGGACAGGGGACAGATGACATGCACTTCCAGGTCCTGCTTCACAGGGGAGAAGGTAACAGGTGTGCAGCTGTGCTGGTGTGAGCCTTAAAGATCTTTTGCTATTGATCTTTTTTCTGTGTTTGTAGCATATTCTTTGTGCCTGGAAGAATCCTGGAATCTAGGCATTATTTCCTAATTAATATTTGCTGGATGAATAAAGGGATGAATGGGTGGATGGATGAGAGTGAATGAATGAACCGTAGTGCTTCCCCTGTGTGACACCATCTCCACTAGACATCTGGGTCTCATGAGTTGTCAGCAGGCATCAGTTCCATCTTATCATGGAATGAATGCATCTGGTAGCTTCAGAATCCCCTCAATGCCTCCCTGTCCCTCACCCTTCCTGTCTAATCAGTCCTCAGGGTCGATACCAGCTCCTAAATGTCTCTCACATATACTCCCCCTTCCATTGTCTAATTGGATCCTTATCATCCCTCACCTCGTCTGTGCCAACGTTGTTTCCTATCTAGTCCTGCCTTAGGCCTTTCCTTGATCCTCTGTGGTCCTCCATAGCCACAGGTCCATTATTTAAAATGTCCACTGCCCCCATGACTGATAGGATAAAATCAAAGGTTCTCATCATAGCAAAGGCTTTCCACGGTATGAGCCTGGCTCCCTGGATTCCCTCCATCCACCCACCAGTTTTCTCTTCCCTCTGCTTCCATTCTATATAGCTCTATTTGTGAGGGGTCATGCTGCTCTTATGCACACTTTTTTTTTTTTTAAGCAAACTCTGTTCCCAAGGTGGGGCTTGAACTCACCACCCTGAGATCAAATCACATGCTCTATAGACTGAACCAGCCAGACACCCCTTATACATGCTTTTCTTATCCCAGAAATGCTTTTCTCTCTTTTTCTCCAGGATACTTCTGGGCCCATTTCAAATGTCACCTCTGAAACACTCTCCAATCATTCTTTCCTCCATTACCTATTTGCATTCAGATCATGGGCTCTTATAACACCTAGCTGACTACCCTAGAATTATTGGTTGACTTATCTTTTTTACCCACTAAACAATGAGCTCCTAGGTGGTAAATATTGATGCTCATTCTGGTCACAATCTCCCATGCCCAGCAGACATCTGACATATAGGAAGTGCTCAAAACATGTTTGTTGTATTAACATAATTTATATTTGGGAATGAGGCTAAGGACAGAGAAGGGAGTGATCCAAAAGAGAGTCAAAAGAATGTTATGAAAAATCCGTAAGCTTCTTGAAAGGAACATAAAAGAAGGTACTGAACACATAAAAGAAGGTACCACACACATAAATCCCCCAAATTAGCAAATTTGGGGAATGTAGCAAGCCTTCAGGCCAGATATTACTCTATCATTAGGAAAAATGAGAGCTGTTATCAGAGTTCTCCCTCTGTGCAATATCATTCTATCCCCTTTTTCCCTCATCTGGCATCAGCAAAGTGTGAATCCAAGAGGAAGATCATGCCATGGACCTGACACCCGAGTCAAGGAGGGAAAAGGAAGTAGGGAAGTAAGAGAGTGAAGGAGGGAAAAAAGAACACAAGGAAGATCTAAAAAGATGAACACAATGACTTGGTTACATCATTAGTTTTATTTACCAAGTTTTGGAGACCCAGTATTTTTCGGGGCCTGCTAATAATAAACATCAGCCCAGAACATAGATACCAAATTGCAGTGATGTGATCTGCTTTCTTCCTGTTTCCTTCTTGGCTAAAATGTCCTTGATTTCCCCCCATTAATTGCACACTGGTTCTTCTAACATGTAGAATATCTTCTAAATTATGTGCTGGTGTCAGTGATAATATAGTGTGTGAGATGCATGAAATACTCAGCTCCTCAAACCTCCCCAAATTCTTTCTTTCAAAAATGATCCACTATTTTCTAAGCTTGAATAGTCTTTTAATACCAACCTCCATGACTACCAAAACAGTTTAATGTTATTAGAATATCATCAAGTTTCATTATGTTTAATAAGAGATGGTGACAAGAGATAATTTTAAATACATTTTCACCAAAATTAAAATCACAAGTTGTAAAATTAATCCTAGAAGTGTCAGTTATAATGTGATGTAATTTCAGTCGTCTTACACTTATTCTTGTTAACTGCTCTGGTATAGAGCTCTAGCAATAAAATTATAAATATGGCAAAGAAGCTAGATCTCAAATACCCATCTCCATTCTCAATAATGAAAATTGTGATTTGCCTCATCAATTTATTTGCCACTTTAAATAGATTATCTAAAGGAAATTGATTGACATGATCAAATATCTCATTGTGTATTCATCATTCAGCATATATTAATTAAGTATTTATATGTAGAACAGTACTGGTAGGCCCAGTGTGAACTAGGAAAGGTGAAAACAACACTGCATGCTCACTTTTCCCCTGTCTCTGTGACTAACTCAGAGAATAGCCTAGAACAGTATAAAATTAAATGTGATTTGTATTTATTGACATATCTTCTGTCATGTCAACAAAGAGTATTTGAGTTTTCTTAAAAAAAAAAACAACAAAAACCTGAAATACAAAAGTGTAAAACAAACAGAAGGACAAATTTAGATGAAAGGAAAACAAAAGAGAGCCAATGGTTAGATGAACATTCCATTGGAAGAGGCTGACCTTTGAAAGAGGTAAACAAGGCAGAGCACTTCCTGAGGGCCACAGCAGAGAACACACACACACATGCACACACACATACACACACAGGTTGTTTAGAGAAAGCCAAGCTTTTCTGGAACTAAAACTCAAGTCATGCTTTCGTGGAACCTATAAAGAGATGCTATAATGTTTCCTTGACATCATCATCTCTGTATCTGATGATATGTGAGTTTCATGTCACTTAACTGATGGCACGGTGGTAACAAGAGGCCAAAGCAAATGGGCTAAGCTTGGTGCCTTGTAATCCTCATCTCTCCCCATTATCCAGTTGGGGTCTCCGAGGAGTCCAGTCAGAGTGATGGCCGACATGAGAAGACATCATGTCGTAGGTACAACATACCCCAAAAACACAAAGGAAGAGGAGACCCTTGAGCAGAATTCTAAAGGAAGAGGAGGAGGGAGAATTGGCTTAGACAAGAGGAAGCAAACTAGTGGGGTATAGATCAGATTTGACCCTCAACTGTATTTTAGTAGTTTAAACAGTTGCTAATGTTTAAAAATTCACATTTCCCATTTCCCTGAAAAATACTCGAAAACTTGTCAGCACAGAGCTCACATCCCTGCATTACAAAAATTCACTGAGGGGCGCCTGGGTGGCTCAGTCGGTTAAGGGTCCAACTTCAGCTCAGGTCATGATCTCACCGTTCAGGGGTTCAAGCCCCATGTTGAGCTCTATGCTGACAGCTCAGAGCCTGGAGCCTGCTTCAGATTCTGTGTGTGTGTCTCTCTCTCCCTGTCCCTCCCCTGCTTGCACTACGTCTCTCCCTCCCTCTCTCAAAAATAAATAAAACATTTTTAAAAATTCACTGAGACTGAGCAGTAGCCTCCTCTTTAGGCATAGTGAGTGCTCTCCAGTTTGTCCCAAACCCCACCCAGTCCACTTCACCCATGTATCTTATCTTCATTAGCCTGGTGCACATTCAAGGAATAAGTGAAAAAAAGGTATCTTGGTTAAAAAAAAAAAGAAAAAGGTAACAGCATGTGCAAAGGTATGAGATAGCATGGTATCCAGGGAAAACTGGAGTGAAAAGTGTATGTAGGACAGATGGGGAGGAAGCAAGGGAGGCCACCAAGAGCCAGATCCCATTCAAGACAGTATTTATTAATTTGTCACACCTGTTCTTTGGCTCATGCAGTCCATTGACTCTACTTGCTGGGAGAGGCTCTTAGGGTCTAATGTTGCTCTGGTTGCAGATCTTAAATGGAGAGGCTCGATTAGGCATTTAACACACCCATCTGTGAGAAGTTCCCTAGGAACATTAGCATTCAAAAACTTACTCTCCATCTTGTCGCTGCAACAGGGTGATTTCCCCACTTTAATGTAACAATCATAAATAATCCTCAGGAATCAGTGGCTCTCTGGATGTTTCCTCTGTGTCTGGAAACCCATGCTATGGCAACCCACTCTTCTCTGCAGACCCAGTGCTCAGTGAAAAGACTGCCTCCTACATGAAGCCATCTGAACCCTCCATCCTTTGAATTCCTTGTGACCCTCACTATCTTTATATCAGCCAGATATGGGCTGCAGATCAAATCTAGTCCACCATCCACTTTGTATGGCTATGAGCTAAGAATGATGCTTGCATTTTTAATTTAGTTGGGAAAAAATCAAAATTAAAATAATATTTCATGGCATGTGAAAACTATATAAAATTCAAATTTTAGCATCCATAAACAAAGATTTATTGGAACGCAAGCCATGCTCTTTCACTTACGTTTGGGCTTTGGTTGCTTTTACCTTACAACAACAGTTGAACTGTTGCAACAAAGACCACATGGCCCAAAAAGCCTAAGATATTTACTATCTGATCCTTTACAGAAAAAATTTGCCAACTGTTGAATGAAGCTGTGAGCTTTCTAAGGTCCATTCATTTTTTTCAACAAATATTTTTTGAGGGCCTTCTGGGCCAGGCATTTTGTTGGCTTCTGGGGAAACATGGTGGATTAAGTCATACAATGGAAGATTCTGAATCCCAGTAAAGCTACATTCAATACCGGGTGAGTAGGAAGACAGTTTTCTTTGAGTTCAAGGATTTACAAAACTCTTGTGACCCATGTCTTCTCCTCACTGAACAAAGGCATCTGGCTCCATTGTTATCAACCCAAAAAGAATAGAGAAGCTGGATCCTGAAAAGTGACCAGCTTGTTATAGAAATATAGCCAATCAGCAAAATCTAAAGGCTCTGAAATATGTTGAGTCAAACTTTTTTTCTTCAGAGAAAATACGAAAAAAGAAAATGAAGTCCTCAGAAACAGAATATTATTTAGCAAGCGATGGAAAGTGTTCTCAGTGCACTAATGAGTCATTAAGTGAGGCGTTTGGGAACTGGGGAGGCGCTATAATTAGGTTATCTGTATTTTTAACACAAGAAAAATAATCCAAAGCGGCATTAACCAATGCAGCTGTATTGGAAGGGGGACAGCTCTCTGCAAGTCTCCAAACAGAGGGGAATCATTTTTAACAACTCAGAGCTCAGCTGAGCAGTTAATTTAACAAAATGCTTAAGAACAAACCCCCAGCCATTGGTAGCCATCCTTAACTGTCTCCTAGCTAGAGAGCAACACCCCATTCCAAAACACCAGGCCTGTACAGATACCAGTTTAGATGGAGTGGAAACCGCAAATCTGATCATAACAAAAGGAGAACAGAAATGACATGAGTGACGGGTTAGGGATTTCACATAATTAAATTGTCAAAGGCCACAAAAGGAATGTGAAAATCAAGGGATATCACCATCATGGGGGAAGAGAGAGGGGATTTAGTTATAAATACATTTCTGAGGAAGATGAAGAAAAAATAGATGTCCAGATTGCTCATTTTTGGCCTAATGAATAAATCATCTTGCCCCCCCCCAACCCCCAATGCACCTGCTGCTTTGAAAAGTCCTTCCACACCAACCCAACAGTAAATGCCTCACAATGGCTCCAACGAGGCTGGAGTCCCGCCAATGAAAATTACCACTCTTCAACCAAGATAAACATCATATTACTTCATTACCCTTTTAAAACATATGCAAATTAAATCCATTATTCTTTTTTCACCCAGAAATGAAGTTCGTTTGGCTGGAATTCAGCGATTCCTTTTGTTGCAGTTGACCATGAATGGATGAACTTCATGTAGATGGTGCCCACTCCCCATCTTTGAATCAAACATTAATACCATTTGACAGTAATAAATAACACTTATCACAATAGGGATGGAATAATGATTTTCCCACTCAGCTGGCTCATCAGAGCCTATCAGCTGACAACTGCATAAATGAGATTAGCATAACAGCTGCCTATGACAAATGTATCTAAATCCTTCTAATGCCAGCTAGTGCTTTGATCTCCCTATCAAGCCGATGCCAAAACCCAAATCCATTTCTGCAAAATACATCTTGTTTATTATAGATACATATGTATGTCCCGGCACAGTCTGCAATCCCAAGACATCCTTAATTAAAAGAATTTGGAATATTGATTGAAAATTGTCACCTCTGGCTTTGTACTTCCTTCCATGACTTTGCTGAATATTTTACGAAATGTATTTTCAAAATGGAGTTTATGCTTCTCCTTCCCATACTTCTTGAGTCACTCACCGGAATGTAATGAGGTACCATTCTGATGTTTTCAAATGAAAATAATTACCATGGTTTCATTTTGATTATTGCCTTTCAGAGGTATCAGGTTCATAAAAATTTAAATCAACTCCAAGTAACATAAGCCACAGTCCTTTACTTCCTATTATACAATCACAGTGAAACACAGACTTGTTCTTTGTTAGGGAATGCAAATGGGGAATGAGATCAAACCTGAACCATAATGTCTTCATTTATCCTCCTCAACAATCCACAGTGCTGATGAGGGTAATACGAGGAGCAGTAAATACACATTTTTGTGTGTGTCCAGGTCCCTGCAAGGCTCAATTTGTTTCTCTCTCTGAACTCGAAGTGGAAACAAGACAGAAAATCCAGTGTCCAGGGAATAACACATTAGATATGAGGGGGGTTCGAATGTAAGGAGTTCGAGATTTCCTTAAGAAAAATGAGTCCTTTTGGAAAGCAAGGCAAATCCATGAATCAAACATGGGTCTTCCTATGCCATCTGGCCAATGCTAAAGGCAATGGGTGGGGGTAGCTAGTCTACTTCCCACTCCTCTGTGTGGAGCATTTTAATCACATCCCATGTCATAACCCTCTTCCCAACAATTATATTAGTCAGTCAGTCAACAGTCATTCATTCATACAAGAAGTATTTCTCTGGGGCCTGCCATGTACTATTATAGGAACATCACAGAAGCCGGGTAAACAGGGTCCTTGCACTCATAGGACTCAAATTCTAGGAAATAAGTATCAATAGCTATTGCAAAATAGCTGTGCAGCAGTAAAGAGGGATGGGACACTTTTTTCAGATCACACATTAAAGAATACATGAATAGATTTCCACATTTGCATTAAATATGGACAGTCACAAAAAAGAACAGACATTGGTGTTTTAGGCAAATACAATTGATACAGACTACATCTTAGTTCTGACTTTTGAGTAATTTTTGGAGGGAAGTTGAGATTCCTCTGCAATTAACTGATCAGCCCAATACAGAGAGCTCAATGTCAAACACCAAGGGTATTCATTAATTTTTTGAACAAATGTGTATTGACCAGCTAGTATGTGCTAAGGACACAGACATTACAAAACTAAATATCTGCTCTCTGTGGCAGACCATCCTGATGGTTGGAATTATGAGTGCAATCATGACGTTAGAAAAGCAGAAGCCTACCAGGCTGGGAGGAAGCAAGGCCTCCATGAAGAAGTGGCCCTAAACTCAGACTAATGGATTTGGGCTGGTATAATGCACAGAGGAGGATTGGTGTGATAAAAGTAGATGTCAGATAAGAACAAAAGTCAGGCATGTCAGAGCAAGAAGGCCTTGGCCGTTAATACCAGATACCGTCTAGTTGTCATGAAATTATTTGTAGTTGGCTGGACACGTGTTCTTTATGTGAACTCTTAGTAAACCATCTATGTTTCACTACAGAAAGTGGGGACAACCATGAGTAAAGGATTCCCCTGAGTGTTATGAGGGCAAGACTTCATATCCTGCCCAGAGAAGGTAGATAAGAAAAGTAATACATTTAGCTGGAAGTTGTTGAAATGGGATCCAGTTCTTTTTTTTGCTGTGTGAAAGCTAGACTTCTGATAGATATTTATTAGTCAGTTGGGATTCATATCAATGGTTCCATTGGAAAGAGCTCTGAAAATCTATATGTACTAAGTGCATTATCTGTTGGAGTAAATATTATGCATCACACAATCAAATTCTGCTGTTTTTCAAATCTATGTAGAAGGTGTATGACTAATAAGATATGAGAGATATTTAAAGCATCACTGAATTAGTCAGAGTTGTGTTATTTTTGTGTGTTTTCTCCATCCCCAGACACAAAAGTACTACTTTCATAAAATTAACATTAAAAACAGTGGTTTTCATATGATAAGAAATTACAAACTTATGGTCTATATGATGAAAATGCCATATGGAAAAATGATCAGTTCTATGTTAGTGGTCTTAACTAGCTAATGATTCAGAACAACCAAGCAATTGACCCACTTGGCTTCAGTGAATTTCTTCCTTAATATGACCCCAGAGACTTCTATTTGATTCATATCAACATGCCATATATCCAGACTTGAAAATAAAATAATGGAATCAATTGAGTGTTATTAAGAAGCTCATTCATTTCCATTTCAGCTTTGATTGAAAACCCTGACCATGTTTTTGGTTTTGCTTATTTGCATTCCAAACACTTGCTATGTGCCTGGCACTTTGATGGTGCCATGGAAGATACAGTAACTTTTAAATCATGTTCCCTGACTTCAAAGAACTCACAGTACAATTGGGGAGAAAATATTTATAACTAAATTCCAATACAAGACAGGAAGAGTTGAGTACCATAAGAAATATGTACATGCAGAATGGGAAAATTGTCCCAAAATAATGGTATCAACAAAGTCTGACGGAGAAGATGGAAGGTGAGTCTGGGAGACTGGGCTGCACAAGACTTCCTAAGTGGTCCAGATTGGCTAAAATTTCTGGGGACTGACAGACAAATGGGGACCCAAATTTTAAGACCAGCTGATGGAGGGAAGTGAGCTTTAGGGACCCATGATCTACTTTTATTTTTAATAAAATGACTGGGTAGGTCTTTTTTTAAAAAAACTACACAGCAAGAAGTCTGGAGATGGGGAGTCAAGGACTGGTACAGCTGCTCCACAATGCTGTCAATTTGCTCCTATCTTTTTATCCCAACATCCTTCTTTTTTTTTTTCAATATATGAAGTTTATTGTCAAATTGGTTTCCATACAACACCCAGTGCTCATCCCAAAAGGTGTCCTCCTCAATACCCATCACCCACCCTCCTCTCCCTCCCACCCCCTATCAACCCTCAGTTTGTCCTCAGTTTTTAAGAGTCTCTTATGCTTTGGCTCTCTCCCACTCTAACCTCTTTTTTTTTTCCTTCCCCTCCCCCATGGGTTTCTGTTAAGTTTCTCAGGATCCACATAAGAGTGAAAACATATGGTATCTGTCTTTCTCTGTATGGCTTATTTCACTTAGCATAACACTCTCCAGTTCCATCCATGTTGCTACAAAGGGCCATATTTCATTCTTTCTCATTGCCACGTAGTACTCCATTGTGTATATAAACCACGATTTTTTTACCCATTCATCAGTTGATTGACATTTAGGCTCTTTCCATAATTTGGCTATTGTTGAGAGTGCTGCTATAAACATTGGGGTACATGGGGCGCCTGGGTGGCACAGTCGGTTAAGCATCTGACTTCAGCCAGGTCACGATCTCACGGTCCGGGAGTTCGAGCCCCGCGTCGGGCTCTGTGCTGACAGCTCAGAGCCTGGAGCCTGTTTCCCATTCTGTGTCTCCCTCTCTCTCTGCCCCTCCCCCGTTCATGCTCCAAAAATAAATAAACGTTGAAAAAAAAAATTTTAAACTTTGGGGTACAAGTGCCCCTATGCATCAGTACTCCTGTATCCCTTGGGTAAATTCCTAGCAGTGTATTGCTGGGTCATGGGGTAGGTCTATTTTTAATTTTTTGAGAAACCTCCACACTGTTTTCCAGAGTGGCTGCACCAATTTGCATTCCCACCAACAGTGCAAGACGGTTCCCGTTTCTCCACATCCTCTCCAACATCTATAGTCTCCTGATTTGTTCATTTTGGCCACTCTGACTGGCGTGAGGTGATATCTGAGTGTGGTTTTGATTTGTATTTCCCTGATGAGGAGCGACGTTGAGCATCTTTCCATGTGCCTGTTGGCCATCCGGATGTCTTCTTTAGAGAAGTGTCTATTCATGTTTTCTGCCCATTTCTTCACTGGGTTATTTGTTTTTTGGGTGTGGAGTTTGGTGAGCTCTTTATAGATTTTGGATACTAGCCCTTTGTCCGATATGTCATTTGCAAGTATCTTTTCCCATTCTGTTGGTTGCCTTTTAGTTTTGTTGGTTGTTTCCTTTATCGTCATAAGGTCCCAGTAGTTCATTTTTGCTTTTAATTCCCTTGCCTTTGGGGATGTGTCAAGTAAGAAATTGCTATGGCTGACGTCAGAGAGGTCTTTTCCTGCTTTCTCCTCTAGGGTTTTGATGGTTTCCTGTCTCACATGCAGGTCCTTTATCCATTTTGAGTTTATTTTGTGAATGGTGTGAGAAAGTGGTCTAGTTTCAATCTTCTGCATGTTGCTGTCCAGTTCTCCCAGCACCATTTGTTAAAGAGACTGTCTTTTTTCCATTGGATATTCTTTCCTGCTTTGTCAAAGATTAGTTGGCCATATGTTTGTGGGTCTAGTTCTGGGGTTTCTATTCTATTCCATTGGTCTACGTGTCTGTTTTTGTGCCAATACCATGCTGTCTTGATGATGACAGCTTTGTAGTAGAGGCTAAAGTCTGGGATTTTGATGCCTCCTGCTTTGGTCTTCTTCTTCAAAATTACTTTGGCTATTCGGGGCCTTTTGTGGTCCCATATGAATTTTAGGATTGCTTGTTCTAGTTTCGAGAAGAATGCTGGTGCAATTTTGATTGGGATTGCATTGAATGTGTAGATAGCTTTGGGTAGTATTGAAATTTTGACAATATTTATTCTTCCAACCCATGAGCACGGAATGTTTTTCCATTTCTTTGTATCTTTTTCAATTTCCTTCATAAGCTTTCTACAGTTTTCAGCATACAGATCTTTTACATCTTTGGTTAGATTTATTCCTAGGTATTTTATGCTTCTTGGTGCAATTGTGAATGAGATCAGTTTCTTTGTCTTTCTGTTGCTTCATTATTAGTGTATAAGAATGCAACTGATTTCTGTACATTGATTTTGTATCCTGCAATTTTGCTAAATTCATGTATCAGTTCTAGCAGACTTCTGGTGGAGTCTATCAGATTTTCCATGTATAATAAATATCATGTTATCTGCAAAAAGTGAAAGCTTAACTTCATCTTTGCCAATTTTGATGCCTTTGATTTCCTTTTGTTGTCTGTTTGCTGATGCTAGAACTTCCAACACTATGTTAAACAACAGCAGTGAGAGTGGACATCCCTGTCGTGTTCCTGATCTCAGGGAAAAAGCTCTCAGTTTTTCCCCATTGAGGATGATGTTAGCTGTGGGCTTTTCATAAATGGCTTTTATGATCTTTAAGTATGTTCCTTCTATCCCGACTTTCTCGAGGGTTTTTATTAAGAAAGTTGCTGAATTTTGTCAAAGGCCTTTTCTGCATCCATTGACAGGATCATATGGTTCTTATCTTTTCTTTTATTAATGTGATGTATCACATTGATTGATTTGCGAATGTTGAACCAGCCCTGCATCCCAGGAATGAATCCCACTTGATCATGGTGAATAATTCTTTTTATATGCTGTTGAATTCGATTTGCTAGTATCCTATTGAGAATTTTTGCATCCATATTCATCAGGGATATTGGCCTGTAGTTCTCTTTTTTTACTGGGTCTCTGTCTGGTTTAGGAATCAAAGTAATACTGGCTTCATAGAATGAGTCTGGAAGTTTTCCTTCCCTTTCTATTTTTTGGAATAGCTTGAGAAGGATAGGTATTATCTCTGCTTTAAACGTCTGGTAGAACTCCCCTGGGAAGCCATCTGGTCCTGGACTCTTATTTGTTGGGAGATTTTTGATGACTGATTCGATTTCTTCACTGGTTATGGGTCTGTTCAAGCTATTTCCTCCGGATTGAGTTTTGGAAGTATGTGGGTGTTTAGGAATTTGTCCATTTCTTCCAGGTTGTCCAGTTTGTTGGCATATAATTTTTCATAGTATTCCCTGATCATTGCTTGTATCTCTGAGGGATTGGTTGTAATAATTCCATTTTCATTCATGATTTTATCTATTTGGGTCATTTCCCTTTTCTTTTTGAGAAGCCTGGCTAGAGGTTTATCAATTTTGTTTATTTTTTCAAAAAACCAACTCTTGGTTTCGTTGATCTGCTCTACAGTTTTTTTAGATTCTATATTGCTTATTTCTGCTCTGATCTTTATTATTTCTCTTCTTCTGCTAGATGTAGGCTGTCTTTGCTGTTCTGCTTCTATTTCCTTTAGGTGTGCTGTTAGATTTTGTATTTGGGATTTTTCTTGTTTCTTGAGATAGGCCTGGATTGCAATGTATTTTCCTCTCAGGACTGCCTTTGCTGCATCCCAAAGCGTTTGGATTGTTGTATTTTCATTTTCATTTGTTGCCATATATTTTTTAATTTCTTCTCTAATTGCTTGGTTGACCCATTCATTCTTTAGTAGGGTGTTCTTTAACCTCCATGCTTTTGGAGGTTTTCCAGACTTTTTTCTGTGGTTGATTTCAAGCTTCATAGCATTGTGGTCTGAAAGTATGCATGGTATGATTTCAATTCTTGTAAACTTATGAAGGGCTGTTTTGTGACCCAGTATGTGATCTATCTTGAAGAATGTTCCATGTGCACTCGAGAAGACAGTATATTCTGTTGCTTTGGGATACAGAGTTCAAAATATATCTGTCAAGTCCATCTGATCCAATGTCTCATTCAGGGCCCTTGTTTCTTTATTGACTGTGTGTCTAGATGATCTATCCATTTCTGTAAGTGGAGTGTTAAAGCCCCCTGCAATTACCACATTCTTATCAATAAGGTTGCTTATGTTTGTGAGTAATTGTTTTATATATTTGGGGGCTCCTGTATTCGGCGCATAGACATTTATAATTGTTAGCTCTTCCTAATGGATAGACCCTGTGATTATTATATAATGCCCTTCTTCATCTCTTGTTACAGCCTTTAATTTAAAGTCTAGTTTGTCTGATATAAGTATGGCTACTCCAGCTTTCTTTTGACTTCCAGTGGCATGATAAATAGTTCTCCATCCCCTCACTCTCAATCTGAAGGTGTCCTCAGGTCTAAAATGAGTCTCTTGTAGACAGCAAATAGATGGCTCTTGTTTTTTTATCCATTCTGATACCCTATGTCTTTTAGTTGGCGCATTTAGTCCATTTACATTCAGCATTATTATAGAAAGATATGGGTTTAGAGTCATTGTGATGTCCGTAGGTTTCATGCTTGTAGCAATGTCTCTGGTACTTTGTCTCACAGGATCCCCCTTAGGATCTCTTGTAGGGCTGGTTTAGTGGTGATGAATTCCTTCAGTTTTTGTCTGTTTGGGAAGACCTTTATCTCTCCTTCTATTCTAAATGACAGACTTGCTGGATAAAGTATTCTAGGCTGCATATTTTTTTCTGTTCATCACATTGAAGATCTCCTGCCATTCCTTTCTGGCCTGCCAAGTTTCAGTAGAGAGATCAGTCACGAGTCTTATAGGTCTCCCTTTATATGTTAGAGCACGTTTATTTCTAGCTGCTTTCAGAATTTTCTCTTTATCCTTGTATTTTGCCAGTTTCACTATGATATGTGGTGCAGAAGATCAATTCAAGTTATGTCTGAAGGGAGTTCTCTGTGCCTCTTGGATTTTAATGCCTTTTTCCTTCCCCAGATCCAGGAAGTTCTCAGCTATTATTTCTTCAAGTACACCTTCAGCACCTTTCCCTCTCTTCCTCCTCTGGAATACCAATTATGTGTATATTATTTCTCTTTAGTGCATCAGTTAGTTCTTTAATTTTCTCCTCATACTCCTGGATTTTTTTATCTCTTTTTCTCAGCTTCTTCTTTTTCCATAATTTTATCTTCTAGTTCACCTATTCTCTCCTCTACCTCTTCAATCTGAGCCATAGTTGTCTCCATTTTATTTTGCAACTCGTTGATAGCATTTTTTACCTCCTCCTGGCTGTTCCTTTGTCCCTTGATCTCTGTAGCAAGAGATTCTCTGCTGTCCTTTATACTGTTTTCAAGCCCAGCGATTAATTTTATGACTATTATTCTAAATTCACTTTCTGTTATATTGTTTAAATCATTTTTGATCAGTTCATTAGCTGTTGTTATTTCTTAGACGTTTTTCTGAGGGGAATTCTTCCGTTTCGTCATTTTGGATAGTCCCTGGAGTGGTGTGGGACTGCGGGGCACTTCCCCTATGCTGTCTTGAATAACTTGCGTTGGTGGGTGGGGCCACAGTCAGACCTGATGTCTGCCCCCAGCCCACCGCTGGGGCCACAGTCAGACTGGTGTGTGCCTTCTCTTCCCCTCTCCTAGGGGCGGGATTCACTGTGGGGTGGCGTGGTCCGTCTGCCTTTTTTTTTTTTAATTGTGGTAAAAAAAAAAATACATAACACAAACCACTTTAAGTGCACAGCTCAAGAGTGTTAACTATATTCACAGTGTTGTGAAATCCATCTCCAGAACTTTTTCATGATGCAAAACTGAAACTCATATTCTATCTGGTGGATGGCAACTCCCCTTTTTCCTGGTAACTACATTTCTACTTTCTGCTTCAAGGAATCTGATCTACTTTGGACACCTCATATAAGTGAGATTATACAATATTTGTCTTTTTGTATCTGGTTTATTTCACTTAGAATCATGTCTTCAAGGCTCATCCATGTGGTAGCAGGTGTCAGAATTTCCTTCCTTTTTAAGACTGAATAATATTCCCATTGTCATACATACCCATGTTCTTTATTGATGGACCTTTGGGTTGCTTCCCCCTCTTAGCTACTGTGAATAATGCTGCTATTAACATGGATGTGCCATCATCCAGTTCTAAAGTGGGGAAAGTGGTAACCACACAGACACACGGCCATCAAGATTTGAGAATTTTTACTTTGCTCAAGCTTTCATTGCCTGTTAAATAATAACTGAACAGAAGCCATTAAAATATACAACTGTTCCTTACCTAGATGCATTTGACTATAAATACCCTGGAGAATAACCTGTCCAATCAATCTTCCCCCCCACTCAGCTCTTTCTTCCCACAACCAGTGGGCAGAACTTTCCTGACATAATCTCAATACCTGCTGATTTCAAGGTCCAGGCTGGCTGGATTCACATGACTTCACCGCTCCCTTCTTCAAGGGTGAAACTCAGACCATGTCTGTTTGTTTGCTTTATTTTCTCCAACTGATACTGGCATTGTCCATTATTTAATTTTGAAATACAAGGAAACACGATTTGTAACTGGGATCCCTAATTACAGACACTTGAGATATCTGGCAAATATAAATGTTGAATTAAGAGGACTGTCCCTACTTCCTAGAAAAAGAGACTTCTACAATGAACTTCAAAGGGGGAAAGAACATTTTAAATCATCATCTTCTGCTTCTGTTGGTGGGGGGGGCGGTTAATAAAAATAAACTCAGAATGAAGCATCCAATACCTTAGCAACAATTTCCTTAGTTGCTTTCTTCAGGGCTTTGCTCAAAAAGTATCTTCTTAGTGATGCATTCCTGACCAAACCCTTAAAAATCACACCTTCCCCAACCTCCTGGCTCTCCTCTTTCCCCTCCCCAATTTATTTTTCTTCATAGTCCTAATCACCTTCTTATCTCCCTAATATATGTACTTTTTTTTTTTTTTTTTGGCTCACTACTCCAGAATGTTCCACGAGGTCAAGGATTGTGTCTGCTTTGTTCTCTCGGTGATTCTTTGTTCTTTTCTGTATCCCCAGTGCCTGGCACATAGTCAGCACTGGATAAATATTCGTGGAATGAATGAATAAAGGAATACATGGGTTATCATCTGAAGATAATTGTAGTAATCATCTTTTCTACCACAACCCCTCTTCTCACAGAACTACCCTTATCCACAGGCTTGAGCCCTGGCAGCCATGTTTGGAGGACACAAATGGTGTCCCACAGCCACCACTGTGTAGACCAGGAGAGGACATGACCCTAACTACTTCTCAGATTGCATCTCCCAGAACTAAACGAAGGATGCTAATCCAAGGTTGCCCATGTGGCTGCAACTAAGGTGTCACAAAGCAAGGCTGCAGGAGAGACATGTGAAGAGAGAAGAAGCAAGGAGCCTTGGCAAGAGAGGGAGGGTGTTACGAAGAGAAAGGCAGAGAAAAATGAGAGACCACATGATCCCAGAGGGAAACCAAAAGAATCAACCTTGATTCTGGATAGTTTTGTCAACTATCTTGGCCCCTGGTGTATTCTGTCCCATACCCCTGTGTACTTCTAGTAAATTCCCTTTCTGGCTTAAGCCATCTGGGTGTGGGTTTCTTCTCTTTACAGCTAAAACAGCCTTCACTGGGACAGTGACATGAAACATCTCTCAGTGCAGATGCTAATAAATGTGTTTGCATTCATCAAAGTGATATTTCAGTGGATCTGTGGTCAAATAAGTGCTCTAACCCCTTTTGCACTTTGTCGCTTCATTTGGAATCACTAGGACCAGGGTTCACCCTGCAGTATGAATTCAGGGCTTTTTGTGTGGCTTTTTCATATGATAATGTAGAGTATATTTTCAGCCCAGCCTTCAATCAAATGGGCATCATCTTAAGGAGATATAATTATAGCAGCTATTTTGCTGGCTCTTAACTGAGGACAAAGCAAACAGTGTAAGAAATTATATTCAGTGATGATACTCAGAAAAACACAGGGATGAAGGTCAGTTGGCATAGACTCATCTGTAACATTTTATCCTCAGAGGAACCCCCCACACTGAAGGCCCGGGAGGACTGTTGTGTTTTGGTTTGGTTTTTGGTTTTGTTTTGTTTTTTCTTGTATGGACAGATAGCAGTTGCCTTAATAGGCTGTGAAATTATTAGCCTTGGCATATCCAACAAACCCAAATAAAATAAGAAAAAATACCCTCAATTACCAGTGAATCATATGCAATAATAGCCACTTAAATCCACTGAAAACAACTTAGGTAAAACAATTGCCTTGGGGTTGTTTTACTTTGTTTTGTTTTAATTTAACCTTAACCACTCAAAGTCACACTGGAAATTTATATCTTCCAGTGACAATTCAGTATTTCGGTAACCTTGACCCTTTCTTTTGCAGTTTAAAATCACAGAAATGTTACACCATGGTAAAAATGAGTAACAACGCTAATGTATTCTCTCTTAATGCCATAATCAGCAAGTGAAACATAATTAGAGAACAGTGGTGTGCAGGCCAATTATGTATCCATCTCTGCTTGATGCAAAAGAAATCTGATTTGGTCAATCCTAAAACTGACCAAACTTCATTACACATCTTCCACTGTAAAACACTTGTGTTTCAAACTATGGTACATGTGTTTGGAAAGTGGGGCATAAGAGAAAATAATTTCAAGAAACAGAAGAGATGTGTGCTGGTGCAAAGCTGTCTAATCCCCCTTCCCGCTTTCCTCCTCCTCCTCCTCCTCCTTCTCCTCCTCCTCCTTCTCCTTCTTCTTCTCCTTCTCCTTCTTTCCCTTTCTTCTCCATCATCATCCCCTTCTTCTTCTTCTTCTTCTTCTTCTTCTTCTTCTTCTTCTTCTTCCTCCTTCTTCTCCTTCATCATCATCATCTTCTCCTTTGTCGTCGTCTTCTTCTTCTTCTTCCTCCTCCTCCTCCTCCTTCTCCTTCATTATCGTCGTCTTCTTCTCCTTCGTCGTCATCTTCTTTTCTTCTTCTTCTTCTTCTTCTTCTTCTTCTTCTTCTTCTTCTCCTTCTCTTTCTACTTCTTCATCGTCTTCTTCTCCTTCTTTCTCCTTCTTCTTCATCGTCATCTTCTTCTTCTCTTCTTCATTGTCTTCTTCTTCTTCGTCTTCATCTCCGTCTTCTTCTCCTTTTTCTTCTCCTTCTCCTTCTTTTCATTTCTAACACGACCAAAGGTTCACTCAGACAGTTGGGTTTGTGTGTAAACACAAGTGACTGGTTCTCACTGAAAAGATACTTCTCTACTCTTCAGCTAATAATATTTCCCTTTTGTTCCACCTCATTACTTTCAGTTTTTCTCCACTGTTTTAAGTAAGCTAAGTAATTTCTCTCCCTCTTCACTGTCTGCACCTTTACAAATATTTGCAAATGGTTCTTATGCCCTATCTTGTTACTTATCACAAAGTAAAAATCTTCTGTGTCTTTGATACTTAATAACTGAGCCAATGTCTTAACTATTTTTCTCCCCTGCTTTCAACTGTCTTACATGGAATGGTAATTATCTCATGCAGTCCTCTGCAGCACAATGTTGAATTCAAAATTCATGTTGCTTTTTCTTAACAAATTCTGTCTTGGATGACATTGCTCTAAGAGGTCATTGGAGACAAAGAGCCACTGCTGAGTCCTAAACAGTTAGAAGACCTGGGTCATGAGATCTCACTCATGGTAGCCTTATCTCTACCACTGTGTGGCTTTGGGAAAGTCACTACTTCTAAACATCTCACTGTCTTTTCCTATAGTAAGGGTTCAAATAGATTATCTGTAAGATGTCTTCTAAATCCCTGATTTGAAGGCTAACCTATATTTCAGAGTATCCTTTTTAAAACCTAAATCTGATCAAGTCAGGTTTCCCTTAAGAGTGTTCAGTTACTTCCTACTGCACTTAGAATGAATTCAAACTTCTTTACAAAGCCTACAAAGTGCTGTATTGTCCAGCCTCTGCTACATCTCCAACTTCAGCTTATACCACCCTGCTCATTGACCTTCAGCTGGGCTCCTCCAAATGAGACTCTGAAATAAGGATTTGAGTCCAAGTAGTTTATTTGGAAAAGGAATGATGTGGGAATGGGGACGGAAGGCAGTGAAGGAAGGAAGTCAATAAAAGGTAGGTGATCAAGCAGCTTATCACAATGGACTGAGGTTCAATCCCCCTGAGGACTCCTGAAAGACAGGGAGAGCACAGACTATGCCTCTTGGCAATAATCCCTCCCAAGGGGCAGGAGGCTGGGAATTTAATCTACCAGCTCCCAGTAGCCAGAGGTTGAGAACAACTCCCAGGACATCAACTCTCTGGCCCCTCTAGCCTGCCCAGTGTGTTGACCCAGCATGCCAAGGGAAAGCCAGGAGGACTAAGGTATGGGTAGTATGCTGACAAATCTGGTACTCTAGGGGTGTCTGGGTGACTCAGATGGTTAGGCATCTGACTTTGATGTTGGCTCAGGTCATGATCTCATGGTTCACGGGATCAAGCCCCACTTTTAACTCTGCACTGACAACATGGAGCCTGCTTGGGATTCTCTCTCTCCCTCTCTCCCTGCCCTTTCCCTGCTTGCACATGCATGTTCTCTCTCTCAAAAATAAATAAACACTTTTTAAAAATCTGGTACTCTACTGTTTCCTAAAATCCAGCCTTGCAGGCCTTTTCCAGTTCCTCAGACTTGTCGCCCTGTCTTCTCTTTCAGAGACTCTATGTAGACCAGCCCCTCTGACTCAGACACTTTGCAAGGTTCCTTCCTTCTCGGTGTGAGCAGAACTTTCTCAGGTAAGTCACCCCTGATCATCCTAATTAAGTTCCTTTCCCTTCCTTATTTTGTTAACACTCCATGTTTGTTTCATTCACAGCATCTTTCATGTTGTGTACTTATATTATTATTTTAGCTTACTTTACAACTGTGTACTCCACTAGAGTATACATTGTCCTTGGGTAGAGACTGTATCTACTTTATTCATCAACATAGAGCCAGCATCTAGCTCAGTGCCTGATAAATGGCTGGTACCCACTAACCTGTTCTCACACAAGTAAATTTTTGAAAGTGCACAGTTGTTTGCAAAAACTATCCATTTATACCCAACAACCAAAAATGTTTTGGTGAGCTAGAGAGAAATGTTTTGATGCATCATTCTCTTGCACTTTGCAAAGTGCTGATTACAATGACCTCCTGAAGGAGACCATACCATAGACTCCCATAGGTATTTTGCCTTTAGTAACTCATATAAGAACAGTAATAGATATGAACAGGGCCTCTGCATACTAAAGCAGCCGGGAGATAAGATTCCAATCTCAGCCTCTTAGGCTCATATGCTTCATGCAGTAATTGTGACTTCTTGAAATATTATTGAAATATTATTATTCAAAAAATAATAATGAGGAAATTGGATTATCTCTTAAGTCTCCTCTTAAGCCTCAATATTCTCTCAGTCTATTAATGAGAATGATAAATATCGCCCTTGCATGTTATAGATGTTCAACAAATATTTGGTTTTTAAATGTTTTCCATAGAATATGGATAGCTGAGCCACAGGTACACTGACATGAAATTCTCCTCACTGAATCTGTTTCTTTATCTGCAAAAAGTGGCAGTCTAATATACAAGCTAAGAATGACAAATACTTGCTGTGAGTGTCACTATTATCCAGTTCTATGCTCATGGCAGCCATCACTAATCAATTGCCACACTCTTTACCAACGATCCAAAATGTGGCCCCAGAAACCTGACAGATGTTACCTTAACCAAGAGATCAAGGTTAACATTGCCAGTGATAAGTCCTGTGGAAAGCAGGATAGCATGATATGCTGGGATGGGAAGGCATTCCACCTCTATGGTGTTCTTCCCCAAAACCCATAACCCCAGTCTAATCATGGCAAAACCAGTAAGACAAATTCAAACTGAGGGACACTATACAAAACACCTGACCAGTACTCCTTAAAACTCTCAAGGTCATTACAAACAAGGAAAGAGGAAGAAACTGTCACAGACCAGAGGAGACTAGGCAGCATGACAATAAAATGCAATGTGGGGTCTTGAATGGGATCCTGGATCAGCAAAAACAAAAAACAAAAACAAAAACAACAACAACAACAACAACAAAACGGCATTAATGAAAAAACAAAAAGAAAACAAATAAAATGTGAGTAAAGTCTGGAGTTCAGTTAATAGCAATGTGCCAATGTTAATTTCTTAGTTTTGACAAATCTACAATGATTACATAAGATACAAACAGTAGGTTAAAGCAGTAGGTTTATAGGAACTCTGTTATCTTGGTGAATTTTCTATAAATCTAAAATTATTCCAAAATAAAAAGCTTATTTTTGGGGCGCCTGGGTGGCGCAGTCAGTTAAGCATCCGACTTCAGCCAGGTCACGATCTCGCAGTCCGTGAGTTCGAGCCCCGCGTCGGGCTCTGGGCTGATGGCTCAGAGCCTGGAGCCTGTTTCCGATTCTGTGTCTCCCTCTCTCTCTGCCCCTCCCCCGTTCATGCTCTGTCTCTCTCTGTCCCACAAATAAATAAACGTTGAAAAAATTAAAAAAAAAAAAAAAAAAAAAAAAGCTTATTTTTAAAAAGTCAGTGAGCCAGGTCCCCTCACTACCAGTGTGTTTCTCTTCTTTCTGACCTTCAATTTTCTCATCAGAGTGTCTTTAATCTTTTCAGATATTTTAATGCAGATATAGAAGATCGGAATTAAAATCTAACCATGAAATATTTTCAGTTAGAACACCTTGCCTGGGGCATATAGTAGGAGATAAATGATCCCGCCAAAACCAGTGTTGCTTTTTTCCCCACTTTCAAGCAACATGAATTGCTATGCAGATGTAGACTTTTCTAAATTAATGCATTTTTACATTTTTAATTAATTTTCCAAAACATCTTCTACTTACACCCAAATTTAATTGCAAACTCTGAGATCTGGGCGGAGTGAGAATTTATTGAATGATTTTATGCTAAGGAACCCCTGCCCCTAACACTAACAATCAACTAAATTGCTACAAATCTTCTCTTAATACCCTCCAGATGACATCCAGACCACAGCTAGTCTTTGTTCAATTCATACAGCTTTTCCCTTGAAGATACATACTGAGTGCAGGATTCATGCTTTCTGTGTACTTATGGATCCCATAATTCATTGTCTAGGTGAAATGGGCTGCTTTCGAAAACTTGGAGACTACAGCCTTCACTTTTCAAATTGTGTAGCTAGCAGATTTCATTTACAGTATATTGCAACAAGTCCCTGGGAGTTTTCACCGAAAGCCATAAATCAGAATCAGTTAAGAAAAATGTTCAAGAGAATTTCCCATTTCTGCAGATAGACAAGGTTGAGAAATATCAGAGGTAGAGTTATATAGTGTGAAATGACACTTTCTAAAGGGCTCTTTTGAGCAATTTATTAAGAATTTGTCAAAGACATGCCAAGTGCTCATCAGTGAATTAGGCATGTATTATAATGCTTATTGTAGCATTTAAAGATCATGATACTTATCACTTAGATTGTACTTAACACGCTCAAAACATTTTCAGTTCTAATTAAATATTCTCCCACGTGTATCTGTGTAGAGAAATAACCATTTATAGGAGGAAGAAATACCCAGACTCACAAATAAAAAATCCATCAGAGAAGTCTTGGGAACTTGAGTACAGCATTAAATATGTAGGCAAATGTATAACATCTTGAGTTTCAGCCAGAAGTCTAAATTGGTTCCCCAAACAACCATTTGGAGTTCAGTCTTCTTATCAAAATGAGTCTTCATGCTTTTGTTTTCCTGAAGTTTTAGCTGCCCTAGACAGAGCCTTTTGAGGTTTAGGCTAATTATATGGAGCCAAGCAGGGAAACCGAGTGATTCCATTTTCCCAAATGGAGGGCTTGTCTTTTCAGAAACCAAGCTCAAAGAATGTGGGTTAAACATATTCCAGCTTCGAGACTTCCTTTTCTTCATTTTTTTCTCAACTTTCATAAAAGACATTACTATTTCCTGATAGGATCTACATTTCAGTAGAGGGAACACCCAAAAAGAGAATCCATCTTCACAGGTACCATTTATACTATTTGAAAATATGGGTCAAGAATTTTTGCTGAGAGAAGTTTGAGACTCAAAACTCAAATTTGGCTACTCAATGAAAGATTTAATTTGAGTGTTCAAACCATGAACCCCAGTGGTAGGCAAGATGGCAGTATTTATCCAAAAGGAACAACGCATATTCTTTGGTTCAAGGATGGGATTTTTAGGAACCCACCCCGAGGCCATTCCATATATGAAGTATATGTACAAGTGCGTTTGCTGAAGCACTGTTTATAATAGGAAAAAATCGGAACTCTCCAAAATGCCCCTTGATAGAGAAATGCATAGTTTATTTATCTACTACAATACAACCCTGGAGAAGCATTAGTTAGAGCTAGTGTCACATCAACTGGCTATGTTTGTAGCCTGCTCCTCCATGGAGATTCAGCCCCCACAACTTTAACCAGAAGGAGAAAGAAACAAGAGTGAGGGTTTTTCAAAACTAAATTACTTGGGGTACAATAGACTGTTTTCATTAAGCATACGAGCAACAGAGCCAGATGATCCAAGTTCAAATCACAGCTCTACCCTTGATGTGACTCCCATCGAGTTATAGATAATCATAACCTGTGGTTTCAATACCTATGAAATGTGGTCCATATTAATAGTATCCTCTCTGTAGAGATCTTAAAAGAATTAATGAGACAATGCATGTATTATAGCATCATGCCCATCACACAGGAAATACTCAACTAAATATCACCTATGATGATAATATTCAGCTAGAAGGGATCTTGGAGCCTTGCTACTCAAAGGGTAGTTGGTGGAACAGTGACAGCAGCATCTGGGAGATCATTGGAATGCGGGCTGTCAGGCCCCACTCCACATATACTCAATCAGAATCTGCATTTTCAACATGCCCCCAGATGATTCATATGCACCTTATAGTCTGAAACTAGTAAGTCCGGAACAGACTTACTGAATTTCTAACAAGTTGCTTGAGTAGCACATTAAGTTTGAGAAGTCCTTCCTGCCTTAGAGATTGCCCGGTTCTGCCCCCTCACTGTACAAGTGAAGGGACTGAGTTCTGAAAATGTTAACTGACTTATTCAAGTCACACACCAATAAACAGTAAATCTGGGACTCAGACCTAGCTTTCCTTGCCCTGAACCTTACACTTAGAACAAAGATTTCGAATTATAAATTATCAGGGCAGCCCAGTTCTCCAGGAGCACAGTGAATGGTTTGAAATGGGCTCACTATCCAATTCTGAGAATCTGTATGCATGTCAAGGTAAGTGAGACCCTAAATGGTTGTTATAATGAATGCAACGTTATAATTCACGCAGAGTCACTGTTGTACCTAGCAAATTCATAATTAGAGGTAATTTTGCACCTGCTGTCACGAGAAGATGGCATTTCCTTTAATTTAGCTTGATGCCTTGATTATACTGTGGGAGCGGCAGGAGACAAGGCAATCTCTCACTCGACTCCTGGAGAAAACACACAGCCTTTGGTTTGTGGTTATGATTAATAAAGCCATTTAGCATCCTTGGAATCATCAGCTGCTGTTTCTCATCGTACTGATGCAGAATCTTCCATGAGGCAGGAGCACTTGTCACCATCAACCTGTTGCAAAAACCTCAAGAGGCTACTAGGTTATTTTTGGGGTGAACCATCCTATGAATCCCAATCAAACTAACTTGGAAACATAGTCATTGAAGTGGCTACGAATGCAGGTCACTGCATCAGGGTCATAAGAAACATAATGTTATTTTCCTATAATTGAATTTCTCTAATACAAGACCTTGTACCAGGAGTTTTGGGTGTACCTCTTTTTTGGTGGGCTGCTTTAGATTTGGGGAACTTGTCTAGAGCCAAGTCACTAAGGGTGTAATGGGTAATTGTAATGGTCAACTTGCCCGGACTAAGGGATTCCCACCTCGCTGGAAAAATATTTTTTCTGGGTGTGTCCATGAGGACGGTTCTGGAAGAGATTAGCATTTGAGTTGATGAACTGAATAAAGCAGATGGCCCATTATCCAATCATTGAAGGCCCAGATAGCACAAAAAGGCTGAGGAAGAGCCAGTTTGTTCTCTCTCTCTCTGCTTGGGCTGAAACATGGATCTTCTCAAGGTCTTGGACATCAGTGCTCCTGATTCTCAGGCTTTCAGACTTAGGTCAGGATTTACACCATCAGCCCCAGCCCCATTTTCATGCCTTTGGACTCAGACTAAATCACATCACCAGCTTTCCTGGTTCTCCAGCTTGCAGACGGCAGATTATAGGACATCTTAGCCTCCATAACGTCGTGAGCCAATTCCTTTAAGCCTCCTATGTATATCTATATCAATATAGATATCCTATTGTTTCTCTGGAGAACACTGGTTAATACAAGAGAAGAGAGGCATCTAGATGTGCTGACATCCACTGAGAGTCTGCGTCTCGTACTGATCATTAGTCCCCCTGTGGTCACTGCTATGTCTAGTCACAGGATTCTCCCAGTCTCCTGGTGGCTCTCAGATACCCCGGCTTCTTTCTGCAGCTCTGTGCCAGCCAGAAGAGCACAGGCTAGGGGAAGCTTGCCCTCTAGAGCCACTGCAAAGCCACCACATCTGCTCCTGTGTCATTCTGGGAGAGTATGGGGAATTATGGAGTCTTGCCAACTCAAGATTCAAATCCAGCTCTAGCTGAGGCCAAGTCATGCCGTAACCACTACATTAATAAGCCTCTCATTTTTCCCTTCAGTATTGATCACAGCAGGAGACATGCCAGGGTCCTGGCGATCTCTACGACACATGAACCCTATTGGGCATTCTAGGGAGAAAGGAGGAAGGTCAGGTTTGGGAGCCAGGAAAAGGCACCAGTATGATCTGGGACAAGTCCCTTAACCTGCCTGACTGCCCCTCTTCGGTCTGACATTCTTCTCAGTGATTCTCACTGTGGTCAGGCACCTACCTTCACTGTCCTATTCCCTTGATGATGAAAGATTAGGTCATTTGCACTTTTTTCCTATTTTATACAAAGCTGTAGTGGACATTCTTTATCAAATATCTGTTCAGTCTGTTGTCTGATTACCAAGCAGCAAACCATTCGGAAAGAATTGATCATTCACAGACATACTCGTCGGGGGTTGCTGTGCATCTGCTCAAACGTAGCCACGGAGTAAGATCAACTGAATAAGAGTGGATGAACTTTCATCCCCCCCCAGCCCAATCCTCAATTCATGCCAACATCTACTCACCCCCAGGAAAAAGTGAGTCCATCTGAGGTGATTTGACAAGACTCTGCAATGCCCCGAAAAGGCAAATTACTATGCATCTGTGTTAAATTGATGATAACTTGCAAGTGGAGACACATAAATTCAATGTGAATTCTCAGTGAAACTGAGACTGCAATTAACTGTACGCCATTTTAGTAAATGGGAGATTTTGCTGTACATGAAAAAAAAAATCGTGATGATTCGAAGCCGAACTACCTTCCAAAAGAGTATATACCGTTTGGGGTTTGGGGGTTGCTTTTCAAGTCCAAATAGTAATGCAGGGTGCAAAATTATGGAAAGCATAATTCCAGGGCAGAATTATTTGGGAGAAGTTTTTGTCAGTTTCCACTTTTTTAAGAAAGACTTTCTTATTTTTATTCTATTTGCTTCTCACGAGATTCAAACCACAATTGAGACTGGTATTAAAAGACAATCATTACCCCAAACCCAGAGGAGAGAAGACTCAGCGTGTTGTATATGAGCCACTTGATTTCAAGTGGTGTTAAGAGGGTTTTTAATTACTCAGCTTTGGACTCAGGTATCACCTTCCCTGACAAAACAGCAAGAGAGGAACAGCTTTCTCAGTGGATTAGATAACTTTCCCCACCACCAGCCCCATGACCAGGAGCCATTGTGCCACACAGGAGAAGCTATTTTCACCTAGCTCATTAGAGGGGGCAAGAAGAGGTGCTATTTAGAGTTCCTCAAGGCCAATAGGGAGAAAGAGAAGGGGAAAGTAGACAACTCTCATCAGTAGCCAACAGCTCAACATTTTCCCCGCCAAAAGTCTGCCTTTTTCAAGGACACCACTCAAACTATGGAGAACAAAAAGAACAATACCTAAGAGCAGGGGCTCTGGAGTCAATTACAAAGACCTGAGTGCCAATCCCAGCTTGGGCACCTGCAAGTTTAGACAAGTTCCTCGGGAATTTGAGACTCACTTTCCTCACCTGTGAACAGGACTTATTAATATTATTCACTTCATAGGATTTTCATGAGAATTAATTTTTTTTCAATATATAAAGGTCTTGGCACAGTGCTTGGTATCCAGTAGATGTTCATAGATAGCAACTATAATTAGTGTTATGACAATGACCCTTCTCTTCCTCGATCTACCAAACCAACATCAAATAGCAACTTCATTCTTGTCATATCCTAAATCATCCTTCAGTTGGACCACGTCTTCCTTCTACTCAACTTCACCATTGGCATCTCTGAGAAGGACCCCACATTCACACAATCCCTGATCATTCTGTTTTTCAGCTCTACCATGTCTTACCCCACCCCAAACCCACAGTGCAGACATCCTTTCCAATTCTTGCCCATCTTTCAAGTACTATACTGAGCACACAAAAGGCAGGAGCAAGTGACCAAAGAAGCAGGGCCAGCTTCGTGGGCATGCCACCTCTACAGTCACACAGGACCCCACACTTAGAAGGACCCCCACACTTAGTTTAATGCTGTGTTGTAGCCATCTTGAAGTTCTTTTTTTTTTTTTTAAACATTTATTTATTTTTGAGACAGAGAGAGACAGAGCATGAACGGGGGAGGGTCAGAGAGAGAGGGAGACACAGAATCCGAAACAGGCTCCAGGCTCCGAGCTGTCAGCACAGAGCCCGACGCGGGGCTCGAACTCACAGACCGCAAGATCATGACCTGAGCTGAAGTCGGCCGCTCAACAGACTGAGCCACCCAGGCGTCCCAAAGTTCTTAATTTTTTTAAACAAGGGACCCCACATTTTTATTTTGAACTGGGTATGACGTATTATATAGCTGGTTCTGCAAACAGGAAAAGAAATGCAAAGATGAAGGCTGAGCTGGCTCCCTGTACTGGTTCTACCATATTCTAGAAATATGACCTTGCATAAACTCACCACTAATTCTACACATATTTTATTGATTGCCTCCTATCTCAATGTTCTCACTTATAAAATGGGCATGATGATGGCATCTATCTCAGGGAGTGTTCTAAGAAAAACGTGTGCCTTAAGTCACTTAGCACTATGGTGGCACATAGCAAGTCTAGAGATTGGGGTAGGAAGGAAAAATAGAGGTTCCAGTAGACTCTGAGAATGAGAGTCCCATTCATTTTAAATCAGTGTATATATTTTGTGGCACCTGATAGAGGCAAAACAAAATAAAGAAGGATGTGATGGATATAAATGAAGAGAATGAATTAATCCTTTCTTCCTGAGGGTCACAGGTTTTTGCAGGGAAAGGTGGAAGAATCACTTACCCACATCATGATGCTACAAGTTAGAAAGTGGTAAAACTGAGAGCAAGGTACCAAAAGGCTTAAGGACGATTGGACAAGGAGGGAGACAGAGGGTAACCTCTGGAGTAGCTAATATTGGGATTTTAGCAGGAAAAAATGGCTTGGGCTTTAAAGTAGAAAAGGCACAGAGGGCAGCTCTGTGGAGGGAACAGTTTGCACAAAGCGCCAGAGATGGCAGAATGAAAATGGCACTCAGGGCACGGCAAGTGGACTATGAAGAATGGGTATAAATCTCCCACAAGATGTTGGCCTGCTAGAGAAATGGTTTTTTCTTTGTTTTCTTTAAATGAACTCAAATTTGACTCTTAAGACCCCAACCCAGCAGGCTAGTGGGAAAGTTAATCACCGTCATTACTAGGACTCTCTCTTCAGCCACTGTTTGGGGCCGTCCCCTAAACTGTTCCAAAGCCCAGGAGGTTACCACAGCACTTCTGGCCATGGTCCTTGATCTACACTGGTTTCTGCTGAGATACCCAACCCCGTCAGGCCCACTAAGGTGACTGTTTGGGGAAGGGGTCTAAGAGATGCATGATCCAGAGAGCAGGGAGAAGCTAATGACTCCAAGAAAAACTGAGTTAATCGATGAATGCTTCAAGTGGCCACTGATATTCAGTCAATCCTGATTTCAACTTAATATAAACATTGAGGGGAGTCATAGTATTGCTGAATCTGACTAGATGCCCAGGAGGCCATTCTGCCCCCATTTTACTTCTTACCAGCCGTGTTACTTTGGGTAAGTTACTTCATATCTCTAAGCCTCAGCTTTCTCATCCGAAAAATGGGAATATCAATTATATGACCTTTTAGCATTGCTGTTAAGATTATGTGAGAAAGGGGCACCTGGGTGGCTCAGTTGGTTAAGCATCTGACTTTTGATTTTGGCTCAGGTCATGATCTCACGGTTTGTGAAATCAAGCCCCACATTAGGCTCTCTGCTGACAGCGTGGAGCTTGCTTAGGATTCTCTCTCTCTCCCTGTCTCTGCTCCTCCTCTGCTCAAGTGCATGTGTGTTCTCTCTCAAAATAAATAAATAAACTTAATAAAAAGATTATTTGAGATACTAGATACAAAGAACAAATTGTCTGGCATATAAAAATGCACCATAAATGGAAGCTGCTATCATCATCATCCCCATCTCCATCCTGCACCCAGAATAAATACACAACTGAACAATAAAATTCCTTTAAAAGAGATGACATCAGCTTAACTGTGATAACATTTCTGAACTTAAGTTACCTAGATTCAAATCTCAGTTCAGCTGCTTGCTAGCTCCGTGACCTTAGGCAACATACTCATGGATGCTCTCTGGGCCTTAGTTTCCTTATCTGTAAGTTGAGATTTATATCAGTACCTACCTAAAAGTTCTGGTCACCAATTCAAAGTGGAGAGGGAGTTTCCCATCCCCCCAACCAAGCAGTTCTTTGACACTAGCTGGGTGTCCTGCAATTCAACTCAATTATGATAGTCTTTACTTGGAGATAGCATCAGATTCCCCAGGTTAAACTTAAGGACTCAGTCTTACAACACAACACTCCACTTCAATCACCAGTCACAAGGCCAGATTGTTACTGTACTTTCAACAGATTGGCTATAAATCACAGGTTCCCATGATCCCCTCTTTGGGTTAGATTAATTTGCTAGAGCCACTATCAGAACTCAGGAAACTCATTTACTCACTGGTTTACCGATTCATTACAAAGGATATTAAAGGATATGAATTAA